>NC_072007.2:35960421-36681046 GCF_028885655.2 Pongo abelii | reverse complement strand
CAGCTCTGCCCCTCAATCATTCCAGCAAACAGCTAAGTGCTTAATAAGATAAAATCCAATAGCATTGAACCACAGCGACCTGTGTCAAAAATAGCACTATGTACAGCTGATAATTTTTAATTAAATGAAATAGAGACTGATGATATCATTCTTGGCTGTTGCAAACCACGCTCCCCTATGTTTTCAGGATCTGCATTTATATGCACTATGCTACTGGTTCAGCTAGGCTTCAAGTCTGCAAGAGGGAACCTATTCCCAAACCATGCTAATGAGTGCTGCTGGATCCAGCAAAAGCACACTTTGTACAGATTTAATCCATTTTAGGCAAAGCTAAGAGTTATCATTTGTAGTTGAAATTTACATAAAATTGTGGTTACCCGTTTCCTTCATGAATTACTTTATAAATGCATTGCATGGCATTTGTTGAATGAGTGACTGCTTCTGATATATATTAATTTGTGACTCTGTTTATAAAAGGTAATTTATAGCCAGTTTATCAGAAATGCAATTATTTCATAAAACTCTGTATATCATTCCAAAAAATGCAAAAGAAACATATGTAAGATTATCTTATGTGATAAACATAGAATGGACTTTGAGCTAGACATGCTTCTATTCAAATTGCCACCCTAAATGCCACTTACTGAGTGACCTTAGGCAAGTTACTAACCTTATGTGTCCCTCACTTTCATTGTATCTTAGGAAACAGTGGTAACACACATCTACTGGGTGGTTGTGACTAATAAGTACTATATATAAAGTATCAGTGTAACAGCCATCACAAGGAAGAACTGAGTAATTATTTTAATCTCAACTGCGGCCCTTTGTTTGCTTCTAATAATGGACTGTGTTTGCATGAAACATACTAAACCAACAAAATTTTGTAGTGTTAGCCCACCTGATCCAGAGAAATCTTTGTTGAAAAGGCTTATAAGAGATCTTTTTGAATGTTCCTCCATCTCTTACATGTTTTCTTCTCTGATGGCCACATATAATCAGTAATTAAGCTCCTGTAACCGTAGGTCAAATTGATTTCTGATCAAGAAGTTGCTCCTCTTTAAATATATAAATAATCGTACCATCCAGTAGATTGAACTGAGTCTTAGACTTTCCTTTTTCCCTCATTTTAAGTGCTTTACAAAGTTGCTGTGTTAGTTCATTCTTACATTTCTGTAAAGACTTGAGGCAGGGTAATTTATGAAGGAAAGAAGTTTATTGTGGCTCATGGTTCTACAGGCTGTACAGGAAGCGTGGCACTGGCACCCGGTTCTGACGAGGGCCTCAGGAAGCTTCCACTTATGGCAAAAGGCAAACGAGGAGCAGGTACATCACATGGTGACAGAAGGGGCAAAAGAGAGAGAGGAGGAAGGAGCCAGTCTCCTTTAAACAACCAGCTCTTGCTTGAACTACCAGAGCAAGAACTCCCTCCTTACCATGAGAATGGCACCAAGCCGTTCCTGAGGAACCTGCTCCATGAACTAAACACCTCTCACTAGGACCACCTCCAACACTAAGGATCACATTTCAACATGAGATTTGGAGGGGACACATATCCAAATCATATCAGTTGCATTAACAAATTTCTGGAAAATAGTATTTAATAGGAATTTCTAAAAGAAATCAAAGCTTTAAAAGGTAAACCTTTTGAACTAAAAGAAGATATTTAGCTATTAAAAATGATGTTATTTTTTGGAATACAATGAATATTTTTATTTCTATTCTGTCAAAATCGTTTTTCTGTAGTGATATTTGCTTCTTTTTGATTGACTGTGGACCAAGATTTCTACCAGGATGTCTCTGGATTTTTACTCGTTTTAAGTGTTGCTGAATTTTTTTCCTTTACCCTTTATTTATAGAATTCCTATAGTTTATTTTTGAAATTTCTGTATGACACTTTTATGAAACAGTTCATTCCTATGTCTTTTTTAAAAAGGTAATGATGCCTTAGCCTTCATTATCTCTGACTTTGCAGAATATTATATTTCTAGAAAATCAACAGGTGCACACACCCTCAAATCACTGGACTATTATTTGAACAAAATATTCTCCTGGGACCTATAAAAGAGTCTGATACCTCAAACCTGAATTTAGCTTTGAATTTGGCAGCAGTGCTCTTTATACAATAGCAGTGTTCTGGAGGAGCTGAGCTTTCTTTATATATGATTCATCTGGCCATATTCAGGCGAAATAAAAGAAATGTACAAAAGTAGCAATGAAATGGAGTATATTCATGCCAACATAAGCCATTTTTACTGGATGATAAAAACACATCTTTTCAATAATAATTGTCCATATAATGAAAGATTTCTAAATTCAGGAAAAATATAAAAAGCTGCCTATTCTGCATTTTTTTTTTTTTTTGGTTGGCTTTCTAACCTTTGAGGTTTGTACAGCATTCAATAAGTAAAATTAAAAGTGATTTGACTTTATTTGGTTATGTAAGTTGGGTTATATTTTACCTAATTAAAAGGTATCAATTTTACACAACTTCATGCCTTTAAAAAAGAGGCCATAATACTTGAGAAATTACGGCTGGTTAATTCCAAATTCCAAACCCTAGTTTATTGATGAGACTACTTATTTTGGAAATATTTTGGCCTGGGAGAAAGCAAGAGGGAAACTGGCAGTGTTTCTGGCCTTTGCTGTAGCTCTAATTTGTTCCAGATGTCCAAATGCGTTTATATGTGTTTCTTGTGCAGAATAGAGTTACGTGGGATAGCCCAGCATCCCCTGACTTCTGATCACTCATGTTGTGAACACACTTGCATATTGGGAAGAAAAAAAGGTCCAGATCCTTCTCACCTTTGGGGTCAACTTTATTTTCTAATTCATTACAAGTGCTTAACATAGCTTGTGCCTGCTCTGAGTCAGGTGTTGAGAATTAACAAGACCATAGTGTTTGGAGGACACATCATGTGCTCCCAAGTGGGGTTCTTGAATGTTTAAATGCTTTCACCTTCCTTATTTCCTTTGACACCTAAAACCCTGAAGTAACAGCAGAAATTATCATACAACTTAGAAAAGCTTTTACCCAAAAGTTAAAGAGGGAAAGAGGCTTACACAGTATTCACAAAGTCACTTAGCTAATACCTGGTTGACCTGAGATTGGAACTTGGATTTTCTGAATATTATAGCAGGATACCAAGGTGGAAGAAAGATATGTTCCTGGAATCCTTATTCAGCATTAGAATTCATTCATTATTTCTTTTGAAACAGTTAATTATTTTAAATACTTTTGAAATTATCATATTTATAAAATAATTCAAATGGTTGTCATAATCTTAACATGGAATAGTTTCTATTTTACAAGTAAGAGGTTTAAAATGGAACTTTTGTAAAATGGTTAATTTTTTTAACTTTTTTGTTGGTGGTGGTGGAGGAGGGGGCCAGAATTTTGCTCTGTCGCCCAGGCTGGAGTGCAGTGGCACAATCTCAGCTCACTGCAAACTCCACCTCCCAGTTTCAAGCGAATCTCCTGCCACAGCCTCCCGATTAGCTGGGATTACAGGCCCCCATCACCATGCCCAGCTATTTTTTGTATTTTTAGTAGAGACGGGATTTCACCATGTTGGCCAGGCTGGTTTCGAACTCCTGACCTCAAGTGGTCCACCCACCTTTGCCTCCCAAAGTGCTGGGATTACAGGCGTGAGCCACCGCTCCCGGCCTTTTTTAACTTGTAAGTTCAGGGGTACATGTTTAGGTTTGTTACATAAGTAAATTTGTGTCATGGGGGTTTGTTGTACAGATTATTTCCTCATCCATGTATTAAGCCTAGTATCCATTAGTTATTTTTCGTGATCTGTCCCACACTCTCAACCCTCCAAAAGGCCCCAGTGTCCATTGTTCCTGTCTTTGTGTCCATGTGTTCTCATCGTTTAGCTTCCATTTATAACTGAGAACATGCAGTATTTGGTTTATTGTTCCTTGCTAGTTTGCTAAGGATAATGGCTTCTGGCTCCATCCATGTCAATAAATTAGGAACTGCCTGTAACTAACTTTCAGCAAGCTAAAAAATAATAATAATAAATAGCAATAATTCTTCCTTCAATGGGAACCATCCATAAAGTTAGCACAGTAAAATGATTCACATGTAGGCAATGACTATAGGGATTTGGGGGGGTCAGATAGCCCAGCATACCTTTATTTAATAAGTGGATCCTTTCAGAAAACAGATAAACTTCCATTTAACGTAGTGCTATAAATTTACTTATTAAATATCCTGAATACACATAAGAATAACATCTTTTTAGTTATAAAGTTACAGGGATCAAAAATAAGATAAATATCTCCATGGGCCAAAAATAGGAATAGAAATATAAAGGTGTTAGTGCTGAAGCCTCTGGGGAAGGAAGGTGGCAGGGGCAGCAGGAACTAAATTCCAAAGTCCTCAGCTCAAAGTGGGAGGCCCTCATGGTTGGGGGCTGGAACCACACTCACTGCTTGGACCTTTGAGCTATTATGGGGCTGAGGTCAGCTCACCCATGTATCCAAGAGGATGAAATGACTGCAATAAAATAATACAATGGAGCCATTGAAAATTAGTTCAAAATAATATTTTTTAATATTCTTAAAGACATAAAAGAAGAAACTCACTGAAAAAAATTTGAAAGAGCAATGAAGAAAAATAGGCAGAAATGAAAAAAGTGTAGGATAAAAGGGAAGAGAAGAGAGAGGAGGAGGAAAAGGAATTAGAAAGACTAAAAGTAAAAAAAAAAATGTGGCACTGAAATCTTTTTAATTGCATAGAATTCGATCTGTAGAGAGATTTAATGAATTGGAAGATGGTACTGAGGGTTTCATGTAGGGCATCAGAATGGGGATGACAGAGGGAATGTTCTACGACTCCCATTCCAGTAATCAATTTATTGCCTCTTAGCTCCAAATTCACCCTTCAATATATGCTCTGTGAGAACAGATGGATTCCTTTCAGCATTTCTCTTATAAAGTGGGCATGATGTTGACATTTCTCAGTCAAGGGCACTGGAAATAAGGCCGTAGAGGGGAATATTACAAACATCATCTTTACCTGTAGTCATTTATTTTCTTAAAAAACAAAATATGTGGAGGAAAGTGACAAAATGCTCATGGCAGTTTATTCTTGATAATGGGTACATGGTTATTTGCTAAGTGATCTTTTGTATGTGTACACAAAAATGTTAAATTAACAAAATTTTTTAAAAAGTCAGTTACAAAGAGCGAGAAGGGCAGGACATTACTAAGTGGTTGGCTTCCAGGTTGATGACCAAGCATGTTCAGCTTCCAGGCATCTGAATCCAACAAAACTGCCTAAAGCAAGGCTAAGCCTTTATTGCTCTACCACAAGGTAATTTGTTTTTAAATGTCTTGTACAGTTTGTTGCTGAGGAAAGAGAATTAGGATTTCAGACGTACAGGCCAAATATATTTTCCTGCTTTCCACAACATCAACTTTGATTGGAGTGGCCAAAACATTCAGTGTAAGCAATTTAATCCAACAATGTTTAAAATTGTTGGATTAAATTCAAGAGTAGCAAATTTGGATAGCCTAGTTGCTTTAAGATGAGAGTAAGCACTTTTTAATGATATAGAATTGCATTTAATGTCAGAGCAAACATATATTTTCAGAAATAAAATAATTAAGGAATAAGAAATACAAATATCTAAATACATATACCTACATGGTTCAAGCTCTAATACCAACATGCAAAACAACCCCCAGCATATGAAATGTTTAAATGTAGCAAGTATAGGCCACCCTTAACCTACAAATGAAATACATAGACATATGAATATATTTGTCTTAATGGTAAACCTGGACCTTCGAACATATTTTTCTAATGGAAATTATGTAATCTCTGGTGGCCAGGATGCTAACTGTCTCACAAAAGCTCATTCATTGAGCCACAAATTTATCAAAACTCTGAATTTTTACTTTGTTCTTATGGGGAAACAGTCCCAGTTCCAGCTGGTGGAATTGGGCCACATGCCCATCTACTCTAATCTTCCCTACTTTTTGATCATTACTCCAGAGAGGAGTAATGCCTATTGTTTGTGGCTCAGAAAATGTATTGAAGGCAAGATGGTGTGATGAGTTTGGGTAGCCTACATTAGGTTGAGTGGTCACAAAGGCTTCTCTGAGAAGGTGGCATTTGATCTAGAGCCTGAAAAGGTCCCAGAAATGAAGGAGAAGAGGATTTCAGGCCAAAGATTTAGGACAGGAAAGAATTTGAGGTGGTCCAATAACAGGAAGAACACTGGAGTGGCTGGAGCATCATAACTGAGTGAATGAGTGGTAGAAAATGAGATAGTAGGCAAAAAGAAGTTGACAGGTCAGATGACACAGAGTCTGGCAGACTACAATGCAGAGGTTAGATGTGACTCCTAAGCATAGCAGAAAGCCATGGGAGTTTTAAATAAGGGAATGGAATGATCTGATTTGTATTTTATTTTAAAAGGTCACTTGCTGCCATGTGGTGAACAGATTGTGAGGGGGAAGAAAAGAAGCAGAGACACAACTTTGGAATTATCTCAGGGGAGCAAGAGAGAGAGAAAAGGGGCATTTCCTCAAATAATAGCACAGGCATAAAGACAAATGAGTAGATTCAGAATATGTTTTGGAGGTAGCATCAATAGTAATTGCTGACAGATTAGAAGGACAAAGTTAGACAAAGAAAAGTAGGATAACTTCTAGAAAAGAGGCCAGAACTATATTATGTTATTAATTCAAAAAATTGCCTTTTTTTGGCAGCTTCCTATTATACTTTCAATCTGTCCTCATCTCGTTCACCACAGTTAAACTTCAAAAATAATTCAGATTATATCTTTCCTCTGTCTTACCATTTTCAATATTTCCTCATCACCTAACATGCACAAGATCCTTTGCCTCCTGACAAAGTCCGGACTTCCCTTCAGCCATGTCTTCCTCAAAGCCTGGGCTCCCACCAAGCTGAACATTCACACTTTCATGCCTATTGTTTGTTGTGTTCAGAACACTCTTGATTTCTTCCTGTGTCTGGAAAAACGTATTCACCTTTCCAGTCTTAATAACCTCTGGCAGAATTCAATTATCCTGAGAACAAAACTGCCCTTGAATTCATTTCCTTCGTTGGGTTTTTTCACTGTATATGATCATTAGCTGTGTCTCCATCTCTCCTGATAGACTGTAGATTTTCAAGGGCAGGAACTTCATGTTTTATCTTTGTGGCATCATCATATTCTCCAGTGTAGAGTGAGTGCTCATAAATGTGGTTGAAATAAATTAAGGTTTATCCTACTATGGAACATTATAATTGGTAAAATAAAATATTTTCTCTGGAAATTTAAGATGTGAAAGCAAAAAGTCCATTTTAATCAAAACAGAACTAAATTTTGCAAGCAAACTGTCCATAATTTGGGAGAGCATTCTCCCTAAATATAAATAACCCTTAAAAATACCATCTTTGCATATTTCTATGTCAGTGTTTTTTTTAAGTTTTTTAAAAAATTTTTGAGGGGAAGTGCCATTACAGATGCCTTTGAAGTTCTGATAAAAGCTACTGGATCATTTAACAGATTCACAACTTTGCGAATAATTTTAGGGACTTTCAAGTCCACTTAAACCCATTTATGGAGTAGATCAAGACTAGGTCAAGGTACCTTCTGTAAGCTTCTAAAAAATATATGGTAAATCTTCTCTACGATGGGAATATTGTCCATATTGCCAATTTTCATTAACCTCCTAGTGGAAGTGTCTGATACTGTGGTTGGTTGAAATGTGCTTAAAAATAAAGATGAAATCTTTGTTCAAGAAGGCACATAGTTTTGAAAGAATACCACATGGAACAACACAACATCAATGTAAAACTGTTGGTGACTTTTCACTTCAGATAGAATTCATTTGTAAGGTGATGACAGAGTCAACTTTTCAATCCATACCACCACAGGTCCTTTCTTGAAGGACAGAACAGCTACAAAGGAGACAGTACGGCTCCAAAACAAAGAGAAAAACATTGAAAATCCTACCTTTGACTGATAAAGAAGTGCACTGAATTTTCTTTATAAAACATCAGCAAATATTTTATCTGTCTTTTCATATTTTCTTCTTTGATATATAATTGTCCTGCCTCTATCTAGAGACCCTGTCATGAGTAACCTATGGGTGGGTGGACTGGAATGTACAGCATGTATCCATGACCCAAATGAAACAATGTTTTGCTGACCATTCTCTTTGCAATGGGATATACTCAAGAGTTCAGTAGAGGTAGAAGTGCATCATGAATTCTTTAAAAGAAAGAAATGGAAATATCATTCCTTAGTCAAGATCAGTACAAGATAAAGTAGGTCATTATTTGCTATTACTGATTGATATTAATTTGAATGTTCCTTTTGGATAAATTAGTCCTGATGTTTCTTATGGGAATTTGTTATTGAATTTGATGTCCATTCAGCGTACCACCTATTTACAAAATGTAAGAACTAAGAAAATACCTGAGCATATCTCTAGGTGAAAACTGATTGACAGTGCTATTTAATTTAACCAGATGTCTTTCATATACATATAAAGCAATATCAGTCTGGGCTGGTTAGCATGATGGGGAAACCAAGGATGCGTATTTAATCTCTTAAAACTGTTTCACCTGGATTACTGCAATTGCCTCGTAATTCATCTCCCTACTTTATTCTCTTTTAAAATTTTTTAATTTTATTTTATTTTAAGTTCCAAGATACATGTGCAGGATGTGCAGGTTTGTTACATACGTAAACAGGTAAACGTGTGCCATGGTGGTTTGCTGAACCTATCAACCCATCACCCAGGTAGTAAGCCCCGCATGCTTAGCTATTTATCCTGATGCTCTCCCTCCCTCTGCACCCCCTGACGGGCCCCAGTGTGTGTTGTTCCCCTCCTTGTGTTCATGTGTTCTCTTTGTTCAGTTTCCACTTACAAGTGAGAATGCACAGTGTTTGGTTTTCTGTTCCTGCATCAGTTTGCTGAGGATAATGGCTTCCAGCTCCATCCATGTCCCTGCAAAAGACATGATCTCATATGTTTGTTGGCTGCATAAAGCTCAACATCAATGATCATCAGAGAAATACAAATCAAAACCACAAAGAAATACCATCTCATGCCAGTCAGAATGGCGATTATTAAAAAATCAGGAAACAATAGATGCTGGCGAGGCTGTGGAGAAATAGGAAAGCTTTTACACTGTTGGTGGGAATGTAAATTAGTTCAACCACTGTGGAAGATAGTATGGTGATTCCTCAAGGATCTAGAACCAGAAATACCATTTCACTCAGCAATCCCATTACTGGGTATATACCCAAAGGAACATAAATCATTCTACTATAAAGACACATGCACACATATGTTTATTGCAGCACTATTTACAATAGCAAAGACACAGAACCTACCCAAATGCCCATCAATGATAGGCTGGATAAAGAAAATGGAATACTATGCAGCCATAAAAAGGAATGAGATCATGTCCTTTGCAGGGACATGGATGAAGCTGGAAGCCATCATCATCAGGAACTAACACAGGAACAGAAAACCAAACACCACATGTTCTCATTTATAAGTAGGAGTTGAACATTGAAAACTCATGGACACAGAGAGGGGAACAACACATACCAGGGCCTGTTGGGGGGTGGGGGTTGAGGGGAGGGAACTTAGAGGATGGGTCAATAGGTGCAGCAAACCACCATGGCACACGGATACCTGTGTAACAAACCTGCACTTTCTGCATATATATATATATATATATATATATATATATATATATATATATCTCCTGGTTTTTTTCTTTTTAGAAGAAGAAATAAAGAAAAAGAAGACATGATTTCATTCCTTTTTATGGCTTCACAGTATTCCATGGTGTATATGTACCGCATTTTCTTTCTCCAATCCATCATTGATGGACATTTGGGTTGATTCCATGTCTTTGCTATTATGAATAGTGCTGCAGTGAACATACAAGAGCATGTATCTTTATAACAGAATGATTTATATTACTTTGGGTATATACCTAGTAATGGGATTGCTGGGTGAAATGATCCTTGGTTCTAGATCCTTGAGGAATCACCATACTATCTTCCACAACGGTTGAACTAATTTACATCCCCACCAATAGTGTAAAAGCATTCTTTTTTCTCCACAGCCTCACCAACATCTGTTGCTTCTTTTTAATATCCCTACTTTATTCTCAATTTAGATAGTCTGTTCTCAGCCCAGCAACCAGGGTTATTTCTTTCAAAAACCTGAGATAGGATTATGCCACTGCTCTGCTCAAAATGCTCCAGTACTTTCCCTTTTTCACACAGAGTAAGAGCCAAAGTCTTAAATGGCCTACAAGTTACTCCATGACCTGGCCCCTTAACCTCTGACCTCATGTCCTGCCATTTTTCCCATATGCACTTTCCTTCAGCCACATTGACTTCACTGCTTGAGTATGTCAGATTCCCTTCAGGTCCCTCCCCTAGCTGTGCCATTTGTCTGGAATGCTGTTATCCAGTTGTCTCTTTGGCCAACTCCTTCACCACTTTCAAGTCTTTGTTTCCCAATTCTTCTACATACCTTCCTCTGATCCTGGCTGACTCATTCTTTTATACCTTGTACAATTTTATAGCTTCTGACAATATTTATACTTATTTATTACGTGCATTGCCTGTTCCCCCGCCCCTCCAGGATATAATCTCTTCAAGGACAGTTATCTTACTTAATGATATATTCCAAACATCTGAAATAGTATTTGGCACATAGTAAGCTCTCAATAAATATTTGTTGAATCAAATGAATGAATGGATTGGCTATACAGCCTAAGATTTTCTTATTAGTTCATTCTAGGGATACAAAAATGTATAAGACTTAGAACTGTCTTCCAAAAACAACCTCTAACCTTAGGAAACATATTAAATTGTTTGCAATGTTTCACAAACAGGCCTGAGTGAAGAAGCAAGGATGGTTTACCCAAAGCTATTCTACTTCAGGAAAAAAGTTGTAAGGATTCCAGTGATACTCCAAAAATGTAAATTACTGCATAATTTCAGAACTCAGAGTGATACCCTGATCCTGAGCCCCATCCCTTTCTTGAGGTAGTCAATTGTTAAAGAATGGGGATCAAAATTTATTGGAGCATTTGTTAAGTGTCAGAAGGCTGAGCTTTAGGATGATATTGGTCAGGCAGCATCATAAATGATGGAGCTACCATCAATAAAAGTAGCATAATTTCTGCATTTCACAAATGAGATTAAAGCAGCATGTCTTAGCCTGTCTGCTGCAGCTATGACAGAATACCACAGACTGGGTAATTTATAAAGAAAAGAGGTTATTTGGCTCATGATTCTGGAAGCTGGGAAGTCCAAGAGCCTGGTGCCAACATCTGGCAAGGGTCATCCCAAGGCAGAAGGCAGGAGGCAGAAGTGAGCACAGGAGAGAGAGAGAGAAATCGGGTCAAACTCATCCTTTTGTCAAGAGCTCACCGCTGCAATAACTAATCCACACCTGGGATAATAACTTTAATTCATTCATCAGGGCAGGACATTCATGACCTCCTCATCTCTTAAAGCCCCAACCTCCCAATACCATTACATTGCCAATTAAATTTCAACATGAGTTGTGGAACAGACGTTCAAACCAGAACACATAGGGCAAAGATGTTAGTGTCTTAGACAACCAATGGCAGTGGTCTAAGTTTGGAATTTCAGGTGGTCACATACACATAGCAGCTGATTTCTACTTTCATAACCAAGACACTGTCTCTGCATTGCCTTCCCAAATCCTCAGGGAGTGATCACACCCAAGTTTGAAATCACTCCTTTCTTAACAATCCAACCTCTTCAACATGGCTGCATTCAGTCAATCAGTGTGAGTGCTGAGAAACAAAGGTTCGTTGATATTGTGGGCCAAGACCTCAGGGTCAGGTGAGAGGAATACTAATAAGCCTTCAAGTCACAGACAAGCGCTGAGGTTCCCCAAGAAATACCTGTATGTTCTTGTGTGGAAATCTTCTGGCATCTCTTACAGGTTTAATAAAGAATTGTCTGGGGCTGGGCACGGTGACTCACACTTGTAATCCTAGCACTTTGGGAAGCCGAGGTGGGAGGATAGCCTGAACTCAAGAGTTCGAGACCAGCCTGGGCAGCATGGTGAAACCCTGTCTCTACTAAAAATACAAAAATTAGCCAGGCATGGTGGTGTGTGCCTGTAATCCCAGCTACTCGGGAGGCTGAGGCAGGAAAATCGCTTGAATCTG
Organism: Pongo abelii; assembly: GCF_028885655.2. Lineage (NCBI taxonomy): Eukaryota > Metazoa > Chordata > Mammalia > Primates > Hominidae > Pongo > Pongo abelii. The sequence goes on along the minus strand of NC_072007.2, from coordinate 36,668,838 downwards.
GGAGATGGAGGTTGCAGTGAGCCGAGACCGCACCACTGCACTCCAGCCTGGGCAACAAAGCAAGACTCTGTCTCCAAAAAAGAATTGTCTGGGCTCTCTTGAATTTTGGAATTCTCCTCTCCATTCCAGGAAGGTTTTTTTTTTTTTTTAATTTATTTATTTATTTATTTATTTATTTATTTTCTTTTATTATTATTATTATTATTATTATTATTATTATTATTATACTTTAGGTTTTGTGGTACATGTGCGCAATGTGCAGGTAAGTTACATATGTATACCCCAACTCGTCATCTAGCATTAGGTATATCTCCCATTGCTATCCCTCCCCCCTCCCCCCACCCCACAACAGTCCCCGAAGTGTGATGTTCCCCTCCAGGAAGTTTTAATATACCCCATTCCCCATCTGAGTCTTCTTTTAGATAGAAGAAAAAAGAGGATTTTGTTTTTTTTTACAAACTAAATATAGCTAGATAGACAAATAAGTTTTTCTGCTACATTTTTCTTTCAGTTGCAAGCCACTTCTCAGAAATAATTAGATTTATCTGACAAAATACTTGAAAGATTAGAAGTAATACCATATTAAAACTGTCCAATAATATGAAGTAAACAATGGATTGTAGAAGGACAGGCTTGACTAATCCTACTATAGAGCTGCTATATTTCTTTCACAGTAACTCACTTTATTGATAGGTACATTATTTTTAACCTTGATTATAGTCAAAATTATAATTTGACGGATTATCCCAGTGAATTCTTAAATCCTGGCTAAACATTGCTTTTATTATTCCCTAGCATCCTTTCATTACTTGCTAGCTTATAGTTGAATTTTAATATTCAGTTAAGCAAAGGATTTTGAAGCAAATCAATTATCACACATTCCTTAAAATATATCAAACATTCTAGAGGCCAATACAAGTGAATCTGAGTTTGACCATTATCATACATAATATGTACAGATACTATTGCCTATTTAAACAGACAATTAAAAATTGATTATATTTTGGGAGATCTCTGTAAACTTATCAAAACTAGAGAACTTGTCATGTAACAGAATCATTCAGCTTGATATTCTGCAATCAATATTTTTAGAGTGCAACTTTCAGAAGAATGTATTTCAGATTTTTAATTTCAGTAGCAGTGGATTTCCTTGTAGTCACTGAAATCTCAAACTTTTTTCATAATTTAGCAGCCATTGGTCATCTATTAATAAATGCATGAATATTTATCAAATGACAAGTCTTTTTTAATGTGCTTTTAAAATATGCTAAATACATTTTGCCCTACAGTTCAAGTTGGCTTTTAAAGGGCCCTTATAAACTATCAAATTGTCACAATGCAAATTACGTAGTAAGAGAAATTACAGAGTGATTTAAATAGAACTTCTTGGAAGGATGCATGATCCTAGGATGCAATCAGTACTTTTCATTAAATACTGGCAATCAGATTATACACCAAAAAGCCTACTCTGTACATGTGATTGGCAGTGAAAAGTATTTTTAGACTCAGGTACTCACATTGGCTTTGCAAGTGGTATAAAGCAAAGAGCCATAGTCTACCTTAAATATGCCAACTTCTTACATTTCATACAACTGCTTCATTCTATAGAATTTCAGGGACCAGAAAGAATTGCATTGACTGGAAAGAACCAAGTCAAAAAAGGTGGGGAGGGCTAGTGTGGAAACAAACTTCTGAGGGAAAAATTGCCCATATGAAAGAGCCTAAGAAAGTGAAATTTCACTTATGCCTTTTTTTAGTACTTAAAACATATTTTAAGCATGTCTTTTGTGTGAATGACAGTATAAGCATTGTGGGAGAAAAAGGATAAGTGCAAACTCTTTTGGAGATTTATAGTATAGTTATTGGGTTTTTAGTATTACTTCAGATCAAGCATAGAACCATATAAATGCTCCATGAGTTGGGGAGAAAGATATCAGTTCTGAATAAAGAGATCAGGGAAGCCGACACGGGTGGATCACTTGAACTCAGGAGTTCAGGACCAGCCTGGGCAACATGACGAAACCCCATCTCTACAAAAAGTACAAAAAATTAGCCGGGCATGATGGTGTGTGACTATAGTTTCCAGCTACCTGGGGAGCTGAGGCAGGAGGATCACTTGAACGCCAGTGGTTGAGGCTGCAGTGAGCCAAGATTGTGCAACTGCACTCCAGCCTTGGGTGACAAAGTGAGACTCTCTCCCAAAAAAAAAGAAGAGAAAAGAAAAAGAAAAAGAGATCAGGGTGGATTTTACTGAAAAAGTAGCATTTAATATGGAGGAGACAAGGTGTACAAGAGTTGATTGGAAAACAGTAAGTGGCCTAAGAGGGCTGAACAAAATAAAATAAGCCTGGAAAGGAAGTTTGGACTAGTTTGTGGAAGGCATTGAAGGCCAGAGATCCAAAGCAATTCCCTAGGGCAACTAGTATGTTCTTAGATTACTTAACGTGCCTGTTGGCACATAGGACACAGAGTGTGCATGAGTTATTAGTTCACTGGACCAGTGATAAAAGAGACAAAAGGTCTTTAACTTACAAGAGAAAACTAGAGAAAACATGGGGAAAAAAGATTAGTACTTTCATGCATACCACGTTGAATTGTGAAAAGCATGTCCAGTTATAATTTTTCTATCCTCATTATTCATTTAATAAATATTTATTGAAGAAGTGTGATATAGTGGTGGGGAACATGTGGAGGAATTGCCTGCCTTCAGATCTCATGTCCATCAATTGCTTAGTCTAAGCCTCAATTTTCTCATCTGTTAAATGGGCATAATGCTGCTTCCTTGCAGAGTTACTGTGCACATTAAGTGAGATACTGTGAGTAAAAGCCTTATTACATGGCCTGACATATGGTTAGTGCTCAAAAAAAGTTAGTTCCCTCCCACTCTGGCCCTTTTTATACACTCTTTCTCTTCCTGTAGTCTACTGTCTCCCTGCACTAGGAAACTAGGGCCACTTTTGTGTTGCTCTAAAGGAATAGCTGAGGCTGAGTAATTTATAAAGAAAATAGGTTTATTTGGCTCACGGTTCTGCAGGCAATAAAAGAAGCATGACAGCAGCATCTGCTTCTGATGAGGGCCTCTGGCTGCCTCCATTTACAGTGGAAGGCAGAAGGGAGCTGCTATGTACTGAGATCACATGGTGATAGAGGAAGCAAGAGCAGGGGAAGTGTGAGGCTCTTTTTGACAACCAGGTCTTGGGAGAACTAACAGAGTAAAAACTCATTACTGCCAGTACCAAGGCATTCATGAACCATCTTCCCCCACAACCAAAACACCTCCCATTAGGCTCCACCTCTAACACTGGGGATCAACATGAGATTGGGAGATTTGGAGGGGGGTCAAACAAACCAAATTAGAGCAATAATTTTCTCTATTCTGCAGACCCTAGGATTACATCTAAACATAAGCAAGAGTAATTTCTGGAGCCCCCACCCAACGTCTGGGACTCAGCTCAGGTCATCCTCTCTATAGTAGTTTCTTTCTTACCTTGGGCATATTTTTTTCTTTTTTTATACTTTAAGTTTTAGGGTACATGTGGACAACGGGCAGGTTTGTTACATATGTATACCTGCACCATGTTGGTGTGCTGCACCCATTAACTCATCATTTACATTAGGTATATCTCCTAATGCTATCCCTCCCCCGTCCCCCACCCCACGACAGGCCCCGGTGTGTGATGTTCCCCTCCCTGTGTCCATGTGTTCTCATTGTTCAATTCCCACCTATGAGTGAGAACATGTGGCGTTTGGTTTTTTTGTCCTTGCGATAGTTTGCTGAGCATGCATGGTTTTTTCCTCTTTGGACTTTTGCCCCAGTTGCCCTTTTAGAGCCCTGGTCTTTCTAAGACCAAGCCTCTGTCCTCTCCTTGCTAAACTCCACAACTCCCACTTTATTCCCTTTTCTTACTGGCTGTGCTGCCCTGGAACTTGGTCTGGTCAGTAGGTTTTTGCTACTAATGAACTTCACGGATAGTTAGGGTTTGACCAGTCTCCACAGTATTGCCTACTTCTGGATTGGGTCCTGGGCTTCTGTCTTTCAAAACCCTTGCTTTTTATGGAACTAAGCCACCTCTCCCCACAGCAGCTTTATGGGAGCACTAACTTGGATCTTTTGCCACACCACTGGAATTTCCCCTGGACCCTGCAACTAAGGAAGTGACTGTGTGTGTAGTGAGGGTTGGCATGGCTCCTAGTCCTAGTCTCAGCCTCCAGGGATCTGTGCCAGGCCTGCCCATGTCTGCAGCATTCTTAGAGGTACAAAGATGACCAAGCCCAGTTCTTAGACTTAAGGATCATATAATATAGTAGGCAATATGAAATGAGTGCAAGACTAAGGATTGTGCAAGGCAGAATATGGTAAGTGTGTTAGGGAAGTACAAAGCACCCTCTGAATTCACAGAAGCAAGATTTCAATCACATTGTTGAACTGCCAAGGTGAAAGCAACATTTCAGCTAGGCTTTCAATGATAGATATCAACAGACAGATAAATGAAAAGACATGGCTAGGACAGGGAATCAGCATGAACAAAGACACAGAGGTAGGTAAATGATACCAAGGGAAGAATATGTAGTAGGTGGGGGAGCTGGAGAGAATCAGGTCTGCATCCAGATTGTGAAAAATGTTAAACACCTGGCTAGGATAAAAGCACTTACTTTGATGACTATTTGAGACCAGGGCTATAGTATACAGCCACACAGGTTATGCATGGCCAACTCCAGGGGTCCCATTCATATGCATTAGGGGTTGGTCAACCTTTTCTGTTTTATCTAGCCTGATAGTAAATATTTTAGGCTTTGCAGGCCACGTGGTCTATGTTGCAACTACTCAACTCTGCCTTTGGAGCTCAGAAAAAGTTATAGACAATGCGTAAACACATGAATTTGGATGTGTCCCAATAAAATTTTATATGTAGACACTGAAATTTGAATTTCACAAAATGTTACTCTTTCCACTTTTTAAGCCACTTAAGAATGTAAAAACAGAATGTTCTTAGCTAACAGGTCATACAGAAACAGGCAGCAGACCAGATCTGGCCCCCAGGATGTAGTGTGCTGACACCTGATAAAGACTTAGTGTGGGCCGGGCACGGTGGCTCAAGCCTATAATCCCAGCACTTTGGGAGGCCAAGGCAGGTGGATCACTTGAGATCAGGAGTTCAAGATCAGCCAGGCCAACATAGTGAAACCCCATTTCTACTAAAAGTACAAAAAAATTAGCCAGGCATGGTGGCATGCGCCTATACTCCCAGCTACTTGGGAGGCTGAGGCAGGAGAATCGCTTGGACCCTGAAGACGGAGGTTGCAGTGAGCCAAGATCGCACCATTGCACTCCAGCCTGAGTGACAGAGTGAGACTCTGTCTCAAAAATAAATAAATAAATAAATAAAGAGGGACTGAATATGAATGATACTCCTAAGTTGTAAGACCCATGGACCATGGTGGAAATCCATTGATGGTGGTTATTAAAGACCAGCATGATGCAGTTTTGTCTGTATAAGAAATAGACGAGAGGAAAAAGAGATGTGAAAAGGGAATCCCATTCTGATGGTACTGCCGTGGTTCAAGCAGAGTGTGTGTGTGTGTGTGTGTGTGTGTGTGTGTGATATTGTTGATGTATTTCTGAACTGCCATGTAGAAAGTGACATTTGAACTAGGGCTTCTATTTGAATACAGCTATTTTTCTATACTTTTTCCTCTAAATTGTCTACACAATGTGTCATCAACTTGGCACCATGACCAGCTCTCTGGATGTCTTTTATAAAAGTGAATGGCAGAAGTGTCTTAAAAGAATAAAAGGAGAAAAGCAATCATTCTCAAGGTTATAATCTTTGGGGGTAAAGGGGAAGAAACTCAAACCCTTGGGTGGAGGCAGTAGTATAAATTTTCAGCAAAATAAAACAAAGAAGCCTTCACTTTGCAATCACTTGCTTCTCTTTTATCACAACATCATATAAAACATCTTATAAAATTCACTGTGCTTTCTGTTACCCTCCATTTTAAAAGCCAGCACTTGGGAATGTTTCAGAATATCGATTCAGTGAACTTCTGTTGTACAAAGCTTTATCTCATTGTTGATATGCTGTCTGCATTCCAGCATATGACTATGGGTATCTTTTTGTGTCTGATCTTATTGGATCCATCTTCTTTTGTTCATCACAGTAGAACTATGTGAGCCAATGACTAGGCAGGAAAATTCCAAGACAAAATTCGATTAGAAAATTATCATCTAGATTTTTATGTGTTTGTTACCCAAGTGCTAACTGGTTTATCATCTTTAATACTTTAGTCTCTGAATCTACTATTTTTAAATGAACTGTAAAGATGTTACTAATATTTAGTGTGTGTGTATAACACAGATACCAGTGGCAAGAAACATCTTCCAATCTAAAATAATGGGTGAAGTGTCTACTGAGGCAAATATCTGTTTACTATATGAAATACTTATCTATCACATATGGATACACACAAAGGGTAAACTTTCTCACAGATAATAAATGGCATGCTACAATAACGTCAGTTAGCAAGAAATTCCCCATAGGGATAATGTGTTCATTTGGCAAGGAATTGAAACAGATAATTTGGATTCCTTCTACCCTAATGTTGTGAAAGTCTGCTGAGGAATTCTAGAAGACCCAAATCACTAGTAAAATAATAGAGAAATCCACATATTTGAGTATTTTGTATTAAATGTATTTAAAAGATTAGATTTGTTATTTATAATACCTCTTTGAATAGATAACACTGACAAATAGGATATCATTATTAATGCTAATATTTTACCATCCTCAACAAACTTGAAATGACTAACAAAATTATTATATATAAATTCAATATTTTTGAAGTCTGACAACAAATGTACTCAGTACTCAAATCTATAAAATCTAATATTATCAAAAGATTTTAATATATCCTTAAATACATTCTAATGAGACTTTTCAAATAGCTGATATTTTGTCAGTATCATACGTTGTGCTAAATACACATGAATCCTTGCAACAATAGACTACGTTGGACAATAGCCAATGTCCTCCAGCAACAGAACAGAAGATACCACACAAGTTGCCAGTATTGGATTCATTCACAGTTGAATGAATTTTGCTTTCAGTAATCTTAAGTGTTTGTTATATATCTGAATTTCCTTGGCATTTTCTTAATGCTCCATACATAGAAAATAAAGCAATGCTGATACATAAACAGCTCCCTACTTCACTGGCTAGGTATCACAGCTGTTAAGCCAGCAGGTCTGGAAATGATACCATTCTCTATGGCTCTAACAATGAGATAACTTTATAAATATTGATGTAAAATAGGAATGTAATTCATTTTATCTTATCTGGGCAGGTTTTCTATGCTCCATACTGCATTATTCATGTACTGGCATTTGAACGGTTGCCTACATTTGGAAATTCTGTTTACAGACTTTTATATTTGGGACTTACAAACCTTTCCGATATAAGCAGGGTAAGTATTTTTCCCCATTTCATGAGTTTGAAAATAGAGTTCCCGAGCGGATACCTAAATTGAAGCCATGTGAACAGTGATTAGTTCAATGAGATCTTACATCCAGCCCTGCTGAATCCTGTTCTGTGCTCCCTACATTGCATTACAATGCATCTTAAGAAGATCATTCCAGAGTTGGTTGCTGTGAAAACCTGAGGAGTGCTCACCAATAGCCAAGTCTCCTCTCCTTCCAGAGCACTTAGAAGATCATACTTCCCAGTCAGCCCTAACCCCCAGTTGGGTGAGATCATGGTACTAGATCTGACCAATAGGCTATGAGCAGGAATGAGGTGTGTCACTTCTGGAATGAGTTGGATAAAAGCCTTCGTGAGATCCTCAGTAGCAAACATGGAAGCCATAGATTGAGATGGTAGAGCTATAGGATGAAAAATCCTGGATCACTGAGTCACTGCATAGAGGAGAGCTACCCTGGAGAGTCATCTGACTTAAGCAGGCTTTGACTGAGGAAGAAATAAACTTTTTCAGTAAAGCCACTGAGATCTGAGGGCCAGTTGTCACTGCAGCATAAGCTCAGCTTATTCTAATAAAACTCATCCACATCCTTTCTACAGCTGCTATCAGCATTATACCATTATTATCTCCTAATATATCATCTCCAGTTAAGATGTTAAAGGAAGTACAAAAACTGGTCTTTGGTTCTGTGGAGAAAATAAAATAGTAAAAAGGGATAGGAAGTTATTAAGGTTTAGGTGCCACAATTTTAAATCAGTGGTCAAGAAAGAACTCACGTAAAATGTAACATTTGACCAATGACTTAACAGCATACAGATATCTGCAAGAAATACATTCTAGGAAAAAGGGAATTGTCGAGCATTTGATGTTTTAGGAGCAGCAAAGAGGTCAGTATAGCTGAATACAGTGACTGAGAGGAAGGAGTGTAAAGAGCAATGAGGTTAGAGAGACAAGGAGAACAAGGCATATCATGGAGGGGTTTGTAGACTATTGTAAGGACTTTGCCTTTTACTCTGAGTGAAATCAGAAGCCTTTGAGTGTGATGCAGTGTAGCAATATGGTTTGATTTCTATTTTTAGAGGGCTGTTTTCTAAAAGCAGATTTATGGCATTGAACAGTTATTTACAATGGAGAGTGTTGCAATATAATGTGGATTCGATCATATGTTATTTTGATGCATGGGCTAATCCTCACTAAACCAATGCTGGTGGTCTTAGTTCACAATGCACATTATATTGATGATAATCAGGCTTCTATCTAAGTTCCTTAATACCTTAAGCTGCAATCCTCTGATTTGAAACATTTGCCATAAAGTTATCAAATAGATCCTTGCAAGGATCTTTATTATCCAGAATCTCTATAGTAAATCATCAAAAATAGTTGGATATAATTTCATGGCATATGAAACCATCACTTGGAGTGTCCTAAGTGATGATAGAATGAATCATTGATCTTACAAACTATTTACTTTGTCATTTCCACCTCAGTACCCAAAAGACAGCATCTCCAAAAAGTAAAATCGTTCTTCATTCCTAACTACCTATTCTAGAACTTGTGCCCATTGTATTCCTTTACTCCATTCAAAAGCCCCCATTGCCACAATAGCTTAAGTCAGAAACCCCAAGGATTGGTAACCATTTCTAAAAGTTTTTTTCTTTTACCTACCCCCTCAAATTCAGCTTTCCCACAATCCAGCCCAACCTCAAATCTAGTCCTTATTCCCTTTCATGTGAATTGCTAGAACAAACCCCACGGGTCTCTGTGGCCTTCTGGTTGTGTCACTCTTCTTTCTGCAAGAATGTGCTAAACTCTTTGGGCTTAAGGACCCCTCATGATCCAGTTTCTGCCTGCATTTTTAGCAACAACTCTTGCCACTTATGGATTGCAACATTTGCTGCAGCCACACAAAGCTGCTTGTTGTTTTCCAAGCATCCTAAGCTATTTCACACATCTGTGACTTTGCAAATGCCATGCCTTCTCATGGGATATTTTCTTGCCTTCTCTAACTGGCAACTTTCTCTTGCTTTCAGCCTCTGTTTATACGTTGTGTCATTTATAGTCTTCCTTGACCTCACCTTCAGGATCCCTCATAGGTAACTTTATTTCAAAGGTGACTATGAGCTTACATCTGTCATCTCCACAAGACAACTCTCTGTATGTCACATCCCCAAAACAAAGGCACATACATAACAGGTGTTCATATGTGTTGAATGAATTGATAACTCTAAATACCATTCTGGCTCCAATGCCCGGTATTACCATAATTGGGAGGATGTCATATCTGTATCTCAACACCCATCCTGTGATGCCCAATGGGTAGAAAATGGCATTTATTGTCATTTCCTTCATGAGGGAAAATGTAATTTCTTTCAGCAGTTTGTTGGGTAACTTGAAAATAAAACAGTATTTTAATATCGAACTTGTTCTTACTTGAGGTGGCTGCCTGTTTTTTGGCATTTTATCACCCCAGATTGATTTATCTTTGTTATTCTTCTTTGGCTCACAACCATTGCTATTAAATAATTGCCTTGCTTCTTAATGCTGACCTCATCAGATGCTATGAGTATAAAGGAGAAACCCATTGAGAAAAACCAGCCCCTAGTTTCTTGGTTCTTCTGGAAATCTGAATTTTTAAATTTGTGTAAAGATAGATTGCATTAAAAAGAGCATATTCTAAAATTAATAATAGAATAATGAGAAATGTAAAGACATCTAATGTTTTAAAGGGATTACATTTCAGCAATGCAACATTGTTTAGTGTTTATATTTGGCTCTTTTTTCCTTACCATAGTATAGCATATGTTCTGAGATGGGACATTGCTGTTTCTGCCTCATCAACTTGAAACCTCTCTCTAGTCAGCATAAGGCATGTTTTGTTGAATACTGCAATAATATGCTGTTGTAACTGGTGGCTGAGTCATCTGTTTTTACAGGATTGGTACTGTAAGGAGCAGAGACATATGTCTCGTGTGTCAAAATTGAGTGTGAATTTTAAAGTCGAAAATAAAATGAACCCTTGAGCATACTCAAGTGCAAATCACAGCAACCTGTGGGCTGAGGGCTTTCACAGCTACTATTTGATTTTTTCGAAGTTGCATTATTACACTTGGTATTTTCATGCAGTGAGTGGAAAAATACAAGCTCAAAGCTGATAAGTACTGCTGTGAAAAGGATGATATTATGGATTTTTCTACTTTCTCTGTGATCAGCTTTTTAAACCTGGGATCCTATGTTTCTGGTCACTGAGGGCTTCTTTGCTTGTAGAGTTACCAGTGGTCAAGTGGCCAAAGGAGGGATCAGGGTCATTTTAGCAAGTGGGCACCCACCTAGATTGGCTAGGAACCTTAGCCATGAGAGGTCCATACATCTTTTGTACCTGTTTCTCTTTCCTACAATGAAAGAATTCACAGCATGGGCACCTGGGTCAAGTATCCAGGGTAAGATTAAGAGCACAGGAGATGCTGATGATGGAAACACATGGAGATCTTCTTCATACCAAAAACACTGAGTTCACTCTGCTGTTGCATCATGATTTGACACTGAAACTAGAACCAGAAAACCATCTTCAGGAAAGTTGAGTTTGAGAGTGTAGCTGCCCCTAGCGTTCACCTCCATGTCTCCTGAAAGCTCCTCTGTCTCCTTACTTAGCCTTGGCCCAGGATGCCTTGTAAAACACAATACAGTGACAGTCAAAAATAATAGTATTTATGGGATTCGTGAATCCAAAAGTGCAGCGAAACCTCATTAACATAATAGCTAAGAGAAAGCCCCCTAAATGTCAGAAGAATGTCACAATGCAGATAAATTAAGCAGGGGCATTTCGATGAGAGCATGACTGTAGGCTAGAGGCATGATGACCTAGAATTAAAGTAAAATTAAATGAGAATTAATTTGAGAATTAAAGTCTAGCTAGGGAAAAGAAAGAGGACTTCAAAATTCTCAAGGGCCCTTTTTCTAGATTAAGAGGGAAATCTGAACCTTCCTATCATCTGAACCTTTGGGAAATGGGTGGTCGATTGACCGTAACGGGCACAAGGGGCCTATTGAGATGACGGATGCGTGCTATATGTTGGTGTGGTCACGGTTCCATGGGCATATACATAAAATCATAAAATTCATCATGCAGCATATTTAATATGTTTATATTGTACTGGTGTGAATTATATCTCAATAAAGGATTAACAAAGCAGGGAAAGGGTAAAAGTGGGCCAGTACTTTGATTTTTTGTATCTCCCAAGACTAAATAGTTCCTTAATGCAACGTTATCTCAATTTCTTCTCTCGCGCTTACGAAAAGCATTAAAAACCTTTTTTTTTATATTAACCTAGTTTCTCCAAAATGTCCTCTTTGTGTGGTGTTATGTAAACAATAACTTCCTTTCATTTTGTTAAACAGCAGCTCATGATTAGCTAGGTGGCTTTGCCACTGCCCTCATAAACTCAGCTTCCAACTTTATGATTATATTGGCTTAATTTAACTTGATAATAATGATAAGGGTAATAGCTAATGTGCATTAAGCATTTAATGTTCCAGGCACTCTGGTTATATACACACACTCATTTAATTCTTTTAACAACCTTTAGGTAAAATAAATACGTATATTTTTCTTACACAAAAATATTGAAGCTTAGCAAGGTTGAGCAGCCAATGCACAGTCACATTGTGAAATGTGGTAGAAATTTGGGTCTGTCTGTTATCAAAGCTCAATCTTAAGCTCTCTGGAATGCACCACCTTCCAGCAGCCTCCAAATGCTCTTGTAGAAGCACATCTTTCTTTGCAACTTGGGCTTTTATTGCTTTTTACTTTTTACATGCTTGGGGATAACAATTTTTGGAGGGAATATTAATTCAAAATAATTTACCTTATTTTGGTCACCATGAGGCATCATATGAAAAACAAAGTGTAATTAACAGCATCAAAACTATGAAGTTTAGCAAAGAGGGGCCATGTTTTCTTTCAGATTTCATCTCTGAGCTACGTTTTAATTCATGTAAATGTTCTAGTTCACAGAACTTTTTCCTTTCAGCATAAACATTTTTAAAATATTTTGACCATCTTTCAAAAATGCAAAATATAGCCTGAATATGTTCCTAACTTCTTAAACAGAGCACAGCTTCTACCATGTATTAATTTGTATTCGGGGACATGGATGGAACTGGAGATCATTATGTTCAGTGAAATAAGCCAGGCACAGAAAGACAAACATTGCATGTTCTCATTTTTTGTGGGATCTAAAAATCAAATCAATTGAACTCATGGACACAGAGAGTAGAAGGGTGTTTACCAGAGGCTGGGAAGGGTAGTCAGGGAATTGGATGGAGGTGAGGATGGTTAAAGGGTACAAAACAACAGAAAGAATGAATAAGACCTACTATATGATAGCACAATATGGTGACTATAGTCAATAATAACTTAATTGTACATTTTAAAACAACTTAAAGAATGTAATTGGATTATTTGTAACTGAAAGGATAAATGCTTGAGGGGATGGATACTTCATTCTTCATGATGTACTTATTTCACATTGCATGCCTGTATCAAAACACCTCATGTACTCCATAAATATATATACCTACTATGTACTCACAAAAAATTTTTAAATCATTTTTTAAATAATAATAATTTCAGCCTATCCTATATGGTTAAACTCCATCTCTACTAAAGATACAAAAAATTAGCCAGGCGTGGTGGCACACACCTGTAATCCCAGCTACTCAGGAGGCTGAGGCAGGAGAATCGCTTGAACCCGGGAGGCAGAGGTTGCAGTGAGCCAAGATGGCACCATTGCACTCCAGCCTGGGTGACAGGGCGAGACTCTGTCTCAAAAATAAATAAATAAATAAATAAATAAATAAATAAATAAATAAATGTATGTGACAGGGCAAGACTCTGACTCAAAAATAAGTAAATAAATAAATCACAAAGAGTAAAATAAAATAATAATAATTTGTACTCGGTGTCTGTTACTGGTGACAAATTCTGCCATCATATTGTGAGATACTTGGACATTGTTAAGATATGCTGGATTCTTGAACCCTCTCCAGAATGCCTCAAGTTGATATGGAATTCTTTTGGCTGCATCATGTCTCCTTTCATCTACTTTTCCAGTATCCTTATGCCATTTATTGAATTTCTGCTTCAAAATTCCTTTGGGCTACAGAGAATGATAATACACAATAGAGTTCAAAATATAAGTAAAGCCTTTTTGAATAGTTTTTAAAATCTGAATAAATAATTAATAGCAGGACCTGACAGCGTCTTCCATGAAGAAAATGCATATTTTATTTTTGTCCCATCTCTCCTTTGTATGGATTTGTACAATTCAAATTTTTCAAAGGTATTTTTCCCCTTTGCATCCTATACTTGAGATGTTATGATTATCTGAATAAATAATATCCAGGTAAGTGTTTTATTGTGACTTAAAAATATTACTTACTGAGGAGCAAATTGATGATTTCTGTCAGCCCTTCATTAGATGTCTTAAATCTTTAAGAGGCCACAGCAGTGGATGTTCTTCAAGAGTGGTCTCCAGGCAACAGGGTTTCCAGGCAGATACTCTGTGGACACAAAAGTGAACAGAAATGAGATAGTAAATTTGGAATAGGGAAGAATTTCACATACATACAAATATTATAGTGTGTTGAAGAGAGGATTTCAAAGGAAAATTTTCACTCTATAATTAATTTATTAAATATGGGATTTTTAGTTATTTATTCAAGATTTGTTTCATAATACTTTAATTTTTTACCAAGAAAATATAATACTCAGTAATATACTCTTTAAATAGAGTTTTTATTTAATTTTGATCATATACCTCAAATTGCTATTTTCTTTTTTTAAAGAATGAAACAAGTGACTAAAGAAGGCAGGATTTAAATATTTGCAAGTATGGCCCCCACTCAGGAACAGGTTCCAAATTATCTCACTAATATCCTACATAAATGAAGTCTCTCCAAGTACTTTTAGCAGTGTTAAAATTATTCTACCAAAATTAGAATTATTGTCATAGAGACTGATTGTTTTGTGGACTACAGCACAGCTCTAAAATTGAGCCTTGTTTAAAGAAGAAATGATAACATTAAGACCACCATGAGTTCCATCTACTTGCATTTTCCTTGTCCCACCTAGCTCCAAAATCAAGTATAAAACAGAGACTTTTGACTACAGCAAATACACTCAGACCACATCTATAGGGTAGAATGTAAACACTTTGGCAAAAATAAATTAGCTTATGTGAATAAGAAATAAAAAGAAAAAATTCATCACAGAAATATTCGTCTATGAGAGCAGACTACCACCTGTTTCACATATGGTATGAAAGATAAGAGATCTTAAAAAAAGTCTCTTCTCCAACATTACCTATAGCTCATTGGCATATTACAACATAGAAACAAACAATAGAAAACAGAAAATGTATGTGAAGCTAAACATAGTATATAATGAGACTTATGGACACCTGCTTATATATACAACAAATTGGAGTCCTCTAGAAGAAATAGACACTGTCATATCTTGCCCTTGTGTGCATCAAGACCAAGATAAATTGTAAAAGCCAAATAATTTATTATTTACTTGCTGGAGAGTTCATAGCCTGAAATAATTTGTGTACAGGAAGGAAACAACTACCTTAATTTTCTTTAAATTTATTTAACTTCATAAGTGACTTATTATTCTCTTATTGCTTTGTAAATATAACTAACCAAAGTAATTATTAGTTACTCTTCCTGTCAAATTTGCTGTGCATTTTTGCCCGCTCCCAGACTGTCCTCCTAAGCAAGCAACATTCACATATCCATTTCATCTCCTTTGCAAGATCAAAAAAAAAAAAAGCAGTTCTCACTTCTATACATAGCAAATAAATTCTGTCCATGCTGCCTTTTGCATTGGGGAGCAGAGTATCTTTGATCTGTTTGGCTTGACTCAATTTCTGAACATCTTTGTCTTTAGTACTTTGCCTTCCTATATAGACTGTTCTAAATTTCCAAGACATATTGCTTGATTTCATTAGATTTGAGGTGCATAAATCAGTGCTTTATTTTTAAAATTTAGGATGAAATATTTTAGGATGTAAAAATGATTTCACTACTAATGTCCTGGATGGACAGATTTTTTTTTACTGCTTTTATTTTTCTACTCAGATATTATACATATTTCTTTCTACCCTAAGGCACTGAGGTACTAGGACAAGCAAGCCAAGATCCTTTGGTGTATGTGTTTATCCACATTCATTAAGATACACTTATCCTTTGACACTTTTAATAATACTCATCACCTCTCTTTCTCTCATGGTGTGTTCTTCATCGTCAGTACACTTTGCAAGCTGTCATTAATTCTTACAGCACTTCAGAGAGGTAGATAAGTGGGTATTACTGGTCAGGTTTTCATTCAGTCTAACTGTGGGAATCCTTCCATCGAGAAAACATAAAATGAAATTGGGACCCATTATCTCCACCGTACAGATGACGAAAATGAGACCAAAAGATTAAGTGGAGAACCAAGGGGGAAAAGAAGGTCCTTGTGAACAGAATAGAAAAGTCTTTTCAATTCCAGTTTTCAATTCTGAGTCTTTTGTGTTTACCATGTTACAGACCTCTCTTGGCTAGGGAAAACAAATGGAATGTGAATGTGATGCTTTAGAAATTTCTGTATAAAACCTGTAAGAATTAGAAGTGATAACATTAACCAAATACATTGCGCAACATGATTTGTCTATCTTAAGTTTAGCACTAGAGAACTAGGGAAGCATCTATTCAGAACAGGCCTTTGCCATCTTACTGATTTTATTTTATTTTATTTATTTATTTAGACGAAGTCTCGCTCTGTCACCAGGCTGGAGTGCAGTGGCGCAATCTCGGCTCACTGCAACCTCCAACTCCCTGGTTCAAGTGATTCTCCTGCTTCAGCCTCCCGAGTAGCTAGGATTACAGGCATGTGCCGCCACACCCAGCTAATTTTTGTATTTTTAGTAGAGATGGGGTTTCACCATGTTGGCCAGGATGGTCTCGATCTCCTGACTTCATGATCTGCCCGCCTTGGCCTCCCAAAGTGCTGGGATTACAGGCATAAGCCACTGCGCCCGGCCTTACTGATTTTATTCTAAGGAAATATGTCACTCACTAGGATTTCTTGGATGAAATGTCCATCCTTTTCTTTGAAAATCTAAATGGTACATGGTACAAGTATGATGCTTAATAGATAAGCAAAACACAACTCTGTCCCACTACTGTTTTACAGGAAAGTTTCTACTCTGATCGCTGAAAGTTTGGTACATCTATGACTTTCCTGCTTACTCTTAGTCCTTAAGTCTTCTATGTCTCAAAACACTCTAACTCAGAAATTTTAAATGTCTAATCTGTCAGTAAACATCTTAGACTTCATGCAAGGCTTATCCCCATCTTCCAGCTGAGACCAGCAGTCAGTGGGTCACCTGCCCTTGGGGAGAGGGGTGTGGCCAATTGCTCTCTCTTCCCACTCATTTCCCACCCAGAAGTCCTCCCCACCCCCAATGCAGGCCCACCAGTGTGAGATCTGTGGTTGGGGAGAGACTAAAAGAGGAAAGTTCTTGTTCAGCTCCTGATAAGTACTGTCCTAAGCCACTGGGCCTCTCTAATAGCAGCCTCCAGTACTTAGACACAGCCTCTCCCCTAAGCCTGGAAGCCTTGCTGGCATCTGCTACAAGTGTCTGCTTTCCCTTCCTCCTTGCATCACTTCCTGGCCTTCCCTCATCCGCTCCACAAAGACTCAGACTCTCCTATTGTAGCCCATTGCCCTTCCAGGTGGTACTCCCAGGACCTAGAAGAGCTCCAGGCTGACCGTCTTTCCTATGTGGCCCACATCTGATGCATGGATAGTTTAATTTCTTGCCTGTTATGGACTGAATGTTTGTGCCACCGTAAAATTCATATATTGCAGCCCTAATCCCCAACATGATGGCATTAGGATGGTGGGGCCTTTAACAGAGAATTAGGTTTAGATGAGGTTAGGAGGGTGGATCCCCCACTATGATGGGATTAGGATCCTTATAAAAAGAGGAAGAACCACCAAAGCTGCTTCTCTCTGCAATGTGAAGACACAGCAAGATGGTGGCCAGAAAGTAAGTCCTCACCAAGAACCAAATTTGCCAGCACCTTGATCTTGGACTTTCCAGCCTCCAGAACTATGAGAAATAGATTTCTATTGTTTGAATCACCTAGCCTGTGGTATTTGTCATAGTAGCCCAAGGTAACTAAGACATTGCCCTATTTGGAGTAGGGTATAAATTTCCCCAATCAAGCCCTTTCCAGTTCTTTCCCTGCACTACCATAGACCCCTTCTCTGAAAAAAAAAAAAAAAAAAAAAAGTGTTCTGTTCATTGCTCCTCCCTTTCCCTTTCCAGTTTTCCTTTCCACTGCTCAAAAATGTAATCCTCTTCCAGCCAGTCTGATCCACTCACTGATCTTCTGGCATTTCATGTGCAATCAGACCCAGCAGCCTTTCACAAACATAACCTCCTGCTTATCTGTCCAACCTCATTTCCAGCTTCTCACTCACAGATATTGTTAGGTCCTGCACTACTGGACTTGTACAGTGACCCAAATGGACCAGGTTTTCTCCTTTTCTTCTGCCTGTGTTTTGCTTTTGCCTTGCTGTGTTAGTTACCTGTGGCTGCCATAATAAATTACCAAAAAATTTTAACTAAAAACAACAGAAATTTGTTCTCTTGACATTCTGGAGACCGGAAGTCTGAAAACAGTGTGTCAGCAGAGCCATACTCCCTCTGGAATCCCTAGAGGAAAAACCTTCCTTACCTCTCCCAGTTTCTGGTGCTGTCAACATTCCTCAGCTCATGCTGAAATCTCTGCCTCTACAGTCACATGGCCTTCTCTTTTTCTGTCTGTCACATCTCCCCTGTATGTCTCTTACAAAAATACTCACCATTGTATTTAGGGCTGACCCAGGTAATCCAGTATGAACCCTACACCTCAGGATCCTCAATGTAATTACACCTGCAAAGACCCTTTCCAAATACAGTTCTGGGAATTAGAACATGGACATATCTTTTTGGGGACCATTCCTTTCCTCACATCAGTTACCATAGCAGCCTCCCAATTAGTGTCCCTGTTTCCATTCTTGATTTTTATTATCTAATTTTCATTCTACGAATATCATTTTGAAACACAACTGATATGGTTTGGCTGTGTCCCCAACCAAATCTCATCCTGAATTGTAGTTCCCATAATCCCCATGTGTTGTGGGAGGGACCCAGCAGGAGGTAATTACATTTTGGGGGCAGTTACTCGCATGCTGTTCTCGTGGTGATGAGTGAATTCTCATGAGATCTGAGGGTTTTATAAGGGGCTTTTCCCCCTTTCTCAGCACTTCTGTCTCCTGCTGCCATGTGAAGAAGAACATGTTTGCTTCCCCTTCCCCATGATTGTAAGTTTCCTGAGGCCTCCCCAGTCATGCGGAAGTGTGAGTCAATTAAACCCCTTTGCTTTATAAATTTCCCAGTCTTGGGTATGTCCGTATAGCAACATGAGAATAGACTAATACAACAGCTCTACTCTTGCCACAGTTATTCTTATGTTCCAGTTTTCATGTTAGCCTGGCTCATAAGGCCCTTCACAAGCTAGACTTAATTCTCCAAGCACATTCACAACCATTAGTCAAACACTCTCCTACCATCAAAACTGAATACAGACTTGCCGTATTGAACTTTTCTCTCTTAAAACAGGCCTGTGCTCTTTTGCCTTCCTACTGGTTGTTTCCTCTCCTTGAATACTCTTTCTCTTCTTCCTTGACTGACTGATCTTTCAAATCTCATTTTAATTGCTTCTTCCTTAACATCTTTACAACTTGGACGTGATTCTATAAGAAAGACAAGGTCATTTTTAAGAAGCAAATCAGCTAGCAAGAATGCTTTGAGAAGCATGCCAACAAAGAAAAATGGCTATAGGGCCTTCAAATAAGATGTTATTTTTGTTGTCTGTCTTTCTCCCTGAGAGAGGCCAAATATGACACCTTCTAGATCACTGTTGTATCCACAGCTCCTAGAAAAATACTGACTAGGTACTTCATCTGTAGTAAGTGAATATATGAAGAGATGTGTTCCTTACTGTTTTTCAAGAACTTAGCAAATGTAAAAGGTAGAAATCTTGGAAAGCTGACATCAAATTTAGCTTCTTGAAATTTCAAACCAAATAAAAACATATGATACAAATGAAATATGTCACCCAAATAAGATACACAGTTCAAACTTTAATTCAATAGAGGGCATAAGATCAATATTTTACACATATTGATCTTACAATAGGAGTCTGCTGAAGGGAAATGGTCACTTGTCTTTCAATGTAGAAAAGAATGTGCATTCTGTAGGCATTTTGTTACATAACAGAGGGGCTTTGATTCTAAATTGATTGGTTCCCCAAAAATTAATTATTAGTTTTACATTATTAGGATATCATTGTACGAGGCAGTGTGTATGGCTCCTTCTAAGGTGGGTCATATGGATATGAGTCATACTTCACTGAGTCCATGGTACTTTAATAACTTGAATTTCAAATAGTAAAAGAGCAAATTATATTTCTTAGCCCCATGTAGTACTGGAACTTCCCTTAGGGAACCATATAAGAAGCAAACTATCTCCTAGAAGCAGAAGGGAAAAATATAAGTCAAGATTTATGGAATAGGGCTGAAGGCTCTATAACCATTTTTCTTTGCAGGCATTCTTCTCATAGCACTCTTGGTAGCTGATTTGCTTTTTAAAAATGACCTTGTCTTTCTTATAGAATGAAATCCAAATTCTTGTTAAAGGGCTTATTTTATGTTCTATGACATGAATGATACAAGACTGATGAAACAATCTTTGAAATCATGGACTGGTGAATTGATTGGCATAATCCAAAACTGTTTCTATAAAATAAGTTATTGATGTTGTTCCCTGGAATTTTTATGATCTGGATTTCCTGCTGAGGGTACATTAGTAGGAAAGTGCCCCTTATCGAATTAAATCTAACCAAATATGACGATGTTTTAAGGACCAAAGTTACTAAGAAAGTTGACTCTGATTCCAAGTAAAGAAAATTTTAAAACTTTGGCACAAGTGCAACTTAGTGTAGCAAAGTTGTGTGTTGTTTGGTAACCTTTTTAAATTGTTAAAACTAAATAATAAGTTACTGTTCAATAAATATCTTTCATTACCAGCAGATATTTTCAAGTTTGTCACCCTACTAGATGTTAATGGTCCAAAAACAAAGAAAATTTTTGAGTAAAAGTTATAAATGACTAAATGAAATTAATGTATACCTTTCCATTAAGATTCACTCACATCTGGTGGGAAACTGATCTTCCTTGCTGAACGTGGATTAGATCAGCAATAGGATATTGCATAAATATTCTATAAATATTGGATAAATATCAATAAATATTCTATTTATCTGGGTCTACACAAATTTGGAAATTTCTAGCTTGCTAGAGTATTCTCCCCATTTGGGATGCACTGACCTGTCTATTTTCATATAATCAAACATATCCTTCAATGGCTATATATAAACAGAAAAGATTGCCAGCAATTGTTCAGTGTCTGTATTTCTGTAACATCTTGTTAATGTTTACTAGTTTTGTATATTTACCAGAAAAAAAATGATTCTATATTAAATATTCATTCTGTACATCGATGATTTCTTCCCATATTTTAAATGCATTTAGTAGACTGAGAAGAAAATAATAGTAATATTCATTAACAGTATTTATTTCATATAATCTCTGTTGATGGAAGTACTTTGACTTAAGTCACTACCTCTTTTTGTCTTGAGAGACTGATGCTAAAATATTCTTCTTTTCCAGTTCCTCATATCTGAATCTAGCTGTATTTCTTTCCTTTGGGATCTAGGCTTCCTAAAGCAATTTCTATTGAGACAAAGCTCTTAAGCAGCTTCAGACCCCTTTGTGAAAATATATGCCTCTAGTTACATCAACTCAGGGATTCCCAATCTAGCTACGTATCAGCACTACTAGGATAACTTTAAAAATATAACAATATCGTGATCTCATCTCCAGAGATTCTGATTTAATTGATTTGACTTAAAGCCCAAACATCAGCATTTTTGTGATTTAACTGAAACATAACTTGAAGCCAGAGTTGAGGATCACAGCCTTCACTCCAAGACAAAATGGGTTTGGCCCTCAAATTCTTTACCACATCTTGCGCCCTGCTCTGCCCATTCAGCTAAATAACTGGGGAAGCCTAACTGCCACACCCAAGTCCTTGGAAGTTTCATCTGCCTTCTAATGTGGTACTTCCAGAGATTCACCGTAGTAGTGCTTCCATTTTGTTTCCTGAGTTTAAACCCCTTTGATATCCCATTTTGATAAGATTCTGGAATCCATATCCTCTTCTTTTAATCGTGAAGTTGATTATGCTGCTGAAACAAATAAACTCTGAAATCTCCGTGGCTTAGCCCAATACACTTTCATTTCTTGATCACGTCAACAATTCACCCGTGTGGCTCTCCCCCAAGTCATGGCTGTGTGACTCCGCCTCCTTCCATATTGTGGGCTAGCCCTCCCAGAATCCTTCTCTCCCAGTCACGCAGACCTGCTCCGGGAGCACAGGGGTGAAGTGGAAACAGGTCTTTGTGCAGTCGGAGTCTAATTGGATCACACAATGCCCAATTAGACAATGCTCCAATGCAGTTGGAGGTGACAGGAAGCAAACGTGACTTTACTAAAGTGACAGGAAGTAAACATCACTTCCTTTAAGTCTGCTGGGAAAAGTTAGTTACGTGGCCCTTCTGAGACGCGTGGGAAGCTGGGAAATGTAGAGCCTCACGCAGATATTTGGCAGTCCCTAACTGTTGCAAGCTTGCTGCTAGCACTCACTTGATTTGGATGGATCTGTGGACCTAAATATTATTACCCCTTTAATTCCTGTCGCTGTTAGATCTACCTCTCTCTGCCCAATCTGCATTAATGTGATCAGAAGAATCTCTATCTGAAGTGATAGCCCAGACTGTGATTCTCCTTATTCCGCCTGTCCATGTAGGCAATATAAGTTATGTGAATAACTGCAGGTTGCCTAATTCTCCCAGTCTACACAGCTTATATTGACTAACTTTCTGCTCCTTTGGTAGAAAAACAGTCATTTCTCAGGCTGTTCCTCTTTCCTTTTGCCTGTCCTGGTACATGAAACAGAATTCAGTTTCTCTGACTTCTGGGACATAGAAAAGAAACAAAGTTGTGGTGTAAGAACCATCACTCTGATGGCTCAACCCTGGCGTAAATCTTCTCTCTGGGAAGTTCCCTGTAACACGTTACTCTTACAAGAGTAAGTAGCACCCTGGCCTATGGGAATTTCAAAGAATACAGTTAAACATTCAAACACATTATAGTAACTGCTTCTAAAAATACATCTGATTTTTAAATCTTTTTTTCTCTTTTTAAAATTGACAAATAGTAATTACATATATTTATGGGGCACAATGTGATGTCCCAGTTCGTGTATACATGCATAAAATATTCTGAAACTGTCACTCTTTTAAGGGGGAAAAAAATCACAGAAGATAACCTTCCACACCAGCTACTGCGTCTTGGTGTAGCCATCTTTTGCCAAGGTTTTTGAGACAAAAGTATATCTTTCCAAATTAGAAATAAGTAATTAAAATTTAGCTAGATAATATGAATGAGTACATGCAGTTATAATTACTTATATATTTAATATTACCTTGATAATTATTACATCTCCACAGACTTGAGATTGTTGCATATCTTGACAATACGTAAGAATTCTTGAAAGAAGATATTCTCTTTCTCCCCCCTCAGAAGTGGAGGTGATGTTGGAGGAGATAATTGTGTGAATAAATATAGCTTAATTACAGCTAGTCAATATTCATAGAATTTTGTTCTTGTTGGACTGTAATTAATTATCACACCGAAATTTAACTCACTTCTAATCTTTTTTCAATGTTCATTAAGCTGAGATTTCCATTTCTGCTTTGCTTTTCTTTCTTGACCTGCAGCAACTGTATTATTAAAGTAGAATTTCTGCTAATTAGTTGTGGTACTAGGGAGCTGGAGGGAACCTCGGGCATTGTCTGATCCAATTAGATTCCAACTGCACGAAAACCTGGATGGAAAGATCAGACTGCAGGAAGCAATCTAAGAATAACTAAAAGATTATTATTTTTAATTTGTGTTTAACCGAAGTTTAAGAACATTAGTTTCAGAGAAGGACAGTTAAGAGTCCATTGATAATACAAGTAAAGCAAACTTCCTATCTATGCATGCTCATTATGCTGAAAGTTTATGTAATGCAGTATTAAAGAGTAGATGTGCATTTTACAAACATGTTCATCTTTGGAAAACATGGTCATCTTTAACCAAAGGTGGTTAAAGTCAGACCAGTAAGCAACAACAGTAAGCAAAGTTTACCTCCTGCACTCTTTGTGATACCTTTCTGGGCCTGATCCATCCCTTCTTTCCTACAAGGTGTCAGAAACTTCCCTTTCCAGAGGTCACTCCTTTGGGAGCAGTAAGAGATCTAGTAGACCAAATTTACCTTAAAATTTCACACACATTCAGGGTATTATTCCACAATGGAATAAACTTCCTCCAGACTTAGTTACTTTTAAATATTAGGAGTGTCCAATAGCTTTGGGTGACTTGGAATAGGATAGAGTTATAATAGTCCTTTAGGAGTTTGAACTTGGTAAGTTTAGGACACAACTAACTTTACCTTCAATGTTTTTCCTGAATTCTTTTCTCCCCACCTTCTTTCCTGTCCCACTGTCATTGCAAAGTTAAGTCTTTTACCATCTTTTGTCCAGATATTTACAACAGTCTTTTAATTAGAATGCCTGGATACAGTCTGGTAGCCATCAAATCCACTCTCCATGTTACCCTTAAACTTATCCGTGTTTAGACAATTTCACTTGTTTCCCATGAACTCCAATAGAAAGTTCAAGTTCTTTACAGTATTATTAAAGACGTTCCTTATCTAGAAGACCCCACCCAAACCTCTGCTTATTCTCCAGCCTTACCTCTCTGTTTTTTATTCCAGCAACTGTCGACTTTTCATGGTCTCTTAAGCACATCATGATATATTACATTCCTATGGCATTTCTGTGTTCTTTTGATCTGAAATGTGCTTCTGCTCTAATCCCGTCAACCCTTTAGGATTCGGAAAGGGTTAACTCCCTCAGTTACCCTTTCACACACATATACACACAACCTCTCTCTCACACAACCAATCTCTACTCACACACACTCTCACACATGCTAACATATTTGATAGATGCCGTCCTCTCTGCTCTCTTAGAACCTAGTTTGCACTTCCCCATTTGCATTTAATCCTATGCATTGTAATTACATGCATATGCGTGTGTCTTTCCCAGTCTTAGTCTTCCTTAAATTTCCAACATCATATGTAGGCTAGAGATATTTAAAATTGTTTCATGCTGCAGAATTTATTATTCTCTTCGACCTTGAGATTAATTTTTTTTTGGAAATATGATCTGCCAGAACAGATGGCCACTAGAACTCTTCATAGCCTCACTCCTGCAAACTTGCTCAAAGTTATGTTTCTGACTTTGTGGTACCACTTATATGTTTAGATGAAAGATAAATGGAACTGAGATTTGGAGACATCTGTCTCTGTCATTCATTCTTTATAATTCTAGCTCACATCTGTAGGTTCAAACTTGAACCTAGAATTCAAATAATGCCAACCATACGTAGTTGCAGTGTGTGTGAATGTCTGTGTCATTGTTTGCCAATTCCCCTGCCTCTGCTAGTAAACTGAGCACCTCTATTTCCCTCATGTCTTTCTCAGCAGTTACAAATGGCAGTTCTAAGGACAGGTATCTAATTAAAGCTAGGCCAATTACAGTATCTCTGGCCTGGCCATGTGAATTGATACAAAGGTAGTTCCCCAACTCTAGCTAGGCCAATCAGGTTCCTTCTCTGGGATTGTATATACTGGAATAAGATGAGATTGAGATCTAATGGATAGACATAAAACTCAGAAATTATTTGGAGCTGTGTATTAGCAGCATCTATAGTGAAAGAGAATGATATTGATGCTACGATGAAAATAGGTTGCTTGTGAATTTTAATGAACACGAAGCTAGACCCTAAGAGGAAGCCAAAGTATGACAGCTCCAATCAATCACATCAGGCTGACACAGGTAAGGTTGTGAGCAAGACATTTGAGGATGTGTGACCGGGCAGGAGCTGTTGAGTCTGGGCAGCCTCAGGCTTGTGAGAGTTGTGTGCAGATAATAAATGTCAGAACCAGGCAAATCACTGACAGCCCTAGAACAGGAGATCTCCCCAGCAGACAGCGATCAGTCACAGGCTTGTCTCAGCAGAGAATGGGAACTTTCAAGGGCCCAGGCAAACGATCACAGTGGCCTGGGTGGGCAGGCCAGCTTGTAATGTGTAGACAAAAGCAATCAGTAGAGCCACAGGAGAAGACACCGGGTTAGGCACGTGGACTCATTGTCCGGGGTCTACTTGCCATCAAAGTTTATTACCTCCTTCAGCAGTTACTTTGGAAAGGTTTACAATCTCCAATATCAACATGAGTTTTATTAGAATCTTTAAATATTTAATCCTTATTAAATATTTAAATATCCTGCTGCCCCCAAAAAGCAGATGCTGTTCTGCCAGGTCATTGACTGTGTGAGCCTCCATATTTATTTGAAACTCTCCAGCTTCGAGTCAATGGAAAGCAAAGAGTATTAGCTCTGAATTTTCATATCGCATTCAATCTTTTAAGTCTTATACGCTCTCAGGACTTAAATCTCAACAAATGGACTTTCAATAGAAATCCTTGTAGTCACTATTAAAAAACTAGTTTGTGACTTTTTATTTCCACTCAAAGCATAACAAAAAGGTACAGAAAGAAAAAGAAGAAAGTCATGTCTAACGTAATCACCACAAGCAAATTAAGATAATTAGCTCAGTGGGAAGTTTCAGCAAAGGTTACTTCAAAAGGGTGAACTATGCCAATGTATTATAAATGAGAGTATTGTATCTGGAAGCAATTGAAGATTTTTTAGGCTTGGAATGAGAAAAGCAGGAAAGCCTGTGTGCAGTGGCTGTATCTATTTGACTCTATAATTCCATGTTTCATATTTTTCTTTTCAACACATTTTGATAGACTGTATTGTGTGGCAGAATGCAATCACCCACAGGGAAAGCATTCTACACCCTTGCCTTTCACTCACTCCCCCGTTGGATCAGTCATCAGGTCTTAGAGCTTAAATTTCACAGACATTCCAGGAATTCTTCTCTCTTTCTCTACTTCCCAAGTAGAATTTTTTCATCTTTGCATGCCTAGTGCTTAGTAGAGTGTCTGGCACAAAGAAGACACTCCATAGCATTTGTTGAGTGGATGAGAAAATGAGAGCAAGGCAGGCCATTGCAATCTACTCAGCTCTGTGGTGGAAATTAGGACTGCCAAGCTCCAGTTTGAACTCTACCACAAAACTAGCTGGAAGAACTTTGGCAACTATTTTATTTTAGGTCCTCACGTATTTGGTTTTCTTACCTTCAAAACATGTGAGTTGTGGTCAATGTCCCAAAAGTACTCTCTGGTTCAAAAATCTGTTACATGTAACCAAGAAATAGCATTAAGAAATTATTACTATTCTCTTTAGTGTATTATATTTATACTTTAAAAAGAAAACCAACTCTCTTTTGCTGAGTATGATCAAATTATTTCATTGTTGTCTTGTCATAGTCTTCTATGTCTGGAGATAGTTGACCTTCAAAATCTCTTTGTTTACTATCTAGTATATGGCTCTAAAATCCTTAAAGTCAAGTATTATGTGTCATTCAACTTTGTATCGTAGTACCCAGAACAGTGCTAGCACATAGTGATGCTCAATATATATTTCTTTTTTTTTTTTTTTTTTGAGACAGAGTCTCACTCTGTCACCCGGGTTGGAGTGCAGCGAGGCTATCTTGGCTCACTGCAACCTCTGCCTCCCAGGTTTAAGTGATTCTCGTGCCTCATCCTACCAAGTAGATGAGACTATAGGTGTGTGTCACACACCGGCTAATTTTTGTATTTTTTGTAGAGGCAGGGTTTCATCATGTGGCCAGGCTTGTGCTGAACTCCTGGCTCAAGGGATCAGCGCTCCTCAGCCTCCCAAAGTGCTGGGATTACAGGTGTGAGCCACAGCCCCCAGCCGCTCAATATATATTTAATGAGTGAAGTCGTGAATGTTGCTATCTAGTGGTAGTCATTTAGAATTGTAGGAAAAATGACTGAGGGATAAATCAAACATCTAAGGTGTTTTGTTTTTCAAAAACGAGTTTGTTTCTCCCTCATGTAAAGGGAACAGGAGTTGATATAGCATCTCCATGTTGTTATTAGGGATACAATTATACCTGTTTCAGTACTACTGAGTCAATACTGCTTTTCCAAATATTGGTGTTAAATAAACAGTTAAATGAATCACTTTCATGTACATAGCATTAAAATGTTCTAGAAACTTCTGTAACTATGATTTACTGCATTTAGATTTTGACATATAGTATGCTGTGTTGTGCAGTTTCAAAGCTGTACTGACAACTAACCAAATAATGACATTTGGTATCCACACAGTTAAATATATATCTTATATATATTATATAGACATAAAACAATATGTATGTGCATGTGTATAAAACCTTATAGAAAACTGAAAAATTGTGTTTGATTTTTTTAATATGACCATTTTTGAATCATATGTATTTGACTCTCATTAAATCTATATTGGCACAAAATCAGGTAGGAATTTGGCACTTGTTCAGATAATTCGGTCAGTGCAAATAAGTGCTAACCAGGCAGTTCTTAAAGGGTACTTTTTGTTTATCAATCAAAAGCATTTATGATTGAACTCTAGTGATAAAGTGTTATTCTGTAGATCACCCTACAATCTACAACATATGCAAGAGTACTTTTTATTCTCATTTTGTGTACTACTTTGACATTGAAGTAATGTATAGATTTCTTGAAGATCTCTCACTGAGCCGTAAAATTTAATTCTACATAAGATATGAGGAACAATCCCAATTAATGAAATTGAATGCAGTCTCTTGCTTTCCTGGTTCTGATATGCTTTTTTAGAACTTTTCTACAGGATCCCAGAGTACCTGTATGTTCCTTAAAACTGCCATTTCCACATTAAATATTTGCTTTTGTTTAAACTGTATAGCAATTTTGGCAAAGGAATTGTATTAGGTAAGATTAGGTTGGGTACCATATCACACACACATACATTCACACTCAAACTAGAATAACAGAGACTTCAATAATTTTTTTTAAACTGGTTTGTTTCTCATGCAAAGGAAACGGGAGTTGATACAGCATCTCCATGTTATTAAGGATACAAACTCCATCAAACTCATACCTCTTCCAACCCTAGGATATGGCTTTTGTCTTCATGGTCCACCTTGGAGACTAGAGCTCAGCCATTACACTCCTATTTCAGAAAGCTGAAAGGAAGGTAAGATAGAAAACGGGAGAAAAGTCCCATTCCAGCCATCTTTTAAGGAGGTTTCCTGAGAATTGACACAAAATATTTTATTATAACTTATTTTCCAAAACTCAACATGTAAAAAAAAAAAAACACTAGCTTTAAGGCTACCTGGAAGATGTAGTGTTGGCCAGGCATGGTGGCTCATGCCTGTAATCCCAGCACTTTGGGAGGCTGAGGCAGGCAGATTGCTTTACCTCAGGAGTTGGAGACCAGCCTGGCAACATAGCGAAATCCTGTCTCTACAAAAATTACAGAATTAGCTGGTAATGGTGACATGTGCCCATAGTGCCAGCTACTAGGGAGGCTGAGGTGGGAGAATCACTTGAGCCCAGAGGTTGAGACTTCAGTGAGCCACTGCACTCCAGCCTGGGTGACGCAGTTAGACCTTGTCTGGAAGGAAGGAAGGAAGGTAGGTAGGGGAAGATGTAGTCTTTATTTTAGTCAACCCTCAGACATCTTTTATCAAGGAAAATGTAGAAAATGAATATTGGGTTACACAATTGTCTCTGTCACGGTGCTTGAGTCAATAAATCACGTAAATTTATTCATTCAAAGTGATATTAGTTTCTAGTTTTATTATCATGAGTCTAACAGAAAGAAGTTATCTATAAAGCCCCAAGAAAGAGGATATGTTGAGTGAAGTTATTAAGGGGAGTCACCAGAATGAAAAAAAAAAAGGCAAAATAAACATTTTTGGCATATTTGGATTTTACGGTTTTGTTTTTTTTTTACAAGTAATGTAGACTTACTAAAAAATTACATGGATTGGTCTTCCTACCCTCCTAAGCATTTTACACTTGGAGTAGTAACAATATTTAATAGCAATTTAACTATTTGATATTACAGTCTTCTTATCTGATACACGTATACATAGATGTACATGTAACCAGACTCATAGAGACAAAAATAGAAAGAGAGATAGTTCTCAGATCCTATGATTAATATAAGTAAATACTGTTAATAGTGAAAATGATACTCCATTGAGTTTGTTTTTCTGTTATTTTCTGTAATTATTTATTTAAGCAACAGAGAAGAAAATGCATTATTTTTAAGTTAAGCAAGTCAAAGTGTTACTAAAATTGCCAGTGATTTTATAACAAAATATTGTATTCAAGGGTATTACAATATTTTAATGAATTGGCCAAAAGAATGAATTATTGAGGAAGTAGGATGATCTGATATAGAATTTTGCCAAGATTTATTCTCACGTATGTAGTCGACTTTCAGCCCTATAGTCAGAATAGGATTTTTATTATTGCTTAATTCATCTCATGTATATCATCACAAATAAATAAGTCCACTAAATATTACCTTCTTTAACAAAAGGTAAAAATGCTTTAGCTTCACTTATAATTTTTTTATTTTAATAAGAAATAAACCTATTTTAAGTTTATTCTTTTGAAGTTATGGTTACTTTTTCCAGAAAACTCTCTGTTCTGATACTTTTACCTTTGACTTATTTCAAAAGTAAAGGTATTTTATTTCAAACTCCTATTTCCGTGTGGAAGTTTATCCTAACAAAAATATTCTAGAATTTTCTCCACTTTTTATATAGGTATAAAATATCTGTATGGTATTAAATATAGATATCAAATATCTGCATGGCCTTTTTAATTTTTCTACTTTATTGGGACTGCTGTTACTAAATTATTATGTAGAATATTCATAAGCCCTTTGATTTACAGTTTTTTAAAATGCATTTGTAAATTGGGTCGTATCCAAGAAGAAGATAAATATTACCCTGGTGTACTTTTCATATCTGCTATTTTCATTAAGTATTATTTAATATTAATAGTGAAACCACATCAAGATAACTAGTAAGCTGCTGTACAGCAGTGCTAAGCCTAAAAGTGTTACTGTAACATGGTAACATTATCAGAATCTTTTTTTACTCATGAAAAGCGATTTATGGAATAAAATATATTATCTCTGAGCTTTGTTATAAAAGACAGTTTCATATTATTATTTCAGCCACCATAGATACATTTAATATCTTCATTATAAAATCTCATTTTGCAAAAAAAGAAAAAAAAAATTAGCTAAATTAGAACCTAGAAACAGTCCTGCACAGGCCAACTGATTTTTGACAAAGGTGCAAAAACCATGCGATGGGGGAATGAGGAGTGCTTTTAATAAATGGTACTGAAGTAGTTGGCTATCCACAGGCAAAATAATCTATTAATAATGAACCTCAACCTAAATCTAATACCTCGTACAGAAATTAAACAAAAATAGATCATAGGTTTAAATATCAAATGTAAAACAATCAGTCTTTTAGAAAGAAACATAGAAGAAAGTCTTCAGGACCTAGGGCTTGGTGAAAAGTTCCCACATATGACCCCAAAGCACAATCCATAAAAGAAAAAAAATGATAGATTGGACTTTATTTAAAAACTTTTGTTCTGTGAACGACCCTGTTGAGAGGATGAAAAGATGTGCTACAGACCAGTAAAAATATTCGCAAACTACATATTTTGTAAAGGACTCAAATAATTCTCAAAAACTCAATAGTAAAATAACCAAGCAATCCAATTAGAATATGGGCAAAAGACTTGGGTAGACATTTCATTGGAGAAGATGAATGGCAAATAAGCTTTCGAAAAGATGTTCAACCTTGCTAGCCATTACGGGAATGCAAATTAAGGCTATGATGAAATACCACTACACTTAATGCTTTATCTGTTAAAACAGCTAAAAAATAAAGTATAAAACTAGATACTGGCAAGGACGCAGAGAGGATCTCTCATATCTTGCTGGTAGGAATGTAAATAACTTGGAAGTTTCTTTAAAACTCAAACATACATTTATCATACATCCCAGTAATTGCACTTCTGGGCATTTATTGCAGAGAAATGAATACTTGTGTCCACACAAAAATCTGTACATGATTGTTTATAGCAACTTTATTTGTCAAACCAAAATTCCCTACAATAAATAATGGTTAAACAAACTGTGTTATACCATATCATGGACTACTACTCATCTAGGAAAGAACTACTGATACATGCAGAAACTGGAATGGATTCCAAAGGCATTACGCTGAGGGAAAAAAAGACTATCTCCAAAACTCACATGCTGTATGATTCCATTTGTATAATCTTCTTGAAATGACTAAATTACAGAAATGGAGAACAGATTGCTGATGCCCGGGGTTATTGATGGCAGAGAGAAGGCATGTTGGATATGACCATAAAGCAAAGTAATAGCAAAAGGGAAATATCTTGTGATGATGGAATAGTTTTGTACCTTGCTTGCTGTAGTGGTTATATGACTCTGTGCCTGTGTTAAAATGACATAGAACTATACATACACCTGATAGTAATGTCAATTTCCTGCTTTTCATATTGTGCCATTGTTACTTAAGATGTAACCATTTGGGGAAACTGGGTGAAGGGTACATGAGCTCTCTCTGTACTCTTTTTACACTTCCTGTGAATTTATAATTATTTTAAAATAAAAGTTTAAAAGGAGAGAGGAAAATGTGCAAACCCTGCAAAGTATTGTTTAAAAAAAATACATTCTCTGAAATTTTTTCAAGGTTTTAATGATGCCAGATTTTTCAAATTAATAGCTTCTCACTTTCCAACAGTTGACTGAGCCAATTGTTTATATGCAGGAAAGTTACTATTTGTTTATTGTTTCTTTTTATTAATTACAAAGTAAATAATGCTGTAAATTTTATACTTGCCATGTCTTAAATAACTAATTTACGATTGCTAATGGGTATGAAAGGATCAAGGGCACCAACTTCATGATTTAATCAAAAAAATTAATCTAATACATTAGTTGCAACCTCATTATTGACCTCAAGAGCAGGCACTTTTGCTAGAGCTGCCAACAAGGAAACAAAATGTGACTAATTTTCTACTTTCCTCTATTTAAGAAAAGAATTAATGAATATAAATATGTCCCAATTTGATATCGTAACAGCTTCCATAACACATAGTTTGGAAACTCTATGCCTGAATAACTGGGCCATTGATTATTTTTGGAACATAAATTAAGTCCTCCAGTTTAATCTTATTTGGACCTGAAACTTACAATAAAGGAAGTTTCTAGATCACTTTTAATCTTCTCACTTCAAATTATCTCCTTTCATAGATCTTTTTTTCTTGAAAAGATTTATTTATTAAACTACTGGACTCTGCTATTATTTAATTACTAATAGCAACACATCTAAATATGTCTCACATTCTGCCATCTTAATAACAAAGTAAAAATGCCTATAGAAGTATTTTAAAGGAGTTTATTTATATTCTTTTTTTTTTTTTTTTTTTTTTTGCAACAACAAGAATGAGAGAGCTCTCACCACTGTTCTTTTGCTACCAGAGCAGAATTTTTTTCACGAAATTATTATTTATATTCTTAATGGCATTCTATTTTTATATGTAGGTGGGGAAAAGTGTTAGAGAGAAAATATCCTCTGGAAAGTATAAATACAGCTTCACAATCCCTTATGTGCACTTTCACTTTTCAGAGTTTTCTGAGGATTTCAGAATTGCAGATAAAGGTCAGTTGGTGGCCAGATTTGACCTGAACAAACCTCGGGCTTTTGTCTAGTCCCCATATAATCTAACAGCGTTAATATTCCCACCTTCACTGTAGGAATATAAATGTTCTCCACATGCTACCCTAGCTGCCCCTGGGAATATTTCACAATGTGTAGTGTATGTATTTTCTTTACAAAATCTGAAAATTTCTGACTATGAGACAGATCTGGCCCCAGTGGTTTGGGGTAAGAAATTATGGCCAGTCCCAGAAAAGTATAGGATAGATGTTCAGGTACCACTGAGAATAAGGACCTATTTACCCAACAGATAAGTCCAGGAGCACAAGACTCATGACAAGAAATTTGACAGGAGAGTCAAATGAGCACCAAACTGACCTTCACTTTATAAATGAGGAAACTGAGGCACAGAGAGGTTGAGCAACATGCCCAAGGTTCCCCAGCTGTAGTTGATACCTAGGTGATCTGCCTTCAGAGATCATGCTTTTACACCACAAAGAATGGTTTGTGAAGACTTAAACCCGTAAGCCTCCAGAGTGAAACCCAAAAGACAGCAGGCAAAGCGGAGCCAGAGACTGGGTCTCTGAGATGAAAGCATACAGATTTCATGAAAGTTCATATCCTTATGAGTACAACTCCAAGCTCCGGGATATTGGCAGTGAGGCTGATGCTCCCCAAGTATGAAATTGGAGAATCCTTTCATGGAGAAAAATGAATAGCCCCAAGGAAAAGATCTATGGGGACTGATCTCAGTTTGTCCTGTTCTTTGGAGTTCACCTGTCAAATTCTGGCTTGCAAACTAAACTTCCAAGTAGCTACTTCAAGCTTTTTTTTTTTTTAATAGGAGAGAATTCAAGGATCACCAGACATTTGAAGAAAACATCAAACATGAATGAGATCAAAATGAACAATCAATAAAAAGGAACCTAGACAGGACGAGGAAATACAAACAGTAGAGAAAGTATCAAAGAATATATCATTGGTGCTTTCAAAGATTAAGAGACTGCATCAATGGAAGAAACACAGACACTAGAAACAGGGAAGGGAGTGCAATAGAGGATGAGATAAAGCACCAGAAAATTAAAAATAAGATAACTGTAATTTAAAGTTTAATACAACTTTGAAAGATAAAGTCAATGAAATTCTCCAGACAGTAGTTTTTTAAAAAAGGATTTTTAAAAAGAATTAGAGAATCGATCCAGAAAGTTCAAAAGCTTATTTCAGAATGGGTTTCCAGAAAGAAGAACACAGAAAATAGTGAAGAAAAAATTAACATTGTATGGAAAAGTTTCAACAACTGAAGGACATGAGCCTCCAAACATAAAGAATCAAAAGGACCTGGCAAAATATATATATTTTAAATCCAGGCACATTACAAAATTTTAGAATACCAAGAGTAAAAAGAAAATGCTAAGAACTTCCAGAAAGAAAGAAAAGGAAAACACGGTATCACACAAAGAAAAGTAATTATAATGCCACGGGAATTCTTTACAGCAGCTCCAAATTCTAGAAGACAATGAGCAATGCCCTCATATTTCTAAGAAATAATGTCTTTCAGTTTAGAACTTCATACATAGATGAATTATCAATCACGTGAGAGTGAAGGATTAAGTCATTTTCAGGCATTCAAAGACTTGAAAAATCTACTTTCCTTTGAATGCATTTTTAAGAAGCCATTCAGGAACATGCTTCAACAAACAATGCAGTTCACCAAGAATTAGCAAGAATTGGGTCCAGAAACTAAATGTGAGGACCACCAAACAGGGCTCAAGGGGAACAGTTCCAGGTTCGGAACAACCAGTAGTCTTAGTTGCTGTAAGAAGGAAATCATCAGGGGAGCAGAACAGAACTGATAAGCTATTTAACTATGTTTGAGTATGAAAAAGCTACTGATAATGTGGGAAAGATTTCTAGGAATTTTTGCAAGGAGCAGATATCAATATGTATATGGAAAAATAAAACTTCATGGAAATTGTTTAAAAATAATAAGTTGTAAAATAAATGCCATAATAATTTGTAAAAGGTAACTATGGTACATTGCTTGGCTCAGCAGATAGCAAAGTTATGGCAATGTAAATACTGAAGACTGATTTAACCAAGGATAAAGCTTGTCTGAGAGATCTGCATTCCCAAATACTATAAGAGGAGCCAATAAATAATGTGTAAAAACAAAAAACATAAAATAATGTAATAATAATATTGAGAAATAGGAGAAAGGGCATTAGAAAAAATAACTGAAAGGTTTGAAGTGGTTGCTTTTGGGGAATATGCAAATGAGGAAGTGAATATTTTTACTTTTCACATTTACAAGATAATCACTGTAGATAATAAAAAACTTGATACATAGAAATGCAGTTTTACCTCATGGCAATTATTCTGTTATTACTGGTAGTATCCTGTTAATACTTGCTTTTCCATTCAATACTAATTACTATCAGTACTAATTACTAGTATTCAATACTAATAAGTATTGAAAATACTGATTAATTGAATTAGTAGTCAATTAATACTGATTAATTGAATTAGTAGTCAATTAATACTAATTCATTCCCAGAGGAAAATAAAGCATTCTACCATAAAGATACATGCATGCAAATGTTCATTGCAGCACTGTTCACAATAGAAAAGACATGGAATCCACCTAAATGCCCATCAGTGACAGACTGGATAAAGAAAATGTAGTACATATACACCATGGAATATTATGCAGCCATAAAAAAGAACAAGATCATGTCTTTTGCAGGCACATGGATGGTGCTGGAAGCTAACACTAATTAATTGAATGAATACGAATTACTATCAATAGTAATAGTATTACTATTAAGTTAACCATGTATCATAAACATTTCACTTCAATCCATGTGGATCTCTTGACCCTTTTAAATCAATATGTAAGATTCATTTTCTGATGAATTTTTTTCTGTCAGTCCTCTTTTTACGGACATTAGGATGTTTCTCCTATTTTGCTATTAGCCACAACACTGATGAACATCCTTGTTATAGTATTTATGCTCATGTGCTACATTTCCTTAGGGAGCACTGCTAAAAATGATGCTTCTTGGTTAAAATTTGTATTTTGATAAAGATTTCCCCATTGCTTTTCAAAATAACGGAAAAATGTAGTTACCTACAAATTATATTCCACACAAACAATCATAATGTTGACTCTTTTATGCTATTCGGCTTTTTTTCTATTTATGGTTTTGTTGCATGAGCTAAAACTTTCTGGGGGAAAGAAACCATTAACATTAGTAGAAATCAAAGTTTTATTTACATTCTTCCTGAATTAATGGGATACTTATTTGTCATAATTGTTCTCTGGGTAGTTTAAAAATATGAAGTTTGGTTTGGTTTTCATTAAGAAACAAATATTCTTGTTCTATGAAGAGTGTTAATCAGGAATGAGTGTTAAATTTCACTTAATATTCTGACATCTACCAAGTTGTTTTCATTAAACACATACATGCTATGCCCAATAGATAAATTCTTTGCTGTTTAGATACACAGCAGAATGGTTTTTTAAATTATTATTTTGGAGAGCCTATCTAGAGAATTGTGCTTTGTATCAAAACATGAATTTTAAGAACAGAATCTAAATGATGAATTGGTCAACGGTGCTAGAAGAGGATTTTTATAACTTTCTCATATCTATTGAAATACAGACTATTTGCTTTATCAATTCAGGGAACTTATGGGTTTTTTTAAAAAAAAAAAAAAGAAAAAAACGCACACACATTATCCTTAAGAACATTTGTAAAAAAACACTTGTCCTATAATCATGGAGCTCTACTAGAAAGTCTAAAGAATGCTTACAAGTCTTTTGAGTAAACTTACTTGTTTTTCCTTTTAGGGGCACTGCAATTGCGGGCATTGTTTTTGGAATAGTATTTATCATGGGGGTCATTGCTGGGATTGCCATATGTATCTGCATGTGCATGAAGAACCACAGGGCGACCCGCGTGGGCATCCTCAGGACGACTCACATCAACACCGTCTCCTCCTATCCTGGTGAGCAAAACTGTTGACGCTCAAAGGCTCAGATTTGTTAGTTATCTTCTGCTCCTCACAGAGAGAAGGAAACATTCTAGATGGTCACTGAAACCACCTCCAATTTCATAGAGTATTTCTAGGTACATGTAGATTGAAGTTCTAGCTGAATCAAAATTACTTAGATCCAAGTAATACAATCCATTTCTTTTTTTGAAGGTATTCATATTTTTAATGTCTGTCTCATTGACTACAATTGCCAGTCAGCCAGAATTAAGATAAATAAGCAATTCACACCCACTGTGTCTACCTGCCAGTGAGTACTGACAAGTAATTATAAAGTATAATGTATGTCTCAATAAACTGGCATCTGATCCAATAGATATAGATGTCTTGAGAAAAAGCATTCAAGAAAATTTTCATATATCTTCATTATGTCAAGAGAACGGCTTTAAACACAGTATTAAAATTCTCAACAGGCCAGGCACAGTGGCTCACGCCTGTCATTCCAGCACTTTGGAAGGCCAAGGTGGGTGGATCACTTGAGGGCAAGGGTTCATGACTAGCCTGGCCAACTTGGAGAAACTCAGTCTCTACTAAAAATACAAAAGAAAAAAAAAGTTCAACAAAGAGCAAGGGTAATATATTAATAATTTGACAAATATTTATTGAGAATATGCTAGAAGTTCCACATATAAAAATATATTGAGTACATGTGACTTCATAAACAAAATACTGCATTTTGCATTAGAGGATTTCAATAATGCTTTCTAAGTCAATCTGTGCATGTACAATTTGACATATAAAAGGCAGGCAAGTTCTAAATTTAACACACCCTTAGGAAGTTAATTTCCCATCCACACTCATGTCTTTTCTTTCTCTGTCTCTACAGGAAAAGAACAGGGTACCTTCTACATGCAACTGTGCTTTGTATTTGTGTTAATTCCCTGTTCTGTCCTTCCTCTGTCAACCTTTTTTTTTTTCCTCTATCATCTTCAACTTGAGGGAGCAAATTTCAGATCAATAAGGGTATGATAATTCCTCTTGTTCCTCTTTGGTCAGTTCCTCTATAATATTTTCATACTGGAGTACCTGAAGGCTCAGTCTTGTCTTTTCTTCCATATTGTATCTACACTTACTTCTTTGCTTGTATTAAGAGTATTACAACCTCAGGGTAGTAAGTGCCATTTATATGCTAATGCCTCCCATGTATCTGCAGTCCAAACCAATTCATTTTATCCCAGTGCCTATTGAACATCTCCACTTGAGTGTCTCATAAATATCCCAAATTTGACATGTCTAAACTTGGATTTCTGATCCAAGTTTTGGATTTCCCCCAAAACCCCTCTCCACTCACAGCCTTTACCATTTCTCTTGATGGCATCTCTATTCTAGTTGCTCAGGCCAGAAACCATGCACCCTACCACGAAAACTTCTTGGCTCTGCCTTCAAAATATATACAGTATTTTGACTACTTCTCATAGTGAGAAGTAGATATTGTTACCCCCCCCCCCCCAGTGGGAGAACTTCATCAGCTCTCACTTCCTTTACTCTAATAACATCCTGGCTGGTCTCCCAGCATCCACCCTTTGCCCCCTGGGGTCTATTCTCAACCCAGTAGCCAGAGTGAACCTTTTAAAGTAGATGTCAGATCGTATTACTCCTGTGCTCAAAATCTTCCAGCGGTTCCCCATTTCCCGCAGAGGAGGCACTAAAGCATGTGGTTCTTCATTTTATCCAAAGTAAAAGGCAGATTCTTTACTGAGGCCTTCAAGGTACTGCATGAATTGGCTGCTCTTTTTATTTCCCAGGCCTCCTTTTTTTCTACTCTCTC
The DNA here is from genome assembly GCF_028885655.2 of Pongo abelii. Taxonomy (NCBI): domain Eukaryota; kingdom Metazoa; phylum Chordata; class Mammalia; order Primates; family Hominidae; genus Pongo; species Pongo abelii. The sequence goes on along the minus strand of NC_072007.2, from coordinate 36,629,530 downwards.
CCTGGCCACTCTGTCTCCAGTCATATTTTTTTTCCCTTGCTGTTCCATGAACTCACAAGGCGACACTTCCACCATAGGGCTTTGCCTAGAATACTGACTCCCTCACTTCATTTAAGTCTTTAACCAAAGGTCACCTCCTGAATGAAGTCTGCCCTGATTTAATACACCCTATTTAAGAGTGTAATGTGTCCCTTCTGACAGCATCCCAATTCTCTTTGTGCTGCTCTGCTTTTTATCCAGAGTGCTTTTAATCTTCTAAGATATCGTATAGTTTAGCTAATCATTATGTTGATTGTTTATTGTTCATCTCCTCTTCCTAGAATATGAACTCCATGAGGCAGAGATCTTGGTCTCTTTTGTTCAACACTCTATTCCAAGCATGTAAGACCAGGCCTGGTATATAATGGGCACTCAGCTGAATGAACGATGAACACAACTCATGAAAAGACCTGAATTAATCATATATCAATACCCTAGGGAATTGACTTTAAGTTTCACCCTGGAGTGTACTCACTACAAAAGTAACATGCAATTTCAAATACTCCCAACTTGCAAGAATATTGGTAGGGTTACTGTAAAGATGTTGGAATATAAGGGAAAAAGTAGATGGAATTATTTTTATTATTATTTATACCTCTCAATTTTTTCCCTTGGTTAAACTATAACCCAAGAGAAAAACAGAGAAAGTCAAGCAAAGACATTCATTGTAGAGAAGGTATGAAGAATTGCTTTGCAGATAATGTTCTAGATACTCATTAGCTTGATCAAAAAAGTTTAATTGAAAGTAATGTTTAAATATTTTTATAAAATGTTCAATATTTTATTTTATCCTTCTGTAAGTTCAAACTTTGAATAAAGTTAGAAAATACTAAATGTCACGATAGTAATGTAAGGTCACATGTTTTCTTGGGTTTGAAATTTCAGTTAGCAGATGGAAACATGTTTTTAAAACTTTATAGTAGCATCATTTATACTTTCAGATCACAGGAATGTGTTGCATTTTTATTAAATGCATTGTTCTCATAACTGAATAATGGAAGAAAGATAATGAACCTCATGCTGAAAACATTTTTACTGCAAAAAAGACTAGGTCTTTGAAAACATAATGTGCATGATTACTTCTCATTTCCTTCTCAAAGTCTCTAATTAAGATTTTACTTAAAGGTTTAGGAAGCAACACATAATAGGATTGAATACTTTTCAAAATCTTTCATCTATGGAAACACAAAATGCTTTTACCCACACTAATTAATTAACCCTATGATAACTGAGATAACAACCCAACTTATTGTATAGTCCTACAGCTCACAGATCAGATAAATGCAGAGAGCATAATTTAGCAAAGGTGAAAGTGTACAGTGGGGAGCCCTAGAGTGAACATTATTACTCTACATGAGGTGAAAACAGTGTCATTCAGCTGTCATACCTGACCCTATGTTGGACAGTGACCTTCCAAAAGTTTTTCATTCTTGCCATATTGGGTAGAATGAACAGACGTCCTCTTTCATTGCAATTATTTTTTAAATTGTCCACATGAAAGCAAGAATTTTCAAATTTTACATTTCCACTACTTTTCAGAACTTCAGTGCTAACAAAGGAAAGTGATCATATTAACTCTTTTTTTTAAAAGCAGGTTTGGGATATACACATCTGAAAGAAAATAATGTAGTAAAACTGTAACAAAAGGCTTGGCAAAGATATAAAAGTCAAATACTAACAAAAGGAAAGCAAGAGATTTCAGTGCCATCAAGAAAATTGAGATTTGAGGTATATTATTGAGTCCTGTGAAATGATTTATAGATAGATAGATAGATAGATAGACAGATGATAGAAAGATAGATAGATAGATAGATAGATAGATAGATAGATAGATAGATGGATGATAGATAGGATAGGCAAACAATTGGAGAGGGGAATGGGGCTCTTCCTAACAGAAGAATGTCAAAGAGTAAATGTAGAAGGGAGTTATAGAATTGAAAAGAATTATTTTAAGACCATCATAAAGAAAGAGCCAAAAATCAACAGATGCTAAATCTAGAGGAGAATGTGCTGAGAAGGATATTTGCAGGTCTTAAAGTGTCCACCAGATTTCTTGTCAGTTATCAAGTGAAAAAAAGTAACTTTATGGTTACTAAAGGACAGATAAATATCATGGACCTTTGAGTGTGTTACTCTGAGGACAACACAATTTCATGTATGTAGGTCCCACCTGGAAGATCACAGCCTAAATCTTAGCATGAGAAAATATCTGACAAACCTAAGTTGAGGAACATTCAATAAAACAACTGGCCTGTAGTCTTTCAAGTCTCTTGGAAATACTTCATTAAGAAATAAATACCCCATTTGCATCACTGAATTCACACATGACAGAAACCTTATTAGTATCTGCACTGACATGAGAAGACTTTTGAGTACTCGTCAAACCTTTTTAGAGATCACAAGCTCATGTTCATACTAAAGAAAACGTCTGTGTTTGTACTGAATATTAAAAACAATCTTCATCAGATGTGTAACTTCTTTACACATCAAAAATTCATACTGGAAAGATTCTCTATAATAATATTGTGACTATGAAAATGCCTTCACCTTGAAGACACTGGAAGGAAACAAAATGGATACGTTAATGTCATCAAGTCTTCGCCCAGGCAAACGTTTTTAGTACAAATCAGAGAATTCAAACATGAACTGAGAAAACCTTCTTTGATGTCATATTAACTGTGGTTACAGAATTAATGCTACAGACAAAATTTATGGGTATGATGAAGTAGAGCTAGCAAGTACAAAATTTTGCTATAAAATGGGTAGAGAAAACTGAGATGGACATGAAGTCAAGAGGTTTTCCTGTTGTTGTTGTTGTTGTTTTTCTTATTGAGAAATCCAGATGGTAGTGCCCTGTATTTTGCTAGTACACTGATGGTAAACATAAAGGGGGAAACTGATGAATACAGAAGATAGAAGGGATTATTGGAAATCAGTGTCCTTAAGTCTGAGGAAGAAATTCGGTACACAAGTATAGGGGCTAGCCTTTGATGGGATCACAGACAATTCATTATGTACAGCACGATCAGAGACAATTTATTTATGTACAGCATATGTAAGGCAATAAGTACATAAACACAGTTTCAATGAGTTGTAGACTTGGTGGTCAAAGGATCTTCTCTTTTGCTCATGCCAATTTTCTCAGTGAAATAAGAAGCAAGTCTTCTGCTGAGAGTGAAGAAAGCTGAGGAGGTATTTGAGGTTAAGAAGGAAAAAAAGCATGAAACAGGAATCTCAGAAAATGAAGAATGTGAAATGTCTAAAGAAATGTATAGCTTCCGAGCAAGGCCAAAGGCCACAACACTTATAAAAATGGTCATTTACTCAAAGTGAAATCATTCAGCAGCATGATTGTGCATTTTTCTCTAGTCACATTAAGCTCCTAGATATTGATCCAGGATAACCAAAGTGTTGGGTTTAATAAGGGTTGGGGTTCTGCCAGGCAATGGTGAAAGAGATAAGAACATTGACAATAGGTGCAAAAGAGTAATTTTAGTGATGGCCCATAAATCAATGCTGAATAACAAAGGATACCATGACAGGAAAGAGGTGACATCAGTTTGAATTCTTTAAAATTGCCATTAGTAAATTGGAAATCCAGGTGAGGTCCAAGATGCGGTGAAATGAGTATTCTAAAAAGATACTAAAGGGTGGTGGTCAGATTTATAATTAAGATTTACAAAATAGCACTATTATTGCCAACAACGAGGGTGAAGAGACTTTTGAAGGAAAAATAGTCAAGGGACTTGAGAGGCAGGGTTAGGTGGATGTTGAAATCACAAGAATGATAAGAGAAGTTGTGAAGGAAAGACAGACCATGGGCCAGATGTTAAGTCTTCAGTGAATGAAAGTTTGGGGTAAGGCAGACCACAGATATTGATAACAAGAAAGAGTAGAAAGTAGTATAAGATCACCCCAGCTGCTACTGAGGCTAAGGCAGGAAGATCTCAAGTTTGATCCTGGCTTGGGCAAAATAGCAAGGCACCTACTCCGTTAAAAAAAAAAAAAAAAAGGCATGGTATGTGCTTCTTTTTTCATGGCATATGTGCTAGAAAAGAACACATGGTAGGCTGGGTGTGGTGGCTCACGCCTGTAATCCCAGCACTTTGGGAGGCCGAGGTGGGAGGATCATGAGGTCAGAAGTTCGAGACCAGCCTGACCAACATGGTGAAACACTGTCTCTACTAAAAATACAAAAATTAGCCGGGCATGGTGGTGGGTGCCTGTAGGCCTGTAGTCCCAGCTACTCAGGAGGCTGAGGCAGGAGAATCACTTGCACCCGGGAGGTGGAGGTTGCAGTGAGCCAAGATCGCGCCATTGCACTCCAGCCTGGGCAACAGAGCAAGACTCCATCTCAAAAAAAAAAAAAAAAAAAAAAAAAAAAAAAAAAAAAACCAACATGGCATATATGCTACAAAACGTTTTAAAGAGTAAGAATAGATAATAGCTTGAAAAGCGGCTATGAAGATTATGAACAGCCTGAGCACCTCCTGGCCCTATAGGTGGTAGGATGTGGAAGAAAAAGAATAGCTGTGCTTTGGTAGTGCTGCTAAGGAGCCATCCTCTCCTGGAAAATCAGATTTTAATTAGAGCAAAAAGGTGATGTGACTGTTCCTTTCCACTTCCTGAGTTAACCATCTCATGCATTCTTCTTTCATCTCAAAACTCAAAAATCCCCTCAGCCTTCTCACTCTCAGCAGGTGATTTCTCAACAGATCTCATTTCTCGAGAAAACAGACAGGGTCAGAAGAGAACTTTCATTCTGAAAGCAGGAGTTGCATGGTGAAGGCAGGGAAAGAGGGTGAGGTGACAGACTGTGTTCCACTGAGCACAGTGAAGGGGGTGGGGAACTTTTGGAAAATTAATAAATCGATGTGCAAAGCCTTCCAGAATTAAAGGTCTACAATAAGGAAACCTGTCTTTCTCATGGTGACAGAGGAATGTGAGACTTGATGGAATTTGTCTTGATGCTATCTGAGTGGAAGGGGAACAATAGGTTATACTATATCTTCGCATGTTAGGCCATTGTAGAGGATAAATGGGCAGTATTGAGTTTATATGGCTGGGGATGGGGGTAATGGAGGTCTTGCCAGGAGCTGTGTGGGCCTTTATTTAAACCCTCTGTTCTGGGTGGGGTTAAGGAAAATTGTGAGTAGTGGGGTTTGGGGGAGAGTAGATGAGAAGGTTTGCAATAAGAAATAGTCTTTAAATATAAGGCATGAGATTCATCCGTTCTACCAGGTATCAAAACTATTTAAAATCAGTAATAATTAAATTGAGGTGTGTCTGGTACAAAAAGATATACCTTGGGCATTGGAATAGAACAGGTATATTAGAATTTTGTATACTGTAAAGGAGACATAGCAAAAGGATATAAAAATTGAGGACTATTTAATAAGCCACATTTAGATAATTTGGCCTAACCAAAATTTAAAACTTAGAAAAAATAAACTTTGATGCAAAAATATACCAAATAAAATAACAGATGTAGAGAAGCATTAAATATATAAATTTAAATGGGTAAACTCAGAAATAGGATAGTTATGTATCAACTATCTGAAAAAGAAGACTAATTTTTAAACTTGGAAATAACACAGAAGGGATTTTTTAAATGAATAACTACATATTTTGTTATGGTTTTAAACTTCAGAATGTCAGTAAGGTAAAAATCATATAATAAACCATTTTGACAAAGAGTTTTTATTAAAAGATATATAATTTTGTGTACTTTTTTATATCTTACTTATATCTTCATTGAAATTAAGATCCTCATTTAGAAACTATCACCAGTCCAGAACAACAACAAAAAATTCACTCTATATGAATAACAAACAGTGGACAAGATGTAAAACAGTGTCAAACCTAGCTATTATCAAAGAAATTATCAAGTAAAATAAAAACCTAAATTTTTCACTTAATTTACTAAAATATTAAATGATAATCTAGTTGTATACCCTTACAAGATGAAATAATTCTTTTTGAAAGTAGTTTTATAATGTGTTCTAAGCAATAAAATGTATGTGTTATTTAAGCCAGCTAATTCATTCCTGGAATTTTATTCTTAAAAAAAACCAAAATAATTAAAAAGTCTATGTGTAAGAAGATATTCATCACTACATTAATTATAATAAAAAATTAACCTCAAAATAGTGAATGGTGGATGGAATAACTGCCAAGGCAGCCATTAATAAAGCTTATGAAGAATATGCAGCAGAATGAAAAGACTTGCATTACAATACAAAGTGAAAAAGTATAGGCTATACTCTGTGACTGCAAGGATGCAACTACACACAAATGACTAAGAGACAGTATATAAACATATTATTTGTTAAATTGGGGTGACAAAATTATGGATGATTTTCTTCTGTTTCCAAATTTTCTGAAATAATTGTGAAGAGTTTAGGTAACACCACGCATCTTCCCATCAGCTTTAGAAATATTGGCCTGAGTGGGTAGAAAACATTACATTTCTTCTCCGAATTTCATGGCGTTGCTGGATGTTTTAATATTGTAGACAGCTATATCAGACGTTGAGGATAAATGGCCTATTTACCCTACTTAAATAGGAGATTAGAATATTGGTTATGAAAGGATTTCAAAGGCACATATCTCCAGCTGCATACATACAACTTTTAAGTATGATTTGACCTGTAAAAAAAGAACAAAACCACTTGGGATTAATCAGGAATTCTAAAATTGATACTTTGAAAAGTTTACTTCCAGTGAAACTTTATTATGTTCAAGAAAGAAAGATAATACAGCCCACAATTATACAAATATTATTTCAAATGTCTTCCAGTGGCTGATATTATAAAAGATGTGCCATGTTTATATCTTGATGGGTAGTCCTCAAAATACCACTCTTTAACATTACATCAGAACTTTACCAAAATTCAAAGGTTGTATGAATGAAAGACCACTGTCATATCTTAGATTTTCATGTTCAGCATGCAGCTGCATAAACCATAGGGATTCTTGCTGAAATGTCCTTCAGCACTTTTTATGCAGATGGCAGAATATAAACGCTTTGTTACAGACGCATAAACACATGCCATGGCTTCATGACAGAGAATGATGTAGAGTCAATCTGCAGAATCAGCTGGTGTATGCTCCTCAAGTGGGAGGCAGGGAAAAGCTTTGGCAGAAAAACAACATAGAACCACATGCTTATAAGAAACAGTTCAATGGGTTTCCTGCTGCAACTTCCTATTTTCCATGGAGGCTGCAGCGTTTCATTCTTGGCTTGGATGAAGTTTATTATAAATCTCTTTGTCTCAGTGCTCCTAGATATAATGAAGTTGAGGAGTGGGTATAATGCAGAGGGAATGTGTATTTAGACTCCACAGAACTTACTCCATTTTTTTGCAGGAAACAGAGCTTGGAGTAGCCCAGCCTCCCAGGGTCTGAGGGAGCACTGGGGAAACTGTATATATGCATCCTCGCTGATGTATTTACAGAGCTGTGTTCTCGGCTGAACCCCCTCAGCCTGCCCAGCGCAGTAGAGACTTGCAAGACTTTTGCTCCACCAAGGAGTGCTCAGGGGACATCCCACTCAGTACCGTGGCTCCGTCTTCCTCTTCTATTCAGTGGCTCAATTCTGCTTACTCACATCCTCCAAGTACAGGGCAATCAGTCAGTGGTTCAAATCATCAAGCTCTTGGTAAAGATAGGCAAACTAAAAAGATCCAGAAGAAAATTGTATTAGTCCATTCTCACACTGCTATAAAGACATACCTGAGTCCGGGTAATTTATGGAGAAAAGAGGTTTAACTGACTCACAGTACCACTGGATGTACGGGAAGCATGGCTGGCGAGTCCTCAGGAAATTTACCATCATGGCGGAAGGTGAAGGGGAAGCAAGCACATCTTCACGTGGCCAGCACAAGAGAGAAAGAAGAGGGAAGTGCTACACACTTTGAAACAACCAGATCTTGTAAAAACTATCATGAGAACAGCAAGGGGGAAATCCACCCCCATGATCCAATCACCTCCCACCAAGTCCCTCCCCCAACATTGGGAATTACAATTTGACATGACATTTGGGTGGGGACACAGAGCCAAACCATATCAAAAACATAGTTTTTGTCTGCATATCGGTGGAAGCCCTATGTATGTCTATGTCTGTTTATCAGAACACTGTCAAATTCTTATTGGAAAGAGTACAAATTAAGGTTCGTTTGCAAGCAACTGCAGTTTTTGCAATTACTTTAATGGCAAAAACTGCACTTACTTTTGCATCAACCTAATAGAAGACGTTTAGAAAAGTTTGTTGAAATGTTGTCTGTTCCTTTCTGCCATTCTAGTATTAAAAGCATGCCCACTTATTTGCATTGTTATGACCCTGGTCTTGTGATTTGGGTTACATTCACAATAGGCAATTAAGGCATGTCAGTTTCCAAGCAGAATCAGGATCCTGATGATGATTCAGCTTCTGGCAATTCATCAGATTGGTTGCTGAGGGAGTTGCTCAGATGTTGCAAAATGATTCAGTTCTTGGAAACATGGATAAATTTCAGCTCAAGGAGTACTTCTTTTTCAACACTAGAGAAAGGAAGTGAGACCACTACAAAATAGACATTTATGTATAGTCATCATAAAATATATTAAAAGGTAGAACAGAGGATACTAGAGGCTGGGAAGGGTAGGAAAAAAGGATGGATGGGGAGAAATTTATTAAAGGATATAAAATTACAGCTAGATAGGAGGAATAAGTTCCAGTGTTCTATACCACTGGATGACTATAGTCAACAATAATATATAGTTTCAAATGGGTAGAAGGAGGATACTAAATGTTCCCAGCATAAAGAAATGATAAATGTTTGAGATGATGGGTATGCCAGTTACCCTGATCTGATTATTATACATTATGCATATCAAAACATCACTATGTACCCCATGAATATGTACAATTATTATTTGTCAAGTCAAAAAAATAAAATAATTTAAAATTTAAAAACTTTTTTAAAACACTGACATAGGGTGTAGTAACAAAATGAAGAAAAATTTTCAAATAAGATTCAGAAAATTAAATTTTTCATCTTCATCTTCTAACCTATTTGCCCTCCTTTTTTGTCTTCTTCTTCATATTTCCGTAATGGTTCCACCCCCCTCCAATTATAGGAGTCCTGTACTGGGTACCCAATACCTCAACCCCTTCTTTCACTTTCTCCTGTCTTTCTCCACACACCCAGTCATCACCTAAAGACTTGGCTACTCAAGGACTGTTAGGATGTTTTTCCCTCACTGTCATGAGTCCCTTATCATCCCTTACATATGCCATTACATTGTTGCAGCTTTTCTTTTATCTACCTCTGCCTCTGTTGACTGCTGAGAGTGGTCTTCTCAAAGCATATTCACTACCATGTTCAAAGAATCTCTGATAGCTACATGATAGCTACATGTTATACGTTCTACATTGCATTCAGAGCCCACCATGGTGATAACAACCAGACTCCTTATTGTCTTTTCCCATTCTCCCTTTCGTGTACTTTTTGCTTGAGCTGAAGGGCTCTCCTGCTTCAGTGCTTTTGATCAACCTGAATTGTCCCTCAGCTTCTCTTTCTGCCCCTTCAGCACCATATTTTCAAGAAACTTTCTCTAAACAACCAATTCTTAACACTTTGACCCATGATACCACATTTTAGAGCACTTACCCTTTCATGCATATGTGGTCTTGACCTAATAAAACTAAGATTTTTGCAGCCACAATTTATGTCCCCTCCCAAAGTATCTACCCCAGTGGCTTCAACACAGTAGAAATGCAAATATTTGCTAACTCCTTGATGTTCTCCTCCCCTTCTTTTTCAGGAGGACCACCACCCTACGGTTACGACCACGAGATGGAATGCTGTGCAGACTTGCCTCCTCCATACTCCCCCACCCCACAGGGTTCAGCACAGCGTTCTCCACCCCCTCCTTATCCTGGAAACTCAAGGAAATAATCTATCTCCCAGAACAGAACATGTGCCAGTGGGTGATCTTGCCTGGAATAAAATGCCTCTACTCAGAAACAGGCAGGAAAGAATTGCTCCAAGGAATACTTTTTGGGGTCAGATAATGTGTCAGGTGGAATATCCCTGCTAGGAGATATAGGGTTTCTACCCTACTCAAAGCTGACCCCATCTGGAGTATTAATGTTTGGTTCTATGGAACCACATTTTAAGAGATCTGCTGATCCACCTAAGCACATTCAGAGAAGAGTAATGTAATTGACAAAATATCTGATAATCATGTTTAAGGGCTAGGTGACGAAAGTTTCAGTATTGATCCTGGAAATAAAGAAGACCTAAGCAGGATGGGAAAATGATTTGGCCCACACAAGGAAGCAACTTTATTCTATATAGCTTTAAAAGTCAGAACTAGAATTGTTCATTCTTTCATTCATCAGTAAATGTATTTTGAGTGCCTAAGAGTTTACTATGTGCCTAGCACTGTTTGAGGTCCTGATGGAAGTTACAGGATGGGTACTCTGGTTTTAGTACAAGAAAGAGCAATGACTAGATTGCTTTGTGAAGGTCTTGGTAGAGACATGCTCCAGAAGGGATAACAAAATCAAATAGTAGATGGGTCCATTGGGCCTCAGAAGTTCTGCTCGTGTTTTAGGTGGGTGTGAAGTGAATTTCTATGTGTCCAGGAGTGAATAAAACCGGAAGAGTTGGATCTTATTTATTTAATTAGGGAGTTAAAACAAGACCAAAAAGACTCAACAGCCGCTTGAAGCCAAGAACTCTTCAATGCCAGCTACTGCCACCTAAAAATCAACTGGCTGTATAGTGGATCAGAATAAAGGTTATTCCAACTGTGGGGAGAAAAAAAAATTGTATCAAGTTCCACAGGTAGTAGACACTTCACTTCCAAGTAAAGATGAGAAATCAAGTATTCCCACAGGATTTTAGGTCAGGGAGCAAAAATCTCAGAACTTGACCTTGAAGATACACAACAGGCTTGCAAAAATAAAGTGAGAAATGAAGTTCAGATTCCCTTCTGTGGAATTCCTTAAAACTATTATTTTTTTTTCCTTTGTAAAATTTTGATAATCTATTCTCTTAAAAAAGTTAATGACACAATTAAGATACTGACATCAAATTGTTGCCTTTTACCAAAATGCAAATTTTATGAAGTGCCTACCTTTATATGTATAAGCATTTAATAAATAATTCTAATGTGCCATATTTTGCTGTGAGTGACCTTAACATTTATATTTTTATATGAGTTGTTTCATGTATTTATAAAGATTGTATATTGAACATTGGAAATAGATGATTAGATTTTTGTGTCATTTTACAATTAAATCTAAAATGTTTAATCCAATATCATCATCAAAATTCAGTGAAATCCCAAAACAGTGCCAAGAATTTTGCTGAATGAAACAATCAAACGAAGCATTTTAAGGTTTAAGTTATAGTACCTGTACTTGCAGATAAGAAGCTTACCATATCATTATTATAAGTAACTTATATTACTTTCAAATACCTATATTAGAAAGATATGGATCTGACTGAAATATAACCTACCTGCCAGTAAGGTCCAAAGGCTGAATTTGTTTTGAATGACTTCCTTGATTTTTAAGCACTGATGATTTTCTTATATATGAGGATGCAAAGCATTCAAGAGTTTCAGCCTGTGCTGGTGAGGGGCTCCCTGACTTACATAAAGTTTTCAGCACAATTTTAATAGTGCATATGCTTTAATTTATTTTTCTTCTGCATGTGGTCAGACCCAATTACACTGCAGCTATGACTCTCAAAGTGCCAGGGTTTCTGTGATGATTCTGAGAATGCTGAATACAAATATACCGTATATTCTTTAAGGAAAATGGAAAGGAAAGATCAGCAGAAATAGGGTTTTATCATCTTCACCATCAATAAACATTTATTGCATACCTCCTATGTTCTGCAAATTTTCCCCAAATAGAAGCCAGTTCAGTCCACACTATCTCTTCTTTGAGTTGTTTATGGCCTCCCTTAAGGCATTTTACAAACCCATAAGCCTACAATAGATGAGTATTTTTACTATTTGTATTAAGTGTCATAATAGCATAAATGTGCACATTACCATTATAGACTGTTGGAGTTCACTGATTGTTTTCATAGATGATGCTTCTTGGAGAAAAATAGTATAGGATGTGAAAGCTTTGAATTATGGTTATTTAAAAACTAACATTTGCTGTGGCCAAAGTGTTTACAATAAGCAATAAAATGAAAGAAACTATTCTAACACAGATTATATTTTCATTGTCTTGTGTCCATTTTTTTCACCCTCTATTTCTGCTGACTTTGCCTCATTCTTCTATACAGGAAACACAGGGCTGGAGCCAGACAGACTTTATTTTGAATCCTGTCTCCTGCCTGTGTGATTTGAAGCAGGCTACTTCATCTCTGAGATTCAACTTTCTGCTCTGGAAAATGTAAATAATATTATCAGTCTCATCGTGTTCTGCAAAAACTGGATGAATAGATAACAAAATTCTAAGTATAGTGCCTGGCACATAGAAAATGTCCAATAAATATTAGCCCAAAATAAATTAACAAAACAACAATATAATGAGAACAACCTCTAGAATTGTATTATCCAACACAGCAATAATCAGCTACATATGGTCATTTAAGTTTAAATTAATTGAAATGAAATTAAATGAAAAATTTACTTCATCTGTCTCACTAACCTCATTGCAAATGCTGCATGGCCTTATGTGGCTAGGGGCTACCTACGTTATTGGGTAGTGCTGCTCTAGAGAAATCTATGCAAAAACGCAGTGAGATAGCAGGAAGTCATTGAAAAAGAGACCACTCCAATCACCTCCTCCAGGAGAAACTATGGACTTTGTCAGCTAATTGTGATGTCTCTCACTTATTTGTGTGGAGAGTCCATTCCCATGGAAGCAAGGCAATAACTTGCATGAGAACCATGAGCAGCGAGAGGCTTATCTGGCCCTCTCCAGAGCCATGGGCAGGAAAGCTGTTGCAAGAGCTGAAGGGCTGATGATAGGAGAGAGACCTTAGACCTGATGTTAGAGCTGGTGAAACAGAGCCACAGCCTGTTCTCAGAGTCTAATCAGTTCTGCAGCTGCCTACCCAGCTTCAGAAGCCACTACAGGAGCATGCGGGGCTACCTACATCTTCCTAAGGTGCAGGGCTGTAGGCTACCCTTCTGTTTTTTCATAATCTTGTTCCCACCACCAAATGAAGGCAGCACTCATCATACATCCGCTCTACTTCCAACTTGTCCTTGTTTAATCAAACTCATTTTGCCAACTTTTTGTTGTAGGTGAGGTAGGGACTGGGACACATAAGACTGTATATTAAGCTCATCAAATAGTGGAGCTCTGGGTACTATTGTTTTAATTTTTCACTTAATTAAAACAACCTAACACCAGAATGCCAAAGTCACATGGTCACCTTGTTAATCACCACAGAGGCATCCAAGGACTACCATATTCTCAATCAAAACCTATCTGAAATGCATAGTTTTTATTCTCTGATTTGGGGCCAAGCTGCATGGGATATGGCTGAACTTGTGCAAGAGCAAAACTCTACAGTGCAACTGTACTGTGTAGTGTGGTTCAGTTTAAACAGTGTCAGGACCTCCAGAAAAGGAAAGTGACATGATTAACTATAAAGCAACCCACAGGTGATTCTGATTTCCAGCCTACTTAACCCCACTCAGGCCTCTAACACCCCTCTAATGCAGGGGACAGAACCAAGGCTTCAGAGTAAGGGAGACTTTGTTTCCCCTCTCATCTCTGTCATCTTCTAACTACATGTATGGAGCCAAATAACATTTCCATAACCTCAGTTTCATTCAAAATATATGAATAACACCATCCTTGCCACGTGGTTGCAATGATTATAAACAGTATATGTAAAACACCTGTTACAAAGATCCTACCTGGGCTGGTGACTCTGATAGATGCAACTGAATATACATATTCTCTTTCCTTTATGCCCCACTCCCAAGCCTTACCACTTCTATAAACAGGTGCATTCGTTATCCATTGCTGTGTAACAAATTAACTCAAAACTTAGTGGCTTGAAACGTGTATTATCTCAGTTTGTATGGATCAGGAATCTGAGGGTGGCTTAGCTGGGTCTTCTGGCTCAGGGACTGTCACAGGCTGCTGTCATCTCAACGTACAACTAAGAAAGTATCTGATTCCAAGCTCACTCCCATGCATGGTCATTGACGAGATTCAGTCCCTCCAAGGCTTTTGTGCCAGAGACTTCATTTTCTCACTAGATATTGGCCAGAAATCACCCTCAATTCCTTGGCATATGGGCCTCTCTGTAGGACAACTTTAAATGTGTCAGCTTGTTCCCCCAGAGCAAGCAAGAAGCGCCATGGAGTGGAAGAGAGTGCTAGGAAGACAGAAGTCACAGACTTACGAAATCTAATACTGGAAGTGATATCCCATCACATTTGCCGTAATCTGTTCTTTAGAATCGGGACACTAAGTTCATCTCACATAAAAGAGGAGGGAATTACACAAGGTCACAGAAACCAAGAGGCAGAGAGCTTTGAGAGCCATCTTAGTAGTTGGTGTACCATAGCAAAGATATTTTATCTTATTCTCCTTAAGTTGATTATTTAGAGTTTAGGCAATGTAGAAAATAATACCTTCCCTCTAACAAGAACGTACCAACTCAACAGCTGAAAGAATCCCAAGCCATGCTTGGCTGTGATCAAATTGCTTTTATTGAACCAACAGGAGCAGAATGGAGCTGGCAACATTCAAGGACCACATTAACTAGATAAGTGCTACATTCCTAAGAAATATTGAAAAGATACACACAAGGCTTGTGTTTCTCATGAACTTCATTTAGGAGCTGCACTAAAGCCCATCGTATTAGGCAGGGAATGAAGTACAGCACATACCACATACCTTTATGGACGAGTCTTAAAATAGTCCCAGTTCTAACCTTTGTTTCAACTCTGTTCCAAGATATTTAATCTTCATCAAGAAAATAATTCCAAGACAAGTTCCCAGATGAGTGTTCAGTGGATCAAGTTGCTACCTAAGCTAATCCTGAATGCCTTCCGTAAAAATAAGCATCCAATCCAAGGAAATGTTTGGAACTGGGGGAACATGTGTTAGGAATATTTGCCTTCTCTGGAAGCATGAAGGAGAAGTTGTTTTTTAAAAAATTTAGACTTTGATTTCCATTTCTGCTCTGCTCTCTTTTTTTTTTTTTTTTTTTTTTTTTGTTGGAGTTTTGCTCTTGTTGACCAGGCTGGAGTGCAATGCCATGATCTCAGCTGACTGCAACCTCCGCCTCCCGGGTTCAAGCAATTCTCCTGCCCCAGGCTCCCGAGTAGCTGAGATTACAGGCACGAGCCACCACACCCAGCTACTTTTTGTATTTTTAGTAGAGATGGGGTTTCACCATCTTGGCCAGACTGGTCTCAAACTCCTGACCCTCAGGTGATCCAAATGCTTCGGCCTCCCAGATGCTGGGATTACAGACGTGAGTCACCGTGCCCAGCCTCTGTTCTCCTTTTTCCAACCCAGTCATGAATAGCTTTTGAGTGTGTATCACCTGTCATTTCTTTTTTAATTGTTGTTTGTTTTTTCTTTAGAGACAGGGTTTCATTCTGTCGCCCAGGCTAGAGTGCAGGGAAATGATCATGGCTCACTGCAGCCTCAACTCCTGGGCTCAAATGATCCTCCCACCTCAGGCTCCCCAGTAGCTGGGAATACAGGTGCATGTCATGAAACCTGGCTAATTTGTTTATTTTTTTATAAAGACAGGGTCTTGCTATGTTGCTCAGACTGATCTCGAACTCCTGGCCTCAAGCAATCCTCCTGCCTTGGCCTCCCAAAGTGCTGAAATTACAGGTGTGAGCCACCATGCCTGAACCATACCTGCCATTTCTAAGCATGAGGAAGAAGCAAGGGAATCATTTTCTGAATCTCATCTGGTCATGGCTAATAAATGAATAAGATATCTTGCATTGTTTCCATGGTCTGCAAGATGAATAATTTTCTCTGACTAAAATCCGAAGAGATCCGAGCGATCTGATTCCCCATTTTTGTACCTTATCAGTTAATGTCTTGATTATCACACATTTTGCATATCATCTTCCCTATTGACTAGAAAGGAACTTGAAAGCCATCCAAAGGGATAAAGCATTCAGAGTTCAACTCCTGCTTTACCTGTGAAAATGCATTTGGATACAACCCTCCTCATCCCTTGCCACCACCTGAACACACAGTGCTAATTCCCTTACCTCCTTGCCTGAGGATAGATAAACCCTCACTTAAGCTGCAGAAACCCTCATCTTTCCAGATCTAGGTAAAGAGCTGATACCCGGAGAAGAGGACCCTGGCAAATTTTCCAATCAGAATTAATCGTTTCCCACCTCCAGCCATTTTTATACCTAATCCAATACCCCTCTTGTAGCCTTGTAATAGATTTGTGTAAATGTCTGTCTCCTCCATTAGACTCTAAGCTCTTTGAGAGCCAAGACTGTCCCTTGGATATTTGTAGTCCTCAAGGAGTACCTACATGATATTTGGGACATGGTAAAAATGATTGAATATATTAAGTAAGCAACTAATATTTGAAATGAAGGAATATTAAAACAACTTTAAGAATTAGAGGAAGTGAGTTTATAGTCAGTAACATATTCTAAGTGTAGTCCATAATCTAAAATATGAGTCAGACAACTGAACAAAGGCTGTAGCTTCATCGTTTTTAATTGATGATACATGTCAATCCAGATAGTTAGATCGTGCCTTTAAGTGCAGTATTAACACATGCCCCTTCATATGAGGAATGTGCTCATCTTGAATGACTCACTTAGTGGGAACAGGACAACATGTCAGTTTGGGAGAGGCACTTTTATAATTCTTAAAATTAAGCTTCTCATTTCTTACATAAAAAGAATACCAAATGAATATCAGAAAATAATTGCTTCATGAATTCTATATCCATAGAATAGATTCTAACGTAATTTAGACTTCAGAAGCAATGTCCAAAGAATACACTAAGATATTTTACTAAAATAAGATGCCATAGTTTTCACATTACCATTTCTCCAGGGTATGTTGAAAAACTACTGAATTTTCTGAAAAGAAACAAAAACACTAAAATTGGCTGAAAATGGGTTATAAAATTGCAACCAGCTTTTGTGCTATTATTATTTAATATGTATGGAGAGAAATAGTGCATTTATCCACGTTCTGAGAAGCAGTAATACCACTGTAAAAACATTGATTCTCAATGGAATCATCCCTAGAAATGTGTTACCTTAAATAATAATAACAGTAAGTGTGTGTGTGTGTGTGTGTGTGCGCACCAAGCACTGTTCTAAGCAATTTACATTTAATTTACATTTAATCCTCTCAAACCCATAGCATAGGTATTATTATTATCCCCATTTTACAGTTTTGGATACTGTAAATGTGTCAATTCATAATCTTTAGGCAAATTCTAGTGATAGGTATTGTGCTTTTATTATATTAAAACAATTATATTCTCCTCTGAAAACCAGGACATTTTTATGGGAACATAATTCTAACTCTTTCTTCCCCTAGGATGAACCTTGCCTAAGAGACTTCTTAGTCTCTCGTGCAAAGAAAATCTTGGTAGAGATGCTCCCCGAGCTCAGTCCTTTAAATGCTGAGAGTGAGCAGTTAAGCTCAACTTGGGCTCCTGCCTTCTGTATTACATGCAGAATACAATGATTTCAATGACTAATCCTTTTCTCCTAGTACAGCATAAGTAGCCTTAAAGTAGTACTTACCTGAAACTATTGTTTTGCCAAACCCAAATGAATTAATAGAATAACTATATTGAACAATTTAGATGAACGCATTATTTAATTTTTATGTGAATTGACCATCATATTGGCACAAGTTCTTTACAATATGTCAGCAGAAATAAATATGAGAACCACACGTCTCTTCATTACATAATGATTTTTTGAGCAAATATCTGGCATGACATAAGATATCTAAAAGTGTTGGATGAACAAAATGTCCAATAGAAATAAAAGGTAAGATGACCATTGACATTAAACTTTTTTTGTACTGTGTACACATCCCCCTTCCCTTTACAAATCCACCCTCCACACCCTCCCCTCTATTTCTGCCCAGGAGTCTACACTGCTTGGACTGCGCCAAGGACTTCCCTTGACAGTTGTGCTTCTGGTTGAATTTGGCCAATGGGGAGGCCATTCAGGAGAGCAGAAAGAAAAAGGAGAGTGAGGATGGAATACTTACTTGAAGTATTTATCTGGATGGTGCCTCTCAAACAGAAGTCCAATTCTCATGGGATGCCTTCTCCAAACAGCTATATTTCTTAGCTTCTGTCCTTCCCCTTTTAGACCTAGGGCTGCCAAAGCTTCCCTATTGCTGCTAGTCATGGAGTACTGCACTACTGCCTGTAGTTTCCCTTCACTCTATCCACGCATTTCATGAACTCTCCAAATTACTCAATATGGGTAGCCGTCTACTTCTTACCAAGGCCCTGATTGAGACGCTTTCATTCTTTTAAAAATATCCGAGTCAACTAATATATTAAAATAGACCAGCATCTCTTCTCAACTGTTCTGTGTTTGCATTATGTATTTATTTCAGAAAACAAGCAGGAGACCTGGGTTCTAGTCTCAACTCTACCACTAACCAGCTTTCAGATGATGAAGACTTCTGCAAGGCCACTGTCTTCTTAAGAACAAAATGACTAGGTGCAGTAGCTCACACCTGTAATCACAACACTTTGGGAAGCTGAGGCAAGAGGGTTGCTTGAGGCCATGAGTTCAAGACTAGTCTGGGCAACATAGTGGGATGCCATCTCCACACACACAAAAAGTTTTTAATTAGGCATGGTGGTGTGAATCTGTAGCCCTAGGTACTCTGGAGACTGAGGCAGGAGGATTATTTAAGCTCAGGAGTTGGAGGCTGCAGTGAGTTATGATTGCACCCAGCCTGGGTGACAGAGAAAGAATCTGTCTTTTTAAAAAAAATTTTAAAAAGAGACATTTATGCTGCCAACAAACATACGAGAAAAAGCTCATCATCACTGGTCATTGAAGAAATGCAAATCAAAACCACAATGGGATACCATCTCATGCCAGTTAGAATGGCGATCATTAAAAAGTCAGGAAACAACAGATGCTCCTACTGTTGGTGGGTGTATAAATTAGTTCAACCATTGTGGAAGACAGTGTGGCGATTCCTCAAGGATCTACAACCAGAAATACCATTTGACCCAGCAAGCCCATTACTGGGTATAAGCCCAAAGGATTATAAATCATTCTACTATAAAGATACATGCACACATATGTTTATTGCAGCACTATTCACAATAGCAAAGACTTGGAACCAACCCAAATGCCCATCAGTGATAGACTGGATAGAGAAAATGTGGCACACCATGGAATACTATGCAGCCATAAAAAAGGATGAGTTCGTGTCCTTTGCAGGGACATGGATGAAGCTGGAAACCATCATTCTCAGCAAACTAACACAGAAACAGAAAACCAAACACTACATGTTCTCACTCATAAGTGGGAGTTGCACAATGAGAATGAGAACACGTGGATACAGGGAGGGCAACATCACATGTTGGGGCCTGTCGGGGGGTGGGGGGTTAGGGGAGGGATAGCATTAGGAGAAACACCTAATGTAGATGACGGGTTGATGGGTGCAGCAAACCACCATGGCACATATATACCTATGTAATAAACCTGCACGTTCTGCACATGTATCCCAGAACTTAAAGTATAATAAAAAATTAAGATTAAAAAAAGAATAAAATGCACATGGCAGCAGTCAAGAATGAACAAACCAATAAAAAAAGAATCACATAGACTCTTAGAGACAGCATAGGAATATTTTTGTGTAACACTTAAAAGTAAGAAAACAGACACAGAAGAGATGAGAGATTTGTTCAAAGTTACTGCTGATGGGACAGCTCTTTGATAGCAATCCTTGGATACAGACTCCAGTTGGCTTGACACTTCTTTCCACTCTCCTACTTATTATTTTTTAATTTAACAAACACATAGCACTTAGTGTGTATCAAGCACTATTTTAAGCTCTTCACAAATGTTACCTCATACAATTATGTTATCTGCATTTAACAGGTGAAGAAACTGATTTTTAGAGAGGTTAAGTACCTTCTGCAAGGTCACACATCTAACCATAACATGTGAAGTTGAGCAGGGAGACTGCAGCATCCTTGCTGTTATCCACTGCGCTGTGCCAGTTCTCTACACAATTGTTGGTTTGGGTTATTGTTGACATGCTCTTTCCAAACTCAGGGCCTTTGCACATTATGATTCCTATCTGGAACATAGCTGACTCTCTCTCATTCCTCAGGTCTTACTTTTTTTTAATTTTTCTTTTTAGAGGCACAGTCTCACTCTGTTGCCTAAGCTGGAGTGCAGTGATGCAATAATGACTTACTGCAGCTTCCAACTCTTTGGCTCAAGCAATCCTTTCGCCTCAGCCTCTGGAGTAGCTAAGACAATAGGTGCTCACCACCATGGCTGGCTAATTTTTTTATTTATTTTTTGTAGAGATGGGAGCTCGCATTGTTTCCCAGGCTGGTCTCCAACTCCAGGCCCCAAGCGATACTCCTGCCCAGGCGTTCGAAAGTGCTAGGATTACAGACAACAGCCACTATGTAGGCCAGGTCACATGTTAAATACCAAACCATAAAATAAGCCTTCTCTGACAACCTGATCTGAGCAGGTCTCCAACAACACCTTATTCATTTTTCTGCATCAACACTCCCTATACGCTGCCTTCATAGCACTTACCCCAAGATGTAGTTAAATAAATGTGTGTTTACTACTTTCTGCTCTGTGCCCTTCCTCTACTAGACTGTAAACTCCCTGAGAACAGGAGTAAGTCTGCTCAATGCATGACTCTATACCTAGCACCCAGAGTAGGCACTGAATAAGAAGTATATGTTGAATCGATTATCAAATGTGTTTTATAGAGCTATAATCTACAGTGTAGAATGTAGTTGCACAAATACTCTAATAAGGGCAAAATTGGATATAAGTCCAAAGTTCTTAAATTCAAAGTGATTATAAGAAGCAGCTCTCCTCCTCCCCTTCTATCCCTTTTCTGTGCTTGCTTTTTAAATGGGTATGATTCACAATGAGTAATGGTATCATCGCTGTCACGCCAGGCCAAGGGGTTTTTGAAACAGTGTAGTAGGACCCCAGGTGATGCAATGTCTAGGGAGATGCTACTGGTATTTAGTGAACCACAATAGACAATTGCATTAAAAAAGAATTGGCCTGCCCTAAATTTTTCTCAAGATTTCACTTCCTCAGTTACCTCACTCTCAACCCCAAAGAAAAAATAACCTATAAGTACAGAAGTATCATTACTTCTAAAATATTTTGAATATTTAATGATGCTAAAATGCCATTAGCAATGAATCGCTTAGTTGACTGTGCTGATCTGAAGAGCAGTTGGGTTTAAGAAATGTTCTACTTCCATTATCTTCTTCAAACTTTAGAGACTGGTGTTTCAATAGCAAGAATATCTCAAGTTGTACTTTGGCCTCTCTTGCCGCAGTTCTGTTTTGACAGTTCTGTTTTACCCAAGTAATGGCCTTGTGTCCGTGCCTCCCAGGGATGGCTGCAAATATCCATTGTTCAAGTCAAGATATATTTTTACCTGACAGCAACCTGCATTCTGTTCAGAGAAAAGATGCATTTTATTGTTGGTAAAGAGGTTTACCTATAACTTGTGGATGCACAAGTTGTTGGAGTATGAATAACTGATACTAGACATAAGTCTTTTTTATGGTCTCCATTTGTTAGGGGGAAAATCCAATCAGGCAGCACTGTGTTCGTGTCACTGGGTTTGAAATATGTCTTTGGAAATTAAGACATTGGCTTTTTACATGCGCTGAGCATGGATTTAAGTAAGTTGGACCCCTGTACCTGTAAGATAGCATTAACATTAAAATATTAAAGGCAAGATTTCTACTTAAGAAGAATGAAACAGAAAATAACTTAAATGAGTCAGTTGATATCATGACATCTCAAAGCCCAAGTTTAAAAATAAAATAAGATTGGTAGTAGATTTCATAGGAAGAAGATGATAACTTCTTCCCGCAAGTTATCAAAAAGTAAGCTTGGTATATTTGTGAACACCCTTTTTAGAATCACTTTCATTCATTTATTTCATTCATGCAGGCATTTATTCAATCAACACATTTTTACTAGGAACTTATTGTGTCAGACACTAAATGCTGGGGGTATAGCAATGAAGAAAATTGGCCTGATCCTTTAACTCATAGAGAATACAGTAATCTCTATGTACTGTACGTGAAAAAGTCACTACAAAATTAATTCATCAAATTCAATTGTAGGAAGTGCTGTGAAGACACATAAGTACAAGATGCAACCTTAGAGGTCATTAAGCATGACCCTGTGATCTCAAAGTTGAGAATATTGAAATTGTGGGAAGTGAAGTCTTAGCTGAATGTACACAGAGAATACAGCAGGCCCATGGGTCACACTAGTCAACATAGATGAAGTAAATGGGATCCTCTATAGATATCAAGCTGACGAAACCATTAAAAGGCAAAATTCATTTGCACATTTGCTTTGGCTAAAGTCAGGCTCATAGATAATGTCATCTAAAGATTTTTCCTTAAGAACATGTATCTTCAAAGTCTGAGAATCTGAGAGGCTTTCATTTCCTGTTTTAATGTGACCAATAATGATTGTTTTCATCTCATTTTGTTTATTAAAACTATTAGTTATACATCTATCCTTTACTCACTTGTCTATTGGTTAGTTTGTTGGATGTAGCAAGGCTCAACTATTTCACAGTCGTGAAAGCCCTTTATAAAGACATAAATCATCAATTCAGTAAACAAGGAGATGAGTTGTGCTATCTAGGCCTAACTTTGTTAATATTCCTTCATTCATTCAACATATACTGACTGAGCATGTTACTATGTATCAGCTGTGGTCCTAGAAGCTGGAGATTTTTCAGGGAACAAAAAAACTCCCTGGAGTTTCATTCTAATGGAGAAGAAGAAAACATAAACAAATAAATAGTGCATCAATTGTGAAAAAGCTCTGAGAGAAGAAAGCAAGCTCAAAGGAAAGAGAGTAACAGGATTGGGAAACAAAAAGCCTGGGTTTTTGATAGGATAATCAAGGAACTCTTGATACAGTGCCATTTAAGCAGAGAACTTAAAGAAGTAAGGGAATGAGAATTGCCAGTGTCTAGGGCAAAGGTATACCAGGAAGAGGAAACAGCAAAAGCTAATCCTCTGAGGTAGGGGAATACTCAGCCTATTTGAGGAAGAGCAAGGAGGCCATTGTGGCTGAAGCATCATGAGTGAAAGGGAAAGAAGATGAAGATAAGGTCACATAAGTATCGGAACACAGGTCATGTAAAGCCTCGTAAGCCATGGTAAGGATTTTGGATTTTATTCTGAATGAATTGGGAAGTCAGTGGAAGATACTGAGGCAAAGAGTGATATATACATATAGATATATAGTACATACTTATAGATGCTCATCAACTTATGATACTATCTACATCCAGATAAACCCACTGTAAGTTGAAAATATTGTTAAGTTGAAATGCAGAACTTAAAACCTAGATGATGGGTTGATGGGTGCAGCAGACCACCGTGGCACACGTATACCTGTGTAACAAACCTGCATGTGCATCCCAGAACTTACAGTAAAATAAAAATTAAAAACAAGAAAATGCATTTAATGCACCTAACCTACCAAATCTCATAGCTTAGCCTAGCCTACCTTAAACATATTATATATTATATTATATGTGTGTGTACATATATATATGCAGAGAGTTACTATAATGTGTGTTTGTTTCAAATGACAAAATTGGGTAAGATAAATTCCTTTGCTGCAATATATAATACTTGTATTAATATATTGCTCTTAAGATTCCAAAATGCTCTGATTTCTATAACTGCATTTTTATCCTCCTGTTATGGATGCTTGATGGTGGCACATGAGAGAGAGAGGTGTGAAACAAAGATATAGGATTAAGGCAAATTTGCAAATACACAGCCCGATACCATTTCAAATTAGGTCATGGTTATCGGTCCCATCACAATATACATTAACATCCCAGCAGAGTGCTTCCTCTAGCACATCTCTAATAGATATGTGTAGATGATAAACGCAAAATAAAATCTTGGAAATCGGGTCACTGCCATGGATCTTGAAGGAGTTGGAGGTGTAGCTGGGTTGTTGAGTGGCAGCTGGGGATGGCTGCTAGAGAGGTGGTACTGGAATAAAATTGGGAGTAATTCAAAATAGGGTGTTATGGTTCCCTGGAGATATTTTTTTACCTCAAAATGTCTCGTTGTGCTTGGAGAATGCTGGCAAAACTCTAACCAGCCTTCTTAGCCTATTCACCAAAATTACACCCAGAAATAAAACTTCCCAGCACAAGATTAAGTCTCAAAAATTTATTTTCATTTTAAAAACTCCTTGGGTCTTCCCTTTGGAATTTTCTACTAGCCTGTTTGCCATTTCCTGGACTGGAGAATTGGGTTATTTGTATGGTTCTGTCTACGCTTCTGGATGCTTATGACCCATATGATACTTCACAGAGATTCACTGCTGATTTCATTCATTCTATAGAGAGTGGATAGGGACAAAGAAGGGTTGTGTCAGATAACATAAAAATGATGGCTGAGAAGGCCGTGGTTTTTACAACTGTTCTTATGGAATATTTTATTAGTTTTCTTCTAGAACTGTCCCATACCACATGAGGCCTTCCACCTCCTAATGGTATTGCAATTTGTGGGATATTTAATATCTTTTGAAAGTAACTTTGAGCAAAGCTAAAGGAAAAATGGCAAATATTATTTTTCTTTGTGAAGCAGGTTCACTGTACACAGCTTACCATTTTCTCTGAGTCCAGTAAAACGGAACACACTGATACAGAAAAAGTCACATGAAGCAGATTTATTGCTTACAGACAGGCAGCAAAGGAGAGCAAAAGCCTAGGATTCATTATAAGCCAGTTCCCCGAGTCTCAGGAAAGCTGCTTGGGACAAATGGAGTCTTGACCGTGTTGTGTGACTTTCCACTTGCACGACAGCTGAGGGATCCTGAACAGCAGGCTGCCCTGAGCTTATACCCTAGGGTCAGGTGAATTACTGGGCTAAAGGTTTGGAAGACATGCTGCTTCCAGTGGATGACTGGAATAGAACCAAGGCCATTTCAACCAGTCCCTCCCTATCTCAGGATTTTACAGTCCCAGCACATTTTTCAGTTATTATTAAGAACGACTTTAATGCAAGTCTGTTTGAGTGTCAAAAAAAATTTTAATAGAAAAATAGGAACTACCAGTGAGAAGGTGGGGAGAACTGGGTCAGTCCAAGGCCACCTGGACAACTGTCCTGCATATGGTTCTTCCCCTTTAAAATGAATTTAAGGAGTGTGTTTGCGTCTAAAGTTAGAAATATTTAGTCTATCACCATGAATATTCAATTATATCTACATTTCCCATGACCAGTAATTAGCTGTGTGTCTGATACTTATTTAAGCATTCATAATAGGAGATGGATGTGGATATGGTATCAAAATATAGAGAATCCATTTTATATTTAAGAATGTAAAATCATTGCTCTTTCCCAAATTAGTCAATTACAAAATTAAACTTACTAATCAATCAAATGTCCATGTCAGTTACTAGACTTTAATCTCTTATCCTCATATAACAATCAATGAGAGCCTCAAATCTAAACATAGCAATATTTTCATTATAAGACTGGTGCTTTCCTTGAGTCAATAGTTCATGACATTTTTTAGCTTTCTCTAAAAGCTACTCCTGTAAGATGAGTCAAAGTAAAAGAAGATACATGTGGACATTTTTCAGAAAACTGCTATCTTTATAATCAAGCTTCTTTTTCTAAAATAACAATGTTGCTTTCTAACTCTGAGCCAAAATAGAATGAGTTAGGGGTTCAATGATGATATTCTAAGGAAGTAATGCTATTTTGATCCTGCTTAAAATTTCCTATTTTATATTGCGGAGTGACATTAAAAAATACACAAGGTCTTCAATACATACAGAATGAAAATTAATTGAACCCAGTATTGAAATTACTAAACCATCCTATTTCCTAAGATACAGCCAATGAAAAACAAAACATTCTAATTTCCCTGAAAAAGGAGAAGGGAAGGAAAATGGAGCTTATAAAGCTCTAACATGCTTGAGAAGATGTGGACTACTGCTTCCAAATATATATTTGGAGTAGCTAAACAAACTGACATGGTTAATAATTTTCCTCTTAAGCTCTCTGCACGTGATTCAGTCTCAACTACCGATCCCTAAACAACTTTTATTTGTCTAAAAACAGTGGAATTTTTTAAAAAGATATAGCTCAGACAAAATTTTGAGGTTTTGGTTTGTCTGTGACAGCTGCCTTTTTTCTGACTTAATTTCCCCCAACCCTGTGGTGCATAACCGCTTTCAATACCAATGATAATGAAAGATGGTCTTGGTTATTTTTCCTCTTCTATGACATAAATTTTTCCAGGGATTGGTCTAGAAGGGATATGAGATGTTAGTGTGTGTGTGTGTGTGTGTGTGTGTGTGTGTGCAGGGGCCACATGTGGACTTTGAAGTTAGTCAGAATTGGATTTGAACCTCAGCTCAACCACTCACAAGACCTTGTTGAAGTTATGTAATTTCTCTGAGCCCTAATTTCCTCCCTTTGCAAATTGTAAGCCACTTAGTATGATCTGGTGCTTTGTGCTTCCAAGAGCTATCTGTGATGGCTGACTCTACGTGTCAACTCGGCAAGACTGTGGTGCCCAGTTGTTTGGTCAAACACTAGCCTTGATGTTGCTGTGAAGGTATTTGTGGATGTGATTAACATTTACAATCAGTTGACTTTAAATAAAGATTATGCTCCATAGTGTTGGTGGGCCTCATCCAATCAGTTGAAGGTCCCAAGAAGAAAGAATGAGGATTCCTGAGGAAGAAGCAATTCTGCTTCAAGACTCCAATATAGAAACTCTGCCTGAGTTTTCAGACTACTGGCCTGCCTTACAGAATAGGGACTTGCCAACCCCCAAGTTCACATAAGCTAATTCTTTAAAAATGAATCTCTATCTGTATACACACAAACACACACACACACACACACATATATACCCTATTGGATATATTTTCTGAAGAACTCTGACTAATACACTCATACTGTTGTTATGATGATGAAAGGAAAAGTTCTGTGTAGTGCTAGATAGTAAGTATGCAGTAAATGTTGGTTTCTTACTCCTTTACCACTTCCTCCCAAAATGTTACAGGCAGTTCACTCATAAGGCTAGCTCTAAAAGTAAATTGGCCTTATTCTTTGATCTCAGGAGAGTCAGGGAAGGGAGTAGAAGGAGAGAGAATCACAAGGGGTAGATGCTCCCAAAGGAAATAGTTATAGGTGTTGATATGTCTTTTGCTACAATTTACTCAGAAAAAGCTTCCTTGGACAGAAAAACGTTAAAGTCTAGTGTGTCATTTAGCCTAGGCTGGATCTCACTCCACCAGAGGAGAAGGCCAGATGCCGGCTGGAGTCACTATATTTTAAATGAAAGCTATCAGCCTAGTTTTCGGATGCCATCTCACATCAAACTCAGGACCAAACTGTGCTTCACTTGGGCTCTGGCATCTAAAAAGTACATGGAGAAAAAGGATTCAAAAATAACTCCATCAGAAGAAACATGGCAAAGCGAGGCTAAGGTTCTTCTTTGTTGCTGAATGTGATAAAAAATAATGCTATACATTAAACACCATCCCCACTCTATTCAAATTTCTAAGGGAGAAACTTATACCAAAGTCAGTTCAGTTAAAGTGCTGATGCTATTCTCATAAGACAAATTGATACCGTCTTATTTGTCAATAACTAGACAAATAATTCACTCTCTCATCTTTATCCAGACTCTCTGACAACTTTCTATAATGGGTTAAACCAATTTCTACTGGAAAAACATTTAATTTTATGATCATTGCTTCAGAAAACACAATCACAAACTTCTACAATTCAACTAAATCAATTCAAGACCTCAAAACTTTTGACAGCCTTCTTAATATATAGAAAATCTATTTTAAAATAGATGTGTCTAGTGAAGACATGAGGATCAGGTGCACTCAGGCCAGACTAGAATGTAAATTGGGCAGCTCTTCCTGGAGAGCAGCTTGGTAACATACACCAAACTGCAAGATGTGCATAATCTTTTAACTCCATGCTCTCACTTTGAGGAAATTGTCTACAAGAAATAATGGTACAAATATGCAAAGATGTGTGCATGAGAATCATAATGGCTATGTCAAATATGATATAAGACAAAATCAACACAATCATGCATCAATAAGGATCAACTCATAGTGATCATGCATTCAGTGAAATATGATATGGCTGCCACAAGTGAATCACACAAAGCTACTTTATGTCCACATTATATTAAGTAGAAAAGAAGAGGATTTATAGTGTGCTCCCATTTTGCGTTTAACAGCAATTCTATCTATATATAAAATCCAGAATACTTTTATCTCTGGGTTGTTGGATGAAAGGGTACTATTACGTCTGTTTTGAAATTTTTATTGCTTTCTGAATAAACAGTCCATCAAATTTTATAATCAGGAATCAATAGTTATTTAAAAGACATTAATTTACTCTAGGTAAATTCATATAAAATATTTATTTTCACATATTTTAAGGGGAAATCTTGATTGGGGGAGTTTCAGAAAACTGGTAATTCTTAATGACAGGCGTAAGCAGAGGAGGATTTTTTTCAGATTGAAACAAAACAGAGTTCTGTGAAGTCCACGGAACCCACAAGAAAATATTTAAACGCTCATAACCCCACAACTAAGGATTTAGGCTGTGATCTATGGTACTATGCAGTAAATTCCTCAGTATCTCTAAATCTGTGAAGGAGCATGAGCAGCCTGCCAATGAACAACTGAAGTATCGGGAGGACCAGTTTCAAGCACTGTCTGCCTATCATTGACTCTATTATGTGCAATTTGACAAAGCTTTTGTTATCATCTCCGCTGGAGCTATTTTTACATTGTAAGTTTGTGTAGCAATTTCTCTCTGGGTATTTTTCCATTGATTCTCACAACAAGCCCTTCTAAAAAGGAAACTCAAGTCAGATATGTTTCAACATGTGTTCAGTGGTAAGGAATGCTCAGTCATTTTAGAAGAGGGATGATGTGTGGAACGGGAAAATACCTCTCATTTGTCTGTTAAGACAACAAAGAGGGAGTAATCTGACTTTCTGCTCAAGGCTCCACTGTGAATAGAGAGGCACAATAAATACAGCTTCTTCTAGCTTGTCTGAAAAGGTGATAGTAAAATGAAGTTAATATAAATAATAAAATTAATAGAGAATAAGATGATAAAATGTAATAGAAAATTTAGCAGACCCTGGAGGCCCCTTGCCACGTCAGACTTAGTCCTGGAGTTTCTGCATAGTTGGGAGGTGGAAAATGGTCCCTGGGGAGGAGCCAGGGTAGAGCAGGAGAAGAATCTGGAGGACTGAGTATAGCACCTAACTGGTAAATGGTATGAAATTACTCTCATATTTCAACAGTGGTACAGCCCCTCATTCCCAGGGTGCATCATTGATTTTTGCAGCTGATATTGAGACTAGAAAGCATGCCTTAAGTCAATGTTTCTCAATGTATATTCCTTTAAGCTAGTGATTCTAAAATGTGTGTGTTTTGCTTTCCAAAGGATGTTTGGCGATGTCCAGAGGGCATTTTTTGGTTGTCTCAACTTGGGGAGAAAATATCAGCATCTAGCTGGTAGACATAAGAATCCTGCTAAAGATCCTACAGAACCCACAATAAAAAATAATCTGGCCCAAAATGTCAATAGGGTCAAGTTGACAAACACTGCCTTAAGCATTATATATACAGTTACAATAAATTCTTCTAATTATTTTTCTTGACTAAATTTATTGATATTTCAATGACCAGAATAAATATTCTAATCCAAGAGGACACAACACAAAAATAACTTGGACACTGCTAATATCTATGCTTGTCATAATGTGAACTATATTTTTTTTGCTCTTGATAAAACACAGGAAACCTCAGGCTAACATCCTCAGATTAGTTCAGACATGCCATTGAAGAATTATGTTCTATTTGCAAAGTCAAAAATGCCATGCATGGATTCTTTCAGAAAGTCTTCATGTTCACAAAACATAGTAGTAAGTTATTTCCTGCAGAGATCTTAGAAGATTAGACTGCTAACATGAACGTGTGAGATGAGTAAATTTTTTCACATGTAAAATTCCTGAGACAAGATGCTTAAAATTCCTGAGACAACTTGCTTTAGAAACCTTGACCTAAAGGCCATTGGTTCTTTGAATCCACTTCAGCGATTTGAATGTGTGTGTGTGTGTATGTGTGTGTGTGTGTGTGTGTACCAACAATCACAGATGTGACATTGCTGAAACATAAGTTTGCAAATGTGCAATGTGGCACCATTAGAAGCTTCCATCTATACTAAAAGAGGAAGGCTCAAATGCTTCTTGAGAGGAAATGTTTTACAGTCCTAGAATTCAGTATTCTAGTATTTAGTATTCATTAGAAATAGCTATTGGAAACTAGGTATTTTTTCAGGGTGTATTTTAAGGTATAGTGAATTTTAAAAAGAAAAACTGTGTCTCTGAGTAAAAGGTACAAAGATATATTTTTTCTAAGGATTATGTCAAAAGATCCATCCTATTTTTATTAATTTTCATTAATTTGTCAGTGGTACAATCTGAAGTTGGAGAGTACTTTGTGACGAGCTTATCCAAGGCTAACTCCATTGTGGATCAACCCATCATTCTTCATGCTTAGGAGAAAGACTTTTGCACAATTTGGTTTTGTCCAAGTTATTCACAATACCAACAATGCATGTCCAGGTACTTCAAAAATTGGCACTTCTCAAAATAATGAGTTAAAAAACATGGCCATTTTAGATTATGTTTGCTCCTGGAATTTTTTAGCCATTTCCACAGGTGTAGGATTCCAGATATAATAATAATCATCATTAGTTTTCATGACAAGGCATCAGTAGAAGGCAAGTTTACAAAAAGAAATCAGTCATACATTTTTTGATATATCAGGATATAAGCAAAAAAAAAAAGTATAAACCAGCAATTTTCAACATGACCAAAATTTGAAAATTTCTATCACAATTTTCTCCAACCAAAGCCCATTAATTTGCACAACAATGTGAATGGACTTAATGCTACTGAATTCGTACACTTAAAAACAATTAAAATGGTACATTTTTTGTCATGCATATTTTGCCACAATAAAAAAAAAATCCCACCAGCAACTTCTAAGAAATGTCAGTCCATGGAGTAAAAATTTTCAAAGTGAGTCCGTTTCTAGAATCAGAAATGTATGAAAATTTGAATCTGTGCTAGAATTTCAGCATCAGTAACAGTTTCCTACCCCCTCTTTAACGCTCATTGTGCTATGCGTACTCATACCAAAATGGTCCATGTGTTGAATGTCTCTTGTGCCTTTTCTCATGTTCTTTTGGCTAAAAGTTTTTTACTGCAACTGTCACTCAACAACGACCTCATTATCACAGGTGTAGCCTCACAGCACCTTTCCTCAGATGCACCACTCAGCTATCAATCCTGCTCTAGGGCTTCCCCGCTGCTACTGCCTGGTAGACCTGTGGAAACTGCCCAGCCATTCTGATACGTGTGCAGCACTGGAGGCATGAGGGAGTTAACACCACATGGCAAAACAGGCAACTCTAAGACACGTTCTACAAAGCTTATCAGTGGGGCTCCTTCAGATCACACAAGGCTGAAATCAAGATGTTGACCATGCTTGACTCTTATTTGGAGGCTTTGAAGGAGAATGTTTGCTCCAATGGTTGAAGGAATCCAGTTCTATGGCGGCCACAACATGGAAGTCTCATTTCCTTGCTGGCTGTCAGCCAGTGATCACTCTCAGCAATTAGGGGTTGCTCTCTGGTCCCTGCATGTGGCCCCCTCCGTCTTCAAAGACAGCACATTGAATCCTTCTTACACTTCACATCTCTCTTACATTTCCTTCTGCCATCAGCCAGAGTATATCTATCTATATAGACATGTAGATTTCTGTATAAGTAGCATAGACTAAGGCTGGAAGGACACCTAAGGAATAAGTGGCACTGTGCTTTCCAGAAAATGAGCCTCAGTGGCTGGAAGATAAGGTTGAAGAGAGAATTTTCCATGAATTCTCTTTTATGACTTTTAAATTTTAAACCATGTGAATATATTGCCTATTTGAAAATTAAAGTAAAAATTAAAAAGAAATGCAATTATCTTTCATTGATATTATAACATCTTAATGATAAGAGAAGAGCTAAATATTGAAGCTGATTCCAGTCATACAATTTGATTTTTAAAAAACAGATATAGCAGGGTTGTCATTTTGAGAAATTACCTAAAAAATGTAAGCTTGTCATAGATTATCTGCCCATAAAAGATGCCTTTTATAGAGGAAATAGTATTAGTATTTCAGAAAGCAATCATCATGTTATCTGGTTACATTTTAGACAGTATATGACAAAAATGTTAGAATATAAGACTGTTGGTTAGAAGCTATTTCTGGTGCCCTCAAATTGATTATAGCTCAAAAGTGGTGGAAAAGTGTGTGCCATACATCAAACTATGAAACTAACAGACAAAGGCATTTTGCTTTTCTGTGACATGTTATGCAGAAGGCTTGGTCTAGAAGAACATTCCAGGAAGATTTCTGTGGTTACTTCAGAGGAAGAATTCCTTGATTTTGGTAGGCCTCTTTTTAAAATAGCCCCATGTGCTTCTAGTGCCATATTGAATTTTGGCTACAAAACCCACAGTTAGTCAGCTATTGGCAAGATTTGTATTGCCTGGAATTATTTTTTATTTTGAGCTTATCTCTTTTTCCCTTCTGTGGAATTTCAGCAATTTACAGAGAGGAAATTTATAAGAGCAGTTGTTACAATCCCCTACAAGCAAAGAGATAGCTGAAGAGCATATGTCAGTCTCTAAAGATGACCGAATAGGAAAATTTGAAGAACTGGGCCACCAAAACTTGCTAGATTTTTCATTCTTCCAAGTGTGTATTCCATGAACAGGAATCAAAGTCAGTCCTGCTGAGCTGTTATTGAAGCAATGACACAAAACTTTCAGAAGTCTCCATTCAGTCCAGACTGGAAATTCCAATAATTGATTTTTTTTCTAGGAGACATAAAGCTGAAATATGATGACTTTCTAAAATTTACTTAAAGTTCTAGTTTTCTGTCAAGTCCTTTGTTCAACACAGTATTGCCCATTTAAAGAATTGGATCTACTCCCGTTGTATTAGTTTTTATGCTGTGTAACAAATTATCACAAATTTAACAGCTCAGCACTATAATCCACTTATTAGCTCACAGAACAATAGATCAGAAGTCCAGGTGGGCTCAGTTAGGTTCTCTGTTTCAGATATCACAAGGTTGAAATCAAGATGTTGACCATGCTTGACTCTTATTTGGAGGCTCTGAAGGAGTATCCACTTGTTCCGGTGGTTGAAGGAATCCAGTTCTATTGCGGCCACAGGGTGGGGCAATAGATCACTCTCAGCTCTTAGAGGTTGATCACTTAGCTGATCACTCTCAGCTCTTAGAGGTTGCTCTCTGGTCCCTGCACGTGGCCCCCTCCATCTTCAAACACAGTATATTGAATCCTTCTTACACTTCACATCCCTCTTACATTTCCTTTTGCAACTGGCCAGAGAAATCTCTGGTTTTCAAAGACCCATGATTAGATTAGGCCCACCCTGATAATCTCCATTTTTCCACACAAAGTACCGCAACCATGGGAGTGATGCCAGCAGCAAAGGTCATCAGGACCATTTTAAATTCGGCCCACCACACCTGCTAATGTCCTCTTCTGCATTCACCATACAGTGAGCATACACATTGTGATTTAAGTAAACATGGTCTTTAGGACTTCCCATTTATGTTTAATTACCAAATTCACAACAATAATTGTGCCTATCAACAAGTTTGAATCAAATCAACTCTTTGTAAATATACGAGATACCAATGCCATATGCTGTTCATTCATAGGAGTTAGCGTATAGTTTTAGGTACAACCGTCAATAATAAACAAGGGTCGATTCCCATTCCCCTTACTCATGTATATATGCCACAGTGGGGGTTTTGTTTTGTTTTTGTTTTGGGTTTGCATGTTCATTTAATCACAGTCTAACATTTTTCCTGAAAACACGGTGATAAAAGTGTACCAGAATTATGAATACTACAATATTCTAGAATTCTACGAGGCATAACATGATGTATTCTGGTAAGCTCTCTGTGAGTCAGGCTAGTTGAGCTATCTGTGGTAAAAGACAAAACTCACCTCTGCCAAGACTAGATCACCAATCAAAATGATTAACTTCGAGTGCAGAGCTTGGACTTGACTAAGAACTGGAAACTTACTAACTTAAGGGGCAAGTCTCCTCTCAATCTCCAGCCTCATGCTTAATTGGAGAACTGTGTTCATTCAAGATGCAGAACAACTTAAAGGAAAAATGTGGAAACTGTATTCTCACATTAATTCTATTCTAAATACAATGGCTTCCTTTTCTGATAATCTCTGCTACGTTTTAAGCAAGCATGAGATATGAAAGTCTTTTTTATAGGAAGATTAATCAATGAAATTTCAAATAACCAGTTCAGTTAGTGAATTTAATTTTCTACTCAAATAATCTAGACTTACAATGAAAACTTTCAAGAATCTTTTTGTGCATAAAACATGGCTGTAATATTTTATATTACAATACAGAATTTTATTGCTTTTTTTGCAGCATCCTTCTAAAAGTAGTATTAACTGCATTTTTTCCATTTTACACATGGGAAAACTGAGACTAGAAGGTGGATTTGATCTGCCTGACTCACATGGTGTGACAGTACAAGAAAATATATAAAGATTTTCAACTTCCATTGTGCCCACAAAAAGAAGGTGGTTTATTTGCACAAGACCAAACTACAGGATACGCTTCTTTTTTTTTTACTTTCTATGTTTTACTGATTATATAGCAATTTAGTCTTGATAAAATTACAAAATCTAATATGAATTGGACTAAATTGAAGAAAATGACAAAACTAGGTGTTTTTAAGCCTAACAGAAAAGCAAAGAACCACCATGCAATGCACCTACCCTAAAAATTGCACTGTTGGTTCCTCTCACAAGTGTTTGCCCGCAATATTTCATAGGATATATCATCACATGCTAGAAGAAAGCATAATTAAGATTGCCTGCTGGCATTACCCTATGTAATATAATCAGTTTATGCAGAAGCCCTACTTTGTCTTCTGAAGGTTGATTCAGGAGCTTCTTAATCTGACAAGATATGTTTTATTGTGCTTTCATTCATAATGGATATTGGAATAGTTAGTGTAGGAGCTGATTCTTTATTGAAAACAATATATTGTAGAGAAAAACTCTTACTCCATCTGAAAAAGCAATCTCCCAGTACCCAATAATGGATTTATTAACCATCTCAATTTGAGTTTTTCATGAAGCTAATTTTTAATTGTGTTCAACAAGTATGTGAAAGGTCTTTTATACCAGAAAAAAAAATGGTGACTATTTCAGGCTAAGCAATTATTTAGTAGCAAAAGCAATGAACTTCACTTAGTTTGCATTTAATAAACCTTATATTTATTGAAGCTTGAAACTCTTGGTTATTACCACTTATATAACATTGATTTGGTGCTTATATAAGAGCATGATCCAGGTGACATTATCCAAATTAAAAAAGAGAAAATTCCTCATAGAGATTATCTACTGCTCATAAAGAGACATTTTAGCACTACCTGAAGATCTGCTATACTAAAGTAAGCTTCAGGGGTGGCTGACAAAAATATTCCCTGGAATCCTAGAAATAAACCATTGAATTTTGAAATGTTAATTTACCTTCCTGTGACCTGATTCTAGTAGGTGAGAATATACTTTTAGTCTCAGATATGTAGTTTCTGGCCCCTGGTAACAATTCTCACCCTTCTTCACCATTCCAAAAATCCATAGCTCTCCTGGGAACAATAGGAGTTTTTTCCAAAAAATTGTATTTATTCAATTCCAAAATAGTCAAGGCCTTGTGTTGGGCAAAGAAATCAGCCCATTCCTAAAATCATTGCTGATAACATTTAATTATGTAAGCTGCCATTTGGTAATTGTATAAGTTCAAGAGCCAAAATATGAATTTATATTTTCAATTTATAGTCCGGATCAAGATTATTCTTAAACCAATCTTGAAGGGGCCAGATGACCTACCAAGGAGCTAATTCAGGGATGGTCTTCTAGCATTAATTTGAAAGAGTGTAGAATCTGGATTGGTTTTTCTTTTTTCTAGTACTCTCCAGAAGCACCTTCAAAGCATGAATACATCTTATTCATGGACTTGTTCGAAACATCCTTCTTCTATTTGTGACTCTCAGCAGCAGACAATCCCCAAGGAGCTACTCCGGGTATGCTAGACATCATGGACCTGACAATACACAGAATGAGAAATGACAAGCTAGCCCTCCACTTGAAATTGATCTGTTCCTTTAAACTTTGAAGCTTAAAGACTTATTTGTCATTTTTACTCACCCCGTAGATATGGAATTCTCTTGTAACAGTTTTTGGGGTTGAAGTTTGGTCACTATGCAGTATTTTACTTCTTTTCCTACTTCAGGGATGCATGGTCTGAGTATAATTTATAGCCCAGCCAGTAACCAAAATGACAACATGTGAGAAAGAGTAAATTCACTGACTCCAGAGCTAAGTATCCATCTCAAAGATTTAGAGTAGAAATAACGAAGAGAGATCCAATAGCCAAGAAGTACTGCTAGACTCCTTGAATTCATGGTGTTCTTTATTTCAACCCACCACAGAAATGGGGTTGAAACAAACATTTTCTGATATTCCCTTCATACTATAGTAACGGTGGTAATGGCAGTGATGCTGAGAGAGGAGAAAGGAGAAAAACGATCAGGCAGGCAGTTAGGGTGGGTCCTCGGTTGAACTCTTTAAAACAAAATAACAGCCTTCTGGCACAGATAAGGGAATTTGCATAGGGGGCCTTGCCTAAGACATGCCCACAGCTGCACAGATAAGAAAAGCTACCCAGGTGGCTTGCCCAGACACGCCCGCAATGGAAAATTCTGTCTCTTAACACATGTGCTGTAAGGGAAACAAAGCAATATGGAGTAACCCAGGCTAAGGACACACACATGCACTAGGAGGATGGGGTGGAGCTACCAGAAATTTGCGCCTTATGCAAATAAGTTGCTCAGCCCTCATTGGTTTCTTATAAAAGCCTTTGTATTCAACTGTAAAAATGGCAACCCTCTTCTGGCTCCCCTCTCCATAGCAGAGAGCTTTCTTTTTACAATTATTAAACTTTTGGCTGGGCACAGTGCTCATGCCTGGAATCCCAGCACTTTTGGAGGCTGAGGCAGGCAGATCACGAGGTCAGGAGATCAAGACCATCCTGGCTAACATGGTGAAAACCCATCTCTATCAAAAATACAAAAAAAAAAAAAAAATTAGCCCAGCATGGTGGCACATGCCTTTAGTCCCAGCTACTTGGGAGGCTGAGGCAGGAGAATCGCTTGAACCCAGAAGGCAGAGGTTGCAGTGAGCTTAGATCACGCCACTGCACTCCAGCCTGGGTGACAGAGTGAGACTCTGTCTCAAAAAATAAAAATAAAAAACATTCACCTCAGCCTCACCCTTTGTGTCCATGCTCCTTAATTCTCTTGGTTTTGAGACAAAGAACTCCAAGTGATACCTCACAATGAGAGACTGTTACATTATGGTACACTGGCAAGATTGTGACAATGTTATTACTGGTAATAGTAACAGTAATAGTTGTAGAAGCATTATGATTTGCTATCCTTATAGTTCTATAGTAGATTTTACTATAATCTTTGAAGAAGGCTTACTGACTCTCAGAAAAGAACTAATAATATATAAATAGGAACACTTTTACACTGTTGGTGAGACTGTAAACTAGTTCAACCATTGTGCAAGACACTGTGGTGATTCCTCAAGGATCTAGAACTAGAAATACCATTTGACCCAGCGATCCCATTACTAGGTATATACCCAAAGGATTATAAATTATGCTACTATAAAGACACATCCACACGTATGTTTATTGAGGCACTATTCACAGTAGCAAAGACTTGGAACCAGCCCAAATGTCCACCAATGATAGATCGGATTAAGAAAATGTGGCACATATACACCATGGAATACTATGCAGCCATAAAAAAGAATAAGTTAATATCCTTTGTAGGGACATGGATGAAGCTGGAAACCATCATTCTGAGCAAACTATCGCAAGGTCAGAAAACCAAACACCAGATGTTCCCACTCATAGGTGGGAATTGAACAATGAGAACACTTGGACACAGGGCAAGGAATATCACACACCAGGGCCTGTCATGAGGTGGGGGGAGGGATAGCATTAAGAGAAATACCTAATGTAAATGACCAGTTAACGGGTGCAGCACACCAACACGGCACATATATTCATATGTAACAAACCTGCACGTTGTGCACATGTACCCTAGGACTTAAAGTATAAAAAAAAAAAAAAAAAAAAAAAAAAGAACTAGCCTATGCATGGTAAGAGGAATGAGGATGAATCTTCAGGTGATACACAAAAAAATCCATGAGGGCAAGCAAAGAATTTGGAGTCAGAAAATGTATGCCTGTAATTAGCTAAGCCAACTTCAGTATTTATTGAATCTCCCTGACTCTCAACCTTATCATTCACACAATGAGAGATTAAATAATATCCAACTTTCTTCTCAATTCAGAAATTTTAAGATTCTATAATTGAAAATGTATCTGTACAGTAGGAAGTGAATATTCATTTCCCACTAAGATTACTACCAACTCTACATTTCACATTTTTACCAAAGTGAACGGTTTTTGTTTGTTTTTCTTCTTTAACCTTAAGCAACACTTGCCCAGCCATTTGACCAAGACTTATCAAATACCTTTCCTCATAGGCTGACCATCATATTATGGTTTGCCCAGGACTGTCCCAGTTAAGTCCTTTGTCCCAGGAACCCCCTCAGTCCACTCAAACCAAGGCAGCTGATCACCCTTCTCACCACAATATTATACCAGTCACTCCTTTCATATCTCCTTCTCCTGCAGGTATTAGTTCCTTCAACGAAAAAATTCAGTTCCACCCAGTTACTGATTCAATTTTCAACCAAGATAGACTTTCTATAAGGAACTGTAACAGCTGCCTTCTAATGGGCCTGGAGAGCCTTGGCCAGCTGCTTCCTCACTGAGAATGTATTCCTATACTGGGCCTGAAATCCTGCTATAACCCTCTGACCTCTTAACAATGGCCTTGACAACTTGACAAACATTTCGCCTATTCTCAGATGGGGGTTGTAACCTATGTTTGTATTCCTTGATGAGGGTCAAAATTCCCTTTGATCCAGTTGAGCTTCCCACCTGATAGTGAGTTCTACTACTCTCTCAACTTCTATGAAACATCCCTCAGGCTGGGCTCTCTCTCCCTGTTACAAACCCTCCACCCACTCCTGACGGGGAATCTAGGCCAGCCTAGATGAAGCTGAGATGGCCATATACCTCTGAGCACCATAATTTGTGCTAACAGCCACCCTTGCCACCATCCCTGGTTCCTCTCAATCTTGGCTCCCCAATTCTCCCACTAGCTTGTTATTGGAGGTTCCAGCATGAGGTATGAAGTTCTAGCCCAAACTATGGCCATGCTCACTAACATTGGGATATGACCCTATCATCCTAAACATGGCATTTCTCATCTTCGATTCCTTTAGCTTTGATTTATTACTGAAACCTGTTGTGGAACAAGTGGTGCTAATGCAGTAGCTCGGTTTCTCTCCTCACATTGGTATCAGCTGTGCCACACTGTGGCTAGAGAAAGGATTAAGTCAGAAAGAGAATGAGATTGCTAACACTTCTGACTCTCTTCAAATACTTAATGACCAAACTAGAATTTCATGCAATTTTTTTAACATACATGGATTATATAATTTTAACATGAAAAAAGCATTCACAGAATAAACCAGGATCTTCAGCCTCACATGATGTCTTCAGAGGCTATTGGGTAAGAATTGGATCTCCTGACAGCTGTCAGTCAATAGATAAACCAAGAATATTGTTTGAATTGAATTCACACTTTCTATTGGAGCTCTGCAATCCCTAGTGCCAAGCGCTGGGAATAATAAACACAAGCTCTATGAGGAGCTAAGACCCTCTCTTCCTGGCAGAAGGTTAAAAGTAGCCATGCTGCAGCCTTTAGGAAAGTAAGATCCTCATTCTAAGCCAAGACATGGACCTCACAAAAGGTATAGTCAAATGTGGGGAGGAGAGGAAAAGTCCGATAGCAAGTATTGTCCAGTGGCTGTTGCCCCAAGAGCAGTATCAGAGGATAGGATTCAAGTGTTTCAAAAATTGGGCAACTCTTAAATTAAAAAGAGCATAAAGACCCATGCTCACCACATGCTGGATAGGGAACGTCACGCAGATTGGGAAGTTTGGAGTAGAACAGAGGACAGGAAGAGAGGCAAATTAAGTAGCAGCAACAAAGAGGAGAGCAGTCATGGGGCAAAAAGCCAAGAGCTGCTGGAGCTAGAAACTGCTGAAGAGGCAGGATTGGCACCTCCTGTGGAATAGGACAGCAGGGCAGAAGAGAGAGACAAAGGGAACCATCCATGTCAGGGTGGCAGTCTGCTGAGTCAGGGCAAAAACTGAGCTCTGTCTGGACAAGACACGGTCACACTGGGACGTAAAAAGGTGTCATGAAGTTGATGCACCAGTGCTGAGGCAGGAAACCATGGAAAGGGGAACTAGTGGGTTTGCTTTTCCATTATGACCTCATTCTTAAAACTTCTGACAAAAGTCACACATTGCTAAGTTCTTGTTCCAGCATTTCACTGCCAAGTGCCAGAAGAATCAGGTATGTGAAATTACCCCAGAGACCAACCAGACATTTAAGTAGTAAACCCATACACGTCCAAGGCTTGTCCAATAAGGAACAATGGAGGAACCTACTAAAAATTTCTGCAGGGTCTGAGGGTTATGAAATTTAGCCAAACTCACTTTCAATAACAGTGCTCACTACTGCCATTAAATTCCAGATGTGTAAGATGGAGTACAGGAGAGGCAACTGGATTAGGAAAGGACAGTCTTTCTATAAATCCTCCAATGATCCCCACCACCTCGCCCTCCCTGAAAAACAAACACACGCACACACACACACACACACTGGAATAAGATTGAACAAAGAGTTAAGAAACCAAAAGTCAAGACACAGATAAGCCACTCATAAATTATAAAATCTTAGACATTATGTAAATGTTCAGGCTTAATTTTTTTATCTGCAAAAATGAGGGTAATAATGTTGCCTTTCAGTCTTATCACAAATACAAAATGAAAAAGTAAAATGTGAGGAGTATAAAGTGCTAGAAATGTACACTACCATTATGACTACATAAGGATAATAGGAGAAAGCTTTTTTATTTAATTTCATTTTTTCCTTATTTCTCTACCTAAACCTACAGAAATATGCTACTTCCAGATTGAACATCTTTTTCAATCCTAGTAAAATATGACAAAGTACAGAGGAGCCAAAAAAAATTTGGAACATCAAGCTCATCAGAAATGCTGCTTATTAGCTGGGTGCAGTGGCTCATGCCTGTAATCCCAGCATTTGGGAGGCCAAGGTGAGTGGATCACTAGGTCAGGAGTTCGAGACCAGCCTGATCCTGACATGAGGAAACCCCATCTCTACTAAAAATACAAAAATTAGCCAGGCATGGTTGAGCATGCCTGTAATCCCAGCTACTCAGGAGGCTGAGGCAGGAGAATTGCTTGAACCCGAGAGGCAGAGGTTGCAGTGAGCTGAGATCACTCCATAGCACTCCAGCCTGGGCAGCAGAGCGAGACTCCATCTCACAAAAAATAAATAAATAAATAAATAATAAAAATACAAAAAGAAAGAAATGCTGCTTATTAAGAGCAATTGTTAAATATTGTCTGCATACTAATCATTAGCAGAAGATTAGCATAACTGGCTCAATCCACTAAGACATTACAACAGCCTTTTCCCTTTGTTTCTCTTCATATCCCTCTCACATTGTACATTTTACTTTGTCCTTCCTCCAAAATTGTGATATTTACCTGATTTTCCACCAGTAAGTCCACTTGACCTTGTGTATAGAATTTAAACTCACTTGATTCTACACTGAAACATTATAAATATACTTTATTTTAAATGTCTGCATAATACAGTTACAGTGTCTATTATTTGTCGAAGTCTCCTTCTAATGGAGACAAATCCTGAAGTCACTGTTCTGGCCTTATGGCTTTCTTTACACTTACGAAAAGGAAAGGGGACAGAGGAAAGTGAGATGGAGAAGAACTGGGAATACTAGCAAGATTATGATTTGAAATTCTAAATTGTCTTGGAATCCTCTCTCCCCCATCCCCTACAACCAACTGCTCACTAAACTTATCTTTAGATATATTTTCATTCTGGCCTCTCTCTCTTTTATTCTCAATTCCCTCTTCTAGATAAAAATACTCAAAACTCTTACAATATTCTTTTAACTGGTTCCTTCTTTCAGTCCTTCATTCATCCAGTCCAGCTTCCAACTCCAATCAGCTGTCTCTGTTTAAAGCCCTCCAATTGTTCTCTGTTGTTTACAGACTAACACCACATCCACAGACACTGACCCTAGATCACACCTCCAGGAGACAGGAGACAACATCTTAACACTTTTCACCATGCATCCTCCTCTTGAATCAGAGTGGACTATTTGTAACTTTCGCCAGGTGAGATTTTCTTAAATGGAAGCCCATTAAAAAAACACTGGCTGGGCGCGGTGGCTCATGCCTGTAATCCCAACATTTGGGGAGACTGAGGCAGGCGGATCACTTGAGGTCAGGAGTTTGAGACCAGCCCGGCCGACTTGGTGGAACTCTGTCTCTACTAAAAATACAAAAATTAGCTGGGAGTGATGGCGCATGGCTGTAATCCCAGCTACTTGGGAGGCTGAGGCAGTAGAATTACTTGAACCTGGCGGGCAGAGGTGAGCCAAGATTACACCACTGCACTCCAGCCTGGGTGACAGAGCAAGACTCTATCTCAAAAAAAAAAAAAAAAAAATTAGAATGATCCTATCTTTTGCATCCTAAAGATTAGCTTTTCATGTATAAATCCATGTAAGGCCCTCTAGACAACAGGGCAAAGAACATCCCAAATGATTTGAAAGAGCACAGAAAAAGTCACATGTGTACATATATACAGGGGATGAGTTTTAGAATTACATGATTATAATGAGCATAGTATGTTAGAGAACATAAAATTAATGATTTAAGTAATGCCAAGGTCTGGTGCCACCTGTTAAAAAAATTTTACAGCAACTTTTGGGTATAAGAGTCATTATTGGCCGGGCGCGGTGGCTCACGCCTGTAATCCCAGCACTTTGGGAGGCTGAGGCGGGTGGATCACGAGGTCAGGAGATCGAGACCATCCTGGCTAACACAGTGAAACCCCGTATCTACTAAAAAAGTACAAAAAATTAGCTGGGCATGGTGGCAGGCACCTGTAGTCCCAGCTACTTGGGAGGCTGAGGCAGGAAAATGGTGTGAACCCAGGAGGCGGAGCTTGCAGTGAGCCAAGATCGTGCCACTGCACTCCAGCCTGGGCAACAGTGCAAGACTCCGTCTCAAAAAAAAAAAAGAAAGAGTCATTATCTGCATAGAAGTGCGAGGAAAGCTAAGGATAAGCTCCACATTGTACAATAAATATCTAATGTGTCACTTTCAGCACCTGGGCATGAGGGATTTTGGTAAAGCACAGGAATGAGAGAAGATAAAACGAAGGAGCTTCGCAGAACTGGAGCATATGTCAACATTTTCAAATATTTAGATCTCATTAAACAGGCAAAACGATACCTTCAAATGGCCTCCTTGATGTGCTGACATTAATTTGTTGTGATTTACTGACTTCCTGGGTCAAACCATCTCTTTTAGGATTGGAGTTCAGTTTCAGTTATAATTTATTTGGATAGCATACTAATTATTCTCGTGTTATTTTTAGAATAACAGAATAAAATAGTGTTTCAAAATAGTTGGGGAACAGCATAGACAATCCAGAAATAGACCTACCCACTTAGGATCAATTGAGCTGCAACAACTTGGGGAAAGTAGAGAATACTATTTTGACAATAAAAATGAATGAACTATCGACACACTCAACAACATGGATAAATTTCAAAACCTAGTATGCTGAATGAAGGAAACCAGGCACAAAAGAGAACACACTGCAAGATCCTATCCATATAAAATTTTATGACAGTCAGAACTAATCTATAGTGATAGAAATCAGATCAGTAATTGCCTGGAGTAGGGGGTGGAGATTGGCTTTCTGGGTGATGGAAATATTTTATATCTTATTTAGAGAGTGGTAGTTACATGGTATGTCCATTTCCTAGTGCTGCCATAGCAAAGTACCACAAACCGAGTGGCTTAAACAGCAGGAATATATTGTGTCATAGTTCCAGAGGCCAAAAGCCTGAGACTGAGGTGTTGGTAGAGCCATGCTCCCTCTGACGGTGCTAAAGAAGAATCGGATCCAGGCCTTTCTCCTAGCTTCCAGTAGTTGCTTGGCTTATGGAAGCATAACTCC
The DNA here is from genome assembly GCF_028885655.2 of Pongo abelii. NCBI lineage: Eukaryota > Metazoa > Chordata > Mammalia > Primates > Hominidae > Pongo > Pongo abelii. The sequence goes on along the minus strand of NC_072007.2, from coordinate 36,584,793 downwards.
AGTCTTTACATGGTGTTCTCCCTGAGTGCAAGTCTCCATCTCCAAATTTCCCCTTTTTAGAAGGACATCAGTCATATGGGATCAGGGCCCACCCTAATGGCCTCATTTTAACTTGATAATCTCTGTAAAGAACTTATTTTCAAGTAAGGTTACATTCTGAGGTACTGGGGTTTAGGAATTCAATACATCATTTTTTTGGAGGGGACACGATTCAACACATAACATATGGTTACGCATTTGTCACAACTCACAGAACTGTACACTTAAAATGTGTGCATTATATTTTATATAAATTATACTTCAATAAAATTGATTTTGAATAAAAATTTTATCATGTAAATGCATATTATTATCAGATAGAACTTAAAATGCTCTCTCTCTACAATAGCACGCTATAAGAATAAAACCTATTTTGTCCTACACTCTTCTTAACTATATTAAGTCCAGCATATTAAATTCAAACAAAAGACATCATTTCTTCCATTCATCTTCATTTATTAAATTAACCAACTCTTGTTGAATGCTACTTATATCTTACATAAATTGAGTGATTTCCTGATAAGAACTATTTTTTTTTAATGCAAGGATAGGAATACAGTTAAGTAATATAATGAGGTAATGAAAAGAGAAGTCAAGTCTAGGATGCTACATGATTTTAAATCACTTTACTTTGATTTTATCAGTGCAATGTTGAAGAGGAACTCCCAACCTCGAATGAATGGAGGAGACCTCCATAAATCCAGGGACTTGCACAGCAAAAGGCATCTCAAAGACCAACAGTTGATACCCTCTTGTTAGAGACATACAGAGGTTAAGTGCTTGTCTCGAGGTCACATGGCTAAGACGTCAAAATGGGAACTGAAAACCACATTTTCTGACAACTTGACATATGCTCTTTCCAAGCCCCTTCTCTGTCCACACTCCTGTATGCTCTGTGAAATGCAGAGAGGAAGAAGAACTTAACATAATCACCACAGAAAAGGAGGACAGAGTTTCATGTCCAAAAACGTCAAGCCCTAATTTCTTGGTAGGATGAAAATCTGAGAATGAAAAAATGCAATATTGTAAAATTGAATAAATTGTATTGCTTATATTTGGAGCAATCTTTATTGTGGATAAGTAGTTTTTCAAAAAGTTCCTGTCATGTGGTGGTGTGTGAAAGTTTGAAAAATGCGGATGATTTTTGTCTTAAGTGGTTCTCAAATTACATTTTAGTATATTTGTAAGAGTTTATGTCTTTGGTTAATTAAAGTGCACTTGTTTTTTTTCTTTCAGTTATAAAAAGTTTCTTGCCTTTAAACAGAGTGAAGCCATAGCAATAGACTGTTATGTCTCTGTAACAGTCAAATAATGCAAAGTGAAATGTGTTTCATTTGCCCCATAAAATAGGACTTCTGACACTATGGCATAGTCCTTGCAAAAAAAGAAATTGTCTGAAGATATAATAATTTGTGATGTGATCTCAGCGTATATCATATATATATATATATATACTTGTATTCATTCTTTTAATTCATTTGTTAAATAAAATGTGTTGAGCATTTGTTACAAGCCTGACTCACCACCATAAGATTGAAAACATGAAAATATGAGTATTCAAATTTTCCTTTCCATTTCCTTATCAGAAATATTCATTTAGTCTGTAACAATTCTTAGAACAAAATAACAACTTCAGGCCAGCTGCCAAATACTGCTATAACCATCAAAACTCTTTCTGGAAGTAGATGCAACTTTGACTCACCTCACTGACAATAACTTAATTTGTCCTGGCTTCTAGGTGGTCTAGGTGTCCCAGACACAGCAGAGAAATAAAACAAAGACCCTGATACCAGGAAGCTTATATTCCATTGGGAGAAACAAAAATAAACAGATACATAGAAAGTATAATGCGAGCCAGGAAAGAAGAACGAGAAAGCATGGTAGAAAGGTAGCAAGTAATGAAGGATGGGGATTTGCTATCTAAATAAGATGGTCCAGGAAGTCCTAAGTAGACGACATGTGCACAGACACCTGAATAGAATTATGAAGGAAGCCTGTGTATATGTTGGGAGAAAGCATTACAGTCAAAGGGCATAGCAAGGGCAAAGACCCAGGTAAAAATATATTCAGTATGTTCAAGGAACAGAGAGGAGACCAGTGTGGCTGGGGTGCATGGAAAAGGGGTAACATTATAGAAAACAAGATGGAAATGTAAGTTCTTGTCTTTGTATTTTATAGTTAATGGGATGGAAAGTCTTCTGTAGTGTTCTAAGATAAAAAGAGACATAATCTGATTGACATATCTAAAAGGTCACTTTGTTTTCTGTATGTAAATTAGATCTAGGGGAACAAGTGCAGAAGATAAGTCATAAGGATTTTGGTGGCAGTCAAGGCGATGGTTTTGACAAGGGTGATAATGATGAGGCACTGCTTAAAAGTGGTTGGAGTTTGGGTGTATTTCAGAAGTAGAGCCAAAGGATTTATGAATGTGTCTTGGGTATAAAAGAAAAATACCATCAAGGTTGAGCCTGAGCACTCTGATAAGTGGTGGTTTCATTTATTAAAATATGGAAAATTGAAGAGAAGAAGAAACCAGCGTTTAGTTTAGAAACATGGTAAGTTTGAGATGCCCACTAGGCGTCTCAACGGAGATGTCAAATAGTCAAATATGTGAGTCTAGAGTTCAGGGAGAGCCTGAGACTAGAAATAAAAATTTGGGAAACACCACCGTAATAATTTGTAGAGCCACAGGACTGGATGAGAGCACTCAAAGGATGAGTGTGGATTAGAAGGCAGGAGGACCAAAGACTGAGGCCTGGGTCTTTTGCAACATTTTATGGATCTAAAAGAGGAGAAGTAGCAGCAAAATAGTCCAATAACAAATGGCAGTGGAGAAGCAGGAAAACCTGGGGAATGTGGGGTGCAAGAATGCAACAGGAGAAAATATTTCAACATGGTAAAAGTTATCAGCTGACTCAAACATAGTGACGGGACAAGATGAGGACTAAACAGTGTTCATGTGGAGATTGAGATAGAAACTAAAAATGGACAACCCAGGGCACTAGTGATCTCCATGTAGAGTATAGCTTGGGACAGTACCCACATAGAGTAGGTGCAACAGAAAGTAACAGATGATGGTAATGTAGGTAGTAAGTATAAAACCATTTTTCCAGCAGAGTTATGTGGCAGTAGCTGGAAAATAAAGATGTTTATATATTCTATATTTTCTAGTTACAACTACAAAATTAGTTCTGCCCTATAACCAATGTAATGTGCATAGGTGGGGCTTTCCAAATGTACAGGCTTTTTCTTAAATTATAAATTTTAATTTTAATAATGGCCATAAAAATTTGACCTCAGGATGTACTTTTGATACTCCCTGGAAATGTTCATCAGGAAAAAATATTAAGAAATGCAAAGCAAAATTTAGTTTCATTTAAGCTACTAAGCATCTTAGAGTTCTTCTTCCTCTCCCAGAGGACATAACCAATTACTGCCCACATCAGAAACACTCAATAAATATTAGTTGGATTCAATTTTCTGCTACCAAATCCAGAGAAATTAAGGCTTATAGAAACAAATAAAATAATATTTAAATAAAATATCTGAGGTTATCTACAGATCAAGGTTCTGCCAAGAAATCTCAATGGTCATGTTCACAAAGTGTAGTGCAATTTGGACAAGAAACACCTTTAAAAGACATTCTGTAAAAGCCAGAAGAATGAAACTGAATTAACTAATTAAGAGACAGGTAGACAATGATAATTCCCTTACATTTGTATTTCATCTTCTTTATGTTTTATATACCAGAAATAAAGAGCAAGCCTTCTCCAAGATACCGTATCCATTCTCCATGTAATTGAGTTTCTCTTCTCTGAGACTGGCAACACTTACAAGATTATTTCCTCTAATTAAAATAATTAATGCTATGCACTCCAGATTAGACATCCCTTCTCCATATATCCAAGATTCTATCTTCAGGAGACTTGAGAGAATCTCATATCTTCAGCGTAAGATCACCCTTTCCTAGCCTCTACATCTCACTCAGACGTACTACTAAGGGGGTGTCCCAAGCCCCCCTCCTCACTACCTCTCAACATTCAGACTCAACATCACTCTTTTGTGAGGCCACCAGGATTCATCAAATTATGGTTCTTCCCACTAATTAAATCAGTTGTTCTAAGAAATTCCAACTCCCAGGTGACCAGTTATCTACTCTAATCCCCACAACTCTGTATCCCTGTGTCTGCCCCAGTCCCTGGGTCATCCTCCACTCCTGAAATTTATATTATGCCCTCTGGAATTCAGGTCAGACATCTCTAGCACACCCAACCACCTAAACATGTCCTTAGGGGCTTTATTGGCCTTCTTCCTCTAAGTGAAACCTGGGTCTCCCTAGGGGTGTGATGCCCCTGAAACTCTCTCAAGCAGTGGTTGTTTTCTCCCACAATCCCCAGACCCTAGATGGGAGATTCGGAAGTTCCCTCTGTGCTTCTCATTGCCACTTCCAGACCATTCTTCTTCCATCTTTCCTGAAAACTCCAGCTTTGAAGCCCTTGTTTCTCAAAAACCTTAGCATCCAGCTTACTGCCGCTCTCCACAAACTGCTTCTAATCTTGAATCTTAGTAATGTCAATACCCATATAAACGATTTTTTCAAAGTCCCTGGACTCTCGGCTCATTAAACTCCTCTTGTCCATAATCTTGATAACCCTTCCTCAATCACAAACTCCCATGGTTATAAACTGGACCTTGCCATGATAAATAAAAGCAACTTCTCCTAAATTTTAGTTTCAAGGATTCAATTATCTAAAATACAGCAATCTTTTGGCTCTAATAAAACTTCATTCTATTAACTTTACCCCATTTACTGTCCCTCACTGTTCTAAACTCTTCCTTTTGGTCCTCATCGAAACTTAAATTCCATTTCAACCATTATAAATCCTCCCTGGTAAACACTCTTAATCCCTTGCTTGTCTCACTTCATAGCATTTGAACCCTGGTCAAATTCATCTCTCCACCATCACTACTCTTCCATCTCTGCAACTAAATACTGCTAGAGGAAAATGTACAAAAGTGCTGGTTGCTGTGACTGTCAATTCATGACTTCCAACTTCCAATGGGCCCAAAAATTATGTTATGTTTTCTTAGTCCACTCACATTCTCATTTACTAAATGATTGTAAGGTACCTCTCTTCTCTTCTCAAATCTTCAACCTTCCCACCATCTCTCTCTCTCCCAATTAACTACTTTAAAAAAAAAAAAAAAACTTTACTGAGAATATTTAAACAATCAGAAGGAAACTTTCTCAAGTTCCCACCACCACTACATTGACTCACTTACCAGCATGGCCCCATACACTATTATTTTCCTTCTATTACCATATTTCCATGATCTATAAAGTGTAGTCTCCAGGTCATCAGCAGCAGCATCACTTGGGAGGTTGGAAATGCAAATTCTCAGATCCACCCAGACCTACTGAATCAAAAACTCTGGAGGTGAGGCCCAGCACTTTGTGTTTTATTAGTTTGTTTTTGACACAGGGTCTCACTCTGTCACCTTGGTTGGAGTGCGGTGGTGTGATCTCACTGCAACCTCTGCCTCCTGGGCTCAGGTGATTCTCCTACCTTGGCATCTCGAGTAGCTGTGAGTACAGGCATGCACCACCACACCTGGTTAATTTTTGCACTTTTTGTAGAGATTCCACCATGTTGCCCAGGCTGGTCTAGAACTCCTGAGCTGAAGCGATTCACTAGCCCTGGCCTCCCAAACTGATAGAATTACAGGTGTGAGCCACCACACCCACTTTGCATTTTAATAAGTCCTCGGAGTGAGTCTGACGCATGCTAAAGAAGTTTTAAACCTCTCTAGATGATTTCAATATGCAAGTTTAAAGTCCACTGCCATGAATGAATGGACCTACTTCTATCTAAGGCCAGCCCCTTGATTTGAACACTAGGACCCATCTCCCTTTGGCCTCCTCAAAGACATCACTGCAGCAATTTTTTTTTCTCTCTCTTGAATCCTCAGTCTTTTTTCTCTACTAGATCATTTCCAGTTTCCTAAAACATGTTCTAGCTCTTGTTAAAAAAGAAAATAGAAAATCCCTTGACTCCACTTCTCTGTCCAGTTACTGCCCTATTTCTCTGCTCACTTTTCTAGCAAAATGCTCTTAAAAAAAATCTACACTAATTATTTCCAATGCATATCTTTCCATTACCATTCTCATTAAACCTGCTTTAATCAGGTTTGCCCCCATTAATCTATGAAGTTTGGATGTGTCAAGGACACTGATGACCTCATGCTGCCAAGTCCAGTGGATAAGTCCCAGTCCTTATTGTACTTGGCCAATCAGCAGCAGTAGTCACTGTTGATCAGTCTCTTCTCCTAGAAATACTTTTGCCACATTGTTTCCAGGAAGCCACCTTCTCTTCTCTTTAATGTTTCCTCCCTCCTATACGGGCAGCTCCTTCTTAGTGTTCTTTCTTGATTCCTCCTTAGAGTTGGAGTCTCCAGGCTTTAGTCCTTGACCCTCTTCTATTTCCTTTCCACACTCTCTCTCTCAGGGATCTCATCTCATCTAAAGATTATAAATGATAAATACCATCTATACACTGACATGTACAAAATTTGTATCTCCCAGGAAGACGTTGTTGTGATTTCCTCTGATTTGCTCTTGAGGTCTCTCTCTCTCCCTCTGAAGAATGTCTATAAATTCTAGCCCTGCCCTCACAGGGCTTCAGGGACGGGGGTCGTGGATGTTTACAATGTGACTTTCATGTGATACTTCCTTTGCTGTTGTTGTTGTTGTTGTTTCATTTGTTTTGTTTTGTTTTTTGGGACGGGGTCTTAGTTGTCTGGGCTGGAGTGCAGTGGTGTGATGTCAGCTCACTGCAACCTCCACCTCCCAAGTTCAAGCCATTCTCCTGCCTCAGCCTCCTGAGTAGCTGGGACTACATGCACCCACCACCACACCCAGCTACTTTTTGTATTTTTGGTAGAGATGGGGTTTTGCCATGTTGGCCAGGCTGGTGGTGAACTCCTGACCTCAGGTGATCCACCCGCTTTGGCCTCCAAAAGTGCTGGGGGGATTGCAGGCGTGAGCCACCGCACCCGTGATACTTCTTCATCCCAGTGTATGACCTAATGCCTGAGTGTCTGACTTGCTACCAGGTGTCTCTTTCTCAGGAAACCTGTTTATACTGCAAGATGCCCTTGCAGCTTTTGTCTGACCTATATCAGTTTATTCCTACCAAGATCACTGCTCTCTAAGAGACCCCTGACTAGGAGAGAAGTTAGATTCAAGTGTGTTAGTTAGGTGAGACACAGAGGACGCAACACAACAAAACTCATGAAATGCAGAAACAGTTTATTAATTACAGATCCCAGAATGAAGAGGGCAGCATGCCTCTCAGGGTCAATGGGAAGGGGGTAGTCATCCAGGACATACACACTCAACCAGTGAGTGGGCGGCAAGAGAGAGAGAGAAAAGGACCTGTGAGCCAATGCCTTTACCGAAGTCCAAGGCATTCCCCAAGCAGGTTTACCAAGGGGAGTTCTAATTGATGGGTTTGAGCAAGCAGGTATGAGTTCCATGGAGGTACACTGTGACTGAGAGGTGATCACTGTGGCATAGCCACACTGTCTATGCTGGGCTTGGGGGTTAAATCAAGCATGACTTGTATCGCCAGAGAAAGGTTAGGCCACAGAGGGTTTTGAAAGAGTGTATGTTTGAGAAGACAGAGGAAAAATAGATCCACACAGTTTCATAAATAGGAAAATAGTGTGGTGAGTCAAGGAGGTTGTGTCTAGCTGTCCCATAGGGAGGTGGTTACCAGGAGGTGGCTGTATTGATCACAGTGAGAGACTAGGAGAAGGCAGAGAACTGTAAACTGTGTCACAGGTGACAAAGCCCTGTTGTTGGTATATGAAGGTCCAACTTACACTCAAAATTGATGCTGAGGCATCGTAAAATTATAAGAATTCACTATAATCTCTCTCTTAAAGTCAAGACTCATAGAGCTAACTGCCTATTCCTCACACCCCAAGAGACATCTCAAGCTCAACATGTCCAAACCCAATGCTTGAGCTTTCCTCAATAACTGCACTCCTTCCGCAGTGTTCTCAAATCAATCCATGGCAACTCCATGCTTCCAATTTGGAGTCATCCTCTCTTTCCCTCACACACCTCCGTCCAATTCAAGCTATCAGCAAATCTGATTGGCTCTACTTTTAAAATGTATTCAGAAACCTCTCCTTTCTTACAACCTCCACTGCATCCACCTGTTCAAACCACTCTCTCTCTTGCCCCAATTTGGCAAAAGCACCCTCCTTGGTCTCATGATTCCACCCTTGCCCCACGTCAGTCTGTTCTTAATTCAGCAGCCAGGGAGATACTTTTAAGTGATGTCCACTCGCATCATCGCCTCACACAGAACTCTTCCACAGCTCTCTATTTGACTCACAGTGATAGCTAAGGACTTCTCAATGCCTGACAATGCCCATGAAACTCTAGTCTGCTGTTTGTCTGAACTCATCTCCTGATATTCCCCTCCTCAATCCCTCCTCTGTAATCACAGTGACATCCTTGCTACTCCTCTTCACATCAGCCATGATCTCAGCTTAGAGCTGTGCCAGATGCCTTTGGTTTGCCCTTCCAGGCACAGACACTCTCCACCCTTCTCAAGCCTGTTTTATGCCCTGGAAGGATAAACTCTATGACCCATCCCAATTCTCTCCCTGGACCTCTGCTTCCAGGTCGATTTCGTCCAATAGGGAGCTCAGATGAAGATATAAGGAAGGGACAAGAGTGGGGTCAGTGGGTCTTTACTTCAGTGCTTCTTTCCTGCAGTGTTTATGCAGATGCCACATCCTCGGCCTAAGGTCACAGCTCCTGGCAGGCAGACTCTCAACACAGCTGTCTCTTACTCTAAATTCTAATAGCTACTTTCCTGCCACTCAGGCAGGCTTAGTGATGATGATAGCACCCCACTGTCTTCGTCTCCTAAATACTATACTGCCCCTTGTCATTCCCCTATAACCTGCTCACAGGTTTATAATTAACACTTTTGAAAACTCTCTTCACAATATCCAATTTGATTGTGTCATCGATCTTCTGCTCTGAGTGATGCAGGGCCTTTGCATTTGCTGTTTCCTCTGCCTGCAGCAATCATTTCCAAGATACTCACACCGCACGCTCCTGCCTCTTTCAAGTCTTTGTTCAAATGTCCCCTTCACATCAAGGCCTTCCCTCTTCTACTGACTTCAAATTTCCCTTCTCCTCTCTCCCTTTTCCCTATACATCTTTCGTACCATGATTTTTATCTATGGTACCCAATCACACTCTAAATATCAACTGATTCAAATTCACTTATTCATTTTATCTGTTGCTTATCTACCACCAGCACACCCAGCGCTAGAAGCTAAACTCCGCAATTTTGGTTCTATTCACTGCTCTAACAGCTGCAGGTGGTAGCATGCAAAACAAAAACAAAATGAGAACAAACAAACAAAAACAAAAAAACCTCCTAAATCCCCAACAAGGTTAAGAGAGCTTGATGATTCTGCATGTTTTGCTAAATGAATCTGTGATCGGTTCAGCCTTGTCCTAACCCAGTTGAATCATTACCTAGAGATTTTGCTGAGTGTCACCACTGGTGACTCAAGATTCATACTTGCACAGGTTAAACCTAGAAAAGACAGATTCGCCCTTCAAATTCCACTTTTAAAGTACATGTTATAGTCCAAAAATCATTTCAATTGCTTAATTAGACATACAACAGAGTCTCAGAAGTATACAGCAGCAGCAGCTCTTCAGTTTGATACATGTGATTACTCAGTGTTTTCTAACTCCTGGCAGTTTATTGATCCTCTATTTTGTGGGTTTGTAGTAGAAAATAATTTTTCTACACAAGTAATTTTGCATGGATGAATTCCCAACATCTCAGTGCAGTTATTCCAGACTGATGTAGGAAACCCAGCAGCCCTACATTTCTCTCAGCCTTTGGGTCTGCAAAATTCTCTGTATAATTTTTTTGCTCCCTCAGTTCATCTTTCCATCAGTAAAATTAGGAAATTTTTATTCTTTTCTGGATGAAGCTCTCTTGACACCAGCCTGCCCAGGATCCAAGTACATAACCCATAAATAATTTAAAGTTTGAAAAGCTGTCACTCTGATGATTCTACTTGCATCTTGTTCTTAGAAGGTCCCTTTCATGTGAGGATCTGACATATTTTTTACCGGCATTATTGGAGGATGATAGTCAACTCTCTTCCTTTTTCCACCATGACCCGCTTTGGAAGTCTCTACTGCTTTAAGCCTGCTATGAGAACTCCATTCTTCCAAAAGATGATAAAATAATGCTTTCCAAGGTTTATACATTGTGACTAATATTGTTGGAAGGATCCAGTCTTTTACACTCTGGTAGAGATACAGGATAAAATTAACATTGGCAATATCTGAAGTTGATGTCCACTGCCTATGTATATTTCAAAATGACAGATATCAACTGATGCTGCAGAAGAATCATTTTCTTTCAATGGCATGGGAGGATTAATAATGCCTTGATTTATTGGGATGGAATGTGTTTACTTGGAAGGGGTCTGCACATAACTTTCTGAAACAGACATTTAATAAGTAACTAACTGTTCAATAGTTAAGATTGTTGGTTGCTATATATTATAATAATAACTTTTATTTCATTTGTGGTTAAAAAGCCACTCATTCATTATTGGAAATGTGGAATACACAGAAATACAAACTAAAGGAAAATAAAACTCACCCTATTCCCATGTGGCAGACATGGAGGTGTGTCAGACAGACCCCTTCAAGGAAGAATGTGCCGCCCAGCTTTGAGAAATGTCACTGTCAGATGGTCTCCACCTGTTCTCTCCTTCAGCAACTGCCTCAGTGTTCAAGCTGAGGTCCTGCTCATTTCAGAACAGCCCCAGCCAATAAGCATGCAAGGCCAAAGTCAAGTAAGTGATGCAAAGGCCTAGCCATGTCCGTCCGCTGTGGCCCCCTCTAACAGACAACCTTTGCTCCTGAGTTCCCACGGGCCAAGTAGAGACTGTCAAGCCTGCAACACAGTCTGATAATTCCTCTTTCTTCCCCTTTCCCTTCATGGGTATAACTCCCCAATAATCTTTCTTTTTTAAATTGCGGTAAAAATACACCTAATATAAAACTTACCATCTTAATCATTTTTAAGTGTACAGTTTGGTAGTGTTAAGTCTATTCATTGTTGGGCCACAAATCTCCAGAACTTTTTCATTTCACAAAACTGAAACTCTATATTCATTAAACAATTCTCCATTTCCCATCCTGCCAGCCTCTGTTAACCACTATTCTACTTTCTCTCTCTATGAATTTGACTACTCTATATACATCATGTAAGTGGAATCAAACAGCATTTGTCTTTTTGTGACTAACTTATTTCACTTAGCATAACCTCCTCAAGGTTCATTCATGTTGTAGCATGTGTTAGAATTTCCTTTCTTTTTAAGGCTGAATAATGTTCCACCCTGTGTCTACACCATATTTTTAAAATCTATCCATCTGTCCATGGGCACTTTTGTTGCTTTCCCCTTTTGGTTATTATAAAGAATGCTGCTGTAAAAATAGGTGTGCAAATCTCCTCAAGACCCTGATTTTAATTCTTTCAAACATACTCAGAAATTGAATTGTTGGATCATATAGTAATTTTTGATTGTTTGAGAAATTGCCATACTGTTTATGATAATAGCTAGTAGCTGCACCATTTTACATTCCCACCAACAGTGCATGAGGGTTTTGATTTCTCTACATCCTTGTCAACACTTGTTATTTTCTTTTTGTTTCATAGTAATCATCTTAATGGGGTAAGGTGGTATTTCTTTATAGTTTTGATTTTTATTTCTCTAATGATTAATGATGTAGAGTATCTTTTTATATGCTTTTTGGCCATTTGCATAACATCTTTGGAAAAATGTCTATTCAATTTATTTGCCTATTTATTATTTAAGGGTTTTATTGTTGTTGTTGTTAAATTGTAGGAATTCAGAATATTTTAATATTCTCAATATTATCTCTTACCAGATATATGATGATATGATTTGGCTGTGTTCCCACTCAAATCTCATCTTGAGTTTTGGTTCCGATAATCCCCCCATGTCATGGGAGGGACGTAGTTGGAGGTCATTGAATCATGGAGGTTGTTATCTCCATGCTGTTCTCATGATAGTGAGTGAGTTCTCATGTGATCTGATGGTTTTATAAGGGGCTTTTTCCCTTTTGCTTGGCACTCCTACTTGCTGCTGCTATGTGAAGAAGGATGTTTTTGCTTACCCTTCCACCATGACTGTAAGTTTTCTGAGGTCTCCTCAACCTTGTGGAACTGTGAATCAGTTAAACCTCTTTCCTTTATAAATTACCCAGTCTCGATTATGTCTTTATTAGCAGTGTGAGAAGAGACTAATACAGTAGATTGGTACTCATAGAATTGGGTGCTGCTGTAAAGATATCTGAAAATGTGGAAGTGACTTGGGAACTGGGTGACAGGCAGAGGCTGAAACAGTTTGGAGGGCTCAGGAGAGGATAGGAAAATGTGGGAAAGTTTGGAACTTCTGAGAGGCTTGTTGAATGACTTTGAACAAAATGCTGATAGTAATATGGACAACAACATCCAGGCTGAGGTAGTCTCAGATCAAGATGAGAAACTTGTTGGGAACTGCAGTAAAGGTCACTCTTACTATGCAAAGAGACTGGAGGCATTTTTCCCCCTGCCCTAGAGATCTGTGGAACTTTGAACTTGAGAGAGATGATTTAGTGTATCTGGAGGAGGAAACTTCCAAGTGTCAAAGTATTCAAGAGAAAGCAGAGCATAAAATTTGAAAAATTCACAGGCTGATGATGCAGTAGGAAAGAAAAACCCATTTTCTAAGGAAAAATTCAAACTGGCTGCGGAAATTTGCATAAGTAATGAGGAGTCAAATGCTAACCACCAAGACAACGGGGAAAATGTCCACAGGGCATGTCAGAGAGTATTGTGGCAGCCCCTTTTATCACAGACCAGAGGTCTAGGTGGGAAAAATGGTCTCCTGGGCCAGGTCCAGGGCCCCCCTGCTGTGTGCACCCTCCAGACTTGGTGCCCTGCATCCCAGCTGCTCCAGCTGTGGATAAAAGGGGCCAAGGTACAGCTCAGGCTATGGCTTCAAAGGGTGCAAGCCCCAAGACTTGGCAGCTTTGTGGTATTGAGCCTGTAGGTGCACAGAAGTCAAGAATTGAGGTTTGGGACCCTCCACCTAGATTTCAGAGGATGTATGAAAAGGCCCGGATGTCCATGCAGAAGTTTGCTGCAGAGGCAGAGCCCTTATGGAGACCCTCATCTAGGGCAATGTGGAAGGGAAATGTGGGGTTGGAGCCCTCACACAGAGTCCCCACTGGGGCACTCCCTATTGGAGCTGTGAGAAAAGGACCTTCATTCTCCAGACCCCAGAATGGTAGATCCAACAACAGCTTGCACTGTGCAACTGGAAAAGCCACAGACACTCAAAGCTAGCCCATGAAAGCAGCTGGGAGGGGGCTGTACCCTGCAAAGCCACAGGAATGGAGCTCAAAGCCCTGGAAACCCACCTCTTGTATCAGGATGCCCTGGACATGAGACATGGAGTCAAAGGAGATCATTTTTAAACTTTAAGGTTTAATGACTGCCCATTGGGTTTTGGACTTGCATGAGGCCTGTAGCTCGTTCGTTTTGGCCAGTTTCTCCCATTTGGAACAAATACGTTTGCCCTCATTGTATCTAGGAAGTAACTAACTTGCTTTTAATTTTACAGGCCCACAGGCAGAAGGGACTTGCCTTGTCTCAGATGAAACTTTGGACTTGGACTTCTGAGTTAATGCTGGAATGAGCTAGGACTTTGGGGGACTGTTGAAAAAGCATGATTGTGCTTTGAAATGTGAGGAGATGAGATTTGGGAGAGGTCAGGGTGGAATGATATGATTTGGCTATGTCCCCACTCAAATCTCATCTTGAATTGTAGTTCTTATAATCCCCATGTGTTGTGGGAGGGACCCAGTGGGAGGTAATTGAATCATGGGGGTGGTTACCTCCATGCTGTTCTCATGAAAATAAGTTCTCACAAGATCTGATGGTTTTATAAGGGGTTTTCTCCTTTTGCTTGGCACTTCTCCTTGCTGCTGCCATTAGAAGAACATGTTTACTTCCCCTTCCACCATGATTGTAAAGTTTTCTGAGGCCTCCCCAGCCCTGAAGAACTGTGAGTCAATTAAACCTCTTTCCTTTATAAATTACCCAGTCTTGGGTATGTCTTTATTAGCAGTGTGAGAACAGACTAATACATATGATTTGCAAATATTTTTCCCATTCCATATGCTGCCTTTTTACTCTGTGGATTGTATACTTTCATGCACAAAAGTTTTTAATTTTGATGTAGTCCAATTTATTTATATTTATTTTGTTGCCTGCGCTTTCTAAACAAGAAATTGGTTTCAAAACCAGTGTCATCAAGTTTTTCTCTTATGTTTTTTCTTATAAGAGTTTTATAGTTTTAGGTCTTTCATTTAGGTCTTTGATCCATTTTGAGTTAATTTTTGTATATAATGTAAGATAAACATTTAACTTCATTATTTCACATGTGGATACTCAATTTGCCCAACACCATTTGTTGAATCCCCAATAATCCTATCGCACTCCTCAATTTATCACACTGTCTGCCTCTCAGAAAACCCAACCAGTATATCTCTGAACCAGAGGTAGCTACTACTAAGATTTTGTATTTATCTGTGTCATTCACACACACACACACACACATGCACACACACAGTGTTGTATATGCTGCTTTTTAACATAACAATTAATTGTATATGTGTTTCTGTTTCATTAGATATTTTCAGCACTATCAAGTTTTAAAACTCTGCAGTGAGGCCAGGCATGGTGCCTCACACCTGTAGTCCCAGCAGTTTAGGAGGTTTAGGTGAGCAGATTTCAAGACCAGCCTGGGCAATGTGGCAAAATCCTGTCTCTAGAAAAAAAAATACAGAAATTAGCCAAGCTTGGTGGTACATGCCTGTGATCCCAGCCAGGCATGGTGGTGCATGTCTGTGGTCTAAGCTACTTGATGGCTTGAGCCTAAGAGGTGGAGGTTGCAGTGATCCAAGATCGTGCCACTGCACTCCAGCCTAAGCAGCAGAGCCAGACCTTATCTCAAAAGACAAAATAAAACAAAACAAACAAACAAACAAAAAACCTCTGTATTGTCTCATAATGTGGAAGTATCGATATTTACTTAACCAATGCTTTTTTAATGGCCATATTGTAGATTCTTATGAAGGTGCTTTCTTAGGTGAATAGTTCAATTTGATGTCCTCCAGGGGGATGATCGCTGGAGGGTTTTATCTGGCTATCTTGCTCTGCCTCCTCCTAAATGGTCACATATTAAAATATTATTTTATTTTAAAAATTCTATTTCTTTTAGAAGATTGACTTACAAAAAAATTCTATGCTTGAATTATAGGAAAACTGATTATTCTTTCAATTGTTCTTGTTTTCATCTTCTTTTACCTGCTTATGTAAAAGATGCAAAAACAAATATTTTAAGCTTCCATGCCCCACATAAAATAGAATTTGCTAGATGAGACCTAAGAACACACTTTAACCAAGCCTAGTTAGGGCTGAAGGGTTTTGTAATTCCTTGAAGCACAAGATTCCCTAGAATGGCAAAGCTATTTGTTGCTACTGTTATTACATTTGACCTCAACAATGACCAATACTAAGAAGCCCATTCTCCATCAAGCTCCAAGATCTCTTTGTTCTGGAACACCTAACCCCAGAAACCTACTGATTTCACTGGCTCACAAAACTTTGAAAGATTCCTGACTCCAGGTTAAGAACAACTACAGGTAGAGCGAAGCATAGAAGACAGGACACCAAGTTTCTCCTTGGCCTGTTACTTGTTCTGTGATTTTAGTTACAGCACTGGAGCATCCTGAGGCTTGTTTTCCCTCATCTCTAAATTTGCAAGAATAATTCTATTCTCCTTAATTGTTTTGAGCTTCAAATAAGATAACATGGGAAAATAACTTATGAACAGAAGGAATAATACAAATTTCAGTTGTTACTTTCAATAAGTAGTGAAATGGTGCAAATGTGCAAATAACCAGTGACTTCATTGTCCTGGGTTTCTGGGGAAAACAGGAGAGCAGTCAAACCTCAATTCTAACGTGTAACAAACAACTCACCACAGCTATTCACATATTTGTTAAGTTTAGCTAAGTAAGACTCCAAAATACTACTCATTGATTGACTGGCTACAAGCTTCCACCCTGTCAGTAGCAACTTTTTAACTATCATTGAGTATTCACAGCAGCCAGTGTAAGAGATTCTAGAGTTCTTACACATTCGCTGGTGACCAACTGGTCTAAGTTATGCTTACCATAATGAGCATAGATTCCAGGCAGTGTTGGCATAATCCCTTGGCAGAATAAGCAAATGCCACTGGTTCCAGGCCATTTGATACTACCTACGAGTGAAGTCACTGCCACTCAGATGTGAAGAAATTGCAGATTGCCTTGCTTATTGTTGAGAAAAGCTAAAGCCTACATACAAATCCCAAAGGGCAGAACCAACGTAGGATCCTACGTCTTCCAGCATCCTCTGCCCCTGAAGTATAAAGAAACAACTCTATCTGAAGCTTCCTGACCATCTTACCTTCATTGTCTTCACTTGCCACTCCTCCTTCCTCCACTGCAATAAAATGCATCTGAAATGAATAAGCTGCCACTTATTTAAAGCCTCACTTTTGAACACAAAGGGAATATTCACCATGGTCCCTCTATATGATTATGAATGCCTGTGTCCCTGTTCTAGTTAAGAAAGGGAGACTCTGTTTTATGATTCCTGTACTGAAATACTCAAAATATTATATTGCTTAGTCTTTCAATCAAGTGTAACTAAAGTCAGTATAAAGGATCTAGCCTGTTTCTAAAGGAAGGATCAAGGCTACAGAAATAGAAAGTCAACTTGACATTGTTGATAACTCTGGATACAGCGCAGTATCAAATGAGCATCCTAACCCTGCTCAAAATCTTCTCCTGGCAGCATTGCCATGGGGAATGTTAATACTAATGTGCTGAAGAAGAAATCGACTTCAGTGAAGAAAAAAAAATTTGTTGGTGGGGAATTAAGATCAGAGCTGCTATTCTCCAAGCTCCTGTGCTTTAGTAGGTAGAAAGAAAGGGAGATAAAGAGGGAATAAATGAAAAGGAAAGAAAACCTATTTTACATGTAAAGATGTAGCAGTATTTGTCCAGGTTGCAAGCCTAAATAAGACAAAAAAGATATAGATAGCATCTCTCCTCCCTCACCTCACACACCAATTTGAAACAAGTTAGTAATCTATCTCTGAGGTCTCTCAACATAATTGTTATCCAAGAATAATCTTTCCGTTATTTCCTTAGAGTCCATCCTCTCTCACATCACCTCCACAGTCCCCTCCCAATAATCCCCCCCCATGACCCCCGTCCTGCTCCGGTGACCTTGCCATACCTTCATACACCTTGGCTGTGCCAATCCCTTACTTTCTATCTACCCCTTCATCTGCCAGATAGATCCAGCTTCCTTAACACTGAGTACATTTCTTTTGATAAGTTGAACAATGACCCTGATATCATGAAATAAAGAGAACATATTTCCGTTTTTATCTTGTTTGTCCTCATCGTGTTATTTTCCATTGATGGACATGTCCTTGATTCAGAATTCTTCCTCCTTAGCTTCTAGGATATCAGTCTCTTCTACCTTTATTCCTACTTCTCCTTCTGTTCCCTTTCAGACTCCTTTTATAGGTTTCCTTCCTGTCAATGTTTAGGTTTCCAAGGCTCTATCTTAAGCCCTTGGCTCTACTCAGTCCACTAACCATCCCTAAGCCAGCTTATCTGTGTATGTGCAGACGGTTTTCCTATAACTCATGATCCTCTACTGGGCTTCAACCCTGTATATCCAACTGCTCATGTCCTACAGGACCCTCAAACTCAATGCATCTGAGCCCCTCCCAAGCCTGATCCTCCTATATCTCTGTGAATGGCCCTACTTGCCACTCAGTGGCCATGGCCATACACCTCACAGCCACTCTAAACACTCTCCTCTCACTTGCCCTTCCTCATCCAGTAGTCACCATCCTATAAATTCTATCTCCTTTATTTGTATCAAAGTCATTTTTTCCTTAATTCTTCACTGCCATTATTTGTACTCATCATTTTCCTCCAGGTTTAGTGAAATAGCATACTAATTCATTTCCCCACATCTACTGTGCTGCTCTCCTCTTTCGGTCTCTATTCTAGTCACAAGCAGAACAGTGATTAAGAATTTTGAGATTTTAAACTAGGGGTCTGTGAATTCTGAGTACATGCTGGCCATAATTTTTATGGGAAAGTTCTCTAAACTTCAAAGTTCTCTAAACTTCAATTTCCTTAACTCTAGAATGAACCTAATAATATTTTTCTTAAAGGTTTGTTAGAAGAATTAAATGAGATGCTATATAAGTAACTCTTAAAACATTGCCATTTGTTTTTAAAATAAATAAATCTTCAATAAATAAAGAAACACTTCCGCTATTAATGTTACCTTACTACGACACAATCGTATTAATTATTTTACTTTGTTGATTATAATCCTAAAATTACTTTTCAAAGCACCCAAAATATGTTCGGATTCCTCATTGTAGCTTCCATGAACTTCATAAACTGGCTTCTGCCTACCTTTGGTTTCATCTACTTAACCACCCTCACATGCCTTCTCTTCACCAGACACATGAGACATTGTGGTTTACTGAACAACCTGTTGTATCCTCAGCATATCCACATTGCATGCATGTGAAGAGGTGAAGCACAGATGAAGGCATCTGAAGAGGTGAAGACACAGATGAAGTTCTTGTACCTATGGAGTTTATGGCACTAGATTGTAGGGCAAGGGGATACAGTAAAGCCAAAAAGCACTAAAAGAACAATCTGAAAAAGCTTTGATGTAGCACTATGTGGATGGGGGTACACCGAAGGTACTATTCCCATCCACGTGGAAGAGCATCTAAATGAGACTGCGGTGAAAGTGATCATTATCTAGGAGCTTTTGAGGTTTGATCTGAGTTTTAAAGAATGAATAGGAATCTTCTAAAAAGGAGAAAGACATTCTAGATAGAGCCGACAACAATGAGGGTATGCTGAGGATACAACAGGGCATTTAGGAAACCGCAGTTTTCCCATGTGTCTGGTGAAGAGATGGCACGTGAGGGTGGTTAAGTAGATGAAACCAAAAGTAGCCAGAAGCCAGATTATGAAGTTCATGGAAGCTGCAGTGAGGAGTCTAAGCTTATTTTGGGTGCTCTGAAATTTTAGGATTATAATCAACAAAGTAAAATAACTGTAATAGTCCATTCTCACACTGCTATAAAGAACTGCCTGAGACTGGATAATTTATAAAGAAAAGAGGTTTAATTGACTCACAGTTCCACAGGGCTGAGCAGGCCTCAGGAAACTTACAATGATGGTGGAAGGGGAAGCAAATATGTTCTTCTTCACATGGCAGCAGCAAGGAGAAGTGCCAAGCAAAAGGGGAAAAGTTCATTATACAACCATCAGATCTCATGAGAACTCACTATCACGAGAACAGCATGGAAGCAATCACCCCCACGAGTTAATTACCTCCCACCAGGTCCCTCCCATGACATATGGAGATTATGGGAACTACAGTTCAAGATGAGATTTGGGTGGGAACACAGCCAACCCATATCAATAACTAATCAGATGTGTTGTAATAAAGGAACATTAATAGAGGAAAGGTTCTTTACTGACTGAGGATTTATTTTTAAAATAAATATTTAAACTTATTTTAACACAGGCAATGTTTTAAGAGTTATTTATATATCATCTCATTTACTTGTTCCAATAAAGCTCTGAGAAAGGTATTTTTAGGTTCATTCTAGAGTTAAGGAAACTGAACTTTAAAAAACTTTCCCATAAAAAAAATGGCCAGTATGTGGTCAGAATTCATAGACCTCTAGTTCAAAACTTTGAAATTCTTAATTTCAGTACAAGTATGACAAAGGAAAGGAAAAAAAGAAGGAATGAAGTAAGTGGAAAGGTAAGAATAAATGAAAGAAGAAAAAACAAAGCTATTACTTACTATGGTAAAGTTTCAGGATCTTTTTTCTTCAGCTTCTAAGAACTCACAGATTCCCATTTTCCTCCATCAAGAGCTGCTATAACCTCCCATGGAGAGAGTTCCTGCCATCATTTCCCTGCATGTAGTCTCCCAGGCAGTTCTGCTTCTGTGTTTCTTTTCAATGGAACCCCTGCCTCCAGCTCTGTTTAATCCACCCTGATCTGCAGCTCGTCACCCTTACAAATAATCCTTTATTAGTTTGAGAAAGATTTATTCCTTTGAGTTTTTATGGTGCCCTTACAATGAGGAGAACAAAAAGACAACACGTGAAAGGAAGTAGAAGGAGGAATTTGTGCTTGTATTATTCCTCCGTAGTAACTCGGGGATTGATTGAACAAATACATTTTGAGCACCTGCTCCTTGCCTGACAGAGCATTACGGTCAAGAAATACAATAATTGATAAACCAAGAAGCTGGGTTGGCAATAAACTTACAGGTTAGTGGGTTCTTTCATTTAACTTTTGTGTGTGTATGTGTGTGTGAGTACCTACTGCACGTCAGGTACTTTTCTAGGTGCTGGGAAGATAACAGGGGCCAAAACAGAAAAAATTCCTGCTCTCAAGGAGGTGAGACTTTAGTAAAGAAAGCTGGGTTGCTCTAAGGATAAAAGAATGGAAAGGAGCAAGTATGGCCACTGGGAGATTAATTACCTGCTTGAAACTGTTCTATCAAGAGGAGATTGGACATTTCTTGGAGTGGGGTAGCAATGGTGGTGAAAATTATTGAGTTCTGTAGAGCCAACTGGATCTGCTAACAGATTAGACATGAGATATTAAAAAAAAAAAGCTGACTTTTTTTTACTTTTTCTATATTTGTTTAAGAGATGAAGTATCACTTTGTTACACAGGTGTCTGGAACTGCTGGCCTCCAGTTATCCTCCCACCTCAGCTTCCTGAGTAGCTGGAATTACAGGCACTAGCCACCAGGCCCCACAAAAATGGGCCAATTCTGACACCAGTGATTTTGCTGTGTATACCTAGAGAAAGGGAGTTCATTGTTTTTGTTTGAGTTGAGAAAGTCAGTAGGAAAAGTGGGCTTTTTTTCAACGAAATAAGAAGCAAGATCAAAATCTGAGAGTAAAGAATGGAGAGGAAATGCTAGAGGTTGAGAGAAGAAAATTAAATGTCTGGAAAAGCATTTCATTAGTTATTTCCTTTGTGGTCTGAAGGTGAGAGAAAGATGAAAGATAATTATTTGATTTTAGATTTTATATGTTCAAGATTCCTAGAAATAATGACAGCAAACATTTATATAGTAATTCCCACGTGCCAGGACCCATTCTAAGTGACTCGTATATATTATTTTATTTAATCCACACAACAACGTTTTGAGGTAGGGTCTATTGTTTACTCCATTTTTGTTGTTGTTTGTTTGTTTGAGATGGAGTCTCATTCTGTCGTCCAGGCTGCAGTGTAGTGGCACAATCTCGGCTCACTGCAAGCTCCACCTCCCAGGTTCATGCCATTCTCCTGCCTCAGCCTCCCGAGTAGCTGGGACTACAGGCGCTCGCCACCACACCTGGCTAATTTTTTGTATTTTTAGTGGAGATGGGGTTTCACCATGTTAGCCGGGATGGTCTCAATCTCCTGACCTTGTGATCTGCCCGCCTCGGCCTCCTGAAGTGCTGGGATTACAGGCATAAGCCACCGTGCCTGGCCCTGTTAACTCCATTTTACAGATGAGAAATACAAAGCACATCGAAGGCAAGTAATCTGTAGTGATTACATAAGTTGGCTGATGAAGACAGGACTTGAACCCAGGCATCATGATTGCAGGGTCTGTGCTCTTTCCTACCCCCCTGTTCTATACGTAAGTATGCAGATGAATGAGTACAGACTTCAAGGATGCAGAAAAAGTCAAAGATATCACCACGGGGAACATCAGCATTTAAATAATATTTAAAGCCATACGACTAGATGAAGTTATGTAGAGAGTGAATATAGGCGGAGGAGAGATTCATGTGTTAAGCTCCCAGTGTTTAGACACAGTAACATGGGGAAGATTCAGCAAAGGAGCTAAGAAGGATGGCAGCGTGGGGAGGACAGAAAGAGAACCAACAGAATGTGGTGTCTCAGAGTTCATGTGTGAAATCGTCTCCCCTAAAACCTCAACCTTCCAGATAAATCTAAGGGTGAGGACTTCACACAAGATGAGCAAGCACCAATTTCTTCCAGGGCGATGTTGAACCTGGAAATGAAAGCCAATCGCTCTTGGAAGGCCTGGTTTGCAGAAATGTCAGTCTTTGTTTCAAGCTGTGGGAGAATGAGAAGCAAGACTTTAGGGAAAGAGGAATAAAATAGATGTGCAGAAATAACAGAGAGAGAAAGTCTTCGGGGTGTCGCTAGCCCTAATTGCAGGCATCCCTGAATCCTAGACCTCAGATTGCAAGAGACTCCTTAATATCTTCCCATGCCCACTTTTGCTTCACATAGTTTGAATGTGGCTTCTATTATATACAGATACAAGATTCAAATCCAACCTCTACGATGACCGGTCTTGTGAATAAGCAGAAGAGGCACTAACAATATGACATAAGGGATTCAGGGAAGAGCACCTTCTTGAGCACACATCTTCCCTGGTCTGCCAGCTGTTGTTTATGAAGTTCCACAATGAGGATGAAATGGAATCACCATTTACAGAGTACTTTCCAGATGTCTAACCCTAAGCTAGGTACCTTCAAAATATTATCTAATTTAGATAATCAACCCTTTGGACTAGAGAAAAAGCTGCTTCTTCTAGAGTCCATGGAAGAAATGTCTCTTCTATACAAGTAGGTTCAAAATATTATTGTATATGTCTTTGCTCCACTGTTATACTGGAGCAATATTAATTATAAATAGGTTGGGCATGGTGGTTTATGCCTGTAATCCCAGTGCTTTGGGAGGGCCAAAGCAGGAGGATCACTTGGGACCAGGAGTTCAAGACGAGCTGACTTGGGACCAGGAGTTCAAGACGAGCTTGGGCAGCGTAGCAAGACCGCATCTCTACCAAAAAAATATACAAATACAATATTTAGAAATGTCAAAATTATAATTGAATGAGAAGAAATCAGTGAGACAAGGAAAGGTGAATTATCAAACTGGAGACTAAGACATTGGAAATAAGATTAGGGACAGAGGACAGAGGGCTAGGAGTAAAGTGAAAGCCACAAAGAAGACAATAGCAGGCAGCAGTAAATCAGGTATGAAAAGAAAAGGCATGAAAGCTGTAGGCAGCTGTTGAAAAAAACATGACCAGACTAATAGAAACCATCTGGAAACGAGAAAGACTTGCTCATGGAAATGCCTATTAAGGGAATTAATTATTGCTCAATGTCAGACAGGCATTCTCAACTGGATTATAAGGTTTGAAGAGATTACACAGAAAGGAACAAATGTCCTTAGTTATCACAAGTTCAAAAAAGAGGATCTGCCTGGATTCAGATTAGAAGCAAGAGTAGAAGAAGAATGTGACATGAAAAATAAATGTCTGTGAAAGCCAATTCTCTATTCCATGGAAAGCTTTCTATTTCTAGCCGGTATAAATAACAGGATGTTATACTTGTAATTTAGCTACCAAAACACCGAGGTATCTAATGCATATAATGTGTGTTTGTGTATGTGTGTGTGTATGTATATATATATCTGATTTGGTAACTAAAGTACATACATTACATATATAATATGTTCTACCAAGCATATTATTAAGAAAGGATTATGGGAAGGATTTAAGGTCAAGGTGACAAGGTTGCTATTTGGTGCAAAGAAATTCTTAGCAGAGTTCATTGCAGTGGGAAGAATCAATGTACAACCTTTACAATCATGCCATTTTTGGAAACAGGAAATCTACCCAATACTTTGTTTTAGTCTTTTGTTCTACAATTTTTCCTTTCCCAGCATTCAGGGTCCTGTCTGCTTACTATCTGTGATATCTGCTAACAACCTATGAAATGTTCATTCAGTTTTTTGAAGCTCAAATCTCCCCTCCCACTTGTACTTTCCCATCTGAGTCTCATTTGAGAGTTGTCCCTCAAGCAATTCTCTAATCAACGTGTGTGTATGGAAAGACTATTTCTGAATGAAAGAGATTGTAATGCTTTTAAAAATGGCAGGTTCAAATGTGACTTGAACACTTTAAAATGTTGACCCTTATCACAGATACAAAAAGAATACTAAACCTGGAAGGAATCTGGGCATCATCTGGTACAAAATGTTCATTATGTTCACAAATAAACTAACACCCAGATAGACCAGAGACTGGACCAAGGCCACACTGAACAGATCACACAGCTGGAAAGAGATCAAAGGTGTTCCACTCCCAGCTCCAACTTCCTTTAAAATATACCTTCTTGGACTTTTTAAAAACTTATATAAATTCCTGACAGCATTTGAATCTAGACATGAATAGCTAAAATAAAGGGGACTACTAAAAAGGCAGTGAATTAAGTCAAGAATCTCAACCACACATACCATTTCTTCTCACAGAAACTATTAGCAATTCAATGAAAGTTGGAAGGGGAGGGAAAATTGTAAATAGTAAAAGAATACTCTATAATTAAAGTTTTATGTTCTAGTTATCTATGTACCACATGGATGATTACCATAAAGTTATCAAAACATTCCATTCATTATACATTCACCAAAAATAACTCTGGAAAAAAAAATAGTAGAATCCTGGAGGGACCGGTTACAGGCAGAGGGTAAGTAATTGACGGTGTCCTGGTCCTTTTTCAGTGTAAGTACTGGCAGCAGAACACAAACATGTCTTCATCCAAAAATAAACAAACAAAAAACCCATAAGGCTGGTTGGACAGGTAGGGCAGAATGGTGAATGTTCTATATTAAATTCAAAAACTGTTCTAAGCCGAAAAGGAGGTTTCTTACAGTATGAGAATGGAAGCACTGATTACATAGTGAAATGAAACAGAATTTTTTTTCTTTTTTTCTGAGACAAGATCTCGCTCTGTCACCTAGGCTAGAGTGCAGTGGCACCATCTTGGCTCGCTGCAACTTCCGCCTTCTGCGTTCCAGTGATTCTCCTGCCTCAGCCTCCTGAATAGCTGGGACTACAGGCACCCACAACCACGACCAGCTAATTTTTGTTTTTGTTTTTGTTTTTGAGAAGGAGTCTTGCTCTTGTCCCCCAGGCTGGAATGCAGTGGCACGATCTCAGCTCACGGCAACCCCTGCCTCCCATGTTTGAGTGATTCTCCTGCCTCAGCCTCCTGAGTAGCTAGGATTACAGGTCTCCGCCACTATGCCTGGCTAATTTTTGTACTTTTAGTAGAGATGGATTTTTGCCGTGTTGGCCAGGCTGGTCTCAAACTCCTGACCTCAAGTGATCTGCCTGCCTCGGCCTCCCAAAGTGCTGGGATTACTGGCATGAGCAACCATGCCTGGCCAAAATAGGTTTCATTTAAGTCTCCCAAGGTTCAGGAAGTGGCTTGCCCTGTCCAGATCTAGCACCTCCTTCCTGTAGATGATGCAGTACTAGGGGAGAGAAGACATCCACTGACTGCTATGAGGTCCAGAAATTCAGGTGAAGTCTCTTTATGGCAGGGAAGGGAAGGTGGAAAGACAAGCTACTCAGTGTAGGAAGAAGGGTAAGATATGAAGCCTGCAGGTCTGTGGGAGAAGAGAGAATCCAGCAGAAACCCAGCTGAGTCAGGTACCAACAGATACTGAGGACTGGGCTGTTCCAGGACACAAATCAGACGAGTAGGCCAGTGGTAATTAGCATCCCTGCCCAGGGAGCAGAGAAGCCAGTAAGGCTTGGATAAGCAGCTTGATTCTGTCTTAAAGAACCGTTTGTTTGGTTTTTTGTCCCTGCAATAGTTTGCTAAGAATGATGGTTTCCAGCTTCATCCATGTCCCTACAAAGGACATGAACTCATCACTTTTTATGGCTGCATAGTATTCCATGGTGTATATGTGCCACGTTTTCTTAATCCAGTCTATCATTGTTGGACATTTGTGTTGGTTCCAGGTCTTTGCTATTGTGAATAGTGCCGCAATAAACATACGTGTGCATGTATACATATGTAACAAACCTGCATGTTGTGCACATGTACCCTAAAACTTAAAGTATAATAGTAATAAAATTAAAAAACAAAAAACGAACCCTTTGATGAGATAACCTAGGGCCTTCACTTAACCTGGACCACCAGTGAGTATGAGTCATTTGTTTCAACCCTAAGCCATTTTAATATAGAGACAGATGAAACTATAGAAAATGTGCTGCCTGCCCAGAGAAGCAGAAACAATAGGCTTGCTCGCTTTTCAGGGTATTAACCTTGAGGAGGGAAAAGTGGCTCTGAGGACAGAGGAAGGAAGCAACAGCTTCCCAGGCATTAAAAAGATTAAGGGAAATAGTACTGGACTGAAGCAGAGAGGAAATTATTTGCCTGTCTCAGAGAGGACATTTCTGTTGTTATTGCCCCTATAAACTATCTTCTCCCTCAGCCCTAAACCAGGTAGGGCTGATAGGATTTGTGGAGGTAATATATCAAATTAGTCTTGCTGAGAAAACTCCAGGGGGAGGCCTGGGGCCAAGAATTGCCCTGAAATTTATCTAAGTGACAGGACACTCAAAGCAGCAAATGGAGTACCTGCTTACCCCTGTGGACATCACAGCCAAAACTATGCTAATTAGAGGAAGGTCTCTACCTTAGTTCCAGGGAAGAATAAAGGATCCCCAGGGTTAACCAATGACCACCTAAAATCCTTATAAACCAGGCTTGAACTTAGGTGAAAATGAAAGAAAATGTCTTGTCATGAACACAATCAGAAGTTCAGAGATTTCCAGCAATGTTAGGAGAAACTATGAGAGCTGTAAGGTTGCACACCTGCCCTATTCATCGTATTGCAAATGATCAAGATTACACAAATATTACAAAAGCAAGCAAGCTGTCTACTTAGCTGTAAGGGAAGAAGGCGTGGAAAGACATTCAGCCGCTGGCCAAATGCTGAGAATGCCTGAGGGTCCTTCAGGAGCCCTTCTCCAGCCTGTGCAGCCACCCGTTTATCACCCTAAGGGCACAGAGGCATGAATAATGCCAAGCAAAGCCACAGACACACCCACCCACTCTCTGTGTAACACAGTCAGCTTTAACACACCACAGCCAAACACATTCTACTTGCTTATACAACAGCTCTTCGGGGTTCATAGCATGCTCATCGTCTTCACATGAACAAAAACAGCCCTTTGTGCTCCCCACTGCCCACCAATTATTTCAGTCTCTGGTTGTGTTCCCCAGGGAACAGACTCTAAAGCAGAGTGTGGCATGCAGACACTCTGCTGAGAAGAGCCCTTGGTTTCAACACCTAAGTGGGGGAGAAAAAGGGAGCAGGATTTAGCAGAAAAATGCTGAGTCATGATGCTGACTCAACGACAGCTTCAACCAACTCCAGGGCCAGCTCTGAAGTCCTGCCCCTTCAGTGTTGTCCTGAGTTGGGCCAGGATGGCCAGGATTTTATACCTTCACTGAGCAGTCCCTGGATCTGGACCACTCCAGAAATGGGTGCACCCTTGGGCAAGGCAGCTCACTGTAGCTCAGGCAGTCCCTGAGAAGCTGATGGCTGAAGGCTGGTGCCAACAACACTCTCAACAGCTGGGACAACAAGTCTTTCCTTAAAGGGGGATATGGACCACACAGCACAGTGTCTGCCACATGTTCTACATGCATTTTCTAAATATTCATGAAACTTCAGAAAAACGTACGTAGAATTGAAGTTTGAACCTCCCAACCTTTTTCAATGCAGAAACCATAACAGGAAAATAAACATTTCTAAGTGTGAAAAATGCTTTGATACCGAGCACCCTGAAGAATTAAAGTAACAACAGCCTCCAGTATTACAATGCTGGAACAAAGATAGAAAATTTCCTCTGTTTTAAAACAGCCTCTCCCCTCTGTCTCCTTGTGAGAAAGGTTTATGAGTTTCAATCAGTCAGTGACTCCTTGCTGAGGGCCTGCTATGTGCTCAGCATTCCACTAGATCCAGCTAGGCACAATGCCAGAGAAATACTTAACATGGTCTCTAACTAAGGATGGTATTGTCTAGATGAGAAGGAAAATAAAACACCCGAGAGCATAGGAGAGCATCTTTTTGCTCAATTGCATGCTCCCAGGAGGTTTAGGTATCATGGTCTAGCAAAAAGAGCACAGGAAACTCAGTTCAGACCCTGATTTTTTTACTTAATTACTGTGTGAAGTTGGTCACTTTATTGATGTGAGGTTGTTCAAGACACCTATGTCTCTGAGGATCAGTTCCCTCATCTTTAAAATGGATCTACTATACCTAGCTTACAGATATGAAAATTAAACGAGGCAAGGGTTGTAAACATGCATTGTACATCTTAAGGAACAATGCATATGTTTGCTGCTTTCTTTATACCCAACTCTCAGTGTGTCAGAGAAGAGACAGAAAAACAGATGAGAGTTGGAGAAGTCAGAGATTTTAGGGTAGGGGTCTTTCGGCAAGGCCTTGGGGTCTTAAGCCTTTCAGCAAGGCCTGCAAGCTGGCAATGTTCTGCCTACCCAACATGCTCATAGTCCCTGTGGCCTGTCCTGCCCAATGTTAAATTTGTGTTTACTTTGAATTCCTTCAGGAGGGGAACATCATCCCTACTGCCTGTCTGCACAGCCCAGTGAGCAGAGAGCAGCAGGAACAGAGCTTGGGGTAAAAGAGTTTATGTTCTTGAACCTGCTGCAGCCCAGGAGAAACACACAGCAGAGGAACTACAGGTCCTCTCAAGGAAGTCGGGAGGAGCTTCCTACAAGGATATGCATCTGTGTAGGAGGGTTTAAGAAAGCTGGAAACAGGCCTGGATTGGAGGCCATCAAAGGGCGGGGTTTCTTTTTGTGACTGATTAGCTTACTAATTTTTATCTAGGAGGCAGGCAGGAAGGTGAAATTGTGGTTTGAGTTGTCACGGGCAAAGGAGCAGACAGAAGGAGGGATCTTTAGCCTTTTTTCTGTTAGCAGTGTGGACTTATCTCTGTCTTGTCCCAAGCCTGGTCACCGTGTAGCCCTGTCTCACCAGGGTGTCTACTCTGTGAGCATGTTTATGATCCATTGGGAAAATCATGGATCATTTTTGATGTCTGATGTCTCACCAAATGCATACATCTGCAAACTTCCTAGCTGCATTAGCTCTCTGAGCTTGCTAGCCTGCCTTCATTGAGGTAGGATAATTTGTGAGTTAAGAGGTATAGGTTGAGAGAGGCCTAATTCTGACAGGGAAAGATGATACAGAGGGGAGTCTTAATGGATGAGTAAGAATATAGCAAGCATTCACTACAGCAGAGATCATCAAAGTATGGCCGCAGACAAGCATCATCTGCATCACCTGTGGACTTCTTAGAAATGCAGATTCTTGGTCTTCATCCCTCACCTACTAAGTCAGAAACCCTGGGGATGATGCCCAGCCATCTGTGGTTTACAAGCCTTCCCAGTGATGCCGATCAGGCTAGAGTGAGAACTCCAGCCATGAAGTAGGTGAGAAGGCTCACAAGTGCAGCTATGAGCAGCTCAGTGCAGCTAATAAATACTCGTGTGATTAGGAAAGGCTTTAAGGGGGAAATGGGTGTTGAATTGGGCCTTTCAGGAGGTGGAAAAGTAGGTAGGTGTGAGGAGGAGGAGGAGAGGCTGCCATAGATACAAAAATAACATGAGCAGATGCTCCTGCCTCTGGCTTAATTCTTAGCTTGGGACTTGAAATCCAAAGATTGCAGTGCACTGAGGTCAGAATGACAAAAATATGTAAGATAAGAGCAAGGGTGCATTATTCAGGATTTTCAACTAAAACGAAGACTTAATGAGGAACTTTCCCAACATTATTCTGAAGTAGTGAAAAATGCTTCAAGCAGTCCATCCAGAAGTTAGAAGTTATCAGTCAGAGAATTATAGTAATTGAAAGAGATATTTTACAGCCAAATTAAAGAGGATGTAAGAGTTACATTAATTGTCAAGAAGGCAGCCTTTGTATTGAATATGAGAACACAACCTCAGCTATAAGCTTTTAGTGAAATTAAATCTCATCATGGCTAGCCAAACTTGTGACTTTCCCATATGAAGGAGTGGAGCCCACCTTCCGGAAAAAAATTGCTGCAACACTCACTTGCCAAGGTCTTACAAGAGGGTGACGTGACATGGAGACTAAAAGGAACGAAACCATGATCCTAATGAAGAAAAGACAATCTCCTTGATTTGGGACTTAATGAAATTACATGTTAATGAATTGAGTCATTTCAAATCCAAGATGAGAACATTTCAACTAGTCTTTTCATTTATCCTCGGTTGGTTTGGTTTTGTTTTTCAGAATTGATTGCGTTGCTTTTGCCTTTCCTTGCCACAGGAATGCGCCTGACCAATTATTCATCTTTTCTACTCCTTTGACGTGGATGAGTTTGTGTTCTGTAAACATCTTCCCAGATTGTTTTTTGGACCTTGGAATTCTGTTGAGAGTGCGCGACTGATTTGCATGCTTCTGTCTCCTCCCTAGCACCATACCTCATGCAGATGTTGCCATTTATGCTTTAGCTTTTTCAGCTCCCTTTATAGCATGAAGTAGTTTCTTCATGTTCCTCTAATTGCACCCTGAGAAATTATCTATCCACATACTCACTGGCAAAAAGCATTAGCAGATGGCTTTAAAACGGAAATAGGAGTTCTTCTGGAACCTTAAAGGGAAAGATGGTGTGCAGAGAGTGGATTAATGTGCATTTCACAGTTTTAGTTCCCATTAAGAAAACTCGACTCCATCAAATCAGATATCGACTTGACAAAACTATTCATTCTGTGATGGTTGACTTGCCCTTCTTCAACTGTGACATAAATGCCTGACTTCAGGGAAATAGAGCATTTTCTTTCCTCACTGATGAGAAAGCTATTCAAATGCACTGCCATAATATTTATTTAATTAGATTGCTGAAATCTTTATATGGAGAAGTAAATGCAACCCCTCCCTCTTTCCTCTTTAGACCTATAAAAGAAAGTTGACTCGCAGTAGTAAAATATTTTAATGTGATTTGAGTCTTCCAAAAATTGAAATTTGGAAAACACAAATTTAGGAGAAGCCTCCTATAAACTATACTGTTATTTTAATCAGCTCTTCTATTCACTTTCCTTTTTTTATTTGCCAGCTTTCCTTTTGATTGTATCATAATAACGGTCTAGACTGTTCTCAACTGTGATGAATTTTAGGAGACTTTGTACAAATGATGCTAGAAAAAAATAAATTAGCAGTACTGTCCATTAAATTACTGTGCATGAAAGTTATGATCAGAAAAAGCATTGACTACTTACATACCAACTAAGGTTGCCTACCGTCCATTTTCTTCAAGGTTACAGCTTGTTAGAAAGCTTATATCTACCTTTCTATCAAAATGCAAGTATATAAACTAAAGAGCTTCTGCACAGCCAATGAAACTATCATCAGAGTCAACAGACGACCTACAGAATGGGAGAAAACTTTTGCAATCTATCCATCTGACAAAGGCCTAATATCCAGAGTCTACAAGGAACTTAAACAAGTTTACAAAAAAAAAAAAAACAAATAACCACATTAAAAAGTGGGCAAAGGACATGAACACAACACTTCTCAAAAGAAGACATTCATACAGCCAACAAACATATTCAAAAAAGCGCAACATTACTGATCATTAGAGAAGTGTAAATCAAAACCACAATGAGATACCATCTCATGCCAGTCAGAATGGCAATTATTAAAATGTAAAAAAAACAACTGATGCTGCTGATGTTGTGAAGAAAAAGAAATGCCTTTACATTGTTGATGGCAATATAAATGAGTTCAACCATTGTGGAAGACAGTATAGCAATTCCTCAAAGACCTAGAGGAAGAAATACCATTTGACCCAGCAATCCCATTCCCAGGTATATACCCAAAGGAATATAAGTCATTCTATTTTAAAGATACATGCACTCACATGTTCACTGCAGCACTATTCACAATAGCAAAGACATAGAATCAACACAAATGCCCATCAATGATAGACTGGATAAAGAAAATATGGTACACATACACCATGGAATACTATGCAGCATAAAAAAGAATGAGATCATGTCCTTTGTAGAGACATGGATGGACTTGGAAGCCATTACCCTCAGCTAACTAACACAGGAAAAGAAAACCAAACCCTGCATATTATCACTCATAAGTGAGAGCTGAACAATGAGAACACATGAACACATAGAGGGAAACAACACACACTGGAGCCTGTGAGGGGGAACAGGGGAAGGGAGAGCGTCAGGAAGAATAGCTAATTGATGCTGGGCTTAATACCTAGGTGATGGGTTGATCTGTACAACAAATCACCATGGCACACATTCGTCTATGTAACAAACCTGCACATCCTGCACATGTACCCTGGAACTTAAAGGTTGAAGAAAAAATACAATTTTAAAAAATAATGACCTCCAACACTAAGTATGTTTCTATGTTCCTATTTAATTTACTGTTTTAAACTAGATGCAAAAGCTTCATGATAATCTTGATTTAGTGTTAAGTTACAGCTATGATTATAATTGTATCTGAGACTGGTCTTATGAGTTTCTGACTTCTGTGATTCCAGGAACTGCCAAGATTCAAAGTCACAGTTACTTAGGACTTACTTAAAGCAACAACAATAACAATAAAAACAGATTATATCAGAAGCAACTCTTCTGGGCTGATATTTAGTCAGTAGGTACTGGTATAGCCATAATGAAATACTTTCCAGCAGGTTAATCAGCTTATGCCCTAAGCCTCCCCAAACCTAGTGCCCTTCCACTCTACCTGGGCTGTCTCAGTACCTCCTCCAGTGACTCTATCTCTTAATGACTTGGCAATGAAAGAATGGTTAATATGTGGCTCAGTAAGGAAACTCTAACCATAGAATGGTCTGATTGGCTACTACTGATTGGTTAGTATATATGTCGTAAACATTTTAACATCCTCCTGATTAAATCTTATCGTTACCATCTCAGCTAACATCTTAGTATCAGTGTATTGGTTCCTTCTCGCATTGCTGTAAAGAACTACCTGAGACCGGGTAATTTATGAACAAAAGAGGTTTAACTGGCCCACAGTTCTGCAGGTTATATAGAAAACATGGCGGGGAAGTCCTTAAGAAACTTTCAATCATGGTGGAAGGTGAAGAGGAAGAAGTCACATCTTACATGGCTGGAGCAGGAGGAAGCGGGGGTGGGGGGAGGTGCTACACACTTTTAAACAACCAGATCTCATGATAACTCACTCACTATCACGAGAGTAGCAAGGGAGAAGTCCACCCCCATGATCCAATCACCTCTCACCAGGCCCCTCCTCCAACACTGGGGATTACAATTCAGCATGAGATTTGGGCAGGGACACAAATCCAAACCATATCAATCAGTACCCTTGTGATAGTAAAGCCAGGTAGGACTGGGTCTCAGAACAACCTCTGAATGAGTGGAAAGGCATAAAAAGGAAGTAGAGTAAGCCATGAGGAGGGGGAAAAATATGACGGATGGTAGGGGGCTTTTAATGGGAGGCTTCAAAAGACTGTTGTATTGCAAGACCTCTACTTCACAATTTCCTTTCAGGTCAACCTTATCAATGCCAATTACCTAATTGCTGTATAGGATTTTCTCTGAGACAAGGTGATTTACTGTGTTCTGCAACATGATCAGACATATTCAGCCTCTGAAGTTAAAACCTGGTGATATTCACGGGTGAGAAGGATTCTGCCTACAAACTTACATATATCTAGTAGATGTTGTGCCCCGCCCAGATCTCCTTTAGTGCATCTGTGCACCCATCTCCAAGCTGTCATAAGTGTGGGTTTTCGGTGGCTCATGGATACACTGTCTTCTGCATAATTGGCCTTGGCCAAGTAGAGCCCCTTTTCCTGGACATAGCTGAGGCCCAAGCTTCCACCATGGTTGGAATAGCTGCAGCTAAGGACTGATTATGTGGCCAGCCTCCTTGCAGGATAATTTTTTGCACCACTCACACTCCAGAGTTCCCTATGGCATCAGGCTGAGGCCACAGGTCAGCTGTAACCACACCTTTCCTTAGTTTGTTCCCCTGTGTCATCCTGCTTGCTTCTTGTCCTTAGAGATGTACTTAAAAATCTATGTATCAGGCTGCACTTTTAGGGAACCTAATGCATTTTTTCAAAACACAGAAATTGAAGACATTTTTCTTTCTAAATATACATGGCAAAAAATTGTATTAATATAGTTTGGATATATGTCCCCTCTAAATCTCATGCCAATTTGTAATCCCCAGTGTTGGAGGTGGGGCCTAGTGGGAGGTGATTGGATCATGGATCCAGATTTCTCTGGATCATGGAGGCAGATTTCTCATGAATGGCTTAGCACCATCCCCTTGATGCTGTCCTCGCCATAGTGAATAAGTTTTTCTGGGATCTTGTCGTTTAAAAGTCTGTGGCACCTCCCTCCACCACACTCTTTCTTGCTCCTGCTTTTGCTATGTGTTGTGCAAGCTCCCATTTTGACTTCCACCATGAGTAAAAGCTCCCTGAGGCCTCCCCAGAAGCCAAGCAGATGCCAGTATCATGCCTCCTGTACAACCTGCAGAACCCTAAGATAATTAAACCTTCTTTCTTTATAAATTACCCAGACTCAGGTATTTTAAAGAAATTGCAAGTAAATCTCTACTCCACAATTCCCTTTTAGGTCAACCATATCAATGCCAATTACCTAATTATAGGATTTTCTCTGAGACAAGATGATTTATTGTGTTCTGCAATACGATCAGACATATTCAGCCTCTGAAGTTAAAACTTGGGATATCCATGTGTGGGATATTCATAAGTGCTGTTTTAGCAATGCAAGAGCAGCCTAATACACATATGGACAATTTTTAGACTTCTTATCAAACAATTTTGAGAGACATGGCTACTGTCTAGCTTTGATTGTCTGCAAATTATGCTAACTAGGAATCTAAAATAAATTGAGTGCTGTGGTTCCAGCGGCACAATCAGTAAGCACGTGGTACTTAACAAAGTGAATTGAAGTTCTACATCTCTTTTCTGTCACAATACCTTTTGTGAGGGAGGAGGCATGGAATTTCATGGTTGAAACTTATGCTTTCCATCATGCTTTCCCTACCTCTGAAAGAGGTATTATCCTGCACAAATAAAGATTAGAAGGAAACTGTCAATACTTTGAAGACCACCAGTTAACCACCTCAGCTAATAAATAGAGAAGGCACCAGGATATTTGAGGTTTGCCCCACCCCACCGCCCCGCCAGATTCGCTTTCCAACCTTCACTACCCTCCTTTGAAATCCAAGACTTTAACTTGTAGGGACTGTACCAACAAGCTTCCTTGCCCTCCAGCTTTCAGTTTGGCAAATGGAAGACACTTGCCAGGAAATTAAAAGTTTAGTGCAGAATGTTGTAAGCACTTTTATTCCAACAGCAACCTTCCTGGCAAGTCATCACAAGCTGGCTCTGGCCTTCCACCCAAGGACACTCTTCTTATTGGATGGCCCTCTTCATGCAGCTACTCTATGTTCCAGTCACTAACTGCTTCCTCCTCCCGCTGACCCTCAGCACTCCAGCTTTTGCTGATTCCAAAGTACTGCACTATTCTTTGATGTAATACTGCACTTAATCCCACCCACGATTGCAAACAATCCTTTTTTGAAGATTTTGTTGAACTCTCTTCTCTGATCCTTTTTGAGCATTTTGTTTTCTGCTTGGTCACTGGGGAAAACAATACGACATCCTAAGTTGGCTAACGTCAGAATTGAAAACATTTCTTACTTGAAAAAAACGTAATGTGGTAAAAAATATTGAAGTAATTCTTATGGTATCGGATTACTTAGTGATATGGTTTGGCTCTGTATCCCCACCCAAATCTCATCTCGAAATGTAATCCCCACCTATTGTGGGAGGGACTTAGTGGGAGGAGATTGGATTATGGGGGCAGTTTCCCCATGCTGTTCTCATAATAGTGAGGGAGTTCTCAAGAGATCTGATGGTTTTAAAGTGTGGCACTTTCCCTTCTTTCTCTCTCCTGCCACCTTGTGAAGATGTGCCTTGCTTCCCCTTCACCTACCTCCATAATTGCAAGTTTCCTGAAGCCTCCTAGCCATGTGGAACTGGGAGTCAATTAAACTTCTTTTGTTTAAAAATTACCCAGTGTCAGGTAGTATCTTTATAGCAATATGAGAACGGACGAATACACTTAGTAACTCCTATACACATTGCCCATTGATTCTTCAGTTATATTGTCATTCAATCATTGCTTTATTTATTTATTCCACAACCAGTTATTGATCACCTACTAAGACTGATGCTCTGTGAGCTACAGTAACCATATGAGGTACATGACTATAGTGTCATGTACTACAGCATACATTTCTTCCTATGGACAGCTTCCAACTTACCTTTGAACAATAACTGTAGGCAAATGAAGATGCTAAAGAATGGAGGGAAAACATTCTGACCTCTGACAGGGACTGAAGTGGGAAAACCCATGAATTATAAGGAAATGAAAAGTGACCTAAAAGACTAGTTTTCTTACAATAAGCAACTGAAGTCCCACTCTGGAGAGGGCTCAGTGAAGAGGGTGATCAGTCCTTTGTACAGAAATGTCTATACCCTAGAAGATGCCTGGTAGCTAAGTAGATATTCTTGAATCTGTGCTAAACTTTGGAGTGAAAGAGTCCCAAAAGCTTTGAAAACAATTTTCCAGGCTGTCCTAGCTAAGGGGCATGTCATTCAACAGTGACTAGTCAATTTAGTGAAAGTCAGTCACACACCATTTGATATTCTCAAGACTAAAAAAACCAACTGCATGACTGAATTTTTTATTTTTCAAGGTAGTCATCATTGAAGGAATCTGAATTTTTCATATGATTGTTTTTAGAATAACACTGATATTGAAATTTTGCATTATTCTTTCTGCTGCAGACATCTCAAAACAGAAAAATAAACACCGCAGAGTAGAAAAGTCTTCAGGGCAAAAGTCTGGCTTAGGGTACCTTCTAAAAAATATCTGTAAGTGGCCAGGTGCAGTGGCTCACGCCTGTAATCCCGGCAGTTTGGGAGACTAAGGCAGGTGGATCACGAGGTCAAGAGACTGAGACCATCCTGGCCAATATGGTGAAACCCCATCTCCAGGAAAAATACAAAAATTATCTGGCTGTGATGGCGCGTACTTCTAATCCCAGCTATTCAGGAAGCTGAGGCAGGGGAATCGCTTGAACCCAGGAGGTGGAGTTTGCAGTGAGCCCAGATCGTGCCGTTGCACTCCAGGCTGGGCGACAGAGTGAGACTCTGTCTCAAAAAAAAATATATATATATATATGTATATATATGTACATATATAAGCTTTATCTCATTATATTGCTATATTTCTGAATCATAACTAAATGCTTTTTCAAAAAAACATGTATTCTTTAAATGAAAGGAGTTGAAAAAACGTTGATATAATCAAGAAAAGCTATCGAGTTTAAGATAAGCAGAGAGAGTGGCCTTCATCCTTAATCCCCACCACCTGATCCAGTTCCTGGTAGTTTCATAAATTTGTTGAACGACTTTTTTAAAAAAGCAGTAGTTATTTGTAGATGGCAATAATCCCATCTAAGAGATTGAAGAGACATTTGACAAAGCCATAGAGCAGTATAGCAAATAGTATATTAGGAAATAGTAAATAAGGAAATGGTAGGTCCACATAATGTAAATTTACTTGAAGTCATATTAGGTGGAGATCTGTAAGCTTATTTTGAAATATAAAGATTTTATTATATTTTTGTGAAATACAGTCTTATTTCTATCATATGCTCATCTTCATCATACCTGCCATTTGCATTTTGACATCATGATGGGGACAGGAAGCAGTATCTGCCCCAGGCACAAATTTATCTCCAGGTGAAGTGAGAGGGATGACCATTTCCTTGGCTCACTTGGTTACACTTAGGGAATAGGGATTTGAGAGAGTTTGGGAACCACAGAGCCATTCTTTCTGAGGACTCTTCCCTGGTGATCCCAGATTTCAGGGTTTGAGGTTCACAACACAAGACACTTGTGATCTTCTCTCTCCTTCCCATTCTGACATTCCAGTATGGGGCACTGTTCGTTGGCTGGTCTCTGTTAAATACAAGGATTCCTCCATAGGATAAGAAATTTGAGAGTGAGGTAGATTCCCTGTCCCAGGCTTCTGAGTGCCTTGGGAGCTGGACTGTATGCCATTTAGTGTCATATTCCAAAGCCAAGGTCAGTGCTTGGTAGATGGAAGACATGTAAACACTGGTAAACACATGTAAACACTGGCTGTAAACATCTGTGGAATGAATCAGTGCATTGTGAGATTTAGCAGAGTAACATCCACTGCACCTTTCCAAGGGGAAAGGTTTCAAAACCATAAACAACTTCATTCGGCAAGTTAGGAAACAGATCTATTTTGTGCACAATTTGACATGAGGTAACTTTTTGGAAGGTATACATGATAAGCATAATGTATTCAACTTCCTAGAAAAATCAATGGTTTCCATTTATATTCAAACCAGGAAGTTTGGTTCTTTATGTATAATCGTTAATGGTCAACTATGGCCAAGATCAATTTAGTCCATACAATTTGATATGGAAAGACTATATGTCTTTATTTCTTTAAATAAACTTAGTTCAACTTTGTGACTCACTCCATTGGAATTCCTACTCATGCTTGGCCCCATCCTCTAAATCCCACCACCATGCACACACACACATAAGGTGCATACACCCACACATATAGACACACGCTCCCAGATAAGGCACTGAGAAGGCAAAGAAAAGAATAAAACAGCAGAAAGATCCTTCTAAGATCCTTTAATTTTTTGCTCTACTACTGAATATATCTATTATGGTCTCTTTATGTCTAGCGACACAGCCTCTGGGTCTCACTTAGGGATGGGGATTTGGGTAAGGCTGGGAACCACAGAACTATTCCTTTCTAAGGCCTGGTCACTCTCCCTGGAACTGCCAGACTGCGGGGCTTGAGGTCCTTCCTCCATTTCCCATTCTGACTCAACTCTTTCCCTGCATTCAGAACCACTCCCCTTCTCACCAACTTTGGAATTCCATTTCTTCTAAAGGACTGAGATTTTTATATAAAGCCAAAAAAAGCTTTGGATTTAAGATTGCTTATGTTTTCTGCCAGACTAACATCCATGTGGCAAGGAATTTCAAAGCGTGAATACTGCCTTGAAATAGAGCAAGGAAAAAACAGGTAGAAGAGATAAAATTTATTTCCTTAGATTGTCTGCCACAGTACAAAATCAAAGTGTTTTTGGTGAAATGCAAGAGGG
This sequence comes from Pongo abelii, assembly GCF_028885655.2. NCBI lineage: Eukaryota > Metazoa > Chordata > Mammalia > Primates > Hominidae > Pongo > Pongo abelii. The sequence continues at coordinate 36,545,321 of NC_072007.2, read as the reverse complement.
GTATAAGCGGATATCTGTAATACCAAAGTAGGCAAAAAATACAGGCCCATAAAAGATGAATTTTAAAATTCTATTTTAGGAATTATTAATTAATCATTATGATCTTGAAAGAATCACTTTAATTCTACATTTTTACTCATCCCACCTGAAATCCTAGTAGACTACATGGTGGTGGGATGACAGCCAGTGTGATTTGTGAGGGTGTAACACTGTGTGTGTTTCCTTCTGAACTCTTACCTCACAGTATCATTTCTCTCTCAGGAGCTTGGCTTCTTTGAGAAATAAATTTAGAACTCAGGTGGGATGTCTGTGAAATAGAAGCACAAAAAGCCTAGAAAACAGTTTTTTCTGATATTGGAATCTACCTCTGATAGGCATGATTTACCATCAGATTTCTTTGAGACTAACCCAACCTCTTCATACACATTTTTCATATGTGGCATAGTTTGTTAAATATTTTGCTTTAAATACAAAGAAAATGTATTTGTGAAAAATTATGAATTTTTTTCCAACTGACAAGTTGTTCTAAAAGCAATTTTTAAAACTTTTGTATAGAATTCTTTATTCTTTTACAAGTTGACTAAGTATTTTTCTTAAAAAGGAAAAAATATTTATAAGTATATGGATAGATGCATTTTTCATGAGGAAAGAAAAATTAATATTCAAGATTCATAGGCATATCACTGAACTATGCTACATGAGTTTCTGTGGAGTATATTCTCCTAAAATTTTGACCACCTACTGTTTCTTGAGAAATGAGGCCCATGTTATGTTGTCACTAAATAGTCAATTAGATGCCTGCTTTCAGGGACAATTACACATTTGGTATGTTTGCACATGTCTACCAAATGTTTTCAAAATGCTTTGAACCCCAAACACATCCTAGAAGAATTGGCACTATTCTCAAACCTGTCAAGGGTCCTAAAGTTCCCAGTAACAATCTGGCTCACAGGCCATTACTGCTCCCACAGCTGGGCTCAACATCTGTTCCGAATATAATATGGTTTGGCTCTGTGTCCCCACCCAAATCTCAACTTGAACTGTAAATCTCATAATCCCCATGTGCCAAGGGTGGGACCAGGTGGAGGTAATTGGATTATGGGGGTAGTTTCCCCCATGCTGTTCTTGTGATAATGAGTGAGTTTCAGGAGATCTGATGGTTTTATAAGTGTGTGGCATTTCCCTTGCTTGTACTACCTCCATTTTGCTGCCCTGTGCAGAAGATGTCTGTTTCTCGTTTTCCTTCTGCCGTGATTGTGAGTTTCCTGAGACCTCCCCAGCCATGTGGAACTGTGAGGCAATCAAACCTCTTTCCTTTATAAATTACCCAGTCTCAGGTATTTCTTTATAATAGTATGAAAATGGACTAATACAAAATATGTATTTACTGGTGAACAACAAGAATTCAGAGGCTGATCTGAAAGGATCAAATCAACAGGACCTATGTTAAATGTGGCCTGTATTTAAACCCTTTGCTGAATCTTTATACTTTTTCCTTGAAGCTACGGTCTTCCATTAACGAGAAAAGATGTAGGAGGATTCTTATTTTATACTTTGTTTCACTTGGTTGACAGATGTAGGTTGATAATGAGTAAGGAGCCTTTAACAAGTGAGAAGGGTCCCAGATATGGCTCTTTCCTTGGCTCTAAAAACTTTATTAAATATTTCTATTATAAGACATGACTTATAAGAAATGTTGGTTATCTTCAGGGCTTGTATTTAGCTGGTGTGACTGTGTTTTAAAATACTGAAATTCTTTGGTACCCTTAGAATTATCCCAAATTCCCTCCCACACCACTGCTGGGTCCTCCTGACCTCCCCATGATCTGGCAAAGAATCTAGCTCCAGGTGTCTTCTGATTGGTTTGGTGTCCATTTCATCTAGTCGTTAACTGTTTTTCACATTGTCTCAGTTCTCTTAATTATCTTGCTTTTCTGTGCTTGGAGATAAGCCAGATTGATGGTAGGGTTTACAGAATATTTTTTATAAGTAAGTCATTTTCCATTATGAAAAGAACCTTTTATTTCAAGCAGTGTGTTCCTTTGGAGACCCTACTAATGTAATCAACAAAGCAGGAAGGAACTAGAAATTATAACACATCATATACCCAGTGCTTCTCCGCCCCTAGCTTCTCATGACAATCCCTGCATTACCCTCTCTGCTCTCTTGTGCCATGCGTGAGTCCTCTTGCCATCCCACCCCACCATACACCTGACACCCAAATTGGTTTTCCTCATTCAGCTTGCCTTACATGGGACATGCCATGTTTACACTTCCACAAATTCCTCCCATGCTTTTTATATACCCCATCCATCCATGTGACTCCACTGGGTTCTTATCCTTAGGACCCTGCTTTTGGCATTCAAAGGAATCAATTAGCTCCACATTTCAATTTCACTGCTGTACGGATCATTGATATTACCATGAGAAGGCAGGATTTGTATCTAGTAAGCTGTGTTTTAACTGTGACATTTTGGAGGCAGAGTTCTCACCTGTTCTTTGTTAGCCAATCCAAATGACACTCTCAATCATGAGTGCTACAGGCCTGGATAGTGATGTTGACTCAAGAAGCTGACTGAACCTGGCAGGGCCTGCACTGCTCATGCCTACTTCCCATCTGTGTGAAAGTCCTTTCCAGGAGAATAAGCATTTTCTAAAATTGTACAGATATCTCCGAAATGAAGCAGAGCTGTTTATACCATTATCTAGTGAGTTTAAGAGACTGTTCAGAGTGCCTGCCTGCATAGAGCAAGCAAGGAAATAATAAATCAGTGTGCTTTTAATATTTCAGGATGACTGGATTGGGTCCCAGGTCATCACATTGTTACAGTGTCTTAAATTTGCTTTGGCTCTAGAGTTACTACTAGGGAATAATCTCTAATCCAGTTGCACTTACCCTTCTCTCAAGTCATCTTGTGTTCAATAAGGATAAACGTTACTCACTGGTATATTGTTTTAAGAGGCTTTCAAACATCATGAATATCAGACTCTACTTCTTATAGCACAATCCACTAGCTATACCTTACTGCCTGATACTTCAGACCACAAATATTTAAAATCTGCTCACTTTTTGCTCATTCTAATTCATCAAAGAATCTATGATTAAAAATAGAATTTATTTCAGCTTTTGGGTTTTCTGTGAAACAGCCCTCATATTCTGCCTTGGTCTATATTTTAGGAGACTTTTGTCTTACACTGTCCCCGTTCTGATATTTAAGAAAAAATATTGGAACATACAGGTTTGCTAAAAATGACCCAAACTACTTGAAGGAGAAACAGTAGCCAAGAATGTGGGGGTGGCCATGGCAAAGATGTTGCCGGTTTTCAGAAATATCAAGACCATCTGCTATGTCAACAACATTTCTGCCACAGTCAAAACCAGCTGGTGAGATGAAAGTCTCTCGGGGTGTCAGGTTCTAACATGAGTGAAGATGGCCCTCTCTAAAGGGGAAGTGTGTTTTAGAAGAGGCTTGACAGCTGGGGAGAGAGCCTGTTGGGAGTTGCAGGCCACAACAAGGTCCGGGTTTGCAAACAAAGCATAGATCAGACTGCTGATGAGGGTGTGATCATCAGAGGCAGCCATCAAGACTTAATTCTACTTGTCCTGGACGTGTCTCAAGAATGCATTAGTCACACATAAGGCATTTATAGATGTGAGACACCACATTACTCACTGGATCTTCATGTTCACACCTTGACTGGAGATCTTATGGGACATCATTAGATTCTGTTATCTCCTTTTCTTCCTGTAGCTGTCCTGGAAGAGCATGATGAGGTGGGGTGGGGTGGGAGGCTGTCTTAAGAATATTCTGGGCAGCGATGCAGTACGGGAAGAACTACTTAGTCAGAGGACACACCAGGGGAGGTGGAGAATGGAGAGCGCTCTCCCAGGAAAACATTTCCCTAGGCTATGTTTACTCAGAAAGCAAGTCATTCTTGCCACTATTCATTTCCTCCTGCAAAGCTCATGATTCTAGTTAATCAAATGGCTTCATAAAGCATGCTATTATTATTTCAAGACAGGCAGAATGTAATCTGATAGAAAGTACAACAAAGACCTGCATTATATCAGGTGTATCATGAAGGTCAATTGTATTTTGTTTTCAACCCCATAGAATATTGGGGTCAGTACAACCTTGTCATTTATAAGTCTAATCTTTTGTATTTAGATGTTACATTTGACCTCTTTCAAACCACTATAATAATTAGGAATATTATAAAAGTAATGTAAGTAAGTTGTGGAGTCTTTCTGTGTGTGTGTGCTTCTATAAACGTTCCTTCTGGTTTGGAATCTATTGGCCACTACTCTTCTGTTGTATTGTACTATGTTAATGGTTTTCAAGAAAATAAGCAAGTGATAGTCTCCATTTTAGTACATCTTAGATAGTGTCCTAGAAACCCAAATGATTTTTTCCATGTAAAAACAGAATGGCCCACCTTCCCAATTTGACTTTATTTATATAGGTAATTCTCAGAATCACCATAGAGCCAGTTCCCAAGACGATTCTCTTGAATAACTCATAAGATTGCCTTCATTGCACTGTTGTCTAAATGTGAACCTTGCAGAGATTCTTTTTCATGACAGTTCATAAATATTCTATTTCCTTTTTAGCTAGACTTGTCGCTAACCAAACATTTATAGTCAACATTTGTGAGGTGGCTATCAAGACTTAATTCTGCCTCTCCATACTAGAGATATTTATGTACTTACAAAAACAGCTACTTGGATTCATTAATGACAGCTTTAAATCTTTCTTCTAAAACAGCGATTCTGCTATCTTCAAGTCTGGCAGGCAGCAGTGTGCTAACTATGTGACATGTGACTTTAGCCTGCAGGTACACTGCTACTGAGACATCATGGTCTGGTGGATAGAGCATGACAATAATCTACTCTCTCATTCTGCCCTGAGGTCCCAGGTGACCTTGAGCGAGTCACTTGGCCTTGTCTTTGCATTTCAAGTTCCTTTCCACAACAATGGAAAAATCTTTGCATCTGTTCTTTGCAGGGATGCTTCTAATATTGCCTTCTTTCTTCCTGTTATACACATTCTTTTTATTATTGTTTTTCTGTTTAATATTCCTTATGATGTGACCATCCAGCATTCCTAGATGACTGTGTAATTATGTCAGAGAGTCACAGGAAATATTTTTTTCAAGCAGGAAGTTGGGTTAGAAAGATTAGGCAACTATAAATGCCTATGATTCCCTTTGTTTCTCATTCTTCACTGAAAGTTTGTCTACCATGGGCCGGGCACGGTGGCTCACACCTTTAATCCCAGCACTTTGGGAGGCTGAGGCGGGTGGATCATGAGGTCAGGAGATGGAGACCATCCTGGCTAACACAGTGAAATCCTGTCTCTACTGAAAATATAAAAAATTAGCCGGGCGTGGTGGCAGGCACCTGTAGTCCCAGCTACTTGGGAGGCTGAGGCAGGAGAATGGCATGAACCTGGGAGGTGGAGGTTGCAGTGAGCCGAGATGGTGCCACTGCACTCCAGTCTGAGTGACAGAGCAAGACTCCGTCTCAAATTAAAAAAAAAAAAGAAAGAAAGTTTGTCCACCATGAACTCCATTTTCTAAAATTGCCTTCTTTCTTCCACATCTGCCCCATGCCTCCTCCTTATTCCTTTTTCATATATTTCACATTTGTTTTTAATATTCCAAGCTTCCTAAACAAAAGAAAAGGCTACATATTACTAAATGCTGGTATTTTGGAGATGACGTATTCATTCAGCAAACACGTAATCAATAAAAAGTCTAAAGGGCTGTCATGCAGAAACAGAACAAAGTTAGAAGAGAAGTTTAAAGAGACAAATTTTGACTCAGTGTAAGTGTTTCGGGCTAGGCACAGTGGCTCATGCCTGTAATCCCAGCACTTTGGGAGGCCAAGTTGGGCACATCACCTGAAGTCAGGAATTTGAAACCAACCCGGCCAACATGGTCAAACCTCGTCTCTACTAAAAATACAAAAATCAGCCAGGTATGGTGGTACATGCCTATAATCCCAGCTACTCAGGAAACTGAGGCAGGAGAATCACTTGAACCTGGGAGGCAGAGGTTGCAGTGAGCCGAGATTGCACCATTGCATTACAGCCTGGGTGACAAGAGTAAAACTCTGTCCCAAAAAATAAAATAAAATAAAATAAAATGAGTGTTTCTTCTCACATAAACTCACCTGAATGTGAGTCCTGTAGGATGGAGAGCATTGCACCACTAGCAGAAGGTGGTGGATGTGGTGAAAAGAAGAGGAATTCTGGTCACCACAACTAGCTTCATGCAACTACCAGAGTTGCACAGACTGGGCCAGCAGAATCATTGGCTTGTTCAGTAAGGTTGTCAGAACAAGTTTAATGGAAGCAAGAGTTGGTAACAGTGGGCCCCATTCAGTTATTGGGAAGGAAGCTTGACAAGATAGAACCAAAGTGGCAGGCTGCAGTGTGAGGTCAGCTTTTAGGCTTTCAGAACTTTATCCCATCCTCTGCAGCAGCTACAGAACCACCATCACCATGGCAGGTAAATTCCTAGGCAGAAAGGGATGGGTCCCCAGTGAAACTCAACCTTCAAGCCAAGGACAAGCTTTAGCCTGAAAACCAAAGTGTAAATCCACGAACCAGATTGAGAGCTCCCATTTCCATTTGGCATGCTCTCTCCAAACTGGTCCTTTTCCTTCACCTATTTTATGTATACATACCCTTCCCCAAAAGGTCCTCTACACTATTGTGCCTATTTCTGAGTGGTGCTTTTTCAAACATACTCATAGACCAACCAGCATGCACTTCCCCATTTCAAGCCCATAAAAATCCCTAGACTTAGCCTCATGGCTAGCAACACACCTTCAGGTCCCCTCTCACTGTCAAGAGCGTTTCTGTTGCTCAATAAATTCTATTCTGCCTTACTCACTTTCCGATGTCTGTGTACCTCATTCTTCTCAGTCATGGGACAAGAACTCAGAGCTTGTCTAACCATGGGAGTAAAAGAGCTGAAACACTAGTTTTAGAAAGAAACTGGGATTTTGGGCAGTATAGCCATGCAGGGCTGGGGACAATGGTTCAGGCATGTAATCCCAACATTTTGGGAAGCCAAAGTGGGCAGATCACTTGAGCCCAGGGGTTTGAAACTAGCCCTGGGCAACATGGCAAAACTCCATCTCTACAAAAACTACAAAAAAATTAACTGAGTATGGTGGTGCATGCCTGTAATCCCAGCTACTCAGGAGGCTGAGGTGGCAGAATCACCTGAACCCAAGAAGTCGAGGCTGCAGTGAGCTGTAATCGCACCACTGCACTCCAGCCTGGATGACAGTGAAACCTTGTCAAAAAAACCAAAAACATGCACACTACTGAGAAGTAGTAGGGGAAAGGCAGCCCTGGCCCCCAGAAGCTGGTATAGCACACACAGTTATGTCAAGTTATTCTCCTGTTAAACAATCTCACAGAATACCAACGTCAAACGAGGTTACTCTGAGACCATGATAAAGTGAGGTAAAACAAGTCCACTTCATAATTTTATCCAAGGAAAGATAAAACCAAAGTCACTATGCTACCACAAAATGCCAGATATTTCCTCTCTTAGCCAAAATGTGTGACTGCTACTTTATAATTAATCTACCATCTCTATAAATAAGATTTATTAAGATACCTAATTATAGAATTGCCCCCACTTTCTGACAGCGTTCAATCTAGAGTGAACACCTGCTTTGTGGACCCTTTCTGACATCACTCAGCCAAAGCCCAAATCCTGTAAGAAGGTCTTTCTAACACCCTGTCTCTGAGACACCCCATAGTTTCCTATGATATATGTTCTCCTTCTGCAACAAATTATAAACTCAATTTGTTTGATTATAGGTGTGTTCCTGGTGGTATTTGCTTGGAGGATATTGACAATACAAAGTTAGATTCAAAATAGAAGCTCAGTTCCAAGAAGTGGGCATACATTTAGACAATGAGCACTTATTAAAGCTGCAAAGTTAAGAGTTACTCAAACAGCCAAGACTTGCCCGAGGGTTCTGAAATTAGTTCTCACCATGATTTAATTCCAAACCACACCAGAAAAAAAAAGAGCTGATGTCACAATTCTGGCTGCAAGTGAGATTTGGGGGGTTACAAAATATACTGGGCCTGCAGTGCAGAGTTAGGAAAAGAAGCTGCAAAGAGGGAAGGAAGCTGCAATTAGTAAGCTGAGCTGTTTTTATAATGCTCTATACATTCTGAACTCTTAGAGACCAGAATCCTTATGATCAGAATTGCCCAATCTGTCAATCACTGGGAGACACATTAAAGAAAACTGAATGATAATAATACAATTACTAGGATCTAGGAAAATCTTAAGAAAATCTATCTTTGAGTCCTTTTATACTATATCCCTTTATTTAGTTAATTTAGTTTACACGCTCTTTTTCTCTCTGTCTCTTGCTCTCTGTCTCACACACACATATATGTTATCAATATATCCTTTTTTTTTCTATTTTCAAGCCACTTATATATACTCTCAAGGCTAGATGTTCTAACTTGCTTTATTCTCTGCTTAAAGCAGTGGGTCTTGACTTTGGCTGCACATAAAAATGGATGGGAAGCATTTAAAAAAAAAAAAAGAACAACTCAGTGCCCAGGCCACACTCCAGTCCAATTAAATTGGAATCTCTGGAATAACATCCTGGTATTGGGGGTCTTTTCCTTATTATTCATTCCAATGGGCAGCCAAGATTGAGACCCACTGGCTTAGAGTTGCTCCTTCCCCAGACAAAGGTCTCATTATGTAACTGGTGAGTCCCTTTCCAAATAACAGGCCATACCCTTCAGCTATGTTCCTCTAACACAACTATTCTTAACCAGCCTGCAGACCCCACCTGGAAAGTTATAATTTGAGAGTTCTTGGGTGAACTCAGTCAGCTGTTTTGATCCAAAGAGTAACAGAAGCTTGAGAACCACTGCTCTTCCAGCAGGTACAAAGGGGTAATAATATTTAAAATAATTAAGAACAGGTTGGTACCAACCAATCAGAATTGTGCTGGGGTTGGAGTAGTGTACTAGATGTCAAATCATAATTACTGGACCAAAATAAAGCACAGGGAATCCTAAGGAAGTGTATTAGTCCATTCTCATGCTGCTAGTAAAGACATACCTGAGACTATGTAATTTACGAAGGAAAGAGGTTTACTTGACTCACAGTTCCACAGAGCTAGGGAGGCCTCAGAAAACTTACAATCATGGCAGAAGGGGAAGCAAACACATCCTTCTTCACATGGTGGCAGCAAGGAGAAGTGCCAAGGAAAGGAGGCAAAGCTCCTTATAACACCATCAGATCTAGTGAGAACTCACTGTCATGAGAACAGAATGAAGGAAGCCACCCCCATAATTTAATTATTTCCACCTGGTCCCTCCTACAACATGTGGGGATTATGGAAACTACAATTCAAAATGAGATTTGTGTGGGGACATACCCAAATCATATCATTCCACCCCTGGCCCCTCATAAATCTCATGTCCTCACATTTCAAAACACAACCATGCCTTCTCAACAGTCCCCTAAAGTCTTAACTCATTGAAGCATTAACCCAAAAGTCCAAGTCAAAAGTCTCATCTGAGACAAGGCAAGTCCCTTCCACCTAAGAGCCTGTAAAATCAAAAACAAGTTAGTTACTTCCTAGGTACAGGCATTGGGTAAATATACCTGTTCAAAATGGAGAAATTGGCCAAAACAAAGGGGCTACAGGCCCCTTGCAAGTCCAAAATCCAATAGGGCAGTCAATAAATCTTAAAGTTTCAAAATGATCTTGTTTGAATCCATGTCTCACATCCAAGTCATGCAGATACAAGAGGTGGGCTCCCATGGCCTTGGGCAGTGCCACTCCTGTGGCTTTGCAAGGTACAAACCACATCCTGGCTGCTTTCATGGGCTGGCTTTGAGCGTCTGCAGCTTTTCCACATGCATGGTGCAAGCGGTCAGTGGATCTCCCATTCTGGGGTCTGGAGGACAATGGCATCTTCTCATATCTCCACTAGGAAGTGGCCCAGTGGGGACTCTGTGTGGAGGTTCCTATCCCACATTTCCCTTCTGCAGTGCCCTGGCAGATTCTTCATGAAGGCTTTGCCCCTGTAGCAGACTTCTGCCTGGACATCTGGGCATTTCCGTATATCCCCTGAAATCTAGGCAGAGGTTCCCAAACCTCAGTTCTTGACTTCTGTGCACCCACAGGCTCAATACCACATGTAAGTCATCAAGCCTTGGGGTTTGCATCCTCTGAAACCTCAGCCTGAGCTGTACATTGGCACCTTTTAGCCAGGGCTGGAACTGAAGCAGCTGTGATGCCAGGCACCATGTCCCAAGGCTGCACAGAACTTGGGGGTCCTGGGCCCAGCCCAGGAAACCATTTTTCCCTCCTAGACCTCCAGCCTGTGATGGAGGGGCTTCCCCAAAGGTCTCTGACATGCCCTGGAGACATTTTCCTTATTGCCTTGGTGGTTAGCATTTGGCTTCTTGTAACTTATGCAAATTTCTGCAGTCAGCTTGAATTTATCCCCAGAAAATGGGTTTTTCTTTTCTACTGCATCATCAGGCTGCAAATTTTCTAAACTTTTATGCTCGATCACCTCTTGAATGCTTTACTGCTTATAAATATCTTCCACCAGACACCCTAAATTATCTCTCTCAAGTTCAAAGTTCCATAGATCTCTAGGTCAGGGGCAAAATGCCACCAATCCCTTTGCTAAAGCATAATAAGAGTCACCTTTGCTCTAGTTTCAAACGATTTCCTCATCTCCATCTGAGACAACCTCAGCCTGGACTTTATTGTTCATATCACTATCAGCATTTTGGTCAAAGCCATTCAACAAGTCTCTAGGAAGCTCTAAACTTTCCCAAATCTTCCTGTCTTCTGAGCCCTCTAAATCTCTAGAAAGTTCCAAACTTTCCCACATTTTCTTGTCTTATTCCAAGCCCTCCAAATGGTTCCAACCCCTGCTTGATACCCAGTTTCAAACTCACTTCCACATTTTTGGGTATCTTTATAGCAGCACTCCACTCTCTGCAGTACCAATTTACTGTATTAGTCCATTCTCATGCTGCTAATAAATACATACTGGAGACTGGGTAATTTATAAAGGAAAGAGGTTTAATTGACTCACAGTTTCACAGGACTGGGAAGGCCTCAGGAAACTTACAATCTGGCAGAAGGGGAAGCAAACACATTCTTCTTCACATGACAGCAGCAAGGAGAAGTGCCAAGCAAAAGGAAGAAAAGTCACTTATAAAACCATCAGATTTTGTGAGAACTCACTTACTATCACAAGAACAAGATGGGGAAAGCTGCCCCTATGATTTAATTATTTCCACCTGGTCCCTCCTGTGACACGTGGGGATTATGGGAACTACAATTCAAGATGAGATTGGGTGGGGACACAGTCAAACCATATCAGGAAGGGATCAGGGAAGCCAGGGCAACAAAGAGTCATTTAAAGGATGTGGAACAGTGACTATCAACCAGTAAAGAGGTACTTTAATTTTAACATTTAGTACAGGCTTTCTTGTGAGTACCACCTGAATGTCAGCATTGCACAAGCCTACTGCTAAGGTAGTACCTATCTTCCTGGTAGTGCAACTGTATATTTGCTATTTGAGGACCTGTTATGTGCTCAATGAATGCCTGATAAATGGATAAGTGAATGAATTTTACCTAATGCAGACACCCCTTTTATTTTTTCTTACAATTTGTCAAAAGATTTTCTCTTTTATAACATAGTCAACTTCTTAGTGTCTTGATAATTGCAAAGACTGTAAAGAGTTTCATTCTTACATTTTTTTCAATATTGCATATACTGCAAGTCTGCCATGTTGTTAGGTGTTATAAGGAATAACAGTATAAGATGAGATTTCTGAGTTCCCGGTATTTGGAAATACCTGTGCCTCCAAGTTAAACCTTGGTGCTATTTCATTTCATGATGTTACCAAGACCTGTGAAATCAGCACCCAGGGGAAGCATCTACAACAGCGGCAACTCAGATCCCATGGTTGGCTACTGCAGAAGGATGTTTGGGGACACGAAGACTTTCCTTTTACCCTATTCCTTATAAATAACTTCCTATTCATAGGTACAAGAGATAACATTTCCTGTCAATATCAAGTCACATGTTGCTTGATATACGTTATTTTAAAAGACTCCTCTTAGTCTAATTACCTAACATTATAGTGGAAGTCAAGGTCAAAACAGGCAACTGTCGTAACTCCAATATGTCAGTGGTTCACTTATTTTTCATGTCTCCCTCTTGAAGAGAGCTAAACAAACCATCAACAGGAATAAAGCAGAAAGAACTGCATTTCATTCCACAGACAGGACCCATAGTGAGTGATGAGCATCTGCTTCAGTATTTTACAATCTTAAAGTGGTTTATTAATTATAAAAATTTTCCAATTTGAAAGAATCTAGGCAAATAAATTTGATTAACATTTTTAAACGTATGACTAATATATTTTATTTGGTTTAAATATTTGATATTCATACAATGATTCAATATGATACTTGCATTGTAATCAGTCTTGAGAATTAATAATTATTACACTTATTATAGTGAAATATTCACCCAAAGGTGCTCTCATATGCATATAGTGTCAGAAACAAAAGAAACACCGTTGCCCCTTGGCTAAGACCCTAACTTTCAGGACTACCTTCCTGGACTTTTTTCAAATGATACATCCACAGAATGAATGAATATCTTGACTTTGGGCACATGATGCTATCTGTATCCCACTACTTTAACTCCAATCTGGCTATGGGATTTTCCCTCTCTTTATCTTGGAATGCTTCTTTGCTACAGTAGCATTAATAATTTTTATAATTAGTGAATATTTATTATCAACTCATGAAGATAAACACTGACCTACTCCATCAATGACTGAAACAAATTGTTCAGTTTTCTGTGAAACAGGAAAAGCCAATTTTCATGTTAGTGACGGGAAACAGATTGAACGAGCGACCATAATTTAACTTAATAAGAGCATATAGCTCTTTTTATTCAGGGATTTAATTTGATTATTGGTATTCTTATGATAAATGTCTGCAGAACATTGAATTTTACTCGAGTTATTTAAATACCTAAACAAAGCTTAACATCCCATTAAGGTAAATCTTCTGAAAATAAGCTGTAAGTTTATATTCTTTTAATGTATTCTATCTTTGACATCTCTCTGCATTTGATTTTTATGAACACCTGTTTCTATAGGAGATGGCTGGGTGAATTTGTGACTGGAATAACTCATAAGCAGGAAAACATGCTGGGAACTCTTTTGAAGAGATGAAACCTCGATGAAGGGCCTAGATCGCACCAAAGTAAGTGAAGTTAAGAGTTACTCACAGAAGGATAACTGGCTCCCTGAGGATGAAAAAAACATCAAATCCAAAGTATGGAGAATAAACTCAAGCCCAGTCCTACCCAGTTCCATTGTTAACAAAGTCTAAATTAATCAGGATGGAATGAGTCACTGGGAGTTGTCTACAATACCAGCTGTCAACTAGTCATGAAAGACAAGGTCATTCTCCAAATTTTCAATTGGAGGCAAGGCAAAGAAGGCCAAAAGTAAATACAGGTATACCTTGTTTGGTTGCATTTTGCTTTATTGCATGTCATAGCCTCTGCATTTTTTACAAATTAAAGGTTTGTGGCAACGCTGCATTGAGCAAGTCTATCAGCACCATTTTTCTCGCTGTGTGTCTCTGTGTCACATTTTGCAATTCTCACAATATTTCAAACTCTTTCATTATTATTCTCTCTTTTATGGTGATCTATCCTCAGTGATCATTGAGTTATTATTGTAATTGTTTGGGGGCACCATAAATGACACCCAGTAAAACAATGAACTTCATTGGTAAATGTTGTGTGTGTTCTGACTCCTTCACCAACCAGTCATTCCTCAATCTCTCACCCTCTCCTCAGGCCTCCCTCTTCTCTGACACATAACAATACTGAAACTAGGCCAGTTAATAACCCTACAATGGCCTCTACGTGTTCAAGTGAAAGAAAGAGTCACATGTCTCTCACTTAAAATCAAAAGTTAGACATGATTAAGCTTAGTGAGAAAGTCATGTGGAAAACAGAGACAGGCTAAAATCTTGGCCTCTTGCATCAAACAGCCAAGTTGTGAATGCAAAGGAAAAGCTCTTGAAGGAAATTAAAAGTGCTACTTTAATGGTGAATACATGAATGATTTAATAAAAAGTGAAGCAGCCTATTATTTATATGTAGAAAGTCTGAGTGGTATGGATAGAAGCTCAAACCACCACAATAGTTCCATAAATCAAAGCCTAATCCAGCTCAAAGCTCGCAACATCAAGATTCGACTCTCTTTGAGCAAAAAAAAATTCCAACTTGCTGAAGGCCCAGATAATTGTTAGCATTGTTCACCAATAAAGTATTTTTAATTGAGATGTGCTTTTTTTTTTTTTTTTTTTTTGAGACGGAGTCTCACTCTGTCACCCAGGCTGGAGTGCAGTGGTACAATCTTGGCTTACTGCAACCTCCACTTCCGGGTTCAAGTGATTCTCCTGCTTTGGCCTTCCAAGTAGCTGGGGTAAATTACAGGTGCACACCATCATGCTCAGCTAATTTTTTTTGCATTTTTAGTAGAGATGGGGTTTTGCCATGTTGGCGAGGCTAGTCTCAAACTCCTGACCTTAGGTGATCCACCCACCTCGGCCTCTTGAAGTGCTGGGATTACAGGCATGAGCAACCATGCCCAGCTGAGTATGCATATTTTTTAGACATAATGCTATTGCACACTTATAGACAATAGCATAGTGTAAACACAACTTTTATTTGCATTGGGAGACCAAAAAATTTCTACGACTTGCTTCATTGCAACACCCGCTTTATTGTGGTGGGCTGGAAATGAATTTGCAGTATCTCTGAGTTAGGCTTGTATGGAAAAACCAGGGGCATGAATTAGAATGAAGTGGCAATGGTAGGCTCCCCAACCCAAGGAGATATCAGAGTCAGCGCTGCAGCCCACATCCTACCTAAAGCCCCATTGGGTCACATAGGAAGGGCAATTACTGATAGGGTTACAAAAGGAGGCTCTTGTCAAGCACATCAGTGTCCATTTGCCTCTGGGTACTGGAACATCAAGAATGGCAACCCGAAGAATATTTCCAGATCCCCTGGCCTACTGACTGGCAGACAACCAAAAGATACTTATGATAAGTTAGTTGGAAAGCAGAATGAAAGCCACGGATGAAACGGAAATAATACAGTCTCAGGACTTACTGATTTTTGTGTATTATGAGTAAATCAGGTCAGTTTTAGAGTATGCTTCACTCTAGCAAGACCAAGTGTTCAAATGCAAATTGGCTTTCAATAAAACTAAAATGAGCTCAAAACAGATCAGAATAAAAAACATTTTTTCACTAAAAAATTGGATGATAAAACCAAAAGCCATGCCAGTGCTACTCACTGCTTTCCGATGAATGAACCATCAATTTATTCATCTGATAAATATTTGTTGAACAAATAACATGTGATAAGCACTGCTCTAGGCACTGATAAACCAGACACAAGAGCTATCCTAATGGGGCGAGGGTCATGGAACGTGAGCAAGAAAAATGCAAAATAATTCCAGAGAATGACTGTCACAGGGAGATAATAATGTGGGTTCCTGTGATAGAGAATGACTGTGGAGGGGAAGTGGGGTACTTCTTTCAGTAAAGTGGTCAGGAAAGGTCTTTTGGAGAAGGGGTAGTGTTTCACTGAGACCTGAGTGGTGGAAAGAGGGTAGCAGGGGAACAGAGACCAAGCAGAGGAGCAAGCTGGATCTGCTGTTAGGGATCAAGCACTGCATACGCTTGATGAACTGGTTTTGGGCCCAAGATATCTCAGTCTTTATGATTTAATTTGCCCTAAAGCCTTCATGTTCACCTAAGAGACAGAGATAATGACCTGGAGAAAAAGAGAACCACTGAGGAGGACTATACCATGTCTGTTATCCTGCCTGGGTGCAGAGACCACTCCTGCAAGAAATGAATGGAGCTGCGACAGGCCAAAGGTAGAGGAAGGCACTGTTTTCACAAGGGGCCCCTGAGACCAAGGTCCAGGGGACAAAGCACATTTCCAAGTAGAGGAGGGGCCTACCCCCATTTCTTTAAGAAGCCCTGTGTGATTCAGGCTCATTGTGCACAAAAGGAGGAAACAACACTATTTTTACACCTTGAAAGCTTCAGAAAGTGCAGATATCAGCATATTTATAGAGGACTGCACCATTGAGATGGTGCAAAGTGTAACTCTCAGGGGCTCTGGGAAGGAAGAGACTCCCTGAATGAGTCAGGGTGGAGGAGCAGGAGAAGACTTTTCACAAGCACATATAAGACATCCCACTTCCTAGGTGTATTTTGTGTCTACATGCAACAAGGATGAGTCAGAAAAGTGTGAGATGTGTCACCATATCCCCAGCCATAAAATCCCCTAGAATGTCACCCTCTTCTCCTAACCTTCCCTTCACCTTTTTGTTCCCCTGAGGATATGGTTTTCTTTGCTTCCTTCTTTAGCAATGGCTGTTTTCCCTCCTAGGTCTGGAGGTAGAGTAGGTGGCCTCATTGCTCTTTATTGCCCCTTCCAGAGAATTCTTCCTCCCTCTTTCCTATACCCTCCCCAACCTTAAGGCTCATATCATTGCTGTTATAAACTAAATCATGTCCCACCCCTCAAATTCATATGTTGAAGTCCTAACTCCCGTACCATAGAATGTGATTTGGATATGGGATATTTAAAGAGGTGGTTAAGGTTAAATGAGATGATTAGAGTGGGCCTTACTCCAATATTACTCATGTCCTTGTAAGAAGAGGAGATTAGGACACAAACCTACACAGAGGAAAGACCCTGGGAAGACAAGGGGAGAAGACAGCCATCTACAAGTCAAGGAGAAAGGTCCCAGAAGGAACCAACCCTGCCAACACCTAGATCTTGGACTTCTAGACTCCAGAACTGTGAGAAAATAAATGTCTGTTGTTTAAGCCACCTAGCCTATTAATACAATCAGACAGCAATCCTTCCTTGTTGCTGTTATCTGCAGCCCTCTTTGAAGATCTTATTTTTTGATTGAGTCCTGTTGCTGTCTCCTACAGGACCTCTGTCATAATCCTTGGTGATTGATTTCTATGTGTGTAAGCTTTCCAACACCTTGGCCTCTCAGTTCCTGGTTCATCATTCTGGTCCAGCCATCCACTCCCATGATCATAGCACCAAGCAAACTCTCCAACTCATGTCCATGAGATGTTGAGCTCTTTGGCCCATCACAGATGCTGAGCAGGATGGGAGCACCTAAAGCCCCCAGCAAGATATGCTGTATAAATATTTTCACTTTCTATATGCACCACAACAGAAAAAAAAATACTAGAAGGCACTGCCCTAGGTCTTATGATTACCAATAACAACACTCTACTCACAACCTCACTTCAACAATCACTTTTCTTCCAATCACCATCTCCCATCATTACCAACTCCCTTCTCTAGTTATTTACATCCAGAAATATTTGACTCCATTGAGACCTACATGCCATTGAACCTTCCAAAATGAATATTTGTTTAATAAATGAATGAATGGATGAATATTCTTATCACATTCCCACCTCCCCATTTAACTTTTCTTTTTCCCAAACTTACAGGATTAGGACAGGGCTATTTGTGTACTGAGGAAAATGTGACTTTCCCGCTACACAAAAACCAAGGAAATTAATCTTTAATTTAAAATAATAGTTTGTGGGACATAGCATGAGAGCTAGGAAGCCCTTATAGCAGCCATTCATGCCAGCTTTTCTCATGCTCCTCATCATGGATGTCAAGAAACACAGATACTATGTTTTGGGGATCCCATATTTTTCTTAGCTATTATTCATCACAACTAGCAACAAATACAAGTATTCATGCAGTTGTCTTCAAGGACAATGTGAAGCAATGGTTGATATTCTGCAAAGGATTGTCCATATCTTATTTATGGATTAGATGTGATAGCATAATTTGTTGCTGCCCTCCAAAAATCCACTAAATGCAGACAGTGAAAAATTCAATAGTCCACAGAAAATGTTACAATCTGCTCAGATGTCCTAAGGTTACTTATCTACTGTCTTCAAAAATATATAACTCCCTCTCTTCTAAAGCTTTATATATGTATCTTCAAACTCTCCTGCCCAACTAATCCTACTGAGCCATGAAACTGTAGCTTTTGGCAAGACTATCAGACATCATGATGACTATACCTTCCCTGCCAAGATCAATAGTCTCTTTCACTTGCCTTTGTCTAGGTTTCTACCCATATGGCTACCTAAAACACTGTCTCTTTAGTTACCCTCATCTTACCTCCACCTATTGCAAAATTGTCAGACTTCTCTGTTCTTTTTCTCATTGTTCTATTTTTATAACTATTTTACTTTGAATTCTCTCAAGTGTAGACAATTAATATGTGCCTTGTGGAGGGCATGTGTTCCAAAAAAAATGTTAAGCATCATCGTATAACATTGTTCAGCCTCCTGGGATTTTTTTTTTTTTTTTGAAAGAATTTAACGTGTATTCATGTCTCAGAGCTGTTATCTATATATAGCTAAAACTACATATGGCTTTATGGCTGTTACTTTTAATGACTAGCACTTTGTTCATGCTTTACAACACTTATTATTGCATATTATGGTCAACCATTTAAGTGTCTGTTTCCTCCGCTAAACAATGAGTTATTCAAGGGCAAGCAGCAGGTCTTATTTGTATTTATATTCCCAGAATCTTGCCAAGGGCCAAGGGCCTAGCATGAGTTCAGTAACTATTTGTTGAGTGGAAAAAAAAGTGTCATAAAATTATCTAACTGTGTGTGCATGTTTATGCAGGGAAAAAAACTAGCCATTGAGTTCTACCTTCAATGAGGTAAATAAATTAGTAGGGTAAAATTCTATTTTAGGAATTTCTTAAAACAACAACCCAAAATGTTGCATTGCAGAAGTAGAGAAGCAGTCACACATAGATATCAGTCACTCTTAAAGTTGCTTTGGAACCTCAGATTTGACGTCATTAGTAAAACTGACATCATCATCGCCGAGAATAGAACAAGAGATCTGAAGTTGACAAAAGAAGCATGTGTGATCTACCACCATCTGATCTTTGACAAACCTGACACACACAGGCAATGGGGAAAAGATTCCCTATTTAATAAATGGTGTTGGGAAAACTGGCTAGCCATATGCAGAAAACTGAAACTGGACCCCTTCCTTACACCTTATACAAAAATCAACTCAAGATAGATCAAAGACTTAAACCTAAGACCTAGGACCATAAAAATCCTAGAAGAAAACCTGGGCAATATCATTCAGGATACAGGCATGGGCAAAGACTTCATGACTAAAACACCAAAAGCAATGGCAACAAAAGCCAGAATTGACAAATGGGATCTAATTAAACTAAAGAGCTTCCACACAGCAAAAGAAACTATCATCAGAGTGAACAGGAAACCTACAGAATGGGAGAAAATTTTTGCAATCTATCCATCTGACAAAGGGCTAATATCCAGAATCTATAAAGAACTTAAACAAATTTACAAGAAAAAAGCAAAAACCCCATCAAAAAATGGGCAAAGGATATGAACAGACACTTCTCAAAAGAAGACATTTATGCAGCCAACAGACACATGAAAAAATGCTCATCATCACTGGTCATCAGAGAAATGCAAATCAAAACCATAATGAGATACCATCTCACACCAGTTAGATTGGTGATCATTAAAAAGTCAGGAAACAACAGATGCTGGAGAGGTTGTGGAAAAATAGGAACACTTTTACACTGTTGATGGGAATATAAATTAGTTCAACCATTGTGGAAGACAGTGTGGCAATTCTTCAAGGATCTAGAACTAGAAATACCATTTGCCCCAGCAATCCCATTACTGGGTATATACCCAAAGGATTATAAATCATTCTACAATAAAGACACATGCACACATATGTTTATTGCGGCACTATTCACAATAGCAAAGACTTGGAACCAACCCAAATGTTCATCAATGATAGACTGGATTAAGAAAATGTGGCACATATACACCATGGAATACTATGCAGCCATGAAAAAGGATGAGTTCACATCCTTTGCAGGGACATGGATGAAGCTGGAAACCATCATTCTCAGCAAACTATCACAAGATCAGAAAACCAAACACCACATGTTCTCACTTATAAGTGGGAGTTGAACAATGAGAACACATGGACACTGGAAAGGGAACATCACACACCAGGGCCTGCAGGGGCTGGGGAGCTAGGGGAGGGATAGCATTATGAGAAATACCTAATGTAAATAACGCGTTGATGGATGCAGCAAACCACCATGGCACGTGTATACCTATGTAACAAAACTGCACGTTCTGCACATGTACCCTAGAACTTAAAGTATAATTAAAAAAAAATACTGGAATATGCGGTGAATTGCATACTCAATTAATGCATAAATAATTAAAAATTAAAAAGAAGCATGCATGATTCAAATATTATCACTATTCTTGGGGTCAAAACTTTCTCTTCTAGTTTAATACAGATTCTCCTAAACGAGTTCAACCATTGTGGAAGTCAGTGTGGCGATTCCTCAGGGATCTAGAACTAGCAATACCATTTGACCCAGCCATCCCATTACTGGGTATATACCCAAAAGACTATAAATCATGCTGCTATAAAGACACATGCACACGTATGTTTATTGCAGCACTATTCACAATAGCAAAGACTTGGAACCAACCCAAATGTCCAACAATGATAGACTGGATTAAGAAAATGTGGCACATATACACCATGGAATACTATGCAGCCATAAAAAATGATGAGTTCATGTCCTTTGTAGGGACATGGATGAAATTGGAAATCATCATTCTCAGTAAACTATCGCAAGGACAAAAAACCAAACACCGCATGTTCTCACTCATAGATGGGAATTGAACAATGAGAACACATGGACACAGGAAGAGGAACATCATACTCTGGGGACTGTTACGGGGTGGGGGGAGTGGGGAGGGATAGCATTAGGAGATATACCTAATGCTAAATGATGAGTTAATGGGTGCAGCACACCAGCATGGCACATGTATACATATGTAACTAACCTGCACATTGTGCACATGTACCCTAAAACTTCAAGTATAATAATAATAAAATAAAAAATACATATATAGATTCTCCTAATTCCAAGTCTAGCTTTTATGCCAGTCACAAAAATTATACCCAAATATCCCAAGTCACTTTGGGAAGAAAAATAATTGATTCTATTAGTCAAATAACATTCTATGTTAAAAGTCAACTGAATCTAGTCAATTTCTTAAAAACCAGTTATCAATTATGATAAATTGTTTAGATGTATTCAGTCATTATAATTTTATTTTGTGTAGGTTATCTGGGAAGAGTTGGATTCAGCCCCCCAAAATCATAACTGATTCTTTCCTGTGGACTATTGTTTATTCACCAGCCACCACTGTCTGAGAGAATTGAGGACTCATAAGAAAATATATAAACTTTATAGTGACTTATAGAAAAGATATATACTAAAGACACAATCTCTTACATGTAAAAAACAATAATAACTGAAGTGAGGTTGGTTCTCTTCAATTTTTATAGTCTAAGCATGCCTGTTAACCTATATGGAGCATTTATTAGTTGTTAACAAACACTGAGACATCCCGATGCTAAAGTACAAAAATCTGCTATGAAGCTGCTCCAAATATCATATTATGAGTAAAGAATGTTTAGGTTCTTTCCTTTGAGCAAGAACATGCATACTCTGTGACATGGTTTGGCTGTGTCCCCACCCAAATATCATCTTGAATTGTAGCTCTAATAATTCCCACATGTTGTGGGAGACACCCAGTGAGAGAAAACTGAATCATGGGTGTGATGTCCCCCATACAGTTCTCATGAATAAGTCTCACAAGATCTGATGGTTTTATAAGGGGTTTCCCATTTCACTTGGCTCTCATTGTCTCTTGCCTGCCATGGAAGACGTGCCTTTCACCATGATTGTGAGGCCTTCTCAGTCACTTGGAACTGTGGGTCCATTAAACCTCTTTTTCTTTATAAATTATCCGGTCTCAGGTATGTGTTTATCAGCAGCATGAAAACAGACTAATACACTCTTGTAAGAGGTCTACATGAAAAAGCAAATCTTTATAGTGCTCCAAACCAGGGAAGAGATCAGCTGTAAGAATGGAATTTGGAAGAGGAAATTAAGTAAAATATATTGATATTTTAAAATTATGTCCTTTCATAATTATTGTTCAGACAGTTTTTTTGATTGTTTCTGAAATGCAATTTAAATGTAAATATATTAGAGCTTGAAATGAATGGAGCTTAATTTCATTAAAAATCACTTATTCAATTGACATATAGTGATTTAAAGTAATCTTTCAATAGACATGTTTTTAAAATGTAACCTATGAAAAATATATAATTTAATATTTTATTTTTAAATAAGATAAACTATAGGAACTATCTGAAGGGATGATCCAGTTAAATATATTCTCCTATAAAGCCCAGCTAGATTTCTTAGTATACCACATTCTAAGTCCATATACATATACTTAACACAAAAATAAGCATGACTAATAACAAAAAACTTACTTTATCCACTGGCAACCCAGTGTAAAATTATCTGAATAAATGATATGAATAATCATTTATTCATAGGCCAGACAGACTCTATATAAAAGCAGATTTTTCAGGCAGAGGTCATGAGGCTTGGAATACACATTCTAAAAGAGGAAATTCTATTCTTCTCCAGACTTAACAGTGTTGTAAGTCAGGACACATGCTGGATTTCCCAGTCATCCAGGAAGCACTTGTATCTATATGCTTTTGGGGTCAACATGTAAGACTTCTATCTTGAATATACTTCTTTTTTATAGCCTACGTATTAGTCAGCATTCTCCAGAAAGACAAAATCAATAAGATATATAGATTTATAAGAGATTTATGATGAGAACTGACTAACATAATTAGGGAGGCTGAAAGGTCCCATGATCTGCTGTCCATAAGCTGGAGAAACAAGAAAGGCCAGTTCGAAGGGCTAAGTGCCAGGGGAGTTGATGTAACTCGAAGTCGAAGGCCTCTGTTTGGCTGGGACCTCAATAGATTGGATGATGTCTGCCCACATTGGTGAGGCCAGCTCTTCTTTATTCAGTCTACTAATTTAAATGCTTATATCTTTCAGATATAAGATTTGTGTCTCATAGATTGTGTCTATGAGGGCACTTAGACACAATCAGAAATAATGTTTTACCAGCTATCAGGGTATCCCTTAACCCAGTCAAGTTGACACATAAAATTAACCATCACAGTCTACTTAGAGAAACTTCAGCCGCGGGGAGTGCCAACTCCAGACTTGTTTTTTCTTCCCCACATACCTTGCTAGAATGAATCATTGAGGCAGTGAAAAATTAGCAAGAAAGTTTTCTCTTTTGATGTTTTGGCTTCTTATGCGATTATGGCTGGTTCCATTCCCTTTGAACTGGTATCCTTGCTTCTCTATTTCCTAAGAGGTGAATATGTTCAATGCATTCATTTTGTGAGAGACCATCTCTCCCCCAGAACATTTTTCTCTCCTGGTAATTCCTGGAGCCTGGACACTTCACAAGAGGTAGATCTTCTTAGACTAATCACAGCCTGGAAAGGAGTATGCTAATGTTTTCACCATGCTTCGTCTGCCCCACAGACTAATTTCAGCAAGAAATTCACCTCCGAAATGGAGCTGGACATAGGGTGGGGGAAACAAGTATGTTTTCCCTTCAATCTTTAATGTCCTCACTGATATAACCCTCCAAATGGAAAGTATAGGAAAACATTAAAATCTATGCCTATGCATAGCACATAAATAACCCTAATTTGAAGTAATGCTGGCATTCATACTCTGGAATTTTTAGTAACAATTAATAATATTATATTTTGCATTTATATAGTACATTATTCCAATCTATTTCCTTTTTTGATTCTCACAACAACCTACTACAGAGACTAAGTCAAATATTTTTATTTCTATTTAGAAATCATAAGATTAGGCTGGGCATGATGGCTCACGCCTGTAATTCCAGCACTTTGGGAGGCCAAGGCAGGCGAATCACAAGGTCAGGAGTTTGAGACCAGCCTGGCCAACATGGTGAAACCCTGTCTCTATTAAAGATACAAAAAATTAGCCAGGTGTGGTGGTGTATGCCTGTAATCCCAGCTACTCGGGAGGCTGAGGCAGGAGAATCACTTGAACCCGGGAGGCAGAGGTTGCAGTGAGCTGAGATCACACCATTGCACTCCAGCCTGGGCGACAGCGTGAAACTTTGTCTCAAAAAAAAATCACAAGTTTAAACAACTTCTCAAGTTCATAATAGAATAAAACTAGAAACTGGAGCCTTGGTCCTTGAAATGTTTATTGTACACCACCAAGATTCACTACTATTTGGACAAATAGTCAACAAATATCAACTTATTATCTCCAGAGAAAACAATAGGCAATGCTGTACACACAAAGTATGTGTGAACACAAAGTATTTTGAAAATATGTTTGTATATTTATTCATATTTATTCTGTGAAACCTTTAACTAAGTCTTGGAGATTCATCTTTCCCACATGACAGAAAATCAACCATGAAGCCATACAGATGGCAAGCATACTCTTTTAGAGGATTATATAAGGCTTTAGGAAAATATCATACATAATTATAGACATCTTTTTAAATACATAACATATTCAAGAGAAAAATTCAAAGGAATTTATTACATTAAGTTCTAGTTGTAGTCTAACAGTAGAATTTAAAGCGGAAGGAGGTAAGGAAGAAAGGGGGGAGGGACAGGAAGGAGTTTGGGAGGATATCCAACCCACTGGGCTTTTTCCAACACCCTAAACTTAAAGAGAGTGCACTTTAAATTCAACAAAGTCTGGAGTGAATATAATTAAAGAGTATATCAGTTAAATGTATTCATTCAGCTACAAGTAACAGAAAACTCAATATATAGTTGCTTAAAGAATTTATTTTTGTAACGTAGAAAAATCAACAAGGAGATGGTCTGAGCTGGTGTATTTTTTTAATAATATTATCAAAGAACCAGGGTCCTTCTATTTGCCAGCTCTGCCATCTTTAGTGTGGGACTATTGTCCTTGGGGTCACAAAGAGGCTCTTTGTCCTACCTGGCATTATTTGTACATTGCAAGCAGGAAGAAAGAGAGGAAAAAGAAGGCAAATCGCTGCTTTTTGCAGTAATTTCCCCTATAATTCATTAATCTACACTCTGCCACATGGCCACTTCTATCTATAAGAGAAGCTGATGACTCAGGTACTTCTCTTAGAGGCTTCTATAGTACAGAAAGGCACGGAAGAGGGTACTCTTGAATGAATCTACCCATCATATCTCCTACATAATGTTGGACTGCAAGGTACGTCTTAATAGGAAGAGCTTTGAAACTAATCCTGAAAAAAAAAGTCTAGAATACAATGAGAGAAAGAAAATCAAGACAGAAAGAAGCACACAGTGAAAATTCTGCAAGGTGCATTTTGTTTTTCTCTTTGCCAATGTGAAATGTAAGTTAAAGTGGACCTATGTAATATTGAAATTTGGGAAAACTAACAAACCCATCTGAGTGCATATTAGGTGTTTGATAAATATTTGTTGAGTAACTGAATGGTTGAATTCTAGTCCTGCTTCTTCTTTTGCGAAAGTAAATTACGTCTTTAAGTTAAGGCTGTGTTATGTAAAGAGGTGTTCAGGTTTGAAAATGAATTCACTTCAGCTCACTAGAGTGAAAGGTAAAAGCTTGAGAGTACGCTTCCAATCCTGATCACTAGAATAAAATCTCAAACCTATTCTTATTCAGGTGATTAGTTTTAGCATTTGAAGGCTCGAGAGAAACACATTATTTGCTTGTTCTACTCTTTGATAAAACATTTCTAGAAAATACCTGACCACAAAACTTCCATCACTCTTAAGTTTACTTTTTATCTTTTTAAAAAATAAATGAAACTGTAATTTCACAAAGTCTCAAGTAGAAAAGGAAGATTGAGCTTTTGCAGTGAACTGGACAAAACAGTTGTTTTGTGGGAGAGACCTCACCCAACTAATCTCACTTGAGCTGAACAAAATGAAGGTAGACAATATCATGTACTAGAAGACTGGCTCTTTTTCACAGGAAAATAAAATTATAGGTTTTGGCTCAAGTAATAACCTGAACATAATGGAAGCTTTTCTTTCTAAAAAAAATGAAGAGGAATTGTGAGTACATAATATAATTTAGTCTCAAAATGAAAAAAAGCAACAGTAACTACACAGTGTTTTTCATTTTAGGAAACTATTATCCTAAAAGATAGATTTTTTTTTCTTTTTTTTTGAGATGGAGTCTCACTCTGTCACCCAGGCTGGCGTACAATGGCACAATCTTGGCTCACTGCAGCCTCTGCTTCCCAGGCTCAGGTGATTCTCCTGCCTCAGCCTCCTGAGTAGCTAGGATTACAGGTGCCACACCCAGCTAATCTTTGTATTTTTAGTAGAGACGGGGTTTTGCCATGTTGACCAGGCTGGTCTCGAACTCCTGATCTCAGGTGATTTGCCCACCTCAGCCTCCCAAAGTGCTGAGATTACAGGTGTGAGACACTGCACCCAGCCTAGAAGATAGATTTTCAATGCTGAACAGAAATATGTAATGATTTGATTCAATGAAATCTGCACCTGTTGGATCTCCACTTTGGGGCTACAAATAGGCCCAGGGGAAACAGACATGAAACTGCATAGCCTCTGCCTTCCCATTATTCTTAATTTTGTGAAGAAGGCAGATGTAAACAGCAAGCACACAAATAAACTCCAGAACACTACAAGTGCTTTCACGGAGGCACCAAAAAGATAAATGTAAATAAATCTGCCTCAGGTAATGAGAGAAGATCTCAGAAAAGTTGTTGGACCCCAGCAATCTGGCTTCCTGGCTTTCAAGCCTCTGTAGAGTCCCCTCCCACAGTGAGTCAGGGCTTGCCTGGATGACTAGTAGAATACTGAGGAAATGACAGTGTGTGGAATCCAAGAGTAGGCCGTAAAAGAGATTTCTACTTCTACTTGCTCTCCCCTTGCTCTAAGAAAAGCCAGCCTTCATGTTGTAAGAATACTCAACAGCCCTAAGAAGCAGTCTACTCATTGAGAAACTGAGACCTCCTGACAACAGCCAACCAGCTTGCCAGCCATGTGAGAGAGCAATCCTCAAAGCAGAACCTCACCTTCTCAAAGCAGAACCTCAAAGCCAGCACCAAACCTTCAAATCAACTACAACTGCACAAGACACCCTCAGCCAAAACCAACAAGCCAAGCCAATTTTGAATTCCTGGACCATTGCATGAGATAAATATTTACCGTTGTTTTACATCACTAATTTTGGGGCTAACTTGTTATGCAGCAATAGATAACTAATGCAGGTCTTAGTGGATCAACTGAAATGAGCTAGACAAAGGAGTACTAGAAGTCATTCTAAGAAGAAGAAACAGAAGACTCAAAGGCACAGAGATATGAAACGGTCTATTAAGAAAGAAGAGACTCAAAATGCAGTGGCATGGGGTATGTGGAGTGGCAGTAAAGAAGGTGAGGGTAGGAAAGAAAAAGCATGAATGCCAAGATGAGGAGTTCAAGTCTTATCACTATAGGCAATTGAGAGGCAATTGAAGCTCCTAAGTACTAGCAATAATCAGCCTCATTATTATAATCACCTATGCAAGGCTAACTATGTACCAGACATTGTTTCAAGCATTTTCTATAAATTCATTAAACCCTCACCCCTCCTACCCTATGAAATAGACACTTCTATTATCCCCATTTTACAGATAAGGAAGCCGAAGTACAGGTAAAGAGGCGTGGAAGTTGAGGACTGTTTGCAAGGGAATTATTAACAAAATGGATCAGGAAAACAGTGGAATTGGAGACAGACCAGAGGTACTGATGAGTACTCAGGGAAGTGTCATCAATCTGTGGGAGGTTACAGTGGGCTAAGTTAGAAGTACTTGAGCAGGTGAGTTAAAATGTAGAAAGCTGTGATCTTAGAAAAGAGTCCAGAGGAAAGAAAGATGTTATCATTGCTAAGAAGAGGGTAAATGATAATGGAGTTAGCTTCAGGGGCAGGTGATTGGTTAATCCAAGATTAATTCAAGACACAATGAAAAGAAAAAAAAAAAATCTTATATTGGTTGTGTATCCCTTATCTGAAATGCTTGGGATCCAAAGTCTTTTGGATTTCAGATTTTTCTCAGATTTTCAAATATTTGCATATACAGTTATGTGTCACATAACATTTTGTTTAGGAACGGAATGCATTTATACAACAGTGGTCCCAGAATACTGTATTATATTTTTACTGTACCTTTTCTATTTTTGTCATGTTTAGACACAAAAATGCTTAACATTGGGCTATAATAGTCCACGGTATTCAATACAGTAACAAGCTATACAGGTTTGTGGCCTAGGAGCAGTAGGCTATACCAGGTAGCCTAGGTGTGTAGTAGGCTAAGATATCTAGGTTCATGTAAGTACACTCTGTGATGTTTACACAGCTACAAAATCGCCCAAAAATTGCACTCCAGCCTGGGCGACAGAATGAGACTCTGTCTCAAAAAAAAGAAGGAAAGTTTAAAGAGTACAAGGCTGGGGTCTCAGTATTGTCTACATGGAAAATTTAAGGCTGCCCATTGAGAGTGAAGGGATTTAGTATGAGATAGAATACTAACTAGAGTACAAAAGATTGTAATGGCCATCACAGGAAGTGAGAAGGGAACTGGCAGGTACTAAAAACCATCACCAGGCCACCATAAGATCTCCTTGGGTTTGTATGTCAAAGGAATTCTTTTTAGAGAGTGATTTAACTGGCTGGAAAATAATCTCTAAAAGCCTAAAAGGTAAACTCAAAAAGGACATAGACCAGAGCCATTGGTGTGATAAGTAATTATAAGTGGTCTCATAAGAGGAAAAAGAATGTTGTTTTTGTTTGTTTGTTTGTTTGTTTTTTACTGGTTCAACACTTTGTTCCCAAAGAGTTTGCTTTATTCAAAAAGTACTATGTTCTTGGGCTGGGCGCAGTGCCCCTCACCTGTAATCCCAGCACTTTAGGAGGCCAAGGTGGGTCAGGAGTTTGAGACCAGCCTGGCCAAGATGGTAAAACCCCATCTCTACTAAAAATACAAAAAATTAGCCAGGCATGGTGGCGGGCACTTGTAGTCCCAGCTACTTCGGAGGCTGAGGCATGAGAATCACTTGAACGCAGGAGGCAGAGGTTGCAAGGAGCCAAGATTGAACCACTGCACTCCAGCCTGGGTGACAGAGTGAGACTCTGTCTCAAAAAAAAAAAAAAAGGACTGTATTCTTAAGACCAATCTGTGTATTAGGAGAGTCCCCTTCTCACATTGATCTTACAGTCAGCTTGGTAGGGTAAAATCAATTCAAAAAACAGTGGAATCAAGTATTAAATACAGAATAACTCCAAGTAAGAGGGTTAAACTTTGAAGTATGTACAATTAAGATTCAATCTGGAAGTTCATCATTTAACCAAGTACTGAATGACACTGATAATAGCAAATATTAATATTGCTATTAATATTAAACCTTCAATATTAATATGGAAGGTTTGCTATTGTTATAATCAGTAATAAATGTGTCCATTACCAACAGTCACTGTGTACAAAATTTGATTTCTCGTAAGAAGACTCTTCCGTCAAGGATATTTTTAAGGTAGCTATAAAATCATCATATCACCTCACTTTTCTTTTCCGCAGAGATTCTCTGGGAAGACTCATCTATAAATGGAGGCTATGATTTTTGCCACCTTCCCACTGGGAGTTCTCAGTATCCTTGTTTGTATTTTGCAAGATGTTTTAAACGCCAAGGGGGAAAGGTGCTGTGAAATTACTATTATTATCCAACTCCTGTTTTCATCTGTATTTACTTCTCTATAAGCCCTTTTCCTAGTTTCTGCAAAAGCTAAACACAGAATGTTACGTTGGGATGTTAATGAACAACTAAAAATCACCCAGAATTGCTTCTGAAGTGAAAGTCAAGTGCAACAAAAAGAAAAGACCATCTAGAAACAAAATCAGAATGAATATACTTATTATTTAGAGATAAGCATTTCTTTAACTGGCTCCCAAGATTTTTTTTTTTAGTTAACTAATGACCTAATTTAGCTCCTTGAGAATCAGATTTCATCAAAAACCACACCATCCTGGTCATACCATTTTGTGGAATAAGTATGAATAGAGCCAGCACCGGCCCTCTGAGGTAGCCTGGATGTCAATACCAGGTTTACTATCAGTTGAAGTTCTTCACTCCCTCCTCCGCTTGCCCACTCACTGTTTGCATTCCTTATAATTGCACTTTTAATTTTGCATTGTGATTACATTCTTTTCTGTTTTGTTTACTCTTCCTTAAATCTATCCAGGTAACTAACTACATCTAACTCATTTTGAATCACCACAGTGCCTAGTAAAGTTACAGTAAAAGAGAAGTGAATGTTCTTATCCTAAATTACTCATTTCATCAATTCTACCCAAAGATCAGTACAATTGCCTAATACTCGTCAGTTCTAAATTCCATTTAAAACCACCCTTCTAAAATATAAAAGGCAAAGCCAAAATTAAGGTGAAAGGAGTGCTAAATAGAAAACAAGCTGAGTGAGTAGTACTTGAATATGCTAAAACAAGCCTAAAACCCACTGATGGATCAAAAGCTCCTTCATGTCAGTACCACCACGTTAGCATGTTCCAAATTATATCAAACTTGTTAATTACATATGTACTAGATTGAAAGTTTTGTGTTCCTTATTCATCTTTGTACCCCCAATTGACCTATTAACATAGAAAGTCCCGAGACTTAGTTTTGTAAGCATAATGAAGCTCTTATCACTAAAATGGATGAAGTGTATATGTTTTGATTTATTTCTAAAGAAATAATGTTTCTTCTCTGCTCATCCTCTCTTGAGCACAATAAACACATTAAAGTTTCTGCTCATTCCTCATCTCCCCTATGAACCACTCTTTTTAAAAAGTAGCTCCCTTTTGGTCCTCTCTATCCTTCTCACCTATTTCTGTTTTCTCCATTGAACCTAGCGTTAGATGAATTCACCTTACTCATCTGTCTATGGCCCTTCATTTTCACACCAGAACATACATTTCTTGTGAGCAAGACCACCACCTGAAGGTTTCACCACTGTATCCAGCACACAGAACAATTATGTTTGAACCTGGCTATACACTGAAAACACAAGAGAGCTTCTAAAGTGACAGATGCCCAGACTCAAGTCAGAACAATTAAATCAGTATCCCTGGAACTAGGTACTCAAACCTCACTGTTTCATCCTCTTTCAAGACTAACAAGTAATTATAATTTCAGCCAAGTTTGAGAACCACTGACCTAGAACATAACCGATAATTATGGTAAATAAGTGGATGAATAAATCAAAGAACAATTGACTAGAACTCACCACTCATTGCTCAGTATCTGACTTTCGCATAAAAAATGCCCCTTTTGCTTGGTGCAAAGCTACAGCTTTAACCCTAAATAACTGTCTTGGAAATTATGGATTTTAATTTAATCATTTCTTTACCGCCACTGGAAAAGCTACTCATGGTGGGTCAGTAGCAGATTATTTGTTCATTAAGGACAGTGCATTATGGAGCCAGAGTGAGTAAACAGAATCCTTGGAAAATCTGAAGATAGATAAATCTGTACATGACAAATGGATGGGTGTGAAAAGAGAATTGATTAGCACAAACCAACCCATACACAGCTTTTGAAAAATGAGACATGTCAGCTATCCAGACAAACAAGATATACAATACTCAAAATCATCATCACATGAAATCTTTTGAAAATATTCTTGACAATATTTATTTTACTCTGCCTTCTCTCAATCAATAAACTCCTTATGCAGTTATTAGAGGAGGAAATATTCACGCTGATTATATCTTGCTCTTCAGTGATTTTCTTGGGCTGGATGGATTTATTCCTGTATTTTATAAGTTATTCCATCACCCACTCATGCTCCGCTTCAACCAGTAATAGAGAAAACATTAAAAATCCTATCAAGTTCTGACACTGTAAAAGACAGCCATGACTTTCCCTTTGGGTAAGGCACATATTTCTTTAGTCTTTACCATCAGCTATGGGACAGTGAAAACAACAAGTGGTTGAAAAGATTCACTTAACTTATTGGAGGGGAACCTTTTCTTTTCTTTGCAAAACTCTATTCCCTCCATCCTGGCCACAAGTGCCAGGTGCCAGGTAATATAGATTTTGACAAAAATTACTTCAACCAATTTCCAAGTCATGAAGGTGTTACAAGTAATTACTAGGAACAGTCATTAGTTAGTAGAGTGGATACAAACATGGAATTAACTTAGGGTTAAATTTTTTTATTTTTTACTTTAACTTTTATTTTAAGTTCAAGAGTACATGAGCAGATTTGTTACATAGGTAAATGTGTGCCATGGAGTTTTCATTGTACAGATTGTTTCATCCCCCAGATATTAAGCCTAGTACCCATTAGTTATTTTTCCTAATCCTCTCACTCTTCCCACCCTCCACACTCCAAAAGGCTCCAGTGTGTGTTGTTTCCCTCTACGTGTCCATGTGTCCTCACCATTTAGCTCCCACTTATAAGTGAGAACATGTGGTATTTGGTTTTTCTGTTCCTGTGTTAATTTGCTAAGGATAATGGCCTCCAGCTCCATCCATGTTCCTGTAAAGGACATGATCTCATTCTTTTATATAGCTGCATAGTATTTCACAGTGCTGATGTACCACATTTTCTTTATCCAGACTATCACTGATGGACATTTGATTCCATGTCTTTGCTATTGTGAATAGTGCTGCAGCAGACATACACGTGCATGCATCTTTATAATAGAATGATTTATATCCCTCTGGGCATATACCCAATGATGGGATCACTTGGTCAAATGGTATTTCTGTCCTGAGGTCTTTGAGGAATCACCACACTGTCTTCCACAATGGCTGAACTAATTTACACCCCCATCAACAGTATATAAGCATTGCTTTTTCTCCACAACCTCACTAGCATGTTATTTTTTGACATTTTAATAATAGCCATTCTGACTGGTGTTAGATGGTATCTCATTGTGGTTTTGATTTGCATTTCTTTTATTGGCTAAACTATGTCTTTCTAAAGTAGGAATGATTTATTTGACTCTAGGTAATATTCATATGCTTTGGAAGGGTGTTTTATTTTGTGTTTGCCAAAAGTAAAACCCACGGGGGAAGATACTCCCTTTTCTGTCCCTCAGAGCATCACCTGAGACACGTACTCTAGAGAGAAAATCTGTGGCCTTGACCACACTTTTTCTTCATATGGGTTATTATCAATCATAGTAGATCCACTTTCTACCATTGTTTAAACCTGAAGAATTGCTATTTCCCACTGGATAGCTGCCAGGAGTGGTTAACCCCCTGCCTCTACAGAATACCCCTCATCTGCCTTTCCCCAGCCTTGTGCCAACCACATAAGAGGTTTTAATTTCAAGGATTCATTCCAAAACTGTTAAGGGGAGGGTGGGTGTATGATATCATACCCATGTGCCAAAACATTAGTAAGTCTTCAAGTGTAGGCCCTAATAGGATACCTTTGAAGAGCCCTCCATCCCCTGACTGTCCTCCCACTCACTCCTTGCAGTCCTCTCTCTTAAACCTCTTTACATCCTGTCCCTTTCCCTGAAAAACTTCACCATTCTCTCATAAACAGTGAAATTCAATTGCCTGGGTCCCTTGTTCATATCGTGCAGATTCTGCAGCCCTGGACTTGTGCAGAAGGTCCATGGCTATCCCTGCCCATCGTCAGCTGGTTCTGCAGATGGGAAAGGAGAACTCTGGTTTCAGGTGGGGACAGAGTGAGAGCATGCAGTGTGGTGAAGCAAGAGAGGAGTGGGCATCAGGTCCTGTGGCTGGGATGTGGGGGCCTTCTACTCAGGCTATAGTTAATGATGTTTCTAAATTAAGTGAGATCAAAAATACTACATTAGCTTCCTAGTAGAGAATCCTTGGAATTAGGGCTGCCATAACAAATTTCTGATGTTTAAGCCATCATAAACTGGATGGTATAAAACAGAAATTTATTCTCTCACACTTCTAGAGGTTAGACTTCCAAAGTCAAGGTGTCAGCAGGGCTGATACCTTCTGAAGAATCTATTCTCTTCCTCTCTCCTAGCCTTCAGTGGCCACCGGCAGTCCTTGTTGTTCCTTGGCTGATGGCTGCATCACTTCAATCTCTGCCTCCATCATCGCATGGCCATCTTCCCTGTGTGTGTCTCTGTGTTCTGACCTCTTCTTATAAGGACACCAGTCATTGGAATTATGGCCAATCTGATATGACCTCATCTTAATTATTACATCAACAAAGATGCTATTCCAAAATAAGTTCACATTCTGAGGTTATGGGTAGACATGAATTTTGGAGGCTATACTATACAACTATTCAACCCGCTACATGTACTTTACCAAGGAAGGAGATTAATTCTTTCTGAACTTTCCTCTCCCCACCCCCTGCACACAACTAGCAGACACGATCAGTTTTTATTCCTCTTATTATCATCAACTCCACTCTATTTTTTACAAAATAAGGCAAACAGAATTTCTAAGAAAGTAAATACACATTTCAAATTGCCATAATTTAATAGTCAATAAACTTTGATATACATACACTCCACTATCATGTCATTGACTGAAGAATAGACTTCAGTTTAGAACAATCTATCCAGAGCTCTATCCAAGGACATTTATTACTAAAGTAATAAGGTAACTTACTATGTCAGTATCTTATATGGACTACAGGCAGGGTAAGGGTCTAAACTATGCCATTTAAATGCTATATTGTCATAATGTAAATAAATTACCCTTTCCCATTCATTCATTCAGTGACTATTCTTCATGGTCTACTATGTCCCAGAGAGTGTTCTAGGTACCAGGGAGGCAACAATGAATTATGTGGTCTTGTCCTGAGAGAATTTACAGACTATATGATAAAAGATATTACACCAATAATCAAATACATAATTGAAAGCATGACCAATTCTATAAAGTAAAAAGAACAGCGAGGCCATAAATCAAGGCCATCCAGGCTCCTCTTGGGCCTGTTGATGGGCGCCAGGGAGTTCACAGACTTCCCTGAGTCCTGCTCCTAATAGGACTGGGGAGTTGTTGCAGGGTTTGAAGTAGATATGACATAATCAGCTTTTAATTTTTGTAAACAGCTGTAGTATATGCCAATAGAACATAGAGGGTAAATACACGATCTTACTTGGAGTCAGACAGCTATTCACTCACTGTCATCTTCAGTGTCCACATATTTAAAGCAGGAAAATAATGGTTCCTCCTCTGAAGATTGTATTAAGGATTAAGTGAGATAATCTGTAACAGGTGTTCTTAAAACTACTACCCATTTTAAAACAAGAGAAAGAAAATGGGAACTCAGACCAGTCTGGGAAATTCCAAGTGTTTGATCTGATGATTAAAAAAAAAATACATTTTCTTTCCATTAACTGTGCCATTAAAAAGAAATAAATAATTAACTTTGGAAAAAATCTATAAAACTAGAACCAATTTTTCAAACTAAAAGTAAATTTTCAAACTGATGATTAATATAGAATATTCCCATGTTAAAAGATGAATAACACTAAAGAATATATTGTATGTTTATATTCTACACTCATTGCGCATTTATAAGAATATCAATTAATCTAAAGTGCATTAATAATATGAGTATTCAACCACATAAGGGTATTCAAGATAAGAATATTTAAATTGGCATCATTTTTCTCACTTCTTAGGCTCTGCTCATATGCAAAGTCATGAAGGTGATAGCTTGGCTAAGTTAGGAATTAGTCTGCATTTTATGACTCCTACTTAAATAGTTTATCTTGTATTGTTCAAACAACACCAGATTTTTTTAAATCCCCAGAATTCTCACTTATCCTAATCTCATCACCATTGTAAAAAACAAAACAAAACAAAACAAAAAAAGTAAGCTTACTGCTCCACCAATTTTAGCTGTTGCAAAATTCATGACAAGCTATAGAAGTACTATCCCTTTGTTTCTTAAAAATATTTGACAATTGTTAAAATTGCTCTTCTAAGAACTTTGCTGTGTGTAGAATTCTGTTTTCTTATTTTTGTTTTGTATAATAAGCTTCAGTGTCAGTCTAGTCACACATATCTAAACATGAAGATCAAAAAGTAACTGTTCTGGTCACTAATAACTGCCACCCTTTTCTAGCAAAGCAGCATACCCACAGCAGAGGCTACTTAGAGAAAAGAGTGCTGCCCAGGAAGTTCAGTTGGCTTTCAGGTTTCTGATTTTTGCAATTGATCATTGTGCAACTTCTGTAAACACTTTACTAATGTTGAGGCTCTTGCCCTATCATCTGCAAAATAAAGGAGATTGACTAGATTAGAGATTACAAATTGGGCATCTATGGATTGATTTTCATTGCAAGTCAATTCCATTGTTTTTAATCAACCTGCAAAATGTTAAAGAGTCAGGGCATTCATTTTCTATGATCTCTTAGGTCTTACCCCTCCCTTTAATTGGTTTTAATTAATAGATGACATTTGAATAGTTTTAAAGAAAAAATGATCAAATAGGACAGAGTTCCCATATGTCCCCTGCACACAGTTTCCCCTATGATTATCATCTTATAGTGGTGATATGGTTTGTCTCTGTGTCCCCATCCAAACCCCATCTTGAATTGTACTCCCATAAATCCCACAGGTTGTAGGAGGAACTAAGTGGGAGATAATTAAATTATGGGGGCAGTTACCCCCATACTGTTCTCATGGTAGTAAATAAGTCTCACAAGATCTGATGGTTTTATCAGAGGTTTCGGCTTTTGCATCTTCCCCATCCTCTCTTTGCCTGCTGCCATCCATGTAAGACGTGACTTGCTCCTCCTTGCCTTCCACCATGATTGTGAGGCTTCCTTAGCCACGTGGAACTTTAATTCAATTAAACCTCTTTCTTTTGTAAGTTGCCCAGTCTCTGGTATGTCTGGTATCAGCGGTATGTCTGGTATCAGCAGTATGTCTGGTATCAGCAACATGAAAACAGACTAATACAAGTAGCTTCATACATTGGTTACAAGTAATAACCTAGTATTGATACATTATTATTAACTAAAGTTTATAGTTTATTTGGATTTCCCCATTTGTTACCTAATATCCTTTTTCTATTCCAGGATCTTATCCATGATACCCCATTACATTTAGTCATCAGGTCTCCTTCAGCTCCTCAGAGCTGTGCCAGTTTCCCAGACTTTTCCTTGTTTTTTAATGACCTTGACAGTTTTGAGTAGTATTGGCAAAGTATTTTGTAGGATGCTCATGTATTGGAATTTATCCGATGTTTTTCCCATAAGTAGACTAGAGTTGAGGGGTATGCAGAGGAAGTAACAGTTTCATCACATCATATCAAGGGTACATGCTATCCACACGATTTATGACTTTTGATGCTGACCTTGATATTCTGGCTAATGTAGTCAGGATTTTCCACTGTAAAGTTACTTTCTCCCTCATCCTTCCACACCATACACATTAGAAAGAAATAGCTCTGTGCAGCTCACACATAAGATGTGGGGAGTTATATTTGAAATTCTTCGCATGGGAGAGTTGCCTCTTCTCCCCTATTTATTAATTTATAAAATCACTTATTTATATCAGTATAGACTCATGGATGTTTATTTTATCCATGGGTTATAATCCAATACTTCTTTATTTTAGTGCTCAAATTATTGTAGTGCTATTTGCAGCTCTTTCTATTGGCTCTTGTTCTCCTTTGACATACCCTATCAATGTAGATTGGTTTGTTTGTTAAGGACTTTTTTACTTCCAGCACCTTAAGATGCTCCAGACTGATATTTATTTCATATGTTCTACCCCAGTCCTAGAATCAGGCATTTCTCCAAGAGCCCTCGTTCCTTTTATTGGAAAATAGGATTGGAAACCAAGATCTGGGTAGCAGGCATGTTTACTGCTGTCAGAATATTGTTTATTTTAGGCCATTTCAGTTGACAGAGTCTCTCTTTAACTTTACCATATCACATATTTGGTCACTAGTCTGGCCATTGAAGACATTTTGACTTTTCCTTGCCCAAGATCTAGATTACCTCTAAGATTCTTTCTAATTCTAATAGTGTTCTTAGGATTCAATCAATTAAAGAAAGCATGGCCAATTATGGACTGAAATTTAAATGCAAAAAAAGATGATGATGGAAAAATTTCAGGACAAGCCTTTTATGGGCTCTACACAATCAGGCACACACCCCCATGGGCTCATTTCTGGTATCTATATCCTTTTTAATTTTTCATTTTACCCTAGTCCAGAGCTTCCTGATCTCAACAGAACTCCCTAATGCAGGATTTCTCAACCTGGATACTACTATTGACATTTTTGGGGCTGACCATTCTTTGTTATGAGGGGGCCATCCTGTATAATGTAGGATGTGTGTGCATCTATAAGACTACCCTCTAGATACCAACGGCATTCTCCCTTCTGATTCTAAAAACCCAAATGTTTTTAGAACATTACCAAATGTGCTCTAGGAAGTCAATTATTATAATTTAAGCTTCTTTCTATCTCTGACATACCTACAAATGGCTACAATATATAATTGTTGGTTCACTGATTTTTTTCAACTCTCTACATTAAAAAATCTCAATACATGAGAAGAGTTTTTGAAAAAAAAATCAATAGTAATTGGAAGCAAGAGTAAAGCAACTTAAAGTTCTCTTCTTTGCCAAGTTAACAATATTACTACTTTAATGCAGTAACAAGCTGTTACTGTTCTGGATCCCTATTCATAGGTTTACAAGCAACATGTGGGAAACCATTTTTCGCCATAATTGATTTTTGAGTTCTGCAACTTTTACCCTTTGATTATGACAAAGCTTTTTGTTTAACAATGGAAATAGGAAAGCACAAACTTAAAGAAAGATGAAAAAACTCACCTTTTTATATTGTCTGTTTATACCCTGTTCTACTGTGTTTCGGTGAAGTCACCCCTTTACACAGCTTCTGGACTTCCCAGTACCTTTTTTTTTTTTAATTACCTATGGTATTTTGTTATAGTAAGACAAATGAACTAAGGAGGTAGGATTAAATAAGGTCATAAGGATGAGGCCCTAATCCAATAGGATTGGTGTTCTTATAAGAAAAAGAGGAAGCAGAGTTCTCTCTCGCCACAACGTGAGGACACAGTGAGAAGGCACTCATCTGCAAGCCAGGAAGAAGGCCTTCGGCAAGGAACCGAATCTGCAAGATCTTGATTGATATTGAACTTTTCAGCCTCTAGAAAGTTCTGCATGCTGGGGAGGCCTCAGGAAACTTACAGTCATGGCAGAAGTAGAAGGGGAAGCAAGAACCTTCTTCATAAGCAGCAGGTTATGCTGCTTGCCCTCCTTTAGGGAAATATTTCTCATCCAGTCAAGACATGACTATGGACCAGATGAAATCTCATTGCTCTACTTTTAGCGACCCTACTTTTAGACACATGGGAATGGCCAGTCAGTCATGTTATTGTAAAGCAAAGAGAAGTCATTTCATTTTAATTTAATTTTATTTATTTATTTATTTTGCTAATTGAGGAAGTATAAATCTAGGACTGCTGTTGACTTCCTCTTCATAGCTGGAAAGAATGTGGCTAGAACAAAGAGAAGCAGAGATGACTGCAATTGTGCCCAGTTCTAGTTCTGTCCCTATCTTCAGTGAGCCATCTCAACATCTGTAATGGATGATATTATTGTTCACAATGATCTCTTGTCCTCTCTGTAAGAGGGCCTATATCCCTCCTACGGTCATGTCACTGGCAACACCTCCCTGTGGAAGGAGATACTTCTCTCACCCATTGACAGACAGCATGCGTGGCCATATGGTTTGCTTTAATTGATAGAATATGGGCAGAAGGAATATATGATACACCCAAGTAGAGACCATAAGATCCATCAGCTTGTTCTATGATTATTTTTTTCCTCTTCCACAAGTCTGAGACAGGAGCTGCTCCTTCAAACTGTGCCCCAGAATGAGAAGATATGTGGAGGAGAGCTATAGCCAAAATGTAACATGAACAATAAACAAAGCTTTGTTATTGTAAAACAAAAGCTATTTCTGAAAAATTCCTTTCTCTCTTTCTCTCACTCTTTCTCTCTCTCTCCCTCTCTGTGTCTGCCAGAAGATGTTTCCACTAGGTTTCTAGCCTTATAACTGAAAGCATTCTGACTAATTATCCTGTGACTAATGCATATTCTTTAGTCCATGACTAATAAATACAACTTGGCAACACATTTACAAAGCATATTACCAAGGTCAACATGTGTAAACAAGTATACACTGAACTAGGCTATCCCAGAAGAGGTTGTTTTAATGACGAATAACAAATTCTATTCAATATTAAACATATGTTCAGAGATGCTAAACAAGTTTTCATAGTCACACTAGTTTGTTCCTTCTAATGCTCATATTTACATTATTTGCTAGTGTTTTTCCTAAGCCTCCTATAGTCAGATACAATAATTATTATTTCAACTTCTTTAAATATTTCTTTTAATGTATTTTTACTACAAATGTTTCTTTCTACAATTTAATAAAATTTAGTTCATTGCTCAGAGTTGTTAAATTTACTTTGGACATGCAGTATTATTTGTTTTGTTTTATGTTAAAATTGAAACACAGTAACATTTTTCATATGTTTAGATACATAGTGAAATGATGAAAAGTCTGTATTTCCATTAGCTAATATGTTGCAGTCTACTAGAGCATATCCATGTCTGATTTTCCTCACCTTCCTGTAAACACAAGAAGACCATTCTTCCCAACAACCTTGCAATTAGAGCTAAATGACTACCTCTGGTTCAGTGGTTTTCAACCAAAAGCAATTTTTCCATTCACTGCCGCCCCCACCCCAACCTCTGGAGATATCTTTGGTTATCACAGCCAGAGGGGACACCTCTGGTATCTGGTATATAGACACCAGGTATGCTGGCATGCATCCTGCAGTGCAAGGAGAGTCCCCCAAAACAAATTATTCACCCCAGCCATAGTTGAGAAACCTGGTTCTAGGCAGTGAAAACTAAGTAGAAGTAATTCAGGTCAGCTCCAGGCTGAGACATTCAAGAACCTATCTTCTCTATAACAGGCAACTGTAGAAACCATGTGTTGAAATGGAAATACCACAAGAAGCAAGTGACCTCACCTCTCATCACAGAGAGAGAGGTCATCACATAGAGAGAGGAGCTACTCTGAAAAGCTCTCTGAGCCTTAACAGAATTTATATGATCATTACATAAATCTGTTTTTGTCTTTAACCTTCATTGTATGTCTTAAACAAGATTTCAGGGCTAATTTTTCGTAGAAGCCTAACCTATTCTATCCTTACTAATATAGTTAGTTTTATAAATTTTCACTTATATGCAATAAATATAGTACTTTTTTTAAATGCCAGATGTATTACTCCATTTTCACACTGCTGATAAAGACACATCTGAGACTGGGCAATTTACAAAAGGAAGAGGATTATTGGACTTACAGTTCCACATGGCTGGGAAGGCCTCACAGTCATGGTGGAAGGCAAGGAGGAGCAAGTCACATCTTACATGGATAGCAGCAGGCAAAAAAAGAGCTTGTGCAGGGCAACTCCGCTTTTAAAACCACCAGATCTCATAAGACCCATTCACTATCATGAGAACAGCATGGGAAAGATCTGCCCCCATAATTCAATCATCTC
The DNA here is from genome assembly GCF_028885655.2 of Pongo abelii. Taxonomy (NCBI): domain Eukaryota; kingdom Metazoa; phylum Chordata; class Mammalia; order Primates; family Hominidae; genus Pongo; species Pongo abelii. Next base: position 36,503,555 of record NC_072007.2, on the reverse strand, counting down.
CCACCAGGTTCCTCCCACAACACATGGGAATTATGGGAGCTACAAGATGAGATTTTGGTTGGGACACAGAGCCAAACCATATCACCAGGTAATATCATATATATAGCATCAAATAGCTTTTAAACATAACTTACTTCTCAGGCAAATTTCTTTTAATATTCCAGTTATTAATATATGCTGAAGATAGAGATGACATTATTCAAGCAAAAGCAGGATTTGAAGAATGTATTTTAAAGACCAGTTGGCAATACACTCAATAAATCCTCAGAATGTGGAACATAATTATATGTGTGTCAGAAGAGGGGATCACCCAGGTCTGAAAATGACACTGAGAAACTATAACTTCCACGGCGGGTAGAATGTTTTTCCCCAAAAGTTATAAGAATGTGAAATAAGAGGTTTAAAAATGATTTTTTTTTCCTCAACAGAGTGAAAAACAGAGTTGATCCTATGCTTCATTTCACAGCTGCCTAGCTACAGTGAGTGATATATGTTTCTAACACAATGGATGGTGGCTTAGGAAGAGGATCCAATAAAATCTATGCTGGAGCCAAAAATAAAATCCAAGGAAAATGCCACTAGTTAATCACTCTAATCAATTCCCCCTGTGCACCAGAGAAGGGCTCACATTTAAACCCAGTATTATTATAGGTATTTAGATTAGTCAAGAGCAGTGCTATAAGGACGAGAATCCCAAAATTTTAATTTAAAGCCATGGGTTTCCTAATTTCAAAATATTTTCCACTTTTTTTCCTTCTCAAAGTCATAATAATAATTTGTAAAGCTTTCAAGTCATGCTTCAAAATTGTCAACGACCACCTTTTTATGAGACAAAAAGTTGTGTGAAAAGGTACCAAAACGTAAATAAGAAATGTGAGTTCAACTGTGATCACTTCAGTGTGCACAATATTGGCAAGTTCCAAAATGATGATACCTGCAGTAACTATGTATTTAACTCTATATTTTCCCAATAGAGACATTTAATTGCCAAGGAAGCAATTAAAACCAGAACTCACATTTCCCATATTTTTAAAATCTGAAGTTAATTCCATATGAGCATATCTCATGGCTAGAGACCAATTAGATGTAAGCAAAGGAAAAGAATTCCTTGCCAAATGATTTTGACCTTGCGATTTTGCTCATTTCCTTAATGCGGTCCTGTGGCAGTGAGACTGCATGATATCCTGGGAGATCCACTCAGCTGGTAGTTCCGGGGTTCTAATTCTGTTCTAAAAAGCTCTAAAATACTGTGGACTTTTATGCAAATATTATTGAGTCTCAGACAGGTTACAACACAGAACACGATGGCCTCACTAACACCCAGAGAAGGGAGGAGAATTCCACATTAAAGAGTACTGGATACTCAACCCTGTTGTAGGAGTAGCCAAAAAATTAATGTATTTTTTTTTCGAAGTCAGATAGGGGAGTCAGCCTGGTTCACATAGGTCCAACTACTCAAGAAGGTCCAATCCAAAAGATGAGATGCTCTGGGAGGCCAAGGCAGGCTGATCAAGTTCAAGAACAGCCTGGGCAACATGATGAAACCCCAGCTCTACAAAAAAATACAAAAATTAGCCAGGTGTGGTGGCACACACCTGTAGTCCCAGCTACTCGGGAGGCTGAGGTGGAAGGATCCTTTGAACCTGGGATGTGAAGGTTGCAGAGAGCCATGATCATACCACTGCACTCCAGCTTGGGCAACAGAGTAAGACTCTGTCTCGAAAAAGAAAAAGAAGAAAAAGAGATGGGATGGGCCAAGAGGAGGATACATGACAAGACAGGTTCCTGATGATGCTCAGAGAGGGGTAACAGGTTGCTGGTCATATGGGAAGGATGATATGTACCATGAGGAAAATATCAGGGTCTTGGTCCCACAGATTGGAATTCAGGATTGGGTTTCTGGCACTACAGGACACTGGAGTGCCAAAGACAGAGTGGCACAAAGCCACATGGGGGTGGCACAAAGCCAACCCCATGATCTGGGCTACCTCAACACAGGTATGCACAGGTTTCTCAAGCACAAAGATTGCCAGGACAGTACCTGTTATAATTACATTCTGCTTCCTAGAGAAACTATTTTTAAAAACTCCCAATTTCCTCCCCATCCTAGTCAGAACTAGTATCAAGACCAGGAGTAAAGGATGTTTGTTGCTATTCACTTCAGAGCCAGTGAAAGACAATGACTGTAAAAACAAAAGAAATGATTAAATTTATCTCCCAAATTTTTTTCTCTTACATTTTTAAAAATGTTTCTATGCTTTCCTTGGAATCAAGACAATTACCAATGTAATTGTCAAATGCAAATACTATTCAATATATAAGCATTCCAGCGTGGGGGATAAGTGGAGTCAGTATTATGACTTTCACATTGACAATACATAAGACATTAGAAATTTCAGTGTTAAGAGAAAATACTCAGTTGTTTGAAATTGTTACATAGTTAGAAACTAAAATAAATATTGAAATGAGCTTGTTCAAAGTAAAAAATCCTTTATTAATGTATGAAATATGCTATATTACATGACCTTTATTTTCTGACTGTATTTAAATTGTATCCACCATCACCTTCACTAGACTGTGAAGGTGGAGAATGCATATTACACATCTTTATAACTCTTCCTGTTACCTGACTCTCAGTGGGTGCTCTTTCAATGAATGTTTTCAAAAGGGATATTTTAAAACCAAGTTTATGATGTTGCTGGAAGGCTTTATGATCTTGACTTCGACAATAGGTTAAGTGTGCTAAAAATTATGCCTATTCTACCCACACGGTTGATCAATAAAGCAATAACATTATTAACAACAAGTACAAAGCCCCCTGGAACTTCCTGAATTCAGTTTTAATTTTGTCTACAGGCAAAAAAGTTGCAAGGAAGTCATGGTGAGGTAGTTCTGAAATACAATTATCAAACTGCAGGAAGGCTGAGTTTAACAACTCAAGTTCCATTGAGTTGTATTATTATTATTGGCATCCAAATTTAAGTAGTTTATTTTTAAATGTTGTGTTGTAATACATTGTACCTAGTAAAGGAAATTCTCTGACATTGAAATAAAATTTGAAAACCAAGGAGTAAAAGAGGGAAAGAATATTAGTAAGCATCAGTTTATCAATTTTATAGCTAAAAATTAATGTGAAGTAGAAATAGTGAAAGATAACAGACAAACATATAATTCCAGGTGATTCATTTATAGCACCTCATTGTAAATGGAATAAGGATTTGGTTATATAAAAACTATCTTTAAAATAGTATGAGTGGAAAGACATGATGTCTATGAACTGTGTTGAATGGCCAGGGTGAAAATACTGCAGCGCACAACAGCTCAGGATTGACAACAGCAGCCACTGTGATTGTCAACTTGTGTTTTGTGGGTGGACCACAGGAACTTCCATAAATGGGTGTATTGTCTAACCATTTCCTTTGTATTACCATAACATCCAATGTGTACCCATGGTTTTAACAGTAGACTGTTTAGAACCTAAACACAAGGAAATTCTTGGAAATTGATTGAAATCATACATTGGAATTGAGCAATAGTTGCTCCTTTAACCAAGCATGAGCTCTCTGGCATCTCAAATTCACAATCACTTCTTAACATGGAGAGGCCTGGTGTTATTTGCCATTGATCACTAAAGTTGAGTTGCTAAACTCAGCCTGCCCAATCTCCATGTCCTTGACCAAAGAAAGATTCTGCCTTATCTTGCAAATATTTTCTCATATATCTTGATATCTCTTGCAAAGCTTTGGGAAGAACAGGTGGAGCTGTGATGAAGGCAGGAGATACTCACAAGGCCGTCCAGACCAACTGTCCTAACTCATGCTATCAGTGGGGCACTATTACACTTAAGATAATCCTTTTCTTTTCACTTTTCATATGCAAATATTCATAAGGTCAATGTTACTTTTAAATGTCTAGAGTGATTTCCACTAAGTGTGTATTTTTTAAATGCCAAATATATCAAGAACCAGTTATCGTATTGTTTTATCTTGCAACATCTTTTGAAGGCAAGAATTAAAGAAATTGGTATCATCGTGTATCATCATTATTTATCAGAACCTCACAGGCTACACATCTAGTTGCCCAACAAAACTTGAAGATGAGGTCTTTGTGAAATAGAGAACGATAACATGCTATTGAGAATGTACTACTTTGCTGAAGATCCTTAGCCAAACAGTAGGTTCATTTTTCTAAATGCCTACTTTTCTCCTTCAGTGGCTTTGATTAAAATTCTGAGAATAGATGCAACTATTTTGTAATATACAGACAAAATGGAAAGCAGACCATATTAATCTGTCAGCAAGCTTTAAATATTCTTTCTCTTGTCTTGTGCAAAACAATCTTCATCTACCATGCATTTTCATCCCTCTGGCTTCCTTCTGGTTATTGGTCTTTGTGTTATTTCTGCAAGCACATGGAAAGATTTTATTATGTGTATGGATTAAGCCTATGATACATAGAGTCTGCTTTATTCAGCTGAATTTGTCTTTAATACTCTTCAAAGTGAATCTGTAAAAAAAAAATTTTTTTTAAGTCTCCATTAAGAGCTGTTGCCCATTATAACTTCTAAAGTTACTTCATAGCTTTCCAGTTTTACAACATGCACTAAATATAAATGAAGAGCAAATAAAGATAAATATTGTACACCAGGGGGGCTCATAAAACCACTGTGTAATTGTCCTGTCCTCTAGCCAAGCCCAAAAAAGTAGCACATAAAGTCCTATTTTTAATGTTTTATATTGTTTTGTCAAAACCTTGGGACTGCTCCTAAGATAAGGCCATATGCTTAAATCAGTATTAGGCAATTTCTCTCTTTCTCCCCATTAAAACAACAAAAAAACACCAAAAAAAAGCTAGAAGGGGAAAAAATCTCAGTTCTGGCTTTTTAGTATCAACCTTTTTAATTAGGAAGATAAAGCTTTTTAATATTAAAAGCAAATTATTTATTCCTCAGGGATTTATTTTTCTATAATATATAATACTGAATGTTCACAATACATTATTTTAAATAGGAGATGAGTCTCTTGGCCCCAGGATATAAATACATACCATGCTATTCTAACAACCAAGAAACAGTTTATTCTCTTAATTACTTATGATTGCTTTATTCTCTAATAACATATATGACGTGTTAAGGAAATAAATAAACAACTTAAAAGTAGAAAAAAAATATGGAAGAGTCTCGATGGAGTTTACAAAATCCCACTGGATGAAGAATGGAAATTCTGAGCAGTTGGTGTAGGGTGGGGCAGCTGTCTAACACTAATTTTGGGTGTCCAACTTTAACAATAAAAGATATACATCTTTTATTCTCTCATCAATTACTATTATTAGCAATACCGTCACTATAATAATATTAGTTATTATATCACTATAAATTAATATTTAATTGATCAATCTGCAGAAATGTATAACATATATTCATCCAAAGGATTATACATTCTCCTATCAGACAATGTAATAATAGCTTTGTATTCAGAAAGTATATTTTAACAGAAAAAAATTCAAATGACAATTCTAATAGATTTTAAAACAGTGTACAAGTAAAATACACTGGTTTTGTACTTCAAAAGTTGAAGGAAGATATCCAGTCATTAAACAGTCTACAAAACACATCCTAGTAGATTACATTAAAAAACTATGCACAATATAAAAAGAGCTGAAAACAGTCTTCGTTGTAAAAATAATTTAAAACAAACTTTTCAATTTAAAATATTATCTATAGCACAAACACATTATGCAAATGGAAAACTAAATATACTGCATTCTTTAGTGTAGCCAAATAAATTCAGATTGAGACACCTTTTAGGTAGGGAAATGGCCATTCAATATGATGTTTTTGTCTGGCAGTAGTGGTCCTAAGCTGGGTATTTTATGCATAAAGAACAGCTATATTTCAAACCCTTTTTACTGTAATCAATACTAAAGCAGTATTAGAATACTTTATTAATTTAGGAGTAATGTTCAAAAATGGTCTGAAAAATAAATGCTTAATGTGCAATTTCATAAAGTATGAACTTCTTGAAAGGCTAGAAGCTTTTGCAGCTAAGAAAGTTGATCTCTAGTTGTAAGCATTTTGGTGACTAAAATGAAATGGGAAAACTAAAGAACCAGAATCAAAATCCATGATGTATAAAAAGGTGAGCACAATTAAGCAAGATTTAAAGCTCTCTAGGAATAGACCAATGCACAGAAAAATTAAATTCTACCCATGAAAGACTGACTATTTATGTCCTTGATTCACTAAAGCAGAAAGGAATTTTCAATAATATAAAGGACAAAAAAATTGTTTCATGGGCAAAAGGCTCGAACAGGCATTTGATAAAAGAGGTTATTAAAATAGCCCAAGCATAAGGGAAGACGCGCAACATAATTATTCAATAAGGAAGTGCAAATTAAAACACAAAATAAGATACCACTAAACACCCACCAGTGGCTAAAATTTAAATGGCAAACAATTGTGTCGGCAAGAATGTGGAGCAACTGGAACTCTCATACAATGTTGATGGAAGTGTGAATTGATACAATAATTTTGGAACAGTTCTTAATAATAACTATAAAAACTAAATATATGCCTACCCTATGGCCAAATAATTTCACTCTTACATATATACCTAAGAAAAATAAACACATATGCCCACTAAGATATAAGACCAGAATATTCTTAGCAATTTTTTTACAATTGCTTAAAACTAGGAACAACCCAACTGTTTGTTAAGAGTAGAATAAATATTTTGTGGAATATTCACCTCCCTAATTCAACAGAAAAAGACCTATTGATTAATACAATTAACTTGGATGATTTTTACAGAAATAATAATGAGCATATACAGACAAATAACACATTACGGACAAATAACAACACAAAGAAATACAAACTGTATGATCCCATTTCTGTTAATAATAGAATGAGTTTTTGTTTTATTTTGTTTTTGAGACAGGTGACCCTGTCACAAATACTGTGTCATCTAGGCTGGAGTGCAGTGATGTGATCACAGTTCACTGTAGCCTCTACCTCCTGGGCTGAAGCAATCCTCTCACCTCAGTCTCCCAAGTAGCTGGGACTAGGGGCATACATCATTACACCTGGCTAATTTTTGTATTAAAATCGAAGTATTTGTTTTCGGAGACTATTGTGGATATGTAGGTTTTGACAGGATATGGACTCTAGGGAACTTTCTTTTATGCTGGAAATGTTCTGTGTCCATCTGAAGTGGTTACTGTTACACAATTGTATGTGTGTGTAGAAACTTGAACATATAAATACATAAATACATACATAAAAATTATCACCTGAGATTTTGGTACTTTATATGATAGATGTTATATCTCAATAAAAAATTAACAATTAAAGATTTTATATCTGGATAGCAGAGACTGGTAGAGACTTATCTCCTTTTAGGGGAGAGCACTGGAGATGAACATACTGGATAGCTTGTTTTCTTCCTCCCTACTCAGCATGAAGAGCCAACAAAGCATTTGTTTTCTTTGGCATACTGGCCCTCTGCCTATTTGATATACGTATTAGTTTCCGAAGGCTGCTGCAACTAATTACCAAAAACTTAGTACCTGAAAACAACAGAAATTTATTCTGTCACAATTTTAGAGACCAGAAGTCCAAAATCAAGGTGCTACTAGGGCAATATGCCCAGGGCTGCACTCCCTCTAGAAAAGAGCTCTTCCTTGCCTCTTCCAGTTTCTGGTGGCTCCAAGTGGTCTTTGGTTTGTGGCTGCATGACTCCAAGCTCTGCCTCTGTCATCACATAGCTTTCTCTTCTGGGTCTCTGGGTCTCCTCTTCTGCTATAAGGAACTCGTTATTGGACTGAGGAGCCACCCAGAAAATCCAGGATGTTCTCACTTAGAGGCTCAATTATTTCTGCAAAGACCCTTTTTTCAAATAAGTTCACATTCATAGATCCTTGGTGTTATGATATGGACATATCTTTTAGGGGGGACCACCATTGAACGCACTAAAATGTTTGTAAATTAAAATGAATGCAACTCTCCATTTATTTATTACAATAAATTTAAGATAATATAATATCTAATCTCTAGCTAGTTAAGAACAATAACAATATACATGTACTTTGTGTCTTACAGATGTAAAAGACATTGTTACTTTTAAAAATCTGATTTGACCTTGATAATTAGATAATTTTTTTTAAAGATTTGCCATGGTAACCACGCTATATTATTCATCACCCATTCATCTATTAAACCAAAGGATAGGATAGAGTGTTGAAAGTTTTAGTCTTAATTCATGACAGAGAACTGGTTTGGGTCAATTTTAAAGAAAGACAGTATGACATTCAGCTTTTGACTCACTCAGTAAGGAGTTGAAAATTGCTTCCACAGAAACACTTTATGGAATATGATAGCACAGTATAGAGGACAAAACTGTTCAACCAAAACTTCCTAAGAAAGAAGTTGAACCCTACATAGGATTGTTTGAATAAAAATATAAAATTGTCCTTAACTAAAGTTAACAAGCTGTTTTCTATTTTCTCCTTTTATGGTTGCTAGCCTTTGCCCACTTCAAGTCATAATGATATATTATTAGTTCAGGTAATTCAATACATTTATTTTTCAAATATCAAACATTATATTTACAATTTCAGAAATTTATAACTTTTAGAAACTTTTTTTAAGTATTGTTTTTCTCCCAAAGTTATAAAAGATATATATGTGTACTTTATATGTATATTATATGTGTTTCTTTTTTAAATTCTGGGGGGTATATAGTAGATGTGAATATTGATGAGGTACATGAGATATTTTGATACAGACCCACAATGCATAATAATCACATCAGGGAGAATGGGGTATCCATCACCTCAAGCACGTACCCTTTCTTTGTGTTGCAAAGAATCCAATTATTCTTATACTCTTACGTATTTTTAAATGTACCATAAACTATTATTGACTGTAGTCAAACAACCCTATTTAAAAATGGGCAAAAGACACGAACAGACGCTTCTCAGAAGTCATACACTCAGCCAACAAGAATGTGAAAAAATTCTTGGCATCACTAATCATTAGACAAATGCAATTCAAAACAACAATGAGATACTATCTCACACCACTCAGAATGGCTATTACTAAAAAGTCAAAAAATAACAGATTCTGGCAAGGCTGAAAAGGAAAGGGAATGCTTATACACTGGGGGTGGGAATGTAAATTAGTTTAGCCACTGTGAAAAGCATTTTGGAGATTTCTCAAATAGCTTAAAATATAACTACTATTCAACTCAGCAGTCCCATTACTGGGTACATACCCAAAGAAATATAAATTGTTCTATCATAAGGATAAATTCACATGTATGTTCATGGTAGCACTATTTGCAATAGCAAAGACATGGAATCAACCTAAATGCCCGTCAACAGTGGACTGGATAAAGAAATGTGGTACACATACCTTAAGGAATACCACCTAGCCATAAAATGGAATGAAATCATGTATTTTGCAACAACACTGACGGAGCTGAAAACCATTATCCGTAGTCAATTAACACAGGAACAGAAAACTAAATATGGCATATTCTCACTTCTAAGTGGAAGCTAAACAATGAGTACACATGAACACAAAGAAGGGAAAAATAGACACCAGGGCATACTTGAGCAGGGAGGGTGGGAAGAGGCTGAGGATTGAAAAATTGCCTATTGACTTCTATAGTTATTACCTGAGTGACAAAAAAATCTGGACGCCAAACCCCTACAACACAAAATATACCCCTGTACTAAATGTGCACCTGTACCCACTGAATCTAAAATGAAAGTTGGAAATAAATTTAAAAAAAACAACAACAACATAGGAATGCAGAGATCTCTTTCCTTTCTTTTGGTGTATACCTAACAGTGTGATTGCTAGATCTTATGGTAGCTCTATTTTTAGTTTTTTAAGGAAACTCCAAGCTGTTCTTCATAGTGACTGTACCAACTTACATTCCCACAAACAGTGTACAAAGATCCTCTTTCTCCACATCCTCACCAGCATTTGTTATTGTCTGTGTTTTAGATAAAAAACATTTTAACTGGGCTGAGATCTCATAAAATTTTGATTTGCATTTCTTTGATGATCAGTGATGTTGAGCACCTTTCCATATGCTTGTTTACCATTTTCTATGTCTTCTTTTGAGAAATGTCTATTCTGATCTTTTGCCCATTTTTTGATTGATTTATTATATTTTTTCCTATAGAGTTGTTTGAGCTCCTTATATATACTGGTTATTAATCCCTTGTCAGATAAATAGCTTGCAAATATTTTCTCCCATTTTGTGCATTGTCTTTTCACTTTGATAAGTGTTTCCTTTGCTGTGCAGAAGCTTTTTAACTTGATGTGATCCCATTTGTCCATTTTTGCTTTGGTTGCCTGGGCTTGTGTGGTATTACTCAAGAAATCCTTGCCAGATCCAAAGTCCTGGAGAGTTTCCTCAATGTTTTCTTGCAGTAGTTTTATAATTACAGGTCTTAGATTTAACTCTTTAATCCATTTTTATTTAATTTTTGTATATGGCAAGACATAGGAGTCTAGTTTTATTCTTCTGCATATGGATATTCAGTTTTCCCAGCACCATTTTTTAAAGTGACTATCCTTTCCCCAATGTAGGTTCTTGGCACCTTTGTTGAAAACAAATTCACTGTAAATGTATGGATTTGTTCCTGGAATCTCTGTTCTGTTCCATTAGTCTAAATGTCTGTTTTTATGTCAGTATCATGCCATTTTGGTTACTATACCTGTAGTAATTTGAAGTCAAGTAATGTGATTCCTCTAGTTTTGTTCTTTTTGTTCAGGATAACTGTGGCTATTCTGGGTCTTTTGTGGTTCCATATAAACTTTAGATTAATTTTCCTATTTCTGTGAAGAGTGTCATTGGTATTTTGTAGGGATTGCATTGAATCTATAGATTGCTTTGGGTAGTATGTACCTTTTAGCAATATTGATTCTTCCAATCCATGAACATGGACTATCTTTCCAATATTTTGTGCCTCTTCAATTTCTTTCATCAGCATTTTATATTTTCATTGCAGAGATCTTTCACTTTTTTGGTTAACTTAGTTCCTAAGTATTTAATTTTATTTGTAGCTATTTTAAATAGGATTACTTTCTCAATTTCTTTTTCAAATTGTTCGCTGTTGGCATATGGAAATCCTACTGATTTTTGTATGTTGATTTTGTATCCTGCAACTTTACTGAATGTGTCCATCAGTTCTAATAGTTATTTGATAGTGTCTTTAGATTTTTCCAAATGTAAGAAAATATCATCTGCAAACAAGGATAATTTGACTTCTTCTTTTCCAATTTGGATGCCCTTTATTTCTTTCTCTTTTTTGATTGCTCTAGCTAGGACTTCCAGAATTATGTTGAATAACAGTGATGAAAGTGGGCATTCTTGTCATGTTCCAGATCTTAGAGGAAAGACTTTCAGATTTTCCCCATTCAGTATGATACTAGCTGTGGGTCTGTCATATATGGGTATTATTGTGTGGAGGTATGTTCTTTCTATACTCAGTTCTTTTAGGGTTTTTTCATGAAAGGATGTTGATCAATTGAAATGATCATATGGTTTTTGTCTTTCATTCTGTTGATATGGTATATTACATTGATTAATTTATGTATGTTGAAACACCCCTGCATTCCTGGAATATATACCAATTGGTCATGATGAGTGGTCTTTTTAATGTGTTGTTGAATTTCATTTGCTAGTGTTTGATTTTTGTATCAACGTTCATTAGGGATATTGGCCTGTAGTTTTCTTTTTTTGATGTGTCTTTGTTTGGTTTTGGTATCAGGGTAATACCGGCCTCGTAGAATGAGTTTGGAAGTAATCCCTTGACCTCTATTTTTTGGAATAGTTTGAGTAGCATGGGTATTAGTTCTTTAAATGTTGGATAAAAATCAGTAATAAAGCCACTGGGTTCTGGTCTCTTCTTTGCTGACAAATTTTTTCATTATAAATTCAATCTCATTACACATTGGTCTGTTCAGGTTTTGAATGTCTTCACAGATCAATTGTAATAAGTTGTAATGTCTGGGAATTCATCTATTTCTTCTAGGTTTTCCAATTTATTGGCATATACTTGCTCATAGTAACCTCTAATAATCCTTCGAATTTCTGTGATGTTGGTTGTAATGTCTCTTTCATCATCTCTGATTTTATTTATTTTGGTTTTCTCTCTTTTTTTGTCTGGCTAAAGGTTTGTCAATTTTATCTTTTCAAAAAACCATTTTCTGTTTTGTTGATCTTTTGTGTTGTTTTCTTCATTTCAGTTTCATTTATTTCTACTCTTTTTTTCTTCTATTAACTTTGGGTTTGATTTGGGTTTGATTTGCTTTCACTTTTCTAGTTCTTTAAGATGAATTGTTAGATTGCTTATTTAAAGTGTTTCTACTTTTTCAATATAGGCACTTATAGCTATAAGCCTTCCACATCATACTGCTTTCACTGTATCCCATAGGTTATGATATGTTGTGTTTTCATTATCATTTGTTTCAATACATTTTTAAATTTCTGTCTTAATCTTTTCATTGACCCACTCGTCATTCAGGAGCTTGTTGTTTAATTTCCATGTGTTTGTATAGTTTCCAAAAATTCCTCTTGTTGTTGATTTCTAGTTTTATTCCATTGTGGTGACAGAAGACACTTCACATAATTTCAATTTTTGAAGTTTTAAGACTTGTTTTGTGATCCAGCATATGGTGTATTCTTGAGAATGATCCATATGCTGAGAAGAATGTGTATTCTGCATTTGTTGGATGAAAATATTCTGTAAATATTGATTAGGCCCATTTGGTCTATAATTCAGATTAGGTGCAGTGTTTCTTTGTTGACTTTTTTGTTTGAAAGATTTGTCCAATGCTGAATATTGAGTGTTGAAATCTCCAGCTATTGTATTGGGATCTAGTTCTGCCTTTAGCACTAAGGATATTTGCTTTATATATCTGAGTGCTCTAGTGTTGGGTGTAGATATATTTCAAATTGTTATATCCTCTTGCTGAACTGACCCCTTTATCCTTCTATAATGACTTTGTCTCTTTTTATAGTTTTTGTCTTAAAATCTATTTTGTCTAATATAAGTATAGCTACCCCTGCTTAATTTTTGGTTTACATTTGCATGGAAAATCTTTAAGTTTATCTGCATCTTTATAGGTGAAGTATTTCTCTTGTAAGCAACAGATTGTTAAGTCTTATTTTTTCATCCATTCAGCCACTCTATGTCTTTTGACTGGAGGGGTTAGTTCATTTTCATTCAATGTTATTATTGATAAGTAAGGACTTATGCCTGCCATTTTGTTCTTTGTTTTCTGGTTGTTTAGTGGTCTTCTCTTCCTTCTTTCTTCCTTCCTATCTTCATACTAGTGAAGGTGATTTTCTCTGGTGGTATGTTTTAATTTTTTGCTTTTATATTTTGTGATTATATATTTTTCATCTGAGGGTATCATGAGACTTGCAAATGTCTTATAGCCCTTTATTTTAATAACACTGACTGTATAAACAAACAAACCAGCAAAGAGAAAACTCATAAAAACTCTACACTTCAACTTTGTCCCTCCACTTTTTAATTTTTTATTGTTCTTATTTATATCTTATTGTACTGTCTATGTCTTGAAGAGTTGTTGTAGTTATTATTTTTTATTGGTTCATCTTTTGGTCTTTCTACTTAAGATATGATTAGTTTATGCACTCATGCACACTCATATTTTTCTACTTAAGATGTGAGTAGTTTATGCACAATATGTTATACTATTCTGTGTTTTTCTGTGTAGTTACCAGTGAGTTTTGTACCTTCAGATGATTTATTATGGCTCATTAATCTCCCTTTCTTTCAAATTAAAAAACTCCTTTAGCATTTTTTATAAGACAGGTCTGCTGTTGATAAAGTCTCTCATATTTTGTTTGTCTGGGAAAGTCTTTATTTCTACTTCATGTTTGAAGGATCTTTTCACTGGATATGTTATTCCAGCATACAAGTTTTCTTTCCTTCATCACTTTAAATATGTCATTCCACTGTCTCCTGGCCTGCAAGGTTTCCCCTGAAAAGTCTGCTATCAGATGTATTGGTACTTCATTGTATGTTATTTGTTTCTTTTTTTTTTTTTTTTTTTTGTGAGATGGAGTCTCACTCTGTTGCCAGACTGGAGTGCAGTGGCATGATCTTGGCTCACTGCAACCTCTGCCTCCTGGGTTCAAGCAACTTTCCTGCCTCAGCCTCCCAAGTAGCTGGGATTACAGGCATGTGCCATCATGCCCAGCTAATTTTTGTATTTTTAGTAGAGATAGGGTTTCACCATGTTGGCCAGGCTGGTCTCAAACTTCTGACCTCAAGTGGTCCACCCCTCCTTGGCCTCCCAAAGTGCTAGGATTACAGGTGTGAACCACCATGCCCAGCCTGTTTCTTTTCTCTTGCTGCTTTTAGGATCCTTTCTTTATCCTTGACTTTAAGGGTCTGATCATTAAATATCTTGAGGTGGTATTATTTGGGTTCAATCTACTTGGAGTTCTATAACCTTCCTGTACTTGAATATTTATATCATTCTCTAGGTTTGGGACATTCTCTGATATTAACCCTTTGAGTAAACTTTCTACTCCATCTCTCTTTACCTTTTATTTAAGAGAAATAACTCTTAGTTTTGCCCTTTTGAAGATATTGTCTAGCTATTGTAGAAATGCTTCATCTTTTTTATTCTTTTTTTTATCTCCTCTGACCGTGTATTTTCAAATAGCCTGTCTTTAAGCTCACTAATTCTTTCTTCTGCTTAATTAATTCTGCTGATAAATGTTCTCAATTATTTGTGGGAGTCAAAAATGAATACAATTCAACTCATGAAGATAGAGTGTAGAATCATGGTTAACAGAGACTGGGAAGGATAGTGGGGAGTGGCGGGAAGTGAGCATGGTTAAGGCATACAAAAATATAATCAGATAGAATGAATAAGATATAGTATTTGATAGTAAGATTTATAATTTTGATAGCACAACAGGGTGACTACATCCACAATAATTTATTGTATATTTAAAAATAACTAAAGAAGGCCGGGCATGGTGGCTCACGCCTGTAATCCCAGCACTTTGGGAGGCTGAGGCGGGTGGATCATGAGGTCAGGACATCAAGACCATCCTGGCTAACATGGTGAAACCCCGTATCTACTTAAAAAAAAAAAAAAAAAAAAGTACAAAAAATTAGCTGGTCATGGTGGCAGGTGCCTGTAGTCCCAGTTACTTCGGAGGCTGAGGCAGGAGAATGGTGTGAACCCAGGAGGCGGAAATTGCAGTGAGTGGAGATCGCACCACTGCGCTCCAGCCTGGGCAACAGAGCAAGATTCCATCTCAAAAATAAATAAATAAATAAATAAATATAATTAAATTGTTTGTAACACAAAGGATAAATGCCAGAAATGATGGATGCCCCTTTACCTTCTGATTATTACACACTGAGTGCCCATATCAAAATATCTCATGTGCCCCATAAATATATGCACCTACTAAATTCTCACAAAAATTAAAAATTTAACAAAAAAGTAAAATCTGCTGAGAGACTCTGATGGATTCTTCAGCATGTCAATTGCAAATTGCTTTTTTGTTTTGTTTTTTTTTTGAGACAAAGTCTCACTCTGTCCCCCAGGCTGGAGTTCATTGGTATGATCTTGGTTCACTGCAACCTCTGCCTCCCAGGTCAAGCAATTCTCATGCCTCAGCCTCCCAAGTAGCTGGGATTACAGACATGCACCACCACACCCAGCTAATTTTTGTATTTTTGGTAGTGATGGGGTCTAACCGTGTTGGCCAGGCTAGTCTCGATCTCCTGACCACAAGTGATCTACCCGCCTTGGCCTCCCAAAGTGCTGGGATTACAAGCATGAGCCACCGCATCCAGCCTTCAATTGCAAATTTCTACTTGATTCTTTTTAATTATTTTAATCTCTTTGCTAAATGTATCTGATAGGATTCTGAATTCCTTCTCTGTGTTATCTTGAATTTTGAGTTTTCTTAAAACAACTATTTTTGAACTCTGTCTGAAAGGTAATATATCTCTGTCATTATTGGTCATTGCTGCCTTATTTGGTTCATTTTGGTGAGGTCATAATTTCCTGGATGGTCTTAATGCTTGTGAATGTTCATTGATGTCTGGGCATTGGAGACTTTGGTATTTATTGTAATCTTCACAGTCTGTGCTTGTTTGTACCCATCCTTCTTGGGAAGGCTTTCCGGATATTCCAAGAGACTTAGGTGTTGTAATCTAAGTTTTTAGCCGGGCGCGGTGGCTTACGCCTATAATCCCAACATTTTGGGAGGCCAAGACGGGCGGATCACGAGGTCAGGAAATCGAGACCATCCTGGCGAACACAGTGAAACCCCATTTCTACTAAAAATACAAAAAAATTAGCCGGGCGTGGTGGCGGGCGCGGGTAGTCCCAGCTACTCTGGAGGCTGAGGCGGGAGAATGGCGTGAACCCGGGAAGCGGAGCTTGCAGTGAGCTGAGATAGCGCCACTGCACTCCAGCCTGGGCGACAGAGCGAGACTCCATCTCAAAAAAAAGAAAAAAAAAAGAAAAAATCTAAGTTTTTGGTCACTGCAGCCATATTTGCATTAGGGGGCATCCCTACTCAAGTAACACTGTGGGTCTTGCAGACTCAGAGATACCACCTTGTCTTCGACAAGATCCAGAAGAATTCTGATTACCAAGTAAAGACCCTCGTTGTCTTCTCTAACTTTCTCTCAAACAAATAGGGTCTCTCTCACTCTGTGCTGAGCTTCCTGGAGCTGGGGGAGAGGTGACACAAGCCCCTGTGGGCACCACAACTGGAACAGCACTGTGTCAGACTTGAAGCCAGCCTGGTACTGGGTCTTGCACAAGGCTCATGGTACCTACTGCCTGACTACCACCTATGTTCACTCAAGACCTTAGGGCTTTACAATCAGCAATTGCCAAAGCTAGCCAGCCTGTGTCCCTCCCTTCAGGGGAGCAAGTTCCCACTGGCCCTGCGAGGGTCTGGGGATGCCATCCAGGATCCAAAGCCTCGAGTCAGAAATCTTAGAAATCTACCTGGTGCTCTCTTCTACTGTGGCTGAGCTGGCACTCAAGCCGCAAGACAACAAGCAAGAGTCCTTCCCTCTCTTTCTTCCCCCTTCCACAAGCAGAGGAGTCTCTCAATAGCCACCACTACCCCAGGCCAGCAGTCAGTACTGCCTGGCTATCAGCAATATTCACTCAAGGCCCAAAGACTCTTCAGTCAGCTTGTGCTGCCAGGCCTGGGACTCTCTCCTCAGGGCTGTGACCTTCCCTCTGATCCAGGTGAAGTCCAGAAATGCCATCTGAGAACCAAGACCTGAAATTGGAGACCCCAAGAGCCTCCTTGGTGCTCTACCCCATTGTGGCCAAACTGGTACTTCCGCTGCAAAACTAAGTCCCCTTTACTCTTCCTTCTGCTTTTCTCAAGCAGGAGTCTCTCCCCGTAGTCACCACAGCTGAGAATGTGCTGCGTCACACCTGAAGCCTACCCAAGGCGCATGCGAGTACTGCTTGACTACCACTGCTGACTACTCAGGGCCCAAGAACTCTTTAGTCAGCAGATAATGAATCCTGCCAGGACTAGATCCTTCCCTCTGGCTCAGGGTGTGTCTAGAAGTGTCATCCAGGAGCTAGAGCCTGTAATAGAAGCCTCAGGACTCTGCCTGGTACCCTATCCTACTGTGGCTGAGCTGGTATACACGTTGCAAGTCAAAGTCCTTTTTACTCTTTTCCTCTTTTCCAGTGGAAGAAAGAAGTCTCTCCTAGAGGTGTGAGCTGTGCTATCTAGGTTTGGGGGAGGGGTAGTACAAGGAGTCCCTAGGCTGACCCGGCATTTCACATGCCTTCCCAAGTCCACTGGCTCCAAGTCCAACACAGCACTAAGACTTGCCCAGGAATTGCAGTCCTTGTGGTCTAGGCTGTCTTTCAAGTTTATTTAGAACCCCAGAGCACTTTAGCCCACAGTGGCAAGGCTTGCCAGAAGCCAGAACTCAGGTTCTGACCACTGGGATAGGTGATTACCCTCTGGCAAGGGCTGGTCTGAATGCTCCCTCCATGAGCAATGGCTGAGTTCTGCCCAGGGTTGCTTTCCACTGTGGCAGGTCAGCACTGAGTTCCAATTAAATGTCCCAGAATCACTGCACTCTCTCTCCCTTCAAGTGCACAGATGCTCTCTCCACACCACACAGCCACTGCCAGAGGGTGGAAAAGGCATGGCATCAGCAAGTCAAGACTATCTTTTCCATCCTTTTCAGTGCCTCTTTCAGTGGTATGAAGTTAAAACCAGGTGCTGTGATTGCTCACTTGATTCTTGGTTCTCATGAAGGTCCTTTTTTGTGTGGATAGTTATTCAATTTGGTGTTCTTACAGGGAAGATGATCAGTGGAGGCTTCTATTCAACCATCATGCTCTGCCTCCTTTTAAAAAATTTATTACCATAATTAAATAGCTGAAGTTATATAGTGAATACTGAGCAATTATTTTTACAAAAAAAAATTTTGCTACAAAAATTAAAAGTAATTTATGAGTATTGTGTTTTTAAAATGTAATTTCATTTACGAAAATTTGATTTCCATACAACTATTTATCTATGCATAGAGTGAAACCCATCTGTGTTATTTAAAATGCAGTCATTATTGCATTATAAGAAACAACTTTGGCTTTCACCAACAGTGTAAGCAGTTACCTCAAGCCAAATATCTTTATTCTTCTGTCCTCTCAAACTTAAAAAGGCAATTTTTCATTTACTCAATATCTGCATTGAAATGGAGAATTGCCTTTTATTGTGCAAAAGACAAGATTCTATAAAAACTGCTAAGAAGTATTTTCCTGCATTAACATATTATGAGGTGTAGATTTTTAAAAGCTTTTCTATGATCAATACTGTAAGTGGACAGATGTCTGCTACATCCTCCATTTCTGCACTAAGAGCCAGATTTTCCTAAGAGCTGACTATTGAAAGCATTTTAAATTATAACATAAAATACTCATTAAGTATTTTGGAAATGAAAATTTTAGTCCTCCTGAAAATTTTGTAGGTGTTTTAGAAGATAGTCTTTAAAATGCAAAGCATAGGCAGTAGGACAAGATGTAGCAAGCCAGACACAAGAACACAAAAGAACAGCAGAAGCTGAGGGCTAGACTTTTCACAGGAGTCAGTAGCTGTGTCATATCATGGAGGCATTTTCCTCAAGACATGCTGATTCCAAATAGTCTGGCAAGGTGGGGCTAGATGTCAGAAATTAGCCTAGCTAGGTTAGGACTAACCACTTGGCTATAGATACAAGCCAGAGGAAAACAGCTAGCAGTATAGCAAGGTGGTGAAGGATGTGCTTAAATTTTAGGCATATCCAAATTCAAACACTATGTGAACTATTTACTAGTTATGTGACTTAAATAATCTACTTAGACATTGCTATGATCTGAATATTTCCTTCCTCCAAAAATTCATATGTTGAAAACTAATCCTCAGCACAATAGTACTAAGAGGTGGGACTTTTAGGAGGTGATTGGATCATGAGGGCAAACCCTTCATGAATTGGATTAGTGCCCTTATAGAAGAACCCTGAGAAAACTTGTTTGCCCCTTCTGCCATGTGAGGGCACAGCAAGAAGGTGCCACCCATGACGCAGAGAAAAATTCCTCACCAGACACTGAATCTGCTGGTGACTTGATCTTGAATTTCCTAGACTACAGAACTGTGAGCAATATATTTCTTTTATTTATAAATTACCCCATTTATGGTATTTTGTTACAGCAGCCTGAACAGACTAAGACAGACATCCTAAGACTTATTTTTCTTATCTGAAAAACAGGGATTAAAAATAATATCTACCGGCTGGGCA
Source organism: Pongo abelii (assembly GCF_028885655.2). Lineage (NCBI taxonomy): Eukaryota > Metazoa > Chordata > Mammalia > Primates > Hominidae > Pongo > Pongo abelii. The sequence goes on along the minus strand of NC_072007.2, from coordinate 36,483,704 downwards.
TGGTGGCTCATGCCTGTAATCCCAGCACTTTGGGAGGCCGAGGCTGGTGGATCACCTGAGGTCAGGGGTTCAAGACCAGCCTGGCCAACATGGTGAAACCCCATCTCTACTAAAAATAAAAAATTAGCTGGGTGTGGTGGCACGTGCCTATACTCCCAGCTACTCAGGAGGCTAAGGCAAGAGAATTGCTTGAACCCGGGAGGCAGAGGTTGCAGTGAGCCGAGATCGCACCACTGCACTCCAGCCTGGGTGACAGAGTAAGACTCTGTCTCAAAAATATATATATATAAAAAATAATAATATCTACCTTTTAGAGTTATGATTGGCATTTAGTTAACAGTCATTATTATTTAATTGCATAGGGAGGTGGTGAAGCTAGTCTCAACTTTAATTGTTGTTAATATTTAATTGCCATCTAAGTGGTGACTCCAGCAGCAACTTCTTGAAGGTGGTGCTGCTCATTAACACATGACAATGCTAGTCACTCTTTTTGGTGTAAGATCTCAGGCAACATTTGGTAGTAGGGGAGGCATTGGTCTTTAATTAGAATTTGTGTCAGAATCTCATTTGTAAAGTTGTTTCTTTACTTGGTTGAATAAAAGTACATCTTTTCTTTGTCTTTTTTTCTGAAGCACCTCTATAATGATTCTGATGTTTAACTCTAGATGAAAGCATCTACCCAAGGAGAGAGAGGTTTTTTAACAGCTAAGCAGACTACCTAGTCACCATCCAAATAGACAACAATATATGGAAGCTGGAACATGCATTCAGAACCTGATGAGAAGGAACAGATGTCAAGATTTAGAAAATTCAAAAGGGCTTGGAGAAGATCCCATCTCTGTGGATATGTGGGTCTTGGAGTCTCAACCCAGACTGACTTACTTAGGCCACTCCCTCCTGCTAAAAAGGTCATGAACCTTATTTTATCACTATGTTTAGAACTGGCTCCTGAGGGCAAACAGACTCTGATGAAGACAGGTTGTTATGGGCTGAATTGTGAGCCCCCCCAAAAATTCATATGTTGAAGTCTTAATCCCTAGTACCTGAGAATGTAACCATATTGGAGACAGGGTCTTTAAAGACGTAGGTAAGCCAAAATGAGACCATTAGGTGGGACCTAATCCAATACAACTCATGTTCTTACAAGAAGGGGAAATTTGAACACAGAAATATACAGAAGAAAGACGATATGAGGACACACAGGGAAAAGGGCATTTACGAGTCAACGAGAGAAGCCAGGGACAGATCCTTCCTCTATGGCCCTCAACGTACAGACACCTTGATCTCAGATTTCCAGCCTCCAGAACTGTGAGAAAATAAATTTCTGTTGTGCTCCTCAATGTGGAAATTCAAGGAGGAAATGTGGAACAGAACAACAGCCTCGGGTTATCCAAGGTGCTAACTGTCCAGCCTTTCTGTGAGAAATCTTTGGGTCACTACCCAGCATTGAATATTATTTGGGTACTGTTGATCGGAAAACTTTAGATCAAAATTAAGACAAGAAAAAATATTATCTAAATTGCTTCTTGAAACTTCTCACTCTTGAATAAGAGACACCATGGCCTAAAACAAATTAGCTTTAAACAATGACAAGGTGCTTTTGACTGTTCTTTTTTGTTCCTTGAGAAAAAAAAAAATGAGTGCAGGACATAGGCATGGGCAAGGACTTCATGACTAAAACACCAAAAGCAATGGCAGCAAAAGCCAAAATTGACAAATGGGATCTAATTAAACTAAAGAGCTTCTGCACAGCAAAAGAAACTACCATCAGAGTGAACAGGAGACCTACAGAATGGGAGAAAATTTTTGCCATCTACCCATCTGACAAAGGGCTACTATCCAGAATCTACAAAGAACTTAAACAAATTTACAAGAAAAAAATCAAACAACCCCTTCAAAAAGTGGACAAAGGATATGAACAGACACTTTTCAAAAGAAGACATTTATGCAGCCAACAGACACATGAAAAAATGTTCATCATCACTGGTCATCAGAGAAATGCAAATCAAAACCACAATAAGATACCATCTCACACCAGCTAGAATGGCGATCATTAAAAAGTCAGGAAACAGCAGGTGCTAGAGAGGATGTGGAGAGATAGGAACGCTTTTACACTGTTGGTGGGACTGTAAACTAGTTCAATCATTGTGGAAGACAGTGTGACAATTCCTCAAGGATCTAGAACTAGAAATATCATTTGACCCAGTGATCCCATTACTGGATATATACCCAAAGGATTGTAAATCATGCTACTATAAAGACACATGCACACATATGATTATTGTGGCACTATTCACAATAGCAAAGACTTGGAACCAACCCAAGTGTCCATCAATGATAGACTGGATTAAGAAAATGTGGCACATATACACCATGGAATACTATGTAGCCATAAAAAAGGATGAGTTCATGTCCTTTGTAGGGACATGGATGAAGCTGGAAACCATCATTCTCAGCAAACTATCCCAAGGACAGAAAACCAAACGCCACATGTTCTCACTCATAGGTGGGAATTAAACAATGAGAACACTTGGACACAGGGCGGGGAACATCACACACTGGGGCCTGTCATGGGGTGGGGGGATGGGGGAGGGATAGCATTAGGAGAAATACCTAATGTAAATGACGAGTTAATGGGTGCAGCAAACCAACATGGCACATATATACATATGTAACAAACCTGCACATTGTGCACATGTACCCTAGAATTTAAAGTATATAAAGAAAAAAAGAAAAAAGAATGAGTGGATTTTCTAATGTTTTCTTATTGTAACCTTTTCATCTGTTTTCACATAATCTTAACCACACCCACACAAACACATGCAAACACTCCCTCACTGCCTGCACACAAACACATTCTCTTAAGTCTGCCCATTTAATCAATACAATCAACGTAACAGTACTTTATTGAATAGATTGTGAGTGACAGATTTTCCTTCCTTTACTTTTTAAGACAGAGTCTTCCTCTGTCACCCAGGCTGGAGTGCAGTGGTACAATCATAGCTCACTGCAGCCTCAAATTCCTGGGCCTCAAGCTATCTTCTCACTCAGCCGCCTGACTGGCGGGGACTACAGGGACACACCAACATGCTCAGCTAATTTTTTAATTTTTTAAAGAGATGGGCATCTTGCTATACTGCCCAGGCTGATCTTGAACTCCTGCGCTCAAGCAATCCTCCTGCCTTGATCTCCCAAGTCGCTAGGATTACAGGCATCAGCCATTGCGCCAGCTGCAGATTTTCTTCAGAATCAACATCCCTTGGAAAGTTTACTGTGCCAGTACATCAATTACCATGAATCCCAGAGACTTGTTTCTTCATAAATGTATTAAAATCACCTGCACTTCTGATTCTGATCATACAACCCCCACCACTACTAAAGAGTGAATATTATTTATAATTAACCAAGTGTAGATTGAAGGTATTTTTAAATGGAGCCTCTAGCAGACATGCAAGTGTCTATTTTTAGCAGGAAAAAAAACTGTGTTGTTACTTTCATAACCATTGAGTTTTTTAAAAAGGTGAATTGGGTAATTAACATATATGGTTCCTAAGTGTAATATTTCAATGACGGTACGTCTTCATTCATATAATAAACAGGCACTGTGCTGGGCTCTAGGAGTGTCACTATCAACAGGACTAGTGTGTTCCCCGCTGCAAGAAGCTTACATTCAGGTGAAGGAGAAAGCAAAATAAATAAATAATTAATTAATTAAATAGCTACAAATGGTGGTAACTTTGCGAAAGAAATTAACAAGAAAGTAAGACAGAATGATAGAGGAGGGTACCTCTTTTAGATGGGTGATGTGGAAAGACCTCTCTGGTGATGTAGCATTTCTTTCATCCTTGACAATGGAACCATAACTGTGGTGAATTTTGTTTCATGATCAAAATCAGAACATTTTAGCCATAGGGCACAATGCAAAAATGACAAACGTCTTCAACCAAATACAGTCATGTATTTGTCCCAAGTTACATGCCTCATGTCTCTGAAATCATGATGACGCCTCACACCCTAAAAATTTTATGCAAAAATAAGAAAATAAAGGAGCTACATCACCAGAGAGGTCTTTCCACATCGCCCATCTAAAAGAGGTATCCTCTCCTATCATTCTCTGTCTTACTCTCTTGTTAATTTATTTCACAAAGTTACCACCATTTGTAGCTATCTAATTAGTTAATTAATTAATTATTTTGCTTTCTCCTTCACCTGAATGTAAGCTTTTTGCAACGGGGAACACACCAGTGTGCATTTTGGTGCACAGTCTTAGAGTTGTACAATATTCCAAACTCACTGTATTCAGCTTACAGAAATAGACAAGTCATTGAATTTGGCTTCTGTCAGGACAGCATGCAACACTTAATCCCAGCAAGAATGCTGCTAGTACTTTCAAGTCTGTAAGAGCAATATACATTTCAGCATTCATTTATCAGCTCTAGCCACAGTGAATAGAAAAAGGAAAAGGGCTACTTAACCAAGTTTGAGAATAACCTGAGTATTCACCAAGTCAGCTGTTTTGGTAAATTTCAATAGATTACTAAGTACTTTAGCCAATATGATAGCCAAGTGTGTATACTATGCAGTTGTTCCTAAGTTTTTGATTATTTCAATCTGCTGTTGTCTGGAAGCTTTTCTTTATGAACCAAGCTATAGGTATTTATTGTAGAAAGATCATAAAACACAAATACAGAAGAAAAAGAAATAAGAAAAGTTACCCTGTGGTAGGTCAAAGGTAATAATGGTCCCAGTTTGTCAGTCTTCCTTGTCTCTATACCACGTGTGTATAGCTCGATGGTGCTCTCTCATTCTGCACTCAGCCATAGGACTTGCTTTCGGAGAAGCAGAATTGGGCAGAGGGAATAGGTGAGCTCTGTTACAGGTCCAGTGAGTCTTGGCTAACTGGTTGGGAGCTCTGGAGCTTGAATGACCTAAGTTGCCCCAAGGAGACAACTGACAAGTGTGGCACAAGCAGAGGCCTGAGAGACACTTGCATGATGGATCTTGCTTGCTCTTACCCTCTGCTACTGCCATAAGAACTTGACATGCTTGCTCTTACCCTCTGCTACTGCCATAAGAACTTGACCAAGCTGCCCCTCTCATCCCAGGAGAAAGATGAGAGATTCAAGGTTCAGAACTGAGCTGCCCCAGTCATCCCCACCAAGGCCACCTTAGATGCCACCTAAATTTGTGAGAGGGCCCACCCAAGGACAGCAGAGTCACCTACTGAACCTACAGCTGACAGTAAACACATGAGAAGAGTTAAACCCAGGCCTGATCGGCTGAATCCCGTCGACTCATAAGCTAAATAGATGCTTATTGTTATCAACCACTGAGGTTTTGTTGTTTATTAAGGAGAATTATTGTGATAATCAACTTCTGATATACACATCACTCTAAAACAGAACAATTTAACACTGCTCTTGTTTTGCTAAGGCATTTTGTTCAACTTACGGCCTTTTGATAGCTATCCGTATCAGCCGAGAGCAGGATATATGAATTTGGTTTCCTGGTTCCCTACCACATGGGGCTGGAATAGGTATTAGGAGAGAAAAATTCAACTGTAGTTCTAACAGTGGAAGTTCACTGTAGTAAATTCAAGCAATTTTCTTTTTTTGAGACAGGGTACCACTCTGTCACCCAGGCTGAGTGCAGTGGAGCAATCACAGCTCATTGCAGCCTCAACTTCTGGGCTCAAGAGATCCTTCTACCTCAGCCTCCCAAGTAGCTGGGACTGCAGGCAAACACCACCATGCCTGACTAATTTTTTTTTTTTTTTTTTTTTTTGGTAGCGACAGGGTCTCGCTCTGTTGTCCAGGCTGGTCTCAAACTTCTGGATGCCAGCAATCATCCTGCTTTGGCCTCCCAAAATGCTGGAATTACTGGCCTGAGCCACTGCACCTGAACAAATTAGAGCAATTTTTTATTTGCCATCCAGTCAATCTTTAAGGAAAAGACTCCAGGAAAAAGATAAAGTAGACAACCCCATCTGTATTAGAGTTCTCCAGAGGGACAGAACCAATAGAATATATGTATATATAAAAGGGAGTTTACTAGGAAGAATCGGCTTATATGACTACATTGCAAAGTCCCATGATAGGCCGTCCACAAGCTAGGAAAAGAAAAAAGCTAGTAGTGGCTCAGTCCAAGTCTGAAGGCCTCAAAACCAGGGAAGCTGACAGTGCAGCCTTCAGTCTTCAGCCAAAGGCTGAAGAACCAGGAGTCTGATGTTTAAGGACAGGAGTGGGAGCAAGTGTCTGGTATGGGAAGAAAAATAGAAGACCCAGCAAGGGAGCTTGTTCCCCCTTCTTCCACCTGCTTTGTTCTAGCTGCACTGACAGCCAATTGGATGGTGCCCACTCACATTAAGGGTGGATCTTCCTCTCCCAGTTCACTGACTCAAATGTCAATCTCTCACAGACACACCCAGAAACAATGCTTTACCAGCCATCTAGGCATCTCTCAATCCAGTCAAGTGGACACCTAATATTAACCATCACACTATCAAGTCCATAAAGTAAAATAGATGGGACACAGGGAGTGAAACTGAAATGAAATTGGGTTGTGGTGAGGCATTCCAAATGGAAGGAACAGTGTGTCACTTAGGTCTCTTTCCTTATAAGCAACTCTGGCCAACTTACGTAAACAAAAGACTTTATTGGAAAGATTCTGTTTAGCCCACAGAATCAAAAAGAAAGCTAACTTGGCAGGCTTAAGCAAGGTTAAGGAAAAAGAGTCCCTCTAGAGGGCTCAGGGCAGTAACATGTCTCTGTTGGATGTTTCCTGTAGAGAGAGTTCATTTTAACCATCTTAAGTCTCTGTATTTCTCTGTTAAGAGTATAAGGCTTGGCAAAGATTATCCAAGTTCTGGAGATTAGGGCATGGACATTTTCAGAAGACCGCTATTGTACCTGCCACACCATCTTAGAGTGGGAAGTCCAAATTTTACCTAATTTTGTGAAGCTTACTGCATGTTCCTGCATATCAGTGAATCACCAATCTTGCTCCTTTCCATTAATAAGGCTGAAATTAAATACTACAACATGAAGTTCTTAGGCAATTGGTTTTTAGAAACTCCTTGAAAGAGCTGTCTTTATTTCTTGCTTCTGGCTTTTCTTTATTTAATCCTGAATCCACTCCAGTTAGATGCTCACCCCCAGCACTCTACCACTCACTAATCTTATCAAGGTAACTGTGACCTCCACATTTCTAAATTCAATATTCAATCCTTAGTCTTTATCTTACTTGACATAGCAGCAGCCTCTGACACAATTGTTTCCTTTTTCTTTTTCAAAGTACTTTCTTTATTTCATATATCTCCGATTTTTTCTCTAAACCTCTCTGTCCTCTCCATCTCAGTCTTATTTGATTATTTTTTCTTATCTCCCCTCCATCTTAATTTCAGAATGTCCAAGATATCCATGTGTTATAGACTGAATTGTCTTCCCCCTAAAAATGTATATGTTGACACCCTATCCCCCAGTATGTTAGAATATGACCGTATTGGGAATAGAGCCTCTAAAGGGGTAATATGAAGGTTAAATGAGGGAATAAGGGAGAGGCCCTAATCCAATATGACTGGTATCCTTATAAGATGATGAAAACACCAGGGATATGCACACACAGAGGAAAGAGCCTGTGAAAACACACTGAGAAAGCAGCCATCTGCAAGCCAAGGAGAGAGGCCTCCAAATAAATCACCCCTGCTGGCACCTCGACTTGGACTTTCAGCCATCAGAACTGCAAGAAAATTAATTTCTGTTGTTTCAGCCATCCAGTCTGTGGTATTTTGTTATGACAGCTCTAGAAAATTAATATATCAACATTGAGTTTCTTCTTTTCTCTATTATACATACTCCCTTGCAAATCTCATCCAGTTCCAAGGTTTCAAAATATCATCTACATACTAGTGACTCCCTAATTTACATATCTAGCCCTGACATTGTTTCTTAAATCCAGATTCATATATGCAATCACCTATTTTCCTTGACATTCTTCCTGGAAAGTAATAAATAGGGAATATGTTTAATATGCAGAAAATTTAGCTCCCATACACCCCTCCAATCTTCTCTTCTTGCTTGCTTCCTCAACTTAGTAAATGGCAAACATAATTATTTTAGTTTCTCAGCCCAAACACATTGGAATTGTCTATGCCTCCATACCTCTCTCACTCCCTCCACCCCATCCATCAGCAAATTCTGTCAACTCCACCTTCAGAATATATAGAATTCAATGCTTCTCACCACCTCCACTGCTGAGACTCAGGTTCAAGTCACCATAATCTCTCTCCTGGATTATTGCAATAATTCACAACTGGCTTCTCCTTCCACCCTTGTTCTCCTGAAGACTATTATAGCAGCCAGAATAATCCTTTTGACCTTGAGATTATTCTATTCAATATTCTTCAGTAATTCTCCATCAAACTTAAAATATATAGTTAGATAGAAGGAACAATTTACAGTATTTGATAGCACAATAGGGAAATTATAGCTAACAATAATTTATTGTATATTTCAAAATAGCTAGAAGAAAAGAATGGTAATGTTCCCAATAAAAGATAAATATTTGAAGTGATGGACATCCAATTACCCTGATTTGATCTTTACACAGGTATCAAAACACCACACGTACCCCAAAAATATGTACAACTATTTTTTTTTTTAAGACGGAGTCTCGCTCTGTCGCTAGACTGAAGTGCAGTGGCGCAATCTCAGCTCCCTGCAACCTCCACCACCTAGGTTCAAGCGATTCTCCTGCCTCAGCCGCCCAAGTAGCTGGTACTACAGGCATGTGCCACCATGCCCAGCTAATTTTTGTATTTTTAGTAGAGACCGGGTTTCACCATGTTGGCCAGGATGGTCTCAATCTCTTGACCTGGGGATCCGCCTGCCTTGGCCTCCCAAAGTGCAGAATTACTGGCGTGAGCCACTGCTCCAGGCCTGTACAACTATTATATATCAATTTTAAGACCCCAGTAGATAAAGTCATTGCTTCCCTGTCACTGTTGATTTGCATAAAGTATAAATAAATAAATAAATTTTAAAACTTAAGGTAAATACCAAAGACCTTAAGGTTCCTATGTGATCTGTCTAGTACCTTGCTTCCTCTCTGGCAATAGCACCTCCTTCTCCTTCACCTCCCTTCATCCACACTGGTCTTCTCAATATTCCTAAATGTTCCAGAAGTACTCCTACCTTAGGGCTCAGGCATTTGCCATTTCCTCAGATGGAATATTTTTCCGACATATCTTGATGTGGCTCACCTTCTTCAGATATTTACGCAAAAGAGACCTTCTCAATAAAGCCTTTCCTGGCCATCCTATCTAAAATTGCAATGCACCTCTTTCCCCAGTCATTTCCTACCTTTCTTCCTTTCTTCCCCTTAGCACTTCTGAAGTCTAACATCTTGCTTACTTATTGTGCTCATTTTCTGCCTGCTCCGCTAGAATATAGCTCCAAGATGGCCAGAAGCTGAGTCTGTATTCGCATCCTCCACAAAGCAGTGCCTGGCATAGGATTGACCCTCAATATGCAATGGCTGAGTTAGTTAACTGAATGTTCTCCAAGGGAAGGGGAAAGAACTCTGCATTGTTGGAGAAAAAGGGAAAGGGATGATATTGTAGTTAGGGTTTCCCTCAGAGAAGAGCCTAGAACAAAGACTTGGTTGCAGTTAGTTTATTTCCAAACTGCTCCTAGGAAACAGAAATAAGGGAGGAGAGTCAGACACAAAGAGAGAAAAGCCATTATATGGTGCTTTACTGAGGTTTCTGCTGTAAGCAACAAGAGTGGGACTCTGCCAGAAGCTCTGAGAAGCATACATGGAATGCCTCCCAGAATTGTCTACCAGAAATATAGGAAATTGGAATATTTTTTCACTACCTCCCATCTCCCATTGATTGAAGGGTGTCCTCTGGGCATTAATCCCTCCCCATCCCTGCACCTTTAGACAGCAAAATTCAAGCCAGCTGGGAGATCTCTGTGTTGAAAAAGACCCTGGGGAAGAACGTAAGAGACAGCTGCAAGAGCTTCCAGCAACATCCTGGCAGGAAGAGAAGAATAAGAGCTTTCACGAACTGTCTACCACACTGTGGTTAAAATCAGAAGAGAGCTGAATAAAGGCAACGTGGGCACCAGGAGCATCTGTCTAAGATTAGGATATCGAAGCATAGGGTTATGTTCTTTGCAACTGATTATCATTTATGAAGATTTTTCATTATCACCATAATGGCTTAAAAACAATAATTCCTAATAGGTACTTAGCATTTTATGCACATTTGTGTTTCCCAATTTTTTTATGAGGCAAGTATTGTGATTACTTTATAAGATTTAAAAAGGGGAAGGAAAAAGAATATTTCTTATGGAGGTAATAATGTAGCAATCGAAGATAAAAAGATAAAAATAATTTTAAAAACCATGACAGCTTTGCACAGAAAACTGGCCAAGTTGTTCATAGCATCATATTACCCGGTATCCATGAGAATACAATGAAATGATGCTATGAAGAGAGAAACTATGAAGAGAGAAACACTATGAAGAGAGAAACTGATAGACTCCTTCCAGAGGTACATTTAAAATATGCATCAAATGTATTTTTTAAATAGTCATTCATGCACTCTGACCCATTAATTATTTCAAAGGGAAATAGAAATTTTATATTCAAAAATATTCATTATAATATTATAGTAAATAACAAACAATGGGAAACAACTAGAATGCCCAACAGCATGGGGTAGTAAAATAAAATATGGGGCCTCCATATGTTCTTATCCTCTGGATGCTTTAAATTCATGTTTATGAGAAATACCCAATGACAATTGTTATGTGACAAAGCATAGATACATGTTTTAAGTATGTTAGTGTGTATATTTATATACGCACTAATATACCTGAATAGAAAAAAGACAAGAAGAAAGTAGACCAATATATTAATAGTGGATCATTCTGGGTAGTGATAGAAGGATTCAAGGCACTTTTTATTTTGTTTTTATACAATTCAGTATGCTTTAACATTTTAAACATAAATTCAGAAATGATTTGAATATATATATATGTAAGAAATCAATACCAGCTTTTCCAAAATTTGTAAACTAAGGTGGAAATCAAGAAAAAATCATAATTTTAAAAATCCTAAAAGTAAGTCATAAATGTATATATAAATTATTACATCCCAATCTCAATGATTCACAAGTTTCCCATTTTGTTGTTGTTGTTGTTGTTTTGTTTGTTTGTGTGTTTTTTGAGACGGAGTCTGGCTCTGTCACCCAGGCTGGAGTGCAGTGGCGCGATCTCGGCTCACTGCAAGCTCCGCCTTGCGGGTTCACGCCATTCTCCTGCCTCAGCCTCCCAAGTAGCTGGGACTACAGATGCCCACCACCACGCCTGGCTAATTTTTTGTATTTTTAGTAGAAACGGGGTTTCACCATGTTAGCCAGGATGGTCTCGATCTCCTGACCTCGTGATCCACCCGCCTAGGCCTCCCAAAGTGCTGGGATTACAGGTGTAAGCCACCACACCCAGCCCATAAGTTCCCTATTTAAAGAAAGAGGATTGCTAAATGTTCTGAAGATAAATAAGATACCAATTAATCTGTATTCCTTTTATTTGGACTCCTTACATGTTTAATTCGGCATTTTACCTGTCTGTGGAAACACTAAAGAGAAACCTCTCTCTGCTAGAACTAGAATTTTAAATAAATCAATATTAAGGAGGTAATCTACTGAGTCCTTCTGGGGGAAAAATATAGATTATATTGAATATAAAAATTATTAAGGGCAAATAAAAAACAGGGTAGCAAACCTTTATATTTAGTACAGATTCTTGCCTCTAGCTAAAATATAGAACTATCCAAGCTACTTTGCTTTGGTAAGCTCATGAGGTAGTCCGTCTGCAAAATTCCTCTAAGGTCAGGCAAGGTCACTGAGTCAGTCTGGGTTATAGGATCAGAAGCAGCCATACACAAAGCTTGAAGCCAGTATCTTTTCTCCTCTGCACGGTATGTACCGCACACATGCACAAACCTATCCTTTGGAGTTCCTGCTTCCATTCTATACCTACAAAGCCACCTTGTCCTATATCTAAACATACTCCCTAGCCCTCAGGGTTGACCCATCATGGATCATGCTGCTTTCCTGGTAGAAGCTTGGGCTATTTTTCCATTCCTCCCCTTCTTTGTCTCTACTCTCCAACCAACCTGAAGAACTACTTTTCCCTTAAAAAAAATTGTAATGGCTGATGGGGCATGAAAACTGGTTATGAGGTTTTCTTCTTCCAGGCAGCAGACTCAGGGCTCTTCTGGAGGTCATGAGTAAGACAGAAGGGCTGTAATAGTAAGAATTGCAGATACTATTGTCTGACCACCGATGGAAACACTCTGGGGCAGGCTAGGCTTTCAAGTCACACCAAGCCAACAGCCACCATCATTCCAACCGGCAGTGCTGAGCCCTGAAAGAAAAAGTAAATGTTGGCAACTTTAAAGGCTGCTAAGCAGGGTTTTGTCGGAGTTGCTGGGAGCAGTTAAAGGGGAAGATGACTAAAACTTATACCTCCTGTCTAACTGAAACTATTGCACAGAATGGTGACCATTGTTAATAATAATATACTGTATATTTCAAAATTGTTGAGTAGCTTTTAAATGTTTTCACCAAACACACAAAACACTAAGTAGGTGGTGATGGATATGTTAATTAGCTTGATTTAATTATTCAACAATGTGTGTATATATATCTCAAAGCATCACACTGTACCCCATAATATACAATTTTTATTCATCAACTAAAACTTCTTTAATTTTTTAAAAGGAAGAAGAAAAGAGATGGGAAAGAAACCTAGAATCTGAGTTGACGGAAATGCTCAAGGGACTCCATAGAAGCAGAATGTGAAATATTCAGCTCAACAGATCATCTGCTATAAAACTGAGCTGTAACCTCCCTTTCTATTACCCTATGTCTTCGGTAATATTGACAACTCACGCAAATGCCTTGTGTCCTTGATAGTTCTCACTGGGAACAACTAGGTGAAGAAAAAGATAAGAATTCTCAAAATGGCTAAATATGTCATTTCCTGCATTTTGTTGGCAAAATTAAAGACTCCAAGTCAGAAAAGATTAGAAAAAATGCAAGCCACGCTTTTATCTGGGTTTCCTGCCTGTGCTGCTCCCCCTCCCAATCTTTTACCCCCAGTGGGAAAGGGTTCTAGCTAATATCACCTGATTCTTAAAAATCAAGCTGCCTCAAAGGACATGTGAGCTACAAAAGTGAAGTTGAAATATAGGTGCCATCCTATTCACAATAGCAAAGACTTGGAACCAACCCAAATGTCCATCAATGATAGATTGGATTAAGAAAATGTGGCATGAGAGCTGGGCATGGTGGCTCACGCCTATAATCCCAGCACTTTGGAAGGCCGAAGCGGGCGGATCACAAGGTCAGGATATTGAGACCATCCTGGCTAACACAGTGAAACCCCTTCTGTACTAAAAATACAAAAAATTAGCTGGGCGTGGTGGTGGGCCCCTGTAGTCCCAGATACTCAGGAGGCTGAGGCAGGAGAATGGCGTGAACCCAAGAGGCAGAGCTTGCAGTGAGCGAAGATCATGCCACTGCACTGCAGCCTGGGTGACAGAGCGAGACTCCCTCTCAAAAAAAAAAAGAAAGAAAGAAAGAAAGAAAATGTGGCACATATACACCATGGAATACTATGCAGCCACAAAAAAGGATGGAAACCATCATTCTAAGCAAACTATCACAAGGACAGAAAACCAAACACCTCATGTTCCCACTCATAGGTGGGAATTGAACAAGAGCACTTGGACACAGGGTGGGGAACATCACACACTGGGGCCTGTTGTGGGGTGGGGGGAAAGGAGAGGGATAGCATTAAGAGAAATACCTAATGTAAATGACAAGTTAATGGGTGCAGCACACCAACATGGCACATGTATACATATGTGACAAACCTGCACGTTGTGCACATGTACCCTGGAACTTAAAGTGTAATAAAAAATAAAAATAAAATAGAAATATAGGTGCCATCAATGCCACTCTGTAGTCTCAAGATATGGCCAAGATAGATACTGATCTATCTTGATCATTCATGATACTATCAGATCATGAATTTCTTCACTCCTTGTCATTACACTTAGGTTTTGCATAACAGCATTTGCTGAACAAATGAAAGCTCCTTTTCTCTTCAGGAGTTTTGCCCTTCCTCTGGAATTCTTTTTTCATGGCTTTTTGGATGTCAAGCACATTCACGTCCTTAAATCTTAACCTCAACTGTATCATTTTATTTACTCTTCGTATTACTTTTTCTATAAGGCCCTGCCCTGGTTACTCTCTTAGGTATCACCTTGCTGATTTTCTTCATAGCAATGATCACAATCTGTAATAATCTTATTTCCCTCTTTACTATTTCATTAATGTCTGTCTTGTACATTATCTTACAGCAGGAGCCTTGCCCAAGCTGTCTACAACTTCCTCCTCACTAGAACATAGAAGGAACTCAAATGTTTGTTGAAAAGATGATGCCCAAATCTGGATTGCCAGCAGAGTTCTGTATGGGAGATTTCTGTCCAGGTTACAAACTAAGAAATATCAGATCCCCAGCTAGTCTTTTTTGAGTGTGAATGTTTTTCTTATTTCCTAGGTTTGTACTTACTTGTTAGGCCTGTGAGGTATGACACTGATACAACAGCATGAATCTTATGCTATCAGTGCAGGTGTCTGTACATCATGCATCGCAGCAAGCCCATCAGCAGAGGTCCGAGTTCATATTAGAGCCCTCTACCAGCCAAGCAGTACACAGCTGCAAAAGAATGCTGAAGATTTTCTTTTACATACATATCATTCTTTGTGGTCGTTAGCTTTATTTTGAAAGAGAATTTAGTTGTTTAATCAAAACTGTTTATAGGTCTTATATAAAAATTGGTTTAATCTTATTTCAAACTTCCATAAAAACAGTGATGTTTTAGGAATGAACTGATATTCACATGTTAGGATTATTTACCATTTAAGTGCTTGAATGAATTTGTTCTAAAGCTCTGCATGTGCATAAAAGCCTTTGAGCATCTATAGAAGGGTGTGAATTTCTTTTTGAAACTATAATTTATCTTGTTCTAAATGCTTTGATATTTCCTAATCATAGCAAATCTTCTTTAAGTATGTAATTATGTAATTAAATTCTGGATAACATCATCATGGAAAAACCGGATTTCTTCAAATTCTCTGTAGGACAAAGTTATGGCTTTAGAACATATATTTATTTCCCTTAAAAGCATAAAATGTCTCGATAAGGAGAAATTTTTTGCATGAAATTATCTTGCTGCTTCAATTTTGTATATAGTGGTTGAATAATCTGTTTCAATTTTTTCTCAAAACCTAGTATGGAAAAATATTTTCTTATGCCCAATTCTCTTTTGTTTTATTTGTGTGTGTGTGTATGGGCAAATGTCACAGAATCAGTCAGAGAAGCAAATTTGTAGAGTTTTTTTTTTTAAATAAATCACTATTTGGAAGTAACATATTGGGAGGAGATGGGAGGTGAAAACCCATGGAGTCCAATGTAAAATAAGATTTGATATAAACTGGCTGGGCGCGGTGGCTCATACCTGTAATTCCAGCACTTTGGGAGGCCAAGCCGGGTGGATCACCCGAGATCGGGAGATCCAGACAAGCCTGACCAACATGGAGAAACCCCATCTGTACCAAAAATACAAAATTAGCCGGGTGTGGCAGTGCATGCCTGTAATCCCAGCTACTCGGGAGGCTGAGGCAGGAGGATCGCTTGAACCCGAGAAGCGGAAGTTGTGGCGAGCAGAGATTGTGCCATTGCACTCCAGCCTCAGCAACAAGAGCAAAACTCCGTCTCAAAAAAATAAAAGATTTGATGTAAACTATATTCCATATCAAGCAGATATTTTTGATCAATAAATTTTTGTCTCTCAAATTCAGCATTTTGATCAAAACTAACTCGTATCTATTCACCAATAAGAGACAGACCATTAGTGATAAAGTCTTTCATCCACCCCGCTTTCTACATCTCATCCTTTCCAAAAAAGCAAAAACTCACCAGCGTGGCATCCAGGGTCGTCTTCACAGCACATCGCCTAGGCCCCCTCCTACTGCTCTATCCGACACTCTATTTTCTAGGCACACTGGATTCTTCTCTACTTCTAGGTCATTGGCACAAGCGTTCAGACTTTTGTGCTTTTCTCCATGATGTTTCCTCTTTTTCCTTCCCAGCTATTCAGTCGGGATTAAATTAATTGCTCTGTCTTCCCATACAACCTGACATATCTATAGTTGTCAAATTAATTGTTCATCTATCTGTCTCTCCGTCTCCCCATCTTCATCTCCTCCCAGATGGCAATCATCTCTTATCCACCATTCTCAACGGAACGCATCATTCTAACATATTCTGGGCTATGCAAGCATGCAAAGGTTGTCTAAACTATGTGTTAATTATTTCAATCTGCCTGTATGTGCTTCTCCTGTGGTCTGAAACTTTCCAACTCTTAAAAGAAAAAATTTACATCTAATAAAAATACTGTCAACTAATTTTTGAATAATTTAAATAATGGTCAGAGGAAATGATAAAATTTACACCCCTAAGTATTTTTTTCAATCCTTATTGACTAACTGCCTTGCCATAGTATTTGCATGCAATGTTGGATTTAATATCCACATCTTCCATCTTCTCTTTAAAACAGAGTGGGGGAAGTGTGCACTATTCTGAGAACAAGAGGAAAATATTGAGATTGCTTCCTCCTTCATAATTCTTGCTGATTTAAATAATTCATATTGTGTGATTAAGTCTGTGAACCAGAAGTACACTGGAAAATCATGTGAAGAAGGGTATATTTGCTGCAAGTTCTGATGACACCAGAAAGAGGAAAAATTTACACGAAAAAAATGATGTGACTATTATTAGCAATCAAGGCTTTTATCAAAACAGGATGAGAGATCAGATTAGCTATCTCTGTCAGAGCTTACCTCTCCACCTTTTTTTGTTTTTTGAGACGGAGTCTCTCACTGTTGCCTGGGCTAGAGGGCAGTGGTGCAATCTCGGCTCACTGCAACCTCTGCCTCCTGGGTTCAAGCGATTCTCCTGCCTCACCCTCCCAAGTAGCTGGGATTACAGGTGCCCGCCACCATGCCCAGCTATTTTTTTTTTGTATTTTTAGTAGAGACAGGATTTCACCATGTTGGCATGGCTGGTCTCGAACCCCTGGCCTCATGATTCACCCACCTTGGCCTCCCAAAATGCTGGGATTACAGGCATGAGCCACCGTGCCTGGCCACCTCTCCAACTTTGTTCAAAATGAAATTTTTGTCTCACTTGTACAAAAGGAAAATTGCATAAAACCTAGCTCTTTTTGCTAAAGTCAGATGAATTAATGTATATAGGAGTGTTTTTTTTTCCTTTTAAAAAATGTTTAATTATTATGGGTATATAATTATGTATATTTATAAGGTGCATGAGATATTTTGATATAGGCGTACAGTGTGTAATGATCACATCAGGATAATTGGGGTATCCATCACCTCGAGCATTTATTATTTGTTTGTGTTAGGGCTGTTTCAATTTCACTCTTTTATTTTTAAATATACAATAAATTATTGTTAACTATAGTCACCCCATTGTGCTACCGAATACTGGATCTTATTCATTCTATTTAACTGTAATTTGTACCCATTAATCATCCCTACTTTATATCCCCCCTCCGCTACCCTTCCTAGCTTCTGGTAACCATCATCCTACTTCCTTCTCCATGAGTTCAATTTTTTAATTTATTTTCTTATTTTTTTTTATTTTTTTTTAGCTTCCACATATAAGTGAGAACATGTGATATTTGTCTTTCAGAAGAGTTTTTAGAGAAAAACTTTGGTGATGAGTTCCAGGTCCTAGCTGGTGAAAGGGTCCCTATTTTAGCCATCAGGAGCCTCTGATCACACAGCTTCCAAGCTGGAAGGCACCTTAAGAGTCATGGGACCCCATCCCCTTATTTTATTGATTGTGAAAATGAAGCTCAGAGAGGTTCAAGATTAATTCGTCCAAGTGTTAAGAGTTAGGCAGCCAAGAAAGAAGTGGAACCTGGTTTTTTGACTCAGCCTGGGACTCTTCAGAGAGATAATTCCATTAATTGTTCTAATACACTGTATTACTTTTCCCCAAATATTCTTTCTTCCAACTCCTTTTAGTGCCTTGCCCCTGCAGTTCATGATTGTTTCTTCCTTTTGCCTCAACAGCCTGAGTGAATACTACATGGAACAGAGCTGATAGATATGCAGTGCCAATGAGAAATACTCTTTTCCGTTGTGAGCCACTAAAGTTATGGAGTTGCTTGTTGCCACAGGCTAACTTAGCCTATCCCAACTATTGCATTTTTCGTCTGCATTATAAGCAGGCTGTCTTGCAAGTAAAGGAATATATTATCCATTGGTCTACCTGGAAACTACACTGCCATTGTAGCTATTAATTTGGACTGTTGCCACAAATTCATTTTATTTTTTATTTTTTATTTTTATTTTTCCATAGGTTATTGTGGTATAGGTGGTATTTGGTTACATGAGTAAATTCTTTGGTGGTGATTTGTGAGATTTTGGTGCACTCATCACCCAAGCAGTATACACTGCACCCTATTTGTAGTCTTTTATATCTCGCCCCCCTCCCATCCTTCCTCCCAAGTCCTCAAGGTCCATTGTATCATTCTTATGCTTTTGTGTCCTCATAGCCAAGCTCCCACACAGCAGTGAAAACATACAATGTTTGATTTTCCATTCCTGAGTTACTTCACTTAGCATAATAGTCTCCAATCTCATCCAGGTCACTGCAAATGCTGTTAATTCACTCCTTTCTATGGCTGAGTAGTATTCCATCTCATATATATACACACACACACACACATATACATAAAGAAACTGTGATATATAAATGTATATATACACGTGTATATACATATACACGTGTATATATACACATATGTGTGTATATACGTATGTACATATATGTGTGTATATACGTATGTACATATATGTGTGTATATACGTATGTACATATATGTGTGTATATACGTATGTACATATATGTGTGTATATACGTATGTACATATATGTGTGTATATACGTATGTACATATATGTGTGTATATACGTATGTACATATATGTGTGTATATACGTATGTACATATATGTGTGTATATACGTATGTACATATATGTGTGTATATACGTATGTACATATATGTGTGTATATACGTATGTACATATATGTGTGTATATACGTATGTACATATGTGTGTATATACGTGTGTACATATGTGTGTATATACGTATGTACATATATGTGTGTATATACGTGTGTACATATGTGTGTATATATGTATATACATATATGTGTGTATATATGTATATACATATATATGGTTTTTTGACTCAGCCTGGGACTCTTCAGAGAGATAATTCCATTAATTGTTCCAATAGAACAGTTTCTTTATCCACTCATTGATTGATGGGCATTT
The DNA here is from genome assembly GCF_028885655.2 of Pongo abelii. Lineage (NCBI taxonomy): Eukaryota > Metazoa > Chordata > Mammalia > Primates > Hominidae > Pongo > Pongo abelii. The sequence goes on along the minus strand of NC_072007.2, from coordinate 36,464,193 downwards.
TGGTTGGTTCCATGATTTTGCAATTGTGAATTTTGCTGCTATAAACCTGTGTGTACAAGTATCTTTTCTGTATAATGACTTCTTTCCTCTGGGTAGATACCCAGTAGCGGGATTGCTGGATCAAATGGCAGTTCTACTTTTAGTTCTTTAAGGAATCTCCACACTGTTTTCCATAGTAGTTGTACTAGTTTACATTACTACCAGCAGTGTACAAGTGTTCCTTGATCACCACATCCATGCCAACATCTACCATTTTTTTAGTTTTTGATTATGGCTATTCTTGCAGGAGTAAGGTGGTATCGCATTGTGATATTGATTTGCATTTCCCTTATAATTAGTGATGTTGAGCATTTTTTCACGTTTGTTGGCCACTTGTATATCTTCTTTTGAGAATGACCTATTCATGTCCTTAGCCCACTTTTTGATGGGATTGTTTGTTTTGAGTTTGTTGTAGATTCTGGATATTACTCCTTTGTCAGATGCATAGATTGTGAAGATTTTCTACCACTCTGTGGGTTGTCTGTTTACTCTGCTGACTGTTCCTTTTGCCATGCAAAAGCTCTTTAGTTTAATTAAGTCCCAGCTATTTATCTTTGTTTTTATTGCATTTGCTTTAGGGTTCTTGGTCATGAAATCCTTGCCTAAGCCAATGTCTAGAAGGGCTTTTCCAATGTTGTCATCTAGAATTTTTATAGTTTCAGGCTTTAGATTTAACTCCTTAATCCATCTTGAATTGATTTTTTGTATAAGATGAGAGATGAGGATCCAGTTTCATTCTCTTATATGTTGCTTGCCAATTATCCCAGCAGCATTTGTTGAAAAGGTGTCCTTCCCCCAACTTTATGTCTTTGTTTGCTTTGTTGAAGATAAGTTGGCTGTAAGTATTTGGGCTTATTTCTGGGTTCTCTACTGTGTTCCATTGGTCTACATGCCCATTTTTATACAAGTACCATGCTGTTTTGGTGACTATGGCCTTATAATGTAGTTTGAAATCAGGTAATGTGATGCCTCCAGATTTGTTCTATTTGCTTAGTCTTGCTTTGGTTGTGTGGGTTCTTTTTTGGTTTTTCTAACTATATGAAGAATGATGGTGATATTTTGATGGAAATTGTGTTTAATTTGTAGATTGCTTTTGGCAGTATGGTCATTTTCACAATATTGATTCTACCTATCTATGAGAGTGGGATGTTTTTCCATTTGTTTCTGTCATCTACGATATCTTTCAGCAGTGTTTTCTAGTTTTCCTTGTAGAGGTCATTCAACTCCTTAGTTAGGTATATTCCTAAGTGTGTGTGTGTGTTTGTTTGTTTGTTTTTTGCAGCTATTATAAAAGGGGTTGAGTTCTTGATTTGATTCTCTGCTTGGTCACTGTTGGCTTATAGAAGAGCTACTGATTTGTGTACATTAATTTTGTATCCAGAAACTTTGCTGAATTCATTTACCAGTTCTAGGGGCTTTCTGGAGGAGTCTTTAGGGTTTTTGAGGTAAATGATCATATCATCAGCAAAAAGTGACAGTTTGACTTCCTTTTTACCAATTTGAATGCCCTTTTTTTTCCTCTCTCTCTTGTCTGATTGCTCTGGCTAGGACTTCCAGTACTATATTGAAGAGGAGTGATGAGAGTGCCATCCTTGTCTTGTTCCAGTTCTCAGAGGGAATGCTTTCAACTTTTCCCCATTCATTATTATGTTGGCTGTCGGTTTGTCATAGATGGATTTTATTATATTGAAGTATGGCCCTTGTATGCCAATTTTTCTGAGAGCTTTAATCATAAATAGATGCTGGATTTTGTTGAATGCTTTTTCTGCATCTATTGAGATGATCAAGTGATTTTTGTTTTTAATTCTGTTTATGTGGTGTATCACATTTATTGACTTATTAAACCATCCCTGCATCCCTGGTATGAAACCCACTTGATCACAGTGAATTATCTTTTTGATTATGTTGTTGAATTCTGTTAGCTAGTATTTTGTTAAGGATTTTAGCATCTATGTTCATCAAGGATATCGGTCTGTAGATTTCTTTTTTGGTTATGTCCCTTCCTGGTTTGGGTATTAGGGTGATGCTGGCTTCATAGAATGAATTAGGAAGGGTTTCCTCTTTCTGTATCTTGTGGAATAGTGTCAATAGGATTGGTACCAATTCTTCTTTGAATGTCAGGTAGAATTCTGCTGTGAATCTGTCTGGTCCTGGACTTTTTTTTGTTTGTAATTTTTAAGTTATGATTTCAGTCTCATTGCTTGTTATTGATCTGTTCAGGGTATCTAATTCTTCCTGATTTAAGCTAGGAGCATTGTGTCATTTCAGGAATTTATCCATCTCTTCTAGGTTTTCTAGTTTATGTGTGTAAAGGTGTTTATATTAGGCTTGAATAATCTTTTGTATTTCTGTGGTGTCAGTTGTAATATCTCCTGTTTCATTTCTTATTGAGGTTATTTAGATTTTCTCTTTTCTTTTCTTGGCTAATCTTGCTAATAGTCTATCAATTTTATTAACCTTTTTGAAGGACCAGCTTTTTTATTCATTTATCTTTTGTATTGTTTTTCTTTGTTTCAATTTCATTTAGTTCTGCTCTGATCTTGGTTATTTCCTTTCTTCTACTGGTTTGGAGTTTGGTTTGTTCTTGTTTCTCTAGTTTCTTGAGATGTGACCTTATATCTTCACTTTGTGCTCTTTTAGTCTTTTTGATGTAGGCATTTGGGGCTTTCCTCTTAGCACCACCTTTGCTGTAACCCAGAGGTTTTGATAGGTTGTGTCACTATTGTCATTCAATTCAAAAAATATTTTAAATTTCCATCTTGATTTTTTTTTTTGACCCAATAATCATTCAGGAGTAGGTTATTTAATTTCCATGTATTTCCAGGGTTTTGAAGGTTCCTTTTGAAGTTGACTTCCAGTTTTATTCCACTGTGGTCTGAGAGAGTGCTTGATATAATTTCAATTTTCTTAAATTTATTGAGGCTCTTTTTGTGGCCTATCATATGTTTTATCTTAGAGAAAGGTCCATGTGCTGTGGAATAGAATGTGTATTCTGCTGTTGTTGGATGGAATATTCTGTATATATCTGTTAAATCTATTTGTTCCAAGGTATAGTTTAAATCCATTGTTTATTTGTTGACTTTCTGTCATGATGACCTGCCTAGTGCTGTCAGTGGAGTATTGAAGTCCCCCACTATTACTGTGTTGCTCAGGTCTATTAGTAATTTCTTAGGTCTATTAGTAATTGTTTTACAATTTGGGGAGCTCCAATGTTAGGTACTTATATGTTTAGGACTGTGATATTTTCCTGTTGGACAGGCCTTTTACCATTATATAATGTCCTTCTTTGTTTTTTTAACTGCTATTTCTTTAAAGTTTGTTTTGTCTGATATAGGAATAGCTACCCTGGCTCGCTTTTGGTATCCTTTTGCATGAAATGCCTCTTCCACCCCTTTACTTTCAGTTTATGTGAGTCCTTATGTGTTAGTACTTTCAGTTTATGTGAGTCCTTATGTATTAGGTGAGTCTCTTGAAGGCAACAAATAGTTGGTTGGTGAATTCTTACGCATTCTGCATTCTGTATCTTTAAAGTGAAGCATTTAGGCCATTTACATTCAATGTTAGTATTGATATGTGAGGTACCACGCCATTCATCATGCTCTCTGTTGCCTGTGTACCTTGGTTTTCTGCTTTTTTTGTTTTTTAAATTGCATTTTTGTTTGATAGGTCCTGTGAGATGTATGCGTTAAAGAGGTTCTGTTTTGATGTGCTTTCAGGGTTTGTTTCAAGATTTAGAGCCCCTTTTAGCAGTTCATTTAGTAGTAGCTTGGTAGTGGCAAATTCTCTCAGCATTTGTTTGTTTGAAAAAGACTATATCTTTCCTTCATCTATGATGCTCAGTTTCACTGGATACAAAGTTCTTGGCTGATAATTATTTTGTTTGAAGAGGCTGAAGATTGGGTCCCAAAGTCCTGTAGCTTGTAGGGTTTCTGCTGAGAAATCTGCTGTTAATCTGATAGGTTTTCCTTTATGGGTTACCTGGTGCTTTTTCTCACATCTCTTAAGATGCTCTCTTTCATCTTAACTTTAGATAACCTGACGACAATGTGCCTAGGTGATGATCTTTTTGCAATGAATTTCCCAGGTGTTCTCTGTGCTTCTCATATTTGGATGTCTAGGTCTCTAGCAAGGCTGGAGAAGTTTTCCTTGATTATTCCAACAAATATGTTTTCCAGACTTTTAGATTTCCCTTCTTCCTCAAGAATGTCAATTATTCTTAGGTTTGGTTGTTTAACATAATTACAGACTTATTGGAGGCTTTGTTCACATTTTCTTATTCTTTTTTCTTTGTCTTTGTTGGACTGGGTTAATTTAAAGACCTTGTCTTTGATCTCTGAATTTCTTTATTCTACTTGTTCAATTCTGTTGCTGAGACTTTGCAGAGCATTTTGCATTTCTATAAGTGTGTCCAATGTTTCCTGAAGTTTTGATTGTTTTTTATTTATATTATCTATTTCACTGAATATTTCCCCTTTCACTTTTTGTATTGCTTTTTGGATTTCCTTGCATTGCACTTTGCCTTTCTCTGGTGCCTCCCTGATTAGCTTACTAAATAACATCCTGAATTCTTTTTCAGGTAAATCAGGGATTTCTTCTTGGTTTGGATCCATTGCTGGTGAACTAGTGTGATTGTTGAGGGTGTTGAAGAGACTTGTTTTGTCATATTACCAGAGTTGGTTTTCTGGTGCCTTCTCATTTGGATAGGCTCTGTAAGAGAGAAGGTCTAGGGCTGAAGCCTGTTGTTCAGATTCTTTTGTCCCACAGGGCATTCCCTTGATGTAGTACTCACTTTGGGTGGGTCTTGCTGTGGCTGCTGTGCGGGATGGGGGTGACATTCCCAGGTCAATGGAGTTATGGACCTAGGGGCATTATGGCTGCCTCTGCTAAGTCATGCAGGTTGTCAGGGAAGTAGGGGAAAGCCATCAGTCACAGGCCTCACCCAGCTGCCATGCAATCCGAAGGGCTGGTCTCTTTCCCACCGTGCCCCCACTAACAGCACTGAGTCTATTTCTAGGCAGTGGGTAAGCAGGGCTGAGAACTTGCCTCAGGCTACCTGCCTCCCAGCTGTGAAAGAAAGAAGGGTTTTAGTTGTTCTTCCTCCTGTGGAGTCTGCATGCCAGATTCACACCCTCACACGAGTTCTGGCCAGGAGGCTTCTCAATCAGTTCAAACTGTTACAAAGTTCAGCTGGAGATTTCCTTCTCCCTGTGGCATTTTCCCTGCACCCCTGGCCACCCTCCTGAAGAATCTGTGTAATGCCAGGCAAGAATCGCCTTGGGGACGCACCGAGCTCACAGGGCTTTTCCCATGGCTTCCTGTACCCCTGCATCTTGCCCGGCTCTCTAAATTGACTCAGCTCCAGGTAAGGTCAGGATCTTCTCCTGTAAAGCAGACCTTCAATTTCCCCAGTGGGGGGTGTGTGTTTAGGGGCAGAGGATCTCCCTTTCCCACTTCCACAGTTTGGGCAATCACAGTATTTGGGGTGTCTCCTGGGTCCTACAGGAGCAATCCACTTTCTTCAGAGGGTCTGTGGGTCCTCTTGGGTTTCATGATTTATTCCTGCAGTCATTCTGGAGCTAAAATTCACGATGCTAGCCACCACATCCTTCTCTGTCCATCTGAGTCGGAGCTGCAATCTAGTCCTGCCTCCTGTCTGCCATGATGGAAGCTCAGGAGTGATTTTTCATTGGCACACCTTCACCTTTGATCTCATTGGATTATAACTGACACTGATGAAAACCTAGGGCTCAGGATTTAGCAATGGTGTAGCAAGTGAGGCTCTTTGATGCCATGAAAACAAACTGTCTTTGTGGCCAGTGTAATTATAATGGAAAGTTTGTCTAGCTGGGACTACCATTGCTATGTATTTTCCAGGATCATCATATTTATCGAACACATAAAATATTAGAATGACTTAGTGTACATATGAATATGTACTAAGATTTATTTTTCTAAATGCCTATTAAAAGAATATGTTGCATGATTCTGCCCAATCTGTGAAAACTCTCCTACCATGAAATTATGTACATTTTTATATTAAAGCCAATGTTTAAAAGTCCAACATATACCAAAATGAAATAATTTAAAGAGAGTTAGCTGATGAATAGGCAGGAAATAAAAACTGAAGTTTAGATAGTGGAAAAAATTTGTCTCAGAAATTTTCATAGATGATGATTATTATTAAAGACAAAAATAAATATCAAAGCATTGTAAATACTTCAAAGGAATCACCTGTCATTTTCTGTTTTGTCAACATCCAGAAAGGGACAGGGATTAGGTAAGTGATGAATGAAAGAAGTCTAATATCTGTAGGCACATTTTCTCACAAAAGATTTATCCATCCTAAGTTCAATTTCTTATTAAGACATTTCATATCATGTATTAGAATAGTAGAATTTTCAAATTATTTGAAGAATGTAGTGCCTAATATATTCCTATTTTTTTACTGGAGAATAAGAAAAGCATATTTCTATAATGGGAACGTCCTTTTACATATTCTATACCAGCAAAGCTCGTTCCGATTCTCAGACATTGCAACCTTCAACAATTTGATTTGCTGAACCTTTCCTTTCAGACCAGTATTTACAGAAAACAACATCTGAAAAAGAATGGGAAATATATAAAGCAGAAAAGAATAAAGTAGCCATTTAACTGCTGGTGCATAGTGTTCTTAAATTAAGCTTTCAAAAAAATAGAGAATGGCATGAGAAAAGATCCACTTTAGAGAGCAATTATCATCACATGCATAATGTTACCAATTTGGGTTCTGCTCATTAAAGTTTTAAGACTGTAATCTTGTGGCCATTCTTAGATGTAGCATTCGAGACATGGTTGTCCCATGCTATTTGTACACATATCAATATGTAAAGAGATCAAAGGGAAGCCTGAAAGTAAACATCAAAACATTAGAATACACTAATGCCTGATAGAATCATTTTCTCATTATGGAAGCAACATAAAATCCTTAACCAAATTAGAAACTTATTGTGATTAAAAAAATTATACAGAAATATACATACATAACACACACAACTGGCACTCACACAAAGACACACATACAACATATTGCCCTTGTTTTTAAAAATAACTTTAAAGATTCTTAAGTTGAGACTACCAAAATACTACTGCTCTCTCCTCTAAGGATCAGATAATAAGGTGCTTTCACAGTGTGAGTTCTGAAGCCATACTACTCAATTTTCATCCTGCCTCTTTTATTCAAGGTGTATGATCTTGGGAAACTTACTTAACTTCTCCATTTGTCAGTTTTCTCATATTAAGAAGGAATTAATTTTATATCATTGTTTAGAAGCAGCAATTAAAATATGAAAATAAGCAACAGATACATGCTAATTGATACTGTTGTAATAAAAGCCACACTTTTAGTTCCTGCTCGAAAATATTATTAGAAATTAAAAGGTAGACAACATTTTTATTAACTATGTCAAAAAGTCACAACTGGGTTATATCCTTTTTCCAGAAACTAGTTATAAGAAGTATCACAAATGAAAGTTTTTCTGTTAATAAGTTTTGATTCACAGAAAACTCAAATTATTTGTTAAGTGTATGCTAATCCACTCACTTATTCAGTTATTTGGAGGGGGGAAATCCCTGTAAATCAAATTTTATCTTCATAAATACATTCAATATTAATAATCCTCTGCTCTATACACATCAAATTATTTTAACAAATAGCTTATTTCTAAAGTAGTGATATTATAATAGATTTGTTTAAACTTTAGAATAAAATAGTATTTTTCTTTAACTTACCAACATCTATATGTTGGGTAATATACTTCTAAGACACAAGAAAAGTTATGAGGATGGGTCTGCATTACATGGTTAATCAAAGATCCAGTTTTTTAAAAAGCAATCATTTTAGAACCTATGTGGTGTTGTCTGAATCCCATCTGCAGTAGAAAAAAAATGGTTCTAAGTAGATTGCAAAAACTTAAGCATGCATATTATAATTCCTACAGCAATCATAAAATAAACTATGTAAAAAATAGTAAAAATACATTAGATGAACTAAACTGAATTTTAAAATGTTCAGATAAGACACAATAAAGCAGGAAAAGGGAAGCAAGAATACAAAGACAAGAAATAGAATAAAACAAATAATAAATGGTAAACCTAAACCCAAACACATCAATAAATTACATTAAATATAAATGATCCAAGTATGTCACTTAAAATATGGAAGTTGTCAGAACAGAATTTTTAATGATCCAATAATACGCTGTCTCCAAGAAACTCATTGTAATGAACTATGTCATTTAAAAGTGAAACAACAGAGAAAGATAAATCATGAAACTACTAATCAAAATAAAGCTGGAGTAGTAGACTTAACATTAGAAAAAATAGACTCAGAGATTTAAAAAATCAGGGATAGAAAGGCAAATTACATAATGATAAAAGAGTTCATTCACCAAAAAAACAAAACAATCCTAAACATGTATGCAACTAAGAGCAGAGCTTCAAAATACATGAAGCAGAAACTGACAGAAGTGAAGGAATAAATATGTAAGTCCACAATTATAATTGGAGTCTTCAAAACCCCTCTATCAGCAAGCAATAGACACAGTAGACAGAAAGTCATCAAGGATATAAAAGAACTGACCAACACCATCTAACAACAGTAATTAAGTGACATTTATAAAACATTCTACCAAACAACAGCAGAATGGATTTTCTTTCTATGCACATGGAACAGATTTAAAAAAATAGACTATATCCAGGGTTATAAAACCCATCTTAACAAATTCAAAGAACTTAAATCATACAAAGAATGTTCTCTGAAATAATGGAATTAAATTAGAAATAACAGAAATACAACAGGAAAAATTCTACACCTTTAGAAATTAAAAGACGAACTTCCAAGTAAACCATGGGTCAAAAAAAATCTCAAGGAAAATTATAAAATAATTTGAAGTGAACAACAATGAAAATATAGCATATCAAAATTTGTAAATGTAGCTGATATTCTTGAATTCCCATGTGTTGTGGGAGGGACCTGGTGGGAGGTTATTGAATCATGGGGCAGATCTTTCCTGTGTTGTTCTCATGATAGTGAATAAGTCTCACAAGATCTGATGATTACATAAGGGGGAGTTTCCCTGCACAAGCTGTCTTCTTTTGTCTGCTGCCATGTGAGACATGCCTTTCACCTTCCACCATGATTGTGAGGCCTCTCCAGGCACATGGAACTGTAAGTCCATTAAACCTCTTTCTTTTGTAAATTGCTCAGTCTCAAGTATGTCTTTCAGCAGTGTGAAAGCAGACTAATACAGTAAATTGGTGCCAGTAGACAGGGATGCTACTGAAAAGATCCCAAAAAATGTGGAGGCAACTTTGGAACTGGGTAACAGGCCGAGGTTACAACAGTTTGGAGGGCTCAGAAGACAGGAAAATGTGGGAAAGTTTGGAACTCCGTAGAGAACTTGTACTTTATGGAATTATTAACAACATGTATACTATAGTAACTAAAATTTGAACAGTATCGTTGAGAGACTGATATATTTAATTAAGCAGTGGTAGCTGAAAGTCATGTATATTGGAGCTGTTCAAAGTCTTTGTGTGAACAGTGTTCAAAGTCAGCAGTTCTTGGTCTGTGAGTGTGCGCATTTATTGCCATAAATTTCCCTCTGAACACTGCATTAGCTACTGTATTTTCCTGTTTTCACACTGCTGATAAAGACACATGTGAGACTGGGAAATTTACAAAAGAAAGAGGTTTAATGGACTTACAGTTCCATGTGGCTAGGGAGGCCTCACAATTATGGCAGAAGGTGAAAGTCATGTCTCACACGGTGGCAGAGAAGAGAAGAGAGCTTGTGCAGAGAAACTCCCCCTTATATAGTCATCGGATCTCATGAGACTTATTCACTATCAGGAGAACAGCACAGGAAAGACCTCCCCCCATGATTCAATTACCTCTCACTGGGTCCCTTTCACAGTGCATGGGAATTTAAGATGAGATTGTGTGGGGACAGAGCCAAATCATATCATTCTGTTCAAATTTCAGTTACTATAGTATACATGTGAATAATTCCATAAAGTACAAGTTTTGCTTCCAGCATTTTAGTCCACAAATCACTACATAATAACAGATATGCATCATGATACATGACTAATCAATAACTTATTTTAATATCTATCAGTGATTATCACTGTACATTATGCAATTCATGCACAGATAGCAGAGCATGTAGTCATGTTGTCTCCTGGTCCCCCAGTGATAAACCCATGTGACTTTTTTTAATAGATAATGAAAAGAGAAAATTATCCAGCAAAGATGAAAGCACAGAAAGAAGTGAAGTGAAATCTGAACGCAATACAGATGGAGTTATAGAGGAAATAATAGCTGATGATAGAACGTTGATACTGCTTTATATGGTTTCACTCTGTGTCCTCACCCAAATCTCATATCAAATTGTAATCCCCATGTGTTGGAGGAGGGACATGGTGGGAGGTGACTGAATCATGGAGGCAGACTTCCCCCTTGCTGTTCTCGTGATAGTGAATGAGTTCTCATGAGATCTGGTTGTTTAAAAGTGTGTAGCACTTCCCCCTTTGCTCTCTTTCTCCTGCTGCCATGTGAAGAAGGTGATTCCCTCCCCTTCACCTTCTGCCATGACTGTAAGTTTCCTGAAGCCTCCAATCATGCTTCCTGTTAAGCCAGAAGAACTGTGAGTCAATTAAACCTCTTTTCTTCATAAATTACCCAGTCTCAGGTAGTTCTTTATAGCAGTTTGAGAACAGATTAATACACTGTTGCTTTCAAAGAACTCCAGATATGCAGCCAGAAGAACTGATAGAAGGTAAACTTATTGACATAAATAAGGAATGCAGTAGTGACAAAAAGGATGAAGATGACTTAGAATAAGTGATACAAAACTTCACATTAAAGGAACAATTGAAAGTAACCCACAACACCAAGAACACTACTATAGACAACCTACTATAAAGCTATATTATGAAATAGTCTGACTAACTATAAAGCTGTCTTATGGTATTGGTGGAGGAATAAAAACATAAAACAGGCTGGGCATGGTGGCTTACACCTGTAATCCCAGCATTTTGAGAGGCCGAGGCGGCATATTACCTGAGGTCAGGAGTTCAACACCAGCCTAGCCAACATGGTGAGACCCCATCTTTACTAAAAATACAAAAAAAAAAATAGCCAGGTATGGTGGCAGGTGCCTGTAGTCCCAGCGACTCAAGAGGCTGAGGCAAGAGAATTGCTTAAACCCGGGAGGCAGAGGGTGCAGTGAGCAGAGATCGTGCCATTGCACTCCAGCCTGAGTGACAGAGTGTGACTCCATCAAAAACACACACACACACACAAAAAAAAAAAAACCATAAAGCAATGAAACAGAATGGAATCCAGAAGTAGAGTCCCACATATATGGACAATTGATTTTTTTTCTAAAAATTCTCTATGCTCTGTTTATTCATCCCTCTCTACACCCACAAGCCCCTGGCACCACTGATATTTTTATTGTCTCCATAGTTTCTCCTTTTCTAGAATGTCATACAGTTGGACCCTCTACAACAAGTAACACTTTAATATTGGCTTCTTTAACTTTGTAATATGCATTTAAGTTTCCTCCATATCTTTTCATGGTTTGATAGCTCATTTCTTTTCAATGCTGAATAAATTTCCATTTCCTGAATATACCACGGTTTATTTAACTACTCACTATTAAAAAACACTTGGGGTCGGGGCATGGTGGCTCACGCTTGTAATCTCAGCACTTTGCGAGGCTGAGGCGGGTGGGTCAACTGAGGTCAAGAGTTTGAGACCAGGCTGGCCAACATGGTGAAACCCCATCTCCACTAAAAATACAAAAATTAGCAGGCATGGTGGCATGCTCCTGTAATCCAAGCTACTCGGGAGACTGAGGCAGGAGAATTGCTTGAACCTGGGAGATGGAAATTACAGTGAGCTGAGATCGCACCACTGCACTCTATCCTGGGTGACAGAGCGAGACTCTGTCAAAAAAAAAAAAATTGTTTGCTACCAAGTTTTGGTAATTATGAAGAAACTTGCTAAAAACATCTGTGTACATGCTTTTGTGTGGCTATAAGTTTTCAATTCATTTGTATAAATACCAAGAGCACAACTGCTAGGTTGTATGATAAAAGTACTTTAGGTTTGTGAAAAACTACTAAACTGTCTTGAAAAGTGGCTGTACCACTTTGCATTCTGACCAGAAATGAACGAATGAGCATCCCTGTTACACCACATCCTCACCAGCATCTGCGTTCAGTGTTTCGAATCTCAGCTGTTCTAATAGGTGTCCATAGTGACAGGGAACGGATGTAGAGCCGTATCTCATGGTTTTAATTTGCAATTCCCAAGCGATATATGATGCGAAACATCTTTTCCTATGTTTATTTTCCAACAATATATATTCTTTGTTGACTGTTCAGGCCTTTTGCCCATTTTTTAATTGGATTGTTTTCTTATCATTGAATTTTAAGAGTTATTTGTATATTATGAGTAACAGTCCTTTATCAGGTATATTTTTGCAAATATTTTCTCCTACTCTGTGGTTTTTCTTTTCATTCCCTTGAGCCAGCTGATTTCTTCTACAAAAGTTCAAAGGCAATCAAATCGTGAAAAGATCATCATTTCCACAAATGATTGGACAAATTGTACATACATATATAAAAAATGAACCTCAACTTAAACCTTATACCTCACAGAAAATTGAACTTAAAAAAATCACGGACCTAAATCAAAATGTACAACTATAGAACATTTCAAAAAATAGGAGAAAATCTTTATCACCTTAATTAGCCAAAGTGTCGTTTGGCATTATATCAAAAGCATTAGTCCAACAAGAAAAAAATTCATAAATCATATTTCATCAAAATTAAACACTTTCACTCTGTGAAAAACACTACTAAGAGGCTAAAAAGATAAGCTACAGACTAAGAGAAAATACTGAAAATCATATCCAACAAGCACTTGTATCCAGAACATATAAAGAACCTTGTAAACTCACCAGTATGAAAATAATCCAATTTTAAAAGTCAAAGACTTGAACAGAAACTTCACCAAAGAAGGTATACAGATGATTCAAAAGAACATGAAAAGATATTTAACATTGATCATTAGTTGTTAGGGATATGCAAATTAAAATCACTAGCAGATATCGCCACACATCTATTAGAATGGCTAAAAATAAACAATTTTATTTGACAAGGAGACAGGCCATCTGTAACTCTTGTATATTGCTGGCAGGAATGCAAAATGGTAAAGTCACTCTTGAAAACAACTTTTTTTATAAAATTACATATACTTACCATATGATTAAGCGATTCCATTCCTAGGAATTTAAACCAGAGAAATCAAAACTTGTGTTCACAATAAAATCTGTACATGAATTTTATAACAGTTCTAGTGATAATCAGCACAAACTGGGAAAAAATCCAAATGCCCTTCAATAAATCAATGAATAAACAAACTGTGATACATCCATAGAATGGAATACTACTCAGCAATAAAAAAGAATGAACTACTTTTATATGCAACAACTTGAATGAATGTCAAAGCATGCCTAGTGAAAAAAGTCAAGTCTCAAAAGTGTACACACTTTATAATTCTGTTTATATGACATAATTTAAAACACAAAACTAGAGTGACAGAAAATAGGCCAGTATTTGCCAAGGGTTAAGAGGATGGAGGAGAGGTAAAGGGGTGACTACAAAGGAAGAGCAAAAGGGAAATTTCTACGGTAGTAAAACTTCTCATCCAGATTATAATATGGTAATTCAAATCTATTTATGTGTTAAAATTGTTTGAACTGTACACCAAAAATAATTAATTTTACTATATGTTAGTTTAAAAATTAAATTTTTAAAAAATAAAATTATTTTAAAATGCAATATATCTAGGCAAACTCATTCTTTTTTTAAAAACTTCAACTTTTATTTTAGATTCAGGGAGTACCTGTGCAGGTTTTTATATGGGTATATTGTGTGATGCTGAGATTTTGGGTACAAATACTCCTATCACCCAGGTAGTGACCATAGTACCCAACAGGTAATTTTTCAGCCCTTGCCCCACTCCTCTCTCCCTCCTTTAGTAGTCTCCGGTGTCTATTATTTCCACCTTTATGTCCATGTGTACTCAAAGCTTAGCTCTCACTTATAAATGAGAACACATGGTATTTAGTTTTCTGTTCTTGCGTTAATTTGCTTAGGAGAATGGACTCCAGCTGCATCTATGCTGCTGCAAAGGACATGATTTTGTTTTTGTGTATGTGTGATTGCTTAGTTAGTATTCCATAGTGTATACATACCATATTTTCTTTATCCAGACCACCACTGATGGGTATCTAGGTTGATTCTATGTCTTTGTTACTGTGAATAGTGCTGCAATGAATATACAAGTACATGTGTCATTTTGGTAGAATGATTTATAAGTCTCCAAAAGCAATATCAAGAAAAAAATGGAACCTAATTAAAGAGCTCTGCACAGCAAGAGAAACTATCAACAGAGTAAACAGACAAATTACAGAATGAGAGAAAATATCTGCAAACTATACATTAACAGGGGTCTAATATCAAGAGTCTATAAGGAATGTAAGCCAATTAACAAGCAAAGAACAACCAACCCCATTTAAAAATGGGAAACAGACATGAACAGACACTTCTCAGAAGTAGACATACACATGGTGAATAAGTATACAAAAAAATACTCAACATCACTAATCATTAGAGAAATGCAAATCAAAACCATGAGATACTATCTCACACCAGTCAAAATGACTATTATTAGAAACTCAAAAAATAAGATGTTAAGAAGGTTACTGAGAAAGTATAATGCTTATATGCTTCTGGTGTGAATGTAAATTAGTTCAACCACTGTGAAAAGCAGTTTGGAGAATTCTCAAAGAACCTAAAACGACTAACATTTGACCCAGCAATCCCATTGGTGGGTATGTATACTGAAAGGAATATAAAATACAATGATATTTTTAAAACTCAGTGAGATAGACTGGGTGTGGTAACTCAGGCCTGTAATTCCAGCACTTTGGGAGGCCAAGGTGGGCAGATCACTTGAGGTCAGGAGTTTGAGAACAGCCCAGTCAACTTGGTGAAACCCCATCTCTACTAAAAATACACAAGTTAGCTGGATGTGATGGTAGGCACCTGTAGCCCCAGCTACTCAGGAGGTTGAGGCAGGAGAATCACTTCAACCTAGCAGGCATAAGTTGCAGTGACCCAAGATCATGCCACTACACTCCAGCTTGGGCAACAGAATGAGACTCTGTCCGGAAAAATAAAAATAAAAATAAATTTACTGAGATAGACGAGAACACGGATAAACAATGCAAAGAAACCAGAAAAACAATTCAGCACATTAATTTAAAATTTGCCAAATAATGGATGTCATTAAAAATAACAGAAATCCTGGAATTGAAGAATTCACCAAGTAAAATAAAAAAACACGCTTGAACACTTCAACAATAGATCAGATCAGGCAGAACAAAAAAAATCTCAGAACTTGAAGACGGGCCTTTTGAAATAACTCAGTTAGACAAAAACAAAGAAAAAAGAATTAAAAAGAATGAGGGAACCCTACTTGATATTAGGGAACCATAAGTGATGAACTATTCACTTTTGGTGTCCTAGAAGGCAGAGAGAAAACCACATGTACCCAGAAAATATGTACAATTATCATGTATCAAAAAAAGAAATTAAAAAATAAAAATAAATTAAAGGTGTGCTTAGTAATATGTCCAAAAAAAGCTACAACTATTTACAATGTATTAATCTAAATACTTGAATAATACTCTGATCCTCTAAATAGATATATGTATCTTTGCATGAAGGCATGTGTGTACTAACATGTATACATATGTATGGCCTATATATATACACACATATATACATATATATAGCATATATATGCTAACCTACTAAAATGAATGTGCCAGCTATAAGACTGAATGAATTATTAGTGTTTATTTCAAAACTTCTCTCAAAACAAAAATCATTCTACTAAAAAATAAACATTGGGCCAGGTGCAGTGGCTCATGCCTGTAATCCCAGCACTTTGGGAGACAGAGGTGAGTGATTTACCTGAGGTCTGGAGTTCACAACCAGCCTGGCCAACATGGTGAAACCCTGTCTGTATTAAAAATACAAAAATTAGCCCAGCGTGGTGGCACACTCCTGTAATCCCAGCTACTCAGGAGGCTGAGGCAGGAGAATCGCTTGAGCCTGGAAGGTGGAGGTTGCAGTGATCCAAGATCGTGCCACTGCACTCCAGTCTGGGTGACAGAGGAGAGACTCTGTCTCAAAAATAAAATAAAATAAAATAAAATAAACATTGCTCAGCATCACACCAATGTCAGTTTTCTTGTTTTGATATTGAACTGTGATTATATATTATTCACCATTGAGGGTAATGAAGGGAAGGATTCAAGGCACTCTAGGTGCTATTTTTGCAGTTTCTTATAGATCTATAATTATTTCAAAATAAAGAGTTAAATAAATTGTACTACATCCAAATATTTGAAGGTTTATTCAAAGCTAAGGTATGGAGAGCTTTCTTTACCTTCACACCTCTCTGTACCTCAAACTCAACTTAGAAGCAACTAGAAGAGAAAAGAATCTCATATTAGTGTTTTTGTGTAGGGAAGTGAAGATGAAGGACCAATAATAGGTCCCGGCCATGGTGCTGTTGAGTCGTTGAAACTCTTAGGATGATTTCATTTGTACATACTAGAGGGCCCAACACAAACTGACTAACAAATATAGTAAATATGTATAACATAATGTAATAAGTTATATAAATATAATAAACATTTATAACATAGTATAAGTTCATCATATCTATATATGATATATATAGATATAATAAATGAACTGAATAATAAGAAATGGAATGCATCAGCTCATGAAGTTCAAAAGACATTTAGGCTTCTGGCACGGTTTGATCAGGGCTCCAGTCTATTTCTCTGTAATTCACTGATCTCCGCACACCCTGATGTGTCAGCTTTATCCTGAGACTAGGTAGCAAAGTATCTACAGCAATTCCAGGCCTCACAGCAACACACCACACCACACAAAAGGAGAGACAACTTTGAATAAATATCATGGTCTTCACCCCGATGAGAACAGTTCATGTCATGTGACACTCCTGAACCAATTACTGGAACCAGGGAGACAGGACTGCATTTTGGGCTGAGCCAATTAGAGTCCACTTCTGAAGCTGGAGATCATGTCAATTATCCAGGTCAGCAGCTGCTCTATCACAGGGGAGTAATGGAATTATGCTGGAGAAGCAACAATGATGTCTACAGTTGACAAAATTACACTTAAATAACAGAAATTGTGCCTGCATGGTAATGATTTGGATAGTACAACCAGAAAAGTCTGTTCCTTCATTCAAATAACAGACCAATTAATCACATGCAGGATAAAAGATATTTTTACATAATTAGTCCATCACTCATATTTTTCAGTGGTTGGAGAATTCAGTCACTATTTCAATACCTTAACAAGATGCCTTGATAGTGTGTCCAAATATTGGTTGAATATTATGTGAGTATGTACTCAGGCTCTATTTACATAGGTCTAGTGTTTTTCAAGGATTTCACTGCCAATTTTTAAAAAAATCAACTAATTAAAGTAATCAAATAATTTAATCTTTATAAGATGATTAACCAATAACTAATCACTAATGCAATCACATTTTGTCTACACAATATGAATTCAACCAGTTTAAAGGAGTTGGGGGAATGGGGAAGTAAGCAAGTATTTTCTTTGTTCTGCAAGTTGACAGATAACTGATTTATTACTCCCTTCTCTTCAACTCCAAAATTTATTTGTAGCTTTATCAAATCAACTGGGTATTTTGGCATTGTAAACCCACAATATATATTCGAGCCGTTTGCCAGTAAATTAACTACAATATTATGGAAGCATTTTTCATATGCAAATGTGCACTATGAAGCTCACTGAACCACACTGAAAACCAACGGCAGTTTCCTTTAAAATGTGAAAAATCAACTCTTAAAATTTATCTTCTTTAACCATCTGGTCATAATTCTAAGTGACTTAGTTTAAAAAAAAAAGTGTCACTTTTCACTGGCTCAAAAGAGGATACATTTTTAAAAAATATTTTGCATTAATCTTGTATTCAAAGGAACCAGGAGAAGGGCACTGATATTAGTATATTTACTATATAAAAACTTATCAGCTGTGTAAACATACTATTTTTTATATTTTAGAAATTTTTCAACATATCTTTTTCACTGTTACTCTCTCTAGTCACATAATTCTTTTTCAAACATGGTTTGATATATACCAAAAAGTCTTTTCATGTCTTTATTCTTTTGATTTACCCTGACTGATTCATGGTCATTCCCCTCTTTTATTTTAATTATACTGTAACATCCTCCATCTGAACCTCTTTAGCTTATTTAGTGCAAAGGACCATGCATATCCACTGAGTCTTTTTTTATTTTTTAAACACAGTGTAAACATCATTTCCTCCATGATTTCCAGATCAGTCTATTTTTAAATAATTTAATACTCTTTTTCACAATTTTCCCCCAAAAAATTTGCTTTTCTTTTTCTGTCAAGATTTACTCCTTGGGAATAGCTTTGAGACTTCCTAGAACAGAGAGAAGATCGCAAGTCATTTTATTTATAGAAAAAGAAAATATGTTAACTGAGCAACTGCAGAGGAGCTATCCAAATGCAAAATTTTAGAAATTTCAAAACCACATATGTATCTTTTTTTCTCTGATTTAAATGTAGTTCTATTCCATATTATAGTTTTTAAAAATGCAAGCCAACACACTAAATCAACATAAAGTTCTGAAGCAGAAAAGATACAGACAAGCCTTCAAGTGGAGTAATTTTCACCACAAAAGTTCTTTCCTCTAGCTATCTCCTCTTTCTCCAAATATCCAGAGAGAACTACAATACAAGGTGACTTGGAACAAAAATATATTGATTCCCAGGGGTCTCTGGCAAAAATGTTAACACCTTTTCTTGCTTAGACAACTTAATCTTTAACGGTGTATGGGATGGGGGCACCAAAAACACTGTTTCACAGGAATGGCTTTGCATTATATTTTTAGAGACATATGCCCAATAATTTAGTAATTATATAGCCAGATGAGTTTTCATTCTTTTTATTCTATTGAAATAACTAGCCAACCATCCACCCCCCCCAAAAAAAAGATGATCTCAGAGAAAGTAAAATTAATGGTTCTGCTGTCACCCCAGGAGAAACACCTTTGCAGCTGGTCATCATGTGACAAGTACTCCAGCTCATCTGCATTCTGTACACATCTTGTCAGACCGTGATTACATGGCAGGGGTCTATCTCTGCAGCATTGCAGTAGTGTCACACTGACTTACTTTATTTCACATCCAAAACTCTGCTCTGGTTTCTACTCATAACCTCTTGTTGTCTTGTTTTTTTTTTGTTTTTTTTTGGGGGGGGAGGTGTGCGGTTCTGTCTGTAGAAAGGAGAAAATTACAGTGCCAACCTCATAGGACAGTTCTGATGATTAATTGAGACAATACATCAAAGATGCGAGACACACAGGTTCTTCACAAAAGTAAATTCCCAATCTCATCCTCTTTCAGCAAAGATCTAGACTAAGGTTTTGTTTGTTTGTTTGTTTTACATCTTTTCCTGATTCATATGGACAGCGCTAAGGAAAATCTTCAAATGTCAACTCCAAGATTATTCAAAAATACTTACTTTTGTTTCAATCAACATTAATCGTTTTATTTTTTTCCTTACAGCAAAAGGTGCACCTCCAGCCTTGACAAATGGTACAGTAATTTAATACAGAAAAAGCTGGCTCATTCTTATTTAAAAAAAAAAAAACACGGAGCAGTACAATAGCAAACACCTGCAAACCACTTCCTCTGTCATGCACATTTGTTTATCATTTAATCTGTAAAATGCAATGAGGGAGGTACTATTATTATAATAATATTATTATACCCATTTTTAGAGATGAGAAAACTGAGAAACACAGAGCTTGATTTTTCCAAGGGCACTCAGAAAAAAAAAATGACAGAACTGTGCTCTGAATTGAGCAGTCTATGCTTTTAACCACTATATACTATCTCCTTATGGATGAGAATCTATAATCAGATCGTTCTGATGGTGTTAAAGCCAAAATGTGAACCAGTTCTTTCTTCGGAGACATCTGTGATGGCTCTCTTGAGATGGCAAGTCGAAATTTTTCCATACAGAGGTAAAACAGTACATTTACAACACAGCCTTTTAGCTTTAACCCCAGGCTAACCAATTTGGCCTTCAGCAGCAGGACAAAGGGCCTTAAAAACAAACATCTTTGATGCTTTAAACTGTCTTTATGATTATTAACAAATTCATCCCGAATGCTACATCTCTATCTTGGAGATGCATTCATCTCACACTATGTATGACAACTGTTGTGAATCTGCAGAAGTTGAAGCATCTTACACAAGATCTCCTGGAAATGGCACAAATCTAACATTTCATTGCCATGGAATTAAGCAGTATCACCTGATGATATTATGAGTATGAGAGATCTTGGGCTTGATGCTGATGGGTTTTGAATGAAAATGTATTCCTTCAAAATAAGGCTTTCATCATCATCTGCGTTTGAGAACCTAGGTTTATATTAATTGTGCCGTATTCCTCAGTAGTTCAAATAAGCTTTTGCAGTAGATGCTGAGGAATGCCCTCTTCAGAACTGAGACAATTATTCCCCTAGCTGCTGCAAACAATGATTGCTGAGAATTCTCAGCAGAGCCTCATTCCAAGAACTGCTGGTGTCTAAAGAGAGTCATTTTACCCAAATTTCTGACCCTTTTTCTGCGTCAGCCCACGTCCAGTGATGGTCAACATCATTGTATAAGGTACTGACCCCTTAACCTCTATTTGGTTCATTCTAGGTCTACCCCAACTCCACCGTGCCCCATGGAATAAGCTGAGGCCTTTGTTGCGACTATATCAAAGTTCAACTTCTCCCTCTGCCCAATTCTACTTTCTTTATCCTTCCAGAGTGTTGATCCCAAGAGCACTCCTCCAATAAACCTGCACACAAATCTCTGTTTCAGAGTCTGTTTCCTGGGGAACCTAATCTGCAACAGTTTCTAACAAAAAGAGTCTGTAGATCTTCCCACGTTCTGCAGCCCTCACTGGCACAGTCCTCCGTTTACATGATGATCAATAGCTGTATTTCTGTGATATATGGGCACAGTGTCTCTTGCAAGCATATTTTTTCAGGTCAATGTAATCATGAAAATTACTTCAGTCAAGGGCTGCCCTTGAAGGAATTTATTATAATGTCGATGTGCAAGATAATCCCATAACATCATTTAAGAAATCTCTAAAAGTTCAATGCTGAGACTGATAGTACAGTCTGCAAAATAAGCACCAATGAGTTTACCAGACTCAATCTGTGAAATTCAAATCTAACAAAGCCAATAGTTCTATTGAAAATTATCATTTCAGGCTGGGCATGGTGGCTTATGCCTGGAATCCCAGCACTTTGGGAGGCTGAGGCGATCAGATCACTTGAGTCCAGGAGTTCAAGACCAGCCTGGACAACATGGTGAAACCCCATCTCTACAAAAAAACAAACAAACAAAAAATTAAAAATTAGCTTGGCATGGTGACACATGCCTGTAGTCCCAGCTACTCAGGAGGCTGAGGCAGGAGTATTGCTTGAGCCCAGGAGATTGAGGCTGTGGTGAGCCGTGATTGCACCACTGCCCTTCAGCCAGGGTGACAGAGCCAGACCCTGTCTCAGAAAAAAAAAAAAAAAAAAAAAAGAAAAAGAAAAAAATTATGATTTCAGTGATTACAAGATTTCATAGACTACTTATCTCAGGTGAAATAGAAAGACCATTTTTCTGCTAATGTTGCTTTCTCCCTAATTTTTCAAGCGTATGTGCTACATGCTTCTTTTCAGCGTTCTTCATTTTGTTTGCTAAAGATTCATACTTTGAGAAGTTTTCATTCCAATAAATGGAGACAAATGACATCAAAGGAAGGTGTGCTCCACAGCAAGAAGATTTGTCTGATTACCAACCCAATACCACACAGTTTGTCCAGTTTTTTATATTGATCATATCCAGTTTTTTCTCAACCAGGAAAAAAAAATGTTCTATTGGACAGCAGCTTAAAAACAGGCCAAGGAAAATAGCATCTCTCTAGCAACACAGCCTATTTTGCAAAACTGCTCTGGACTTACAGCACCAATGCAGCTATATATATATATATACCTATATATTTGGGGGCCTAAACAATTTTCCAAAGAACCAAAAATTTGAAGCTAACATTAAAATTAATAAATTATTATTGTATTCACCAGCCATGTCTCCTAGAACCTGTAACTTTTAACTCACTGATCATTTTGTATTGATTTAACATCATCCTTCCATGTATCTCTATATTTCTTTACAGCTTTATCTTTGATTCAAAAAAAGAGAAGTGATTCAAGCCTAAATTTATATTGATTGATTCTTGTTTTACTTACAGTAGATTGTAATTTCCAAAGGTGGCCACAACAATATCTCCCAACATGCTTGTTTTTCTTACAATGCAATCTTGATATCCCTCCCCATGAACTTGCAGTATCTATGTCCTCTTCCTTTAAAAGTAGTTGGACCTTTGTGACTTCTTTGTCCAACAGACTGTGGCAGAAGTGAATCAATGTGACTTCCAAGGTTAGTTATAAAAATGCCAAGTTTGGGGCTTTGTTCATAAAATCTGATTGCCATGCTGTAAGCAAGCCCAAGCAACCTGAGCAAATGCATCCCTTCATTGGGCAAAACTCCCCCCAACCACTTACACTCCTTCAAGTTGTGATAACTAAAAATATCTCTGGGCATTTCCAGATGTCCCCTGGCAAGCAAATTTTCCATTAGTTGAGAACCACTAGTCATAGAGACAACACAGAAAAGCTGCCAGGCAGCCATCAATTCTTTGCCTAAAGGGCACAGCACAGTTTACGCTGACACCAAGAGTGTCAGTGGCCACACAGTGTGACTGGCATCCTTTCCAACTTTCCCTAATAGCTAGGTTCAGGTGGGTCTGGCTGTACTCTGCAATACAACCTTTAAAGTAGTGCTGTCATGAGTTAAATACCTTACAAAAGTTTTAGAAAACAACTCTTTTATATTTAATTTTTGTCTTGTAGTCCCCCTTCATAGGGCCCAGGATGAGGACCTATGGCCACCCAGAGAAAAGTAATAGACACATGCTACACTCAGGACCCCTGCTACCATCTCAAAGGCCTCCTTCAGGACTCAAAGATGCACCCAAATGTGTAGGAATCCAAGGATGAGCATAGCTTAGGCTCAGCCTGAAGACTTTACTATAATCATGTGTGAAATAAGTAATGCTCATAGCAGGACAGAACAATGAGTAACTATGCTGAGCTTCTGTTCACGTTTCTATTCCCAAATCTTGCTGGAAAACGTTAGCTAAAAACCATTAGTTGGCCGGATGCGGTGGCTCACACCTGTAATCCCAGCACGTTGGGAGGTCGAGCCAGGTGGATCACGAGGTCAGGAGATCGAGACCATCCTGGCTAACATGGTGAAACCCCGTCTCTACTAAAAATACAAAAAATTAGCCGGGCGAGGTGGCTGGCGCCTGTAGTCCCAGCTACGTGGAAGGCTGAGGCAGGAGAATGGCGTGAACCAGAAAGGCGGAGCTTGCAGTGAGCAGAGATCACGCCACTGCACTCTGGCCTGGGCGAAAGAGCGAGACTCCATCTCAAAAAAAGAAAAAAAAAACAAAACCATTAGTTAACATTTGCTTTATTCACTCATGGAAATATGTGCAAGTTAAGTCTTATAAAATGAACATCTC
Source organism: Pongo abelii (assembly GCF_028885655.2). NCBI lineage: Eukaryota > Metazoa > Chordata > Mammalia > Primates > Hominidae > Pongo > Pongo abelii. The sequence continues at coordinate 36,440,294 of NC_072007.2, read as the reverse complement.
TCCACTTTCCTTAAAGTAGCCCAGACTTTTCCAGTGGTCTTATTCCAAATAAGGGATTCCCTCAAAGAGATCCAATCCAAATAGGATTCCCTCAAAGATAGTTCTGCATTTCAATGCATTAAAATTGATGTTGTCTCCCCAAGTCCCAGGCAGTAGAGATGCAATAATTCACATGGCTTTCTCCTTTCCTGCTGATGTGTTTATAGAGGAGGCAGCTTGCTTACAACTTATTGAAATAGAAAAGCCAGATAATGACATGTTTAAACAGCTTCTGAAATATTGCTTATGCTCAATCCTTGTCAGCTTTCAGGGCGGTCTATATTCTCTGGCTCTCAGAGTTCTGGTTAAATGGGATTGTGCAACTGTGGCCTAGTCCCTATATATCTCTCTTTAAAAAGTAGGCACCCCTGGCTGGGCACGGTGGCTCATGCCTGTGATCCCAGCACTTTGGGAGGCCGAGGCGGGTAGATCACGAGGTCAGGAGATCGAGACCATCCTGGCTAATACAGTGAAACCCCGTCTCTACTAAAAAAAAAAAAAAATACAAAAAAATTAGCCGGGCGTAATGGTGGGCGCCTGTAGTCCCAGGTATTCGGGAGGCTGAGGCAGGAGAATGGCGTGAACCCGGGCGGGGGAGCTTGCAGTGAGCTAAGATCATGCCACTGCACTCCAGCCTGGGCGACAGAATGAGACTCCGTCTCAAAAAAAAAAAAAAGTAGGCACCCCTGTGCAGAGAGAATATGCACATTCCCAGGAAACATGTGGTGGCCACTGTCAGCAATTTTAAAGCTTCTGACTGCAAATATTCTCACCTAGGACTAAAATGTTAGAATGAGGAGAATTTTTCTTCTTTCTCAATCTCGCTAAATGCTCTGGAGATGAATTTAAGAGTGTCTCAAACCTCATGCTGTAGCTGCTGTGTGAAATGTCTGAGAATTATTTATGTTGTTTATAAATTCAGATAATTATCTACCTATTATAGAGTAATCCAACATTGAAAATTGTGGGTGGAGGGGTGGGAGGGCACTGTAATATTGAGAGTGAGATTTGAGGGCTTTTCTCACTATAGCAAAATAGGTATATGCAATGTTCTTAGTATTGTATTCATGAATAGGAAGGTTCCAGTGTCACCAATAGTCTAGGACATGAATATTCAGGTTATTTATGATGAAACAGAACTCATCACCCACATAGATGCCAATGACAGTGACCTACCTGTGCTGGGTAATAGAGAACCTGTCAGTGAAGCATTTGGAATGCAGATCACATGTTTCAGAGGGTGGCGTAGCTGAGCAGAGCAAACCCCCAGGCAGGAAGAGCATCTTGTTCCTTCCAAAAAAGAACAAGTGAATGGGGAATCACAGGTCACAGGTCAACAGTGTTTACCAATGGCCTGTATCACAAACAGTATCAGGCTTCTCGGCTTTGAGCAGCAAAAGGAGGTCCTTTCATTTTAAGCAATTATTTCTGTCAACCAATTAACATCCTTATCTAATGGGAAAACTATTTCAGGCAATAATGTTCTTGATTGATAACAAGAAAACGAAATAGAACATTAAAAATAAAACTTCATGATGGACCATGACCTTTGCATAATTTTGAAGGAAAGAAAAACTAATAAAATATCACCAAATCTGCACAGCCAGTCAGCAGAACAAGTCCAAGTTAGTTCAACTCAAACTTTCAGCTGGGGTAAAGCTTAACAGCTTCTCTGTCCTATCTTTTAGACTTTTCATTTGCTTGACAGTGGATGTTAGTGTTTGCTTCAAGACTCTCTAGGGCAAGAATAGCTGATATTTTCCACCCAGACCTTTTCCTAAGAACCAAAAGCAGGTAAGCCTCATTAGGAATATAAGGGAGACAAAATGTAATACGGAAGTGATGGTATTTGAAGTCGCTAACGCATGCTTGGGGAACATTTGGGGTAGACTTCTTTTTTTTTTTTTTTGAGACCGAGTCTCGCTGTCGCCCAGGCTGGAATGCAGTGGCGCCATCTTGGCTCACTGCAAGCTCCGCCTCCTGGGTTCACGCCATTCTCCTGCCTCAGCCTCCCACATAGCTGGGACTACAGGCGCCGGCCACCTCGCCCGGCTAATTTTTTGTATTTTTAGTAAAGACGGGGTTTCACCGTGTTAGCCAGGATGGTCTCGATCTCCTGACCTCGTGATCCACCTGCCTCGGCCTCCCAAAGTGCTGGGATTACAGGCATGAGCCACCGCGCCCAGCCCATTTGGGGTAGACTTCTGAGCAGCTCCACTTCTGTTTTTATTGTCAGTTAACTGCAGAAAAGTAAATGTGGTGGAAAAAATAAAGTAAAAATGGCAAAGAAAGAAAATTAAATAAGCATATTCTGAAATACTCTCAAGAACAACAGGAGCTATGCCAAATAATGAGCATAAACACAATATTTAACTAAATGCAGCTAAAACTGTCAAAACTTTCCATTTTTATTTGTGTCCAATTTTACCATTGCTGTGACCACTGTTGAAATGTCTTTGTTGCTACATTGGAAATATCTAGGCTACGAACTGAAAATTGACGTGCAAGAGAAGAAAATGTGTTTAAAAGACATTCTTGTTCATCTTTTGCATTCTCAGTGGGGCTGAGAGTTGGACTGCAGTGTGGCTTTAGTGCTGTTGTACTCTGTCCAGATTCTCTGTTGAGGGTGGATGCACCCAGTTCCCAATTGCTGAGGGTTCACAGCTGCATCCCACACTGGGAATTGGCTCTGCCACAGAGAACTCCTGCCCAAGGTTACACTTCCTTCTGCAGAGAATGGTCCCACAGCTAATGGCTAGCTGCTGTAGGGATATAAATGCCTATCCCCCTTGCTTCCATTTGAGAGAACTTAAAGGACCATCTCAGCTCTAGAGGGCTCCTTGGGATCAGCTGAAGCCTCACTTGCAATTAAATTGGATGGAGGTCAGCTTCTTGGTCTTCCCAATCTTGCCACCCTGACTTTCTTACTAGTGTATCTCCCAAAAACACTTTTCCAATAAACTTCCTTTTTTCTTTTCTTTTGAGACGGAGTCTTGGTCTGTCGCCCAGACTGGAGTGCAGTGGCGCGATCTCGGCTCACTGCAAGCTCGGCCTCCTGGGTTCACACCATTCTCCTGCCTCAACCTCCAGAGTAGCTGGGACTACAGGCGCCCGTCACCACGCCCGGCTAACTTTTTGTATTTTTGGTAGAGATGGGGTTTCACCGTATTAGCCAGGATGGTCTTGATCTCCTGACCTTGTAATCCACCCGCCTCGGCCTCCCAAAGTGCTGGGATTACAAGCATGGGTCACTGTGCCTGGCCTCCAGTAAACTTTCTACTTCTACCTGTGGCTCCTCATCACAGAATCTCTTTCCAAAGAACCCAATCTAAGTGAGTTGATACCAGGAGCTATCCCAGAAAGAAGACTCTAAATTTGGATTTTGGAGCTGCATCACCTGCCAGCTGGCTGACAAAGAGGCCCCACCACTAGTGGCAGGTAGAGTATAGATAGCACCGGACATGCTTCAGTGGTGCAATTATGAAACCTTTCACTGGTTGTACCCTGGGATGTGATGCCAGTGGAAGGAGGAGCACTAACTGGTTTAGTATGTCTGGCTTTTGAGATATATGAGGGGAAAGGCGAATATAAGGATGGAACTGGGTGGCTGTTGAGTGCCATTGATTCATTAAAAGAGATGATGACTGGCTAAGAGTGATTAAGGACCAATTCGAGGGAAAAGTGAAAGCACCAAAGGTGCTATAGACTCTGGCTGATGTAGAGTAGTTGGAACTTGGAGATTATGACCCCAAAAATGAATCCTGAGAGAATGCTAGACAAAGGGGAGAGGAGGGAATTGTGAAGTTGGATGAGGGAGAGTTTATTAGTACAGAAGCGCTCTCTCAGAATACAGATTTGACACTCTGGCAAAGACCCTGGGAAACAATGCTCATACACTGCTAGGATGGCCCTTGGAAGCTTAGGCAAAGCAATAGGTCACACTAAGTGAAGCAGAAATGCCAGAGCCAACGTAACAGAGGGCAGAGGATAGAATAAGGATGTGGTCGGTAGAAGACAGAGTTCCTAGAGGCAAAATAGGTGGGCAGCAAATGAGAGTAGTGCTTAACTGTTATAAGCAGGGTGATCAGAAAGGTAAAGCAGCCACCCCAGTATAAACTGGGTATCCCCTGCCCAGTTTCCAAATATAAGCCTGGTCTCACACCCAGAACCCACTGAGTAAAGGAGAGGGAAGTTCCTTTGAAGAAAAACTTTGAAACATCACAGTAAATATATTCTGATGGTATGGTCAGAGACCAGAAATGATGAGAAGCCTGTGGGGTAGAGTTAGATTTGAAATATGAAGGCAAGACCATCAGCAAAAGTTGTCTGTAGTTTTGAAGGGATCCAGCCATGGTGTCATGTATGGCCCAAAGAGGGCCTAGAAAAGATATCTCACCTCTCTCCTCATCCTCCAATCTCCCCTGGTACCTCTTTTTAGCAAATATTGGAAGCCAATTAACTGGCAAGGGAACCCTAGTGATGTGGTCTACAAGGATGAATCATTGCAGAGAAGATGATACATGGATGAAGGAGTGAGGAGAAATGGAGAAAATATTAAACACTATAAAAGAGGTATTATTTCTTCTATTTGAACAGATGAGAAAACAGAGGCTATCCCCATAACACAAGCAAAATTGCAGAGACCAAATTCCAACCTAGGACAAATTATTCCAGAGTCATTGCTTTTAATCAGTACTGTATTTGCCTCTGGGCATCCTGACTTCTGGAAAATTTGAATCTTCATAAATTGCATAAGTTATATTTTATGTTCACAGAAGCACCTACAAGTTAGATTCTCAGTAAATGTTAGCTGATAAAGTGGCAATACCCTAATGACAGACCTGGGAATTCAATCATAGAAAGTTGCTTGATGTCCAATTCATTTCAAAGGGGAGTATGCATCATGTGTGGGGGCTGCCAGCCCTAACAAAAGACAGTCCTTGCCATTCTGGCCTTATTGAAATGCTTGGCATGAAATGACAGTGGAGAGTATCCTACCCCCTACCAATTCTTTGTGCTTCCAGGCTGTGTACTCCTTGGCAGGGGTACATGAAAACTCCCCAGGGGATACATATCATGGTGATTTTAAGCAGATTCATTTCCAGATTCTCAACTTCCATAGGCATCGTTTCTAAAATAAGTTTGCCTAATAACATATCTACAGGCTGCTAGTTCTCCTTTTCCCACCTCCCATCTCATAAAGACCCTTCTCCCACTTTCCAAAAGAAAAGCATATCTCTCATTCAATCTGAAACTGACACAGTGACTTGTCCCATTGTTTACAAACCTCAGAGCCACTAAACAAAGGGACAATTGGAGACTACATTGCTCTTAGTACTTTAAGGACACAGTTAAGAAATATTAAAGGGCTGGCCAACTCATGGCAGGGATCCCTGCTTTAGCTAGCTGGCTTACTAGTTTTCGAAGTATCTAATTAGTTATTCATCCTAGAATTCGAGTTCCAAAATGAGATGATTGTCAGCAGGGTGCATGTTAACGTATTTATTTAAATTACAAAATAAAGTCAGACTTTTTCTGACAGCAAACAAGTCTTATTTGGCTGAATGATCTGACAATAAAAACTGGCTTTGTTAATTAGGTGATGTGGTGACATGTATCATAAGCTGAATGAGCAAATCCACAGTTTTGAAAAACATGTATTTAAAACCCTTATGCAATAGACAATATGCTGGAAACTACATCTTTTGTAACTAATTAAATTTATGGCATGTCATCTTTAAAATGTGGGGGTACATACCCTTTTAAAAAATTCTTTTAGCAAGTACATGAGCAAAACAGTTGGAGGATGCTATTTTGGACCGTGTAGTAGAACAAATTTTAGCTCTGGAAGGGATGTGTTATCTGGTACAATTTCTTTATAGATAAGCAAACAAACAGAGAGAAATCAAATGACCTGCAACCAATGTGTGAGAGACCTAGGATCAGAACCCGAGGAGCCTGGTCCCTGAGGAATGTTCCCATTTGATGCGCTCCTCTTCTGGAATTCTGCCCTCTTTCCCACCCCCTCAACCTCACTGAAAAGCTCCTAATGCCAAAAGTAGATACTGGCTAAATAAATGAACAGCTCTCTTCAGAACAGAAGTGCCAAAGTAGGCAGAAGCTGCTCGGTTGCTTATCCTTCATGGACTCTAGCTGTGACACCAATGCAAAGAAGTGGGATGAGATCTCAGGAGTCTGAAGTATTAACATTAGTCACAAGGATATCCTGATTGGCCACAGGTTACCTCACAGTCCCGGTCCAGCCATTGAACTGGAAGATAAATTTCACCCAAGCCTCATACAGTGATCACATCTGTCTCCTGAAATGTATGTTCCTTGAGCTTAGCCAGCTCCCTTTACTGCCAGACTTCAGCCTGGCATCTGGTGGCTTCCCAACATGCTTCCCTTTCCTACTTAATTAGCACAATGCTCTGGGGGATTCCACAGGCCCCTCACAGACGTCCAGTACCCCATGTCTCCGAAAACCATTAGATCATGATTTTGCTCATAGGCAATGAAATTATATCTTCTATGGATCCAGTTATAACTTCCCATGACAATTTTATGCTTTAGTTTCCTAGGTGGGTCTGTTTGTTTTTTGTTCTTGGTGTTTTTTTTAGGGAGGGTGGGGGGAAGGTTGCTTGTTTGTTTGGGGTTTTTTGTGGATTTTTTTTTTTTTTTTTTTACTATTCTGGCGAGCTTCTGTTATTCTCTTCAGTTTAATTGAAAATGTTTACCTGCTTTGGGCTCAGAGGAATGAGGGATACATACATTATCTCTGAGAGTAGGTGAGGGAAGTTGTTCGAGTTTGTTAGATTGCACTGACTTTCACGTGCAATGACTAATAGTGCTAACTGGATGAAAATCGAAAACCATATGTTAAAGCAAAAGAATCACCCATGTTAAATAGGCATACAATTATACTGGAACACTTAATAAGCAAAGTACAAGGGCTGAGCTGACTCACAATAAAAATCATTGAAAGACATTAAGTGACCATCGATTTTAAATGGATGGCATTAATTTATGAGCAATCAATACTCTTTTAATTGGAATTTTGCTGTCTCTGGGTACCTACACAGCACAGTATATGAAGGCAAATGATAAATTCTCTTTGTTTTAGAGCTGAAAGCAGAGAACGGGAAAACAGGTCTTAGATTGGTGCCTGTATTCCACTCACTACTATCATTTAACTTTGAAATAAAATTAAAGGAGCAGCTCTACTTATCACAGAAACTCCAAATCTAAAGAGGCATTCTCTCCCTCTGGATATTTAAATTCTTCCTTCGCAGAGGTCCACCCCCCACATCCTTATTATCCATTATTTAAAGAAAGCAAGGCCAGATACTTTAGAAATGGAATTTTACTCTCTTGGGAGATTAGATACTAGAAAAATCTATAGACCAGGCTCAGAGCTCCAGATTTCATTACAATGCCAACTCTTTTTTTTTTTTTTTTTTTTTTTTTCTTTTGAGATTGAGTCTCGCTCTGTCTCCAGGCTAGGCTAGAGTGCAGTGGCGCAATCTCGGCTCACTGCAACCCCCACCTCCCGGGTTCAAGTGATTCTCCTGCCTCAGCCTCCCAAGTAGCTGGGACTACAGGCACACGCCACCATGCCCAGCTAATTTTTGTACTTTTAGTAGAGACAGGGTTCCAACATGTTGGCCAGGATGGTCTTGATGTCTTGACCTCGTGATCCGCCTGCCTCTGCCTCCCAAAGTGCTGGTATCACAGGCGTGAGATACTGCGCCCGGCCTCAATGCCAACTCTTACCACCCATGTGACTTCTCTGTGCTTCAACTGCAATATTAATAGAATGAGGATAATAAGATTTAGTTCCTTAACATTGTGCTGAGGTTCAATGGGCAGAAACACTATACCTGTATGACACAAGTTAGTATAACATTTGCCAGTGAACACTTCTGGAAGAATACTTCATATTCTAGCCTTAACTACTCACCCATTATTCCAAACTGAAATGTCCCCCAAGATTTTAAGAGACAAGACAGCTCCCACAAACAGTACACCATGATCGCATCTGTATTACGTTTCCTTGCTCTCCCTGCACCTCCAAAATTCACATCCTTCCCCATGCCATTTCCAGAAAAAGCCCACTGCCCTCTGAACTAGGCTGATCATGGCTTGTTGAACATCAGTCCCCCAGACCCCCTCCAATTCCAGACAAACCGAAGGATGGGTGGATGGTGCCCTGAAAACAAGGGCAGTGAGGGCGGATGCTAGAGGGGCCTGTTGTCCTGATTGGCCTGATTCTAGAGCAAATCAGTCCTAAGCAGACAATTTCAACATAATCTCTCACCTCTCTGGACCAACAGTCAATGGAGAAATGTGAGAAGAAAAGCCCCATAAAAGGGTAAGTTGCAGCAAAACTGTGAAAGCCTTGAAATTGGGAAGAGAAACTGCCAGAAGAAGAAACTGGAGTTTGTTATGCCCAAATGCATCATCTGTTCTGACAGGCAAATTTCACAAGGAGCCAAACCCTGACAATTCTCCTCCCCCGTTTTTTAAAAATCGCTTCCCTGGCCACCCCTTACTAAGCTGTGGCAGTCACACTACATTGCAGGTGTGCTCTTTGCTGTCATCTTCCTCTCAGTGAGGCTAATTTATTCAGATGAATGGTGCAGGTGGAGAGTAAGGGGATGGGCAAGGAGATGGGAGCTACTGCAGAGATCTGGTGCCCCCCAGGATGAGTCTCCGGGTTTGGGGTAAGATAAAGCATCTTCCCCTGATGCTCAGCTCTTATTATTGATAAATTTTTCCATCTCTGTAATGCAATGAGGGTTAATGAGTTAGATTATTTGCTTGGGGGCATTTGCTTTTTTTTCGTTGATAGTAAGTGGGAAGAGCAAAACAATGCCAATTCACTATAGGGAGTTGACATATTTTATAAACATCATGGAAGAGCTAGCAACATAATGGCCATATCTCACACAGTGACAGTTTTGTATATTTAAACGGTGGCAGTGGAAGGCAGTAGAGAGGAAGGTTAAAAATAAACAAAAACTATATTACAAGGTTTCCAATATGCCCGGATAAGATGTGAAGTGCACACACACACGTGTGCACATACACATTTAGCAAATATTAAAGCACCGTGGTCAAAAGAGATTAAGGCAACAGAAAGACTGTCTTTAAGCATGGTTGAAATACTACAGGCATGTGCTAATTCCATTTTCTATACATTTTCTATATATATTTTGAATATATATATATATTCATATATATATTCAAATATATATAAATATATATATTTGAATATATATATATTTGAATATATATATGAATATATATATATTTGAATATATATATGAATATATATATATTTGAATATATATATATGAATATATATATTTGAATATATATATGAATATATATATATTTGAATATATATATGAATATATATATTCAAATATATATATAGAAAATACATTTCTATATATTTTCTATACATTTGCAGCAATAATAGATCACATATTTTTTCACTGAGCTATGAGTTTCTACTTTAAGCTCTAAAACACCTCCAATGTCTTGACCCAGAGGTGATTTGGGAGTTGAACCAGAATATCCCACAGAAATATGTCAGTCCTTGAACCTCTAAAAATCTTGCTCCATATCTCACTTGTTAACTCATTTTTTTTAAAGAACAAATGCTAGATTGGTATGTTTTCCAATATATTCAAATAAGTTATGTCCTTTGCTCCAAATTCCATTCCTCTCCCCAGTACGACTCAGACAATAAACATTTATTTGCCAATTTTCTGCTCTGTGCAAGATATTGAAAAAAATAAATAAATAATTTTAAACCTGGAACTTGCCCTCATAGAAATTTCCACTCAATAAGGAGGTTTAGACAGTGAATGAATCATAATTCAAGATAATACTGAAAGAAATAATATTTTCTTGGTAAGAAAATAACACTCAAAACAAAAATTAATAAAGTACCCTAATGATTCAGAGGGAAAAGAGATTATTTTTCTGGGTTTAACAGGGAAAATTTTGTGAAAGAAATGACATTTATACTGAATTTTGAGGAAAGGTAAAATTTGAAAAATTAAATCATGGAGGAGCAAAAAGTACTCCAGAAAAGGCAAAAACTTGACTAAAGCAGAGAACAATAGAGAATTGTGTCAAATATGAGGAAAACAAGTGTTCTGTCTGGCTAGAATATAGGTTTGATCAAAAAGATAGTGAGGAATAAAAATGGAAGACTATGGAGGGCCCTAAATGCCAAGATTAAATCTTTAAAAACTGACAAATAATCATCGTCTATATTTATAGAATATGCTGTTTTGTTTTGATGTATACATACAAGTTTCAACCAAGCTAAGTAACATATTCATCACCTCACTAACTAATTTTTTGTGGTGAGAATGTTAAAGATCTATTATTTTAACAAACTTGAAATATACAGTACAATTTTTTTTAGTGTGGTCACCATAAAGCGCAATAGAACATTAAAACTTATTTCTCCAGTCTAACTGAAACCTTGGACACTTTGATCGACATCTTTCCTTTCCCCATCCCTCCAGGCTCTGGTAACCACCTTTCTACTCTCTATTTCTGTAAGGTCGATTTTTTTAGCTTCCACATATAAAAGAAATCAGGCAGCATTTGTCTTTCTGTGCCTAGGTAATTTCATTCACTGTCCTCCGGCTCTATCCGTATTGCTGCAAATGGCAGAATTTCCTTCTTATTTAAGGCTAAATAGTATTCTATTGTGTATATTTACTACATTTTTAAACGATTCATTTGTTGTATATCTTGGCTTTTGTGAATTTTGCATGTCTTCGCTATGGTGAATTATGCTGCAATGAACAGGGGAGTGCAAATATTTCTTTGACATATCAATTTCAGTTCTGTGGATATATACTTAGAAGTGGGATTGCTGGATCATATGGCAATCCTATTTTTCGTTTTTTGAGGAACTCCCATACTCTTTTCCAAAATAGCTATACTAATTTACATACCAATAAACAGTTCCCTTTTCTCCACCTCCTCATCAAAACTTTATCATTCCTATTTTTTAATAATAGCCATTCTAACAGCTGTGAGGTCATATCTCATTGTGGTTTTAATTTGCATTTCGCTGGTAATTAGATATTATGAACAGTTTTTTCATATATCTGTTGGCCATTTATATCTCTTTTGAGGAATGTCTATTCAGATCTTTTGCTCAGTTTTTAGTCAGGTTGATTTTTTACTATTGAGTGGTTTGAGTTCCTCATATATTTTGGATATTAGGCCCTCATCAGCTGTCTAAGTTTTTGCAAATATTTTCTCCCAATTCATGGGTGTGTCTTTACTCTGTTAATAGTTTCCTTTGCTGTGCTTTTTAATTTAATGCAATCCCAATTGTCTATTTTTGCTTTTGTTGCCTGTGGTTTTTAGAGTTCTATCCAAGAAATCATTGCCCAGATGAATGACATGGAGCTTTCCCATTTTCTCCAAGCAACTTTACAGTTTCAGTTCTTAACATTTAAATCTTTTACTCATTTTGAGTTTATTTTGTATATGGCGTGACAAAATGATCCAATTTCATTCTTCTGCATGTGGATATCCCGTTTTTACCGATGTTTATTTGAAATCTTTTTCCTTTTTTGATGTAGGCATGTATTGTCATAAAATTCCCTCTCAGGACTGCTTTTGCTGCATTCCATAAATTTTGGTATGTTGTGTTTCCATTTTCATTTGTCTTAAGATATTTTTTAACTTCTCTTTTAATTTCCCCTTTGACCCATCGGTTATTCAGAAGCACCCTGTTTAATTCTCATATTTGGGAATTTTTCAAGATTCCTCTTGTTATGGATTTCTAGTTTTATGCCATTGTGGTCAGAAAAGATACTCAATATTATTTCAATCATTTTAAATGTGTTAAGACTTGTTTTCAGCCTAACATATGATATATCCTGAAGAATGTTCCAGATGCACTTGAGAAGAATTTATATTCTGTTGCTGTTGAATGGAATATGCTATAAATGCCTGTTAGGTTTATTTGATCTGAAGTGTGGTTCAGGGCAGGTGCAGTGCCTCACATTTGTAATCCCAGCACTTTGGAAGGCCAAGCCAGGTGAACTGCTGAAGCCCAAGGGTTTGAGGCCAGACTGGAAAACATGGCAAAAATCTGTCTCCACAAAAAAATACAAAAATTAGCTGGGAATGGTGGTGCATGCCTGTAGTTCCAGCCAGTCAAGAAGCTGAGGTGGGGGTATCACTTGAGCTAGGGGAGGTAGAGGTTGCAGTAAGCCATTGTTGTGCCACTACATTCCAGCTTGGGTTTTGAGTGAGACCCTGTCTCAAAATAAATAAATAAATAAATAAAGCATACTTCAAGTCCAATATTTTCTGTCTAGATGATCTGTCCAGTGTTAAAAGTGTGGTATTTAATTATCCTACTATTATTATATTACAGTCTATCTCATTCCTTGGATCTATTAATATCTGCTTTACCTATTTAGGTGTTCCAACATTGGATGGATGCATATCTACAATTGTCATATCTTCTTGATGAATTGACCACTTTATCATCATATAATGACCTTCTTCACCTCTTTTTATAGTTTTTGACTTAAGATCTATTTTGTGTGATATAAATACAGCTATCCCTGCTCTCTTTTGATTTCTATTTGCATGGAATAACTTTTTCCATCCCTTCATTTTTGGTCTATGTATGTCCTTAGAGGTGAAGTGAGTCCCTTGTTGGCAGCATATCATTGAGTCTTTTTTTGGTTAATCCATTTAGCCACTTGATGTATTTTGATTGGATAACTTATTTCATTTACATTTAAAGTAATTATTGATAGATAAACACTTACTATTACCATTTTGTTAATTGTTTTCTGGTTAATTTGTAGATTCTTTTTTCCTCTCTTCCTCTGTTATGGTTGTCTTTTGTGGCTTGATGATTTCCTGTCACAGTATGCTTTGAATCTTTTCTTTTTATCTTTGGTGTATCCACTAAGGAGTTTTTTTTTTTTTTTTGGCCACTATGAGGCTTATATAAAACATCATATGCTAAGAACATCCCTTGTTAAGCTGATAATAATTTAACTTTGATCACTTGTGCAAACTCTATACTTTTATTCCTCTCCATTTGTTTTTTTGACATGTTTTGTAATTTTTAGTTTGTGTCCCTTAACAAGTTAGTGTAAGTACAGTTGTTTTTATAATTTTGTCTTTTAATTTTCATGCTAGAAACAAAATTTATTTTCACACCACTGTTATAATCTAAGAGTGCTCTGAGTTTAACAACATACTTACTTTTACCAGTAAGTTTTATGTTTTAATATATTTTGATGTTGCTACTTAACAATTTTTCCTTAAGCTTGAGGGACTATTTTTAGCATTCTTGTAAGTTAGGTCTAATGGTGATAAATTCCCTCGGCTTTTGTTTGTCGGAGAAAGTTTTTATCTCTTCTTCACTTTTAAGGGACAGGATTGCTGGGTATAGTATTCTTGTTTGGCAGGGTTCTTTTTTTCATTTCAGTTTTGAATATATCATCCCTTTCTCTTCTACCCTTCAGGATTTCTGTGGAAAATCCATTGACAGTCTTCTAGAGGTCCCATGTATGTAACAAGTCACTCTTCCCTTACTGCTTTCAATATTCTCTCTTTGTCTTTAACTTTCGACAATTTGATTGTAATGCGTCTTGGTGTGTGTCCCTTTGAATTTATCCTATAACAGACCATTGAGCTTCGTGGATATGGATTTCTATTTTCTTTTCCAGACTTAGGAAATTTCCTGCCATTATTTCCTTGAATGTTTTCTGTCCCTTTCTGTTTCTTTTCTCTTTCTGGTACACTGATAATGTATATATTATTCCACTTAATGGTGTCCCACAAGTCCTGTACGCTGTTTTCACTCTTTTTCATTCTTTTTTCTTTCACCTTCTTAGATTGGATTATTTCTAATGACTTGTCATCAAGTTTGCTAATTCTTTCTTCTGCTTTATATAGATTGGTGTTGAGACCCTCTATTAAATTTTTTAGCTCCATTATTGTATTCTTCAGCTCAATTATTTTTGTTTGCTGCTATTTTTATATTTTCTATCTTTTTTTTAAAGTTCTCAGTTTGTTCTTGCATTGCTCTCCTTATCTCAGGAAGCATCTTTATGACTGTCATTTTGAATTCCCTGTCATGTAAATCACATATCTCCACTTCATTGGGGTTGGCTTCCAGAGATGTATCTTATATTTAGAACACATTTCCATGTTTCTTCATTTTTCCTTGACTCTCATGTTTGTTTCCATGCATTAGACAAAAGAAGCATCTCTCCCAATTTTGTTAGACTGGTCCCATGTAAAAGATGTTTCTCCCCAATCAGCCCAGCCAGAGATTCAGGGTGCCTCTAAACTCCTTGTACTCATCTAACCTGATATCTTTGTTCTTAGTGTCCCACAAGAAATTAGAGCGTGTCAAGTCATGCTATTGCCTTGAGAGAAGTGGGATAGAAGTCAGTTCCTTAGAATGCAGCTGAAGAGGTTGAGGTGTAAGATATGTTCCAGTTCCTTCTTTCCTTGCAGAGAAGTTGACAGCCAGAGTTTATCTCACACTTGTTCTGCTGTACACAAGGTGAGTGACTGAGAGAGATACTTGTATTCTTGATCAGACTTCTTACTTTGGACCTGTGGAAATATTTGCTGAAAATCTGCATGTTTAAAAGTCATCTTTATGTTCTCTGTAACTTAGGAAACTCAGGAATGTACAGCTCCATTAACTCCAAGATCTGGGTAATTTAGAAGCCAGTACCTTGTTGGAAACTGTAAAAGGTGGAGTCCTTGATGCTTGCAGAAACTACTTCCAGGACCTGCAGATCTGTATTTGCTGATGGAGCAAGCCAGAGAAGATATTTCAGAGAACGCCCACTTTCCTGTTCATGCAAGCAAAAGTCTCTCACTCTCCTAGCAAGGACAGGCTTCTGGTCTTGAGTTATTGCTGAAACAAGCCAGAGCAGAAGGGTCAGGGACTTCTTACTTTCCTTTTCAGTCATGGAGAGGTCCCTCTATCTCCTTCCAATGAGATATTTCAGGAGTTTATCTCCTGAGCAAACTGAGAAAAAGAGCATGAGGAGTGCCATCCCTTTCATTCTTGCTGGTGGAGGCATCCAACTTCTTTCCATGGAGATATTGTAGGGCTGAAATCATCACTGCAACAAGCCAAGGAAGAAAGTGAAAGTGATGCCCACTCTCCTATTCAAGCAAGCAGAAGTTTCACACCCTCCTTGTAGGGGGAGCCTTGTGTGATCTTATCGTGATATACTCTATGCAGGGTAGAGGCATAGAGAGTACCCCCTTTTCCTTTCGGACATGGAGAGATCCACCCTTCTCTTTCTAATGAGAGATTGCAGGAATTTATATCGGGAGACAGCAAGGGGAGAAGGCACAGGGAGTGCCTTCTTTCTGATTTAGACTCAAAGAAGTTTAATCCTTATAGGCTCCTTATTAGACTCCCAGATACCAGCTTGTTAGAAGCCAGAGCCACAGGGATTTCCTTGAAAAGTCTGAGGCTGAACCCTCTTTAGGGGGAAGTTAGAAGTTGGGCTGATCCCTGGGGGCTAGAGTAGCTGGGAGTCCTCACATGGTTCAAAAGCCCCTTTGTCCATTGTGCTTGAGAGAAATCCTCCAATGCACTGTCCCTACTGTTCTTCAAGCATGGTAACTTAATATCAAAGCCCTCCCACAGAAACTGTAAAAGTTGGGCACTATAGGTGTGGTACAAGACTCTCAACCTTCTGGAAGAAGCTGGGAGTTGGCGTTTCCTTCCTAATTATAAGGCGTTATGCTCATGGTAGGATTAGTGCAAGTGTGTCTCTGCTTTTCCTACCTGTTTGGATGTGGGTATTTTCTCAGTCTTCCAGTGTGTGGGAGACTTTCAACTGGATTCTAGCATCCTCTTGGAGAGAACTAATTCATGTGTAGGTGTTTATGTGTATGTCTGTGAGAGATGGAATAGTCAGGAGTCTCCTATTCTGCCATGTTGCTGACATCCCCAGGAAAAGGATTTTGAGTGGAGACTAAAGTATTTTGAGTAACAATATTTAAGCACAAATTCTCTGGAGTGATTAATCTAGCAATCATGGGTCAGACAGATTTGTGCAGGGAGAAAGTGTAGGTATAAGCTGTGGAAATTTTTTAAGTAAGAGGTCATAAAGGGCTAAAATAAGGCAATGAGAATGAAAATGGAAAGACAGAAAGAGTAGGAAGAGCTGTGAGCCAGGAAAACAGAAAGAACAAGAGTTGGAATCAATTGGAGCAAGAGAGACATTAATTGGGACTCATGAGTTTTAGAGCCTATGTGACTAGAAATACCACAGTCTTTGAAAGAAGACAGAGAAGAGCTACCGAGACATGATTTCATTAGGAAGACACTGGCATAAATAAATAATGCCATTGAAGGTTGCTTGTGGGAGAAATGTTACAACGCCACTGAACGCATGAACAGTGATGATTTACACATACACACACACACACACACAACCATGATTGAGTGGAAGTAGATATTAACAGAAAGAGTCATAACTTGCTTTCAAAAAGGAACTGTGCAGCTTCTCTGCTGGGGGCTAGTCAAAAAATGTTAGGGGAATCACAGAAAAAAAGATTGACACTCTCCACTTACTGGTGGGAATGTAAATTGATACAAACTTCTGGAAGCGATTTTAGTAAAGTCCACTAAAAGGTTTGTAAAATAAAGCCAAGTTATTTCACTTTTAGAATCACAGTCCAAGTGCATAAATATGAAAAACCTTCTTATAGGTGTTCATCATTAGACATTATTAAAATGAGTCGGCCAGGTGTGGTGGCTCATGACTGTAATCCCAGGGCTTTCGGAGGCTGAGGCAGAAGGATCACTTGAGGCCAGCCTGGGCAATATAGTGAGACCCTGTCTCTACAAAAAATGAAAAAAAATTAGCCAGGCATGGTGGTGTATCCCTGTAGTCCCAGCTACTCAGGAGGCTGAAGCAGGAGGATCCCTCGAGCCCAGGAATTTAAAACTGCAGTGAGCTATGATTGTGCCAGTACACTTCAGCCTGGGCAACAGAGTGAGGCCCTGTCTCAAAAATTAAATTAAATTAAATTAAAAAGTGAGTCAGGTAAATATGCTGTATCTGATTGGGGTCATGATTACTTAAATGTAAGCATTATCAAAACACCAAATTAGACACTTATGGTCTATACATTTCACTGTAGATTTTATTTCAAAAAATTTAATAATAAATGCATAAAAATAGAATTTCCTTCTTAAAAGAACTAAATACCAAATTAACCCAAATGGCCCAAGACAAGTAAGTATCACCCTTGGAGGATCCACTTTACTCTATCTTATAATATTATTAAAGTAAGGATTTAATCATGAGTGTTCCTAATGATACAGGAAATGTGTTAAAATGTTAACTGGAAAAAATAAATACAAAATGCTGCAGAGAATATAATCACAAGAATGTTAAATATGCATCAGGAGAGGACTGATAGTACTTTAATATATCTAATATATATATATATCTAATATGATATCACTGCTAACATATCTAAATATTAGCAGTGATTGTCATGACTGAATTAAGACTGATCATTTTCTTCCTCTTATTTTTCTGAATTTTTTACCTGTTATATAATAAGCTTTATTATGGAAAAAAAAACTTTATTTTGTTAAATAGTGAGTAATGTGTCATCTTCCATCCACCCCTCTCCACTCAGTTCTTGAGCAAATTAACAGGTCCAGATGGCATTATCCCTAATTAAGGATAACAATCAACGAAAAGGATCTAACATAAAGTCTGTGCATAAATACAATAGATACAAAGGAAATAAATTAGGAAATTCATAACAGCATTGAAAACAAGCTTTGCCAGTAGTCCAGGACAATGAGGAGTTTCTAGAAGTGACACAGCAATAGCAAATGGATTGACAACGTAGTCCAAAATAGCCAAAGAACCCTCTCAGTAGACAAGTAAAACATTCCAAAATAGTGTGTTTTCCCAACACAACTCCAGAATAAATCTACATCCAAAGGCAGTGGAGGCAGGAAAAAGGGGAATGAGAAAATGTTTTAGGTAATTTAACTAAACAGTGGCACCAATAAAACAGCAACTCCCCTTTCCTCCATCTCCTACATTTATCCCTAGATTTGGGCTATGAGTACCCCTCTTAAAAACTCTGACGTTTAAGACTACCAGAGTGGCTGCTGAACTAAAGAAAGGGAGAGTGTCTGTCAGCCAACAAGCACCAAGAGCCTCATATCTAGAAATCAAGCCACCTTCACACCTTACTAGTCACACTTCTGTTTTCAGCTCCTGCAACGTTACCAGAGGTAATTAGTTTGTATCAACTGCCAGACAAACTGGCAGTCCCTCATCTGGACTGAGAAAATACACTTCAAAAGCAATAAACTGTTTAATCTAAGTCCTCAGCAACAAATAAGAGCAAGCAAGAAACACTAAGTTTTTAAGAAATTAACACCACAATGGAGATCTTCCAAGTTCAATAAATAATCATTACAGGAAACTGAAAAAAAAAAAAAACCTTTAAATGTCAGGAGAAAAAAATTGGTGTAAATATTGGAAAGAAAAAGACAAGCTATTATTGTTATCAGACGCTATGAGTAGCCACCTAGAACACCCAAGAGGCACTACTAATAAGCATTTAGAACAAACACAGGATTTAGTTGGATACCAGATCAACACAGAAAAATTAAGAGTAGCTTTTTAAACCTGTCATAACCAATTAGAATGTATTTAAAAGATCCCATGATAATAACAGAGTATAACCTGTTCATAATTAAATTCAATAAGAAACATATAATATAAAGAATGCTGTAAAATGTTACAGAAGAAAATAAAAGAAGCTCTAAATTAACAGAAGACCAAATTATGTTTCTGGATGTGAAGACTCAATAGTAAAAGATATCAGTGATACAGGAGGGAGATAGGGAAATGCTGGATAGAGAAGGGCAGGATCCCTGGTGAGGGCTTCACTCTTAGGCCTGTGCCCAGGGACCGAAGTAAGGACAGGCACTCCTGTTTCTGCACCCAAATGTTGCATTTTCCAAGACCACTCCGGCCCATCACATCCTCCATCCTGTGCCCATAAAATCTCCGAGACCCTAGCGGGCACACACACAAGTGGCTGGATGTTGAGAGGAACACACTGGCAGAAGAACACACCAGCAGATGCCAGCAGGCCATCAACAGCAGAATGACGAAGACAATATGGGAAATTCAGTCAGAGGGAAGTCCAGCCATTGGGCGCCCCAATTCCAGGGGAAGACAACCTTCCCACTCCATCCCCCTTTTTCCCTCCCCATCTACCTCACTGAGAGCTACCTCCACTCAATAAAACCTTGCACCCATCCTCCAAGCCCACATGTGATCCGATTTTTCCAGTACTCTAGGGCAAGAACCCCAGGATATAGAAAGCCCTCTGTCCTTGCAATAAGGCAGAGGGTCTAATTGAGCTGATTAATGCAAGCCACCTGTGGATGGCAAAACTGAAAGAGTGCATTGTAACACATGCCCACTGGGGCTTTGAGAGCTGTAAACATTCAACCCTAGATGCCCCCCGACCTGACTGTCTGCATGTTCCCTCTAGGGCTTTGGGCAGTAAGACACTGAAGAAACGAGTCATGCTCCTGTCACACGCCCTGCGAGGAGGATAAGGGAACTTTTCCGTTTCATCAGTTCTCTTCGAATTTATACATAAATTTGATACCATTTCCAATCAAAACTCTAAACAGATGGCTTG
Organism: Pongo abelii; assembly: GCF_028885655.2. NCBI lineage: Eukaryota > Metazoa > Chordata > Mammalia > Primates > Hominidae > Pongo > Pongo abelii. Next base: position 36,420,503 of record NC_072007.2, on the reverse strand, counting down.
AAACAAAATAGCCAGCACAATTTTGAAGAGAGGAATAATGAGGAAGAACTTGCCTGACCATTCTAAATACCAACAACAGTGTGGCACTGGTCCCAGAGTAGATAAATAAATCAATATGGAAAGATAAAGCAGGTCATATTTCAAATTAGAGGAAAAAGAACCAACAATTCAATAAGCAGTGTCAAAATAAGAGGCTAGTTATTTACAGACAGATTAAAAACTAAGCTCAATAAAACATTAAAAGCATTAAAAACTACATACATATTAGAAAAAAATATATAGGCAAACTTCATCTTAACCTTACAGAACATTCTTATAAGCAAAGATATAAAAGCCATAAAGTTAAAATATTTGGCTATATAAAGGTTCAAATAGTTTGAATAATGGAAAGATTATAAATAAAATTCAAAAATGAGAGACTGAGAGAAAATATTTCCAACATCTTCAATAGAGAAGCAATTAACAACCAATATAAAGGACTTCTAGAAACCAAAAAGAACTGAATAAAGCTACTAAAAATAGAAATTTACAAAAGAAATGGGTCAAAGAGTATTTTAAAAATATGCTGAAATTCCACTGCAATTGGTAGTATGCAAATTTTACAAGTAATGAGTTACAATTATTAACTTATCTAATGGACAAAAATAAAAAATCAGAATAATATTCTTTTGATAAGGGTGTGGGAAAATAGACTCATTAATGAGACAGTAAATTGGAACAGGCTTTTTGAAGTATTATTTCTCAGCATTTATCAAAATTTTATTTGTCCATATTCTTATACCCACAAAATCCTCTTCTAGGATTATATGCTACAGAAACTCTCATAATATCCACATAGAAGACTGTTCACTGCTGCATGTTAGGGTAAATGTGTGACCAAGAACAGCAGATAGTTAAATAAATAATAGGTATATAATACTATACAATACATAGTATACAATATATAGTACAATATATAGTATACAATAATAGTATATAATACTATACAAGTGATTTTTGTAGTAGAAAAATATTTACTGGCATAGAAAGATTGAAAAAATATATTAGTAAAGACAAAATTCTTATGTATAAGCATACACAGGAAAAGGTCAAGATGTAGACACAGCTAATTGTTATATAGTAGTTACTTCTTAGGAAGGAGGTGAAGGATTGGGAGGAAGTTAAGATCAGCTTTCACTTTTACTATGTATATTTTTTATTGCTTGATTTTTTTTTAATGGGACTATATGGAGACCAGCAGAAATGATAGAGGCAGAAAAAGTTTTCACGGTGGTAAAAACTGTTTGCTTAACCAAGATCGAATAAATAATTTGGCCATTCAAAACAATACTTGATAGCAGTGTGCACAGTTTCCTAGAGCTTTCTGTGCATGGATGAGCTTATTCCAGTAAGGTAGGGTAGAGGGTCTTGCTACTCAGATCAGCCTTGTTCTTCTCTTTACACTCAGGCTCTTTTTCTTACCAACTCAGAGTGTCACATCCCAGCCCCAGTCTCTGCCTTACACAATGAAGTAACCACCCTGTGTCTCCCCATCATCTAGATCTAATCTTCCTGCTACTGATGTCAGATTTCTAATTCTCCCACCTCCAGATTTGCTTTCCATATTACATAAAGACTTCCCAAGCAGCAGACCTGGCCATAGTACTATGGCATGTATAATTTACCACGTGTACAATTGTTATAAATATAGAAGGAAAACACTTAAAAAGAATATGTATCAGAAGAATTACCACAGGAAATGAAAAAAAAGTAAACAAATAATACTCTATATGCTCAAGAAACTAAAGAGGAAAAAAACGATCTGAAAAGGAGACTTTCTGAGAAGGGATATGGAATTGAAGAGGAAATAAAGATAGTGAAAGCAAGCTACCAGAGTTCACAAAAGAAACAAAAGTTAATAATACAAATACCATAGAAATAAACGCAATATAGAAACACAAAAACAATGTAATACAATTTATAAAAGAATCGGGAACATAGAATAAAGGCTGATAAAAATCTGAAAACTACCAGGTGCGATGGCTCACGCCTGTAATCCCAGCACTTTGGGAGGTTGAGGCGGGCAGATCATGAGGTCAGGAGATCCACACCATCCTGGCTAACACGGTGAAACCCCGTCTCTACTAACAATACAAAAACAAAATTAGCCGGGCGTGGTGGTGGGCGCCTGTAGTCCCAGCTGCTCGGGAGGCTGAGGCAGGAGAATGGCATGAACCCGGGAGGCAGAGCTTGCAGTGAGCCGAGATCACGCCACTGCACTTCAGCCTGGGCAACAGAGCAAGACTCCGTCTCAAAAAAAAAAGAAAAAAAAATCTGAAAACTTAAACGCAAAAAACAAAGAAGCAAAAGTAATTTAAAAGATAGATATGTAAGAGAGACCAAATAAAGTTGGCATAAACTTGACTACCCCTGGGAGTCAAGCAAATCAATCAGAAAATAATATTTAAAAATTAAATAGAAGAAAATGTTTCTGAAATAAAGGAACATTTGGGTCTGAGGATCAAAAGGATTCATCACGTTCCAGGAAAAAGTAATTCATTCCAGTAATCAACTTGATATATTCTGGTGATGCTGTTTACCTTTAAGAATAAAAATAAAAACTGTATGAGCATTCAGTCAGAAAAAGCAATTCACTTGCATACGAGGAAAATCAGAGTCACCTCAGATTTCTTCATACCAACATTTAGTATCCAAAAATTGTGAGTCAAAAGATCATAGACAGCCCTTCTTAAGGGATATAAAACCTCTCGATAGCAAATTCTCACCAAACAAGTGCTGTCATCAAAAGAACTTGAGAAAGGAAGAATTCATGACATAAAAGTATTGTTTGCACTGAATTGATTAAAACATAGAAGTAAGGCTTGACAATTGTGCAAATTTATAAACACTGAAATGTATAAATAAGAGTATAGCTAAGAAAAAATGGACACTGGCAGAAAAAAAAAAAGATATCAGAAAGAAGGATGTATGTGCCAATTTCCTAACCATTCATATCAGAGTTAAAAGATATTATTTATTCCTAATGTTCCAAGTTTCCTTCTGATATCATTTTTTCTTCTGTCTGAAAAACCTACTTTAGCAATTCTTTCAGAGCAGGTCTACTGGCAATGAATTATTTTCTAGTTTTTCTTCATCTGTGGTCTCTATTTTACCTTCATTTCTGAAGGATATTTTCACTGTATATAGAGTTCTAGGTTGACATTTTTTTCTCTCAGCATGCTAAAAATATTGCTTCACTTTCTTCTGACCTTCACGGTTTCTACGAGAGACGTGTAGTCATTAGAATTGTAGTTCAGTTATAAGTAATGAGTTGTGCTTCTCTAGCTGCCTGCAAGCTTTTTTTTCTTTGTCTTTAAACAGTTTGCTTTTGATATGCCTAAACATGTTTCTTTAGGATTATCTTGTCTGGGTTTCCCTGAGTTCCATGAATCTATAGGAGCTACATAGAAATTCTGCCAAATTTGAGGACTTACAAACATTTTTCTTCAAATATTTTTTTCTACACAATATTTCTCCTCCTTCTGCGACTCTGATGACACAAGTGTTAGACATTGTGGTAGAGTTCCATAGATCCCTAAGTCTCTGTTTGTTTTCTTTTTCATCTTTTTTCTCTCAGTTGTATAATTTCTATTTTTCTTAGAATTCACCCTTTCCACTGTCATCTCCATTCTGCTATTGAAACCATCTGGTGAGGTTTTTATTTTGATTGTTATGTTTTTCAGTTTAAAATTTCTATTTGGATGTTCTTTAAGTCTTCCATTTATTTGCTAAAATTATCTATCATTCAACTCATTTCAAATATATTCACCCTTTCTTCTTTTAAAGACCTTGTCAGAAAATTTTAACCTGTGTGTCATCTCAGCATTGGCTTCTTTTGACTATCTTTTCCCATATGAGGTGAGATTCTTCTTATTCTTAAGGTGCCAAGTTACTTTAGATCATATCACAGACATTTGAATAATATGTTATAAGACTCTGGGTCTTATTTAAATCCTATGGAGAATGCTGATATTTTTGTTTTGTTTCAGCAGCTGACCCAGTTAGATTCAGGCCACAAATTCCAACTGACTTTCTGGGTTGTAGTTTCAATATCGGTTTGGGTTTGTTTTTTTCCCTCAAAGCATTTGTAGTGCTATTCTAATCTGTCTCCTGTTTATGTCACCCAGTGGCCAATATGGAAATTAAGTGATGATCTATTCCTTAGCTCAGACCTCAAAGTCTTTGATATGTTGTTTAGAATCAGATCTGTAAGTGGGTAGCTAAGGAGCAAGCCTGAGAGTTCATAAGCTACTTTCAGGGGGTCACTTCCCTGAGGTCCTTTCTCACCATATCTTGCTGATACTCTTCAGTTTCCCGGGGCTCCCCTTTCAGTCCTCTGGCCAAAGAGCTGGGGCTTCAATTATCCTGCTCTACCATGCTCTTCCAACAACTGTCCTACATATGAGGCCACTTGGTGGAAGGATAAAAACAGGGGAAAAAAATCAATGAGTGTTCATATCACTCTATTGAGATCAGTCTTCTCCAAATGAAGAGGATGGGACCTCCACCCCCGGCTCAGACTTTTAGCTCCTTGCAGGTCCCAGTAGGCCACTGCTGTTATTGCCACAGCGTTGCCTGGGGACTATGGTACAAGGAAACATAGAGGAAAAAGGAAATAAAAATGATGGATTGCCCTGTCTCTGGAGATTCAGTGACGCCTTCCACCCCCAGCCCCGCCTCATACTGCTTAAGTCAAAACTATAGGGCCTCTTCTGGAGCTCTGTCTGTACTTTGTTCTTTATCCATGCCATGTCCATGCCTAGGTTTTGAGTTTCAGGCTACCTTGAATCCATGCCAAGGGTTAGTGGTGCAAAAAAAAAAAAAAAAAGATAAACTAACTGGCAGTTCATAAAACTTTAAATTCTGGTCTTCTTCCCAATCTTCTTGCTACTATTTACTTTCCAGTGTCCTTATATTGCTGTTATACGCATTATGTCCAGGTTTTAAAGCTATATTTAATGAGTTAGCTGTATTCAGTGTGTACTCAGAGATGCAGGAGTGTGCATACTCCATCCTATCTAAAATTAAAACTCCAGAATATATTATTTGAAGTTGATATATATAGAAATAGAGTTTAAAGTGTATATTTATTGAAAGTCTTAAATGTAATGAGTGGAAAAACTAAAATACGACTGAAATGCTTTTAACTTATCCAAAGGTAATGATATTATAAGAAAGAAAACTATAGACTAATATCCCTTATAAACATAGATATAAAAATGTTAACAATACTTCAGTCAGTTGAAATATATTAAAAGAATAATCCAGTGTGGTTTATCCTAATAATGTGAAGTTAGTTTAACCTTAGAAAAACAATGAGTCATCATATCAATCGTCTAAGATGGAACTTACCATATGATCATCTCAATGGATGCAGAAAAAAGTTTTCACAAAATTCAACACCCATTTGTAATTTAAAAAAAAAACTTGCAGCAAACTAGGAATAAAATAAAAGCTCTTCAATACAATAAAAGGCATCTATAGGGGCCAGGCGCGGTGGCTCATGCCTGTAATCCCAGCACTTTGGGAGGCCGAGATGGGCAGATCACGAGGTCAGGTGTTCGAGACCAGCCTGGCCAAGACGGCGAAACCCCGTCTCTACTAAAAAATACAAAAATTAGCCTGGCATAGTGGTGGGTGCCTGTAGTCCCAGCTACTCGGGAGGCTGAGGCAGGGGAATCGCTTGAACTGAGGAGGTGGAGGTTGCAGTGAGCGGAGATCATGCCACTATACTCCAGCCTGGGTGACAGAGCGAGACTCCATTTCAAAAAAAAACTATCTATGAGAAAACTAAAGACAGTATCCTACTTAATGGCAAAACACTGAATGCTTTTACTCTAAGGTCAGGAACAAGGCAAGGATGGTGTCTCTCATCAGTCCTATTCAACATTGTATGAACGTTCTTATCAATACAATATAAGGCAGGAAAAATTTTTTTAAAAAAACTAAAAAGGTATAAGGTTGGAAAGAAAAAAAAACTGTTCAAATCCACAAGGCCTCCAAAAAAATTTTTAAATAAATAAATAAAATATCTTTATTCACAGACATGATTGTCTATGTAGAAAATTCTAAGAAATCTTCAAAACATCTACTAGAACTAATTGCAAGGTCACAAGACTCAAAGTCAACATATCAGTAACATTTTCATATATAAGCAGTGAACAGTTGGAAATTTTAAACAAATATCATAAAAATATAGTAAAAATATGAAAAACAGAAGAATAAACTTAACAAAATATTTGTAAAATATGTAGACAGAAAATTACTAAACATTACTGAAAGAAATTAAAGACACCTAGATAATGAAAATATATATTGTGGTCATAAATCAAAAGATTCAAAATTGTTAAAATATCAGTTCTCCCCCAAACTGATCTATAGATTCAGCAGAATTCCAAAATCTCAGCAGTGTTTTCCAAGAAATTACAAGAAAATTCTAAAACTTACATAGAAATGAAAACCAACTAGGATAGCCAAAATAAAAGAAAAAGTAAAGTTGAAAGTCTTTTGAAAAAGAAAAATAAAGTCAGAAGTCTTACACTCAGGCTTAATATAAAACTTACACCTAGACTTATTATAAAGCTCAAGTAATCAAGACAGTCTGGTATTGATGTGTAAATCAATGGAACAGAATAGTGAGTCTAGAAATAGACATACACTTATATGGCTCATTGATTCCCAACAAAGGTGCCAGTGTATTTCACTCTGGAAAGGATACCATTTTCAACAAATAGTGCTGGGAAATTGGATATTTATATACCAAAAGAAGAGAGAGAACTTTAATCCTCATCTTCACACTATATCCAAAATTTAACTCAGAAAGGAACACAGACCTAACTGTAAGAGTTAAAACTAAAATTTCTGGAATAAAACACAGGAGAAATTTTTGTTACCTTGGGTTACACTCAATTTCTTGAAAAAGCATAAACTATAAAGGAACAAATTTATGAATTGGATTTCAAAATATTTAAAAGCTTGCTTTTCAAAAGGTATCATTTAAAAAATAAAAAGGCAAGTCACAGAGACTGGGAGAAAATATTTGCAAAACATATAGCTGATAAAGGATCTGCTTCAAGATTATATAAAGAATTTTTAAACTCAGTAAGACAAACCAATAAAAATTAGACAAAAAATTCAAGCAAACACTTCATCAAATAATATCTATAAATGATAAGTAAGTACATGCAGAGATGCTCAGCAACATTGGTCATTAAGGAAATGCAAATTAAAAACACACTGAGATACTACAAAACACTCTCTAGAACTTTTTTTAAAAGACAATACCCATCTTGGTTTTGTGTTGCTATAATAAAAATACCTGAAACGGTGATGTACGAATAACAGAAATTTATTTTCTCACAGTTCTGGGGACTGGGAAGTTCAAGACTGAGGTGCTGGCAGGTTCCTTGTCTAGTAAGAGTCTGGTCTTTGCTTTCAAGGTGGTACCTTGAATGCTGTATCCTCCAGAGAGAAGGAACACTGTGTCATCACATGGTAGAAGAATGAAAGAGAATGAACCCACTTCTGTAAGCCCTGTTTATAAGAGACCTAATCCATTCTTGAAAGAAGAGCCCTCAAGACTCAGTCACCTCCCAAAGACCATACCTCCCAATACTATTGCATTGGGCATTCAGTTTCCAACACATGACTTTTGGGGACACATTCAGCAGATAGCAATACAAAATGCTGGTGAAAATGTGAAGCAACTGGATCACTCATATAATGCTGGTGGCAATACAAAATGGTAGAGTCATACAAAGTGTTTGTCAGTTTCTTATTAAGTTAAATATACTTTTTTTTTTTTTTTTTTTGAGATGGAGTCTTGCTCTGTCACCAGGCTGGAGTGCAGTGGCACAATCTAGGCTCAGTGCAAGCTCCACCTCCCAGGTTCAAGCGATTCTCCTGCCTCAGCCTCCTGAGTAGCTGGGACTACGGGCGCGCGCCACCACGCCCAGCTAATTTTTGTATTTTTAGTAGAGACGGGGTTTTACCATGTTGACCAGGATGGTCTCGATCTCATGAGCTCGTGATCCACCCACCTCGGCCTCCCAAAGTGCTGGAATTACAGGCGTGAGCCACCACACCAGGCCCAAGTTAAATATACTCTTACCATACAACTCAGCAGGCTCACTCCTAAGTATTTACCCAAGAGAAATAATAACATACACCCAGACAAGACATGTACTTGAATGTACATGAATAGCCTCTTTATTCATTAACAGCCAAAAAGTTGTAAACAACCCAAATGTTCAACTAGTGAATATAAACAAATTATTGTATAGCGATATCATGATATATTATGTGAAAAAAGCAAGACACAAAAGACTGCACACCGTATGAGTCTATTTACATAAAATTCTAGATAGGGTAAAACTACAATGACCAAAAGTTATTTAGTGGTACCAGGAACAAGAGATAGGGAGAAGCAATTGACAGGAAAGGAGTAGGAGGGAATTTTCTGGCAGGATTGATATGTTTTATGTGATGATTGTGGTAATTATACAGCTGTACTATATGCTTATTAAAACAGAATTACAAATATAAAATTGGTCAATTTTGTTATATGGAATTTACTTCATTAAAGATGACGTGGTTTTTTTCTTTTTTTGGTTTTTTTTTTTTTTTTTTTTGAGACGGAGTCTCACTCTGTTGCCCAGGCTGGAGTGCAGTGGCGCAATCTCGGCTCACTGCAAGCTTCACGCCATTCTCCTGCCTCAGCCTCCAGAGTAGCTGGGACTTCAGGTGCCCAACACCATGCCCGGCTAATTTTTTTTGTATTTTAGTAGAGACGGGGTTTCACCGTGTTAGCCAGGATGGTCTCGGTCTCCTGACCTCGTGATCCACCCACCTAGGCCTCCCAAAGTGCTGGGGTTACAGGCATGAGCCACCACCCAGCCCAAGATGATGTTTTTGAGAACAGAAAAATTTTAAAAAGGTCATATTCCACCATAATATTCACTCCATAACAGAAGTCTAATTTCAAAAACAGGTTGCTTTATATTATTCATAGATAATTATTACAACCTTGTGTATTAGTCTTTTCTCCCATTGCTATAAAGAAATGCCTGAGACTGGGTAATTTATGAAGAAAAGAGGTTGAATTAGCTTACAGTTCTGCAGGCTTTAAAGGAAGCACAGCTGGAGAGACCTCAGAGAGCTTTTACTCATGGCAAAAGGCAAAGCTGAAGCAGTTATGTTCATACGGCTGAAGCAGGAGGAAGAGAGAGAGGGGGGAGGCATTACACACTTTTAAACAACCAGATCTCATGAGCACTCACTCATGATCAAGCAGCACCAAGGAGGAAATCAGCCTACATGATCCAATATCACCTCCCACCAGGCCCACCTCCAGCACTGAGGATTACAAGCAATGAACAGTTGGAAATTACAATTAAACATGAGATTTGGGTGGGGACACAGATCCAAACCACATCACCTTGGAAAACTCCTAAGAATCCTCCAAAAACTATTCTAATAACAATAATATGAGAATTCAGTAAGGTGATTATGAAATCAATACACAAAAAAATTGAGCTTTATTATATGCAAATAATTAGCAGAAAGGTTACTTATAATAAGAAACATCACATTCCAAAAGTTTATAAAATACATATGTAATAACTAAAGAACTTTTAAATCACTCCCGAAGGGAAAAAAAAATGAAAAAATAAGTAACTGTAAAGGTGTACTCTGTTTTTGGTTAGGAAAACTCTGGGTTAAAACTCTTTTTTCATTGAGCTATAAGTTAATTATAATCTCAATCAATGGTATTCCATTGGAAATGGAAGTTAATGTGTATACTTCAGTTGTTAAGTCACAATAAATTCCATTCACCTCAAAGATGTATATGCTAAAAATAAAGCCATAAAGTTTAGGAAAAAATATGTTCTTTTAATTATCCTAGGGTTGGGAAGATCTATCTAAGCACACATAAAATTCAAAATTCAGACACATAAAAACTTACAAATTTGACTACATAAAAATCTTAAATCTCTGTGATACCAAAATGTATTGTAACTAAATTTAAATGATAGATGACAAAGTAGGTAAAAACAAATTTGCAACACAAATGACAAAAGGCTAATTTCCTTAGAATTAAAACAGCTCTTACAATTTAATTCTTTTTTAAAAAGACAACCAATAGAAAATATGACAAATATAGACAATAATAAATAAAGAGGAAAACATGCAAAGCGGCCCATAAAAAAAGAAGATGCCAACTTCACTTATAATTAAAGAAATTCATGTTAAATAGAAATGAGGGGCCATTTTTTGGATAGACAAGAAGCCAAATATGTATCAATGTTTGGCATGTCCATGGTACACCTAATGCAGTAAGAAACAGAACACAGAGGTTTATAACTATGGAACAACAAGAGTTGCCTTATATGGAAGTAAATAATACACCGAATCCCAGTGGGTCCCCTTCTCCACCCCAATGGGGTGAGATGCAGGGAGTACCAAGCCCTGGGTACCTTCAACCTAAAGCAGAGAACTCCAGGTTCACCTCCAAGAGGTATAAGGAAAGCAGTGGGAAACTGTGTTCTCTCTTTTATCAAGCTGTACTGCAGTAGTTCTCCAACTTGGGCCACCATCAAAATCAGCTCGAGATCTTGTTAAACCCAGATTCCTGGGCCCTGCCACCAGAGTTTCTGATTCAGATTTAAGATGGGACTTGAGAACTTGCATTTCTAGTAAGTTTCAGGTGGTGCTACTGCTGCTGCTCCAGGTGTTGAGACCCACTGATCTAGCGAGTAACATTTCCCTTTCTTGCTAGCTGTTTTAGTAGTAAATTGAAGTCAAAGCAACATTGATCAGTCTCATTTTTTTTTTTTTTTTTTGAGACCAAGTCTCACTCTGTTGCCCAGGCTGGAGTGCAGTGGCATGATCTCGGCTCACTACAACCTCTGCCTCCAGGGTTCAAGCGATTTTCCTGCCTCAACCTCCTGAGTAGCTGGGACTACAGGTGCACATCACCATGCCCAGCTAATTTTTGTATTCTTAGTAGAGATGGGGTTTCACCATGTTGGCCAGGCTGGTCTCAAACTCCTGACCTCAGGTGATCTGCCCACCTTGGGCTCCCAAAGTGCTGGGATTACAAGCGTGGGCCACTGCACCCAGCCCAGCGTCTCATTCTTCCCTGTCAATCTTCAAAAATAGACCAGCCCTCTGTCATCTGTCTTCTGGTTTAGCTGGCCAATGTTGGTAAAGACATGGATAAAAAAGGTTTTCTGGGCCAGGCGCAGTGGCTCACGCCTGTAATCCCAGCACTTTGGGAGGCTGAGGCAGGTAGATCACTTGAGGTCAGGAGTTCAAGACCAGCCTCTCCAACATGGTGAAACCCCATTTCTACTAAAAATACAAAAATTAGCTGGGTAGTAGTGGCGTACCTGTAATCCCAGCTACTCTGGAGGCTGAGGCAGGAGAATCGCTTGAGCCTAGCAGGCGGAGTTTGCGGTAAGCCGACATGTCTGGCTCCAGTCTGCACTCCAGTCTGGGCGACAGAGTGAAACTGTCTCAAAAAAAAAAAAAAAAAAAGGCTTTCCCACAGTGCTAGTAGGAGAATAAATATATGCAGTCCTTTTTAATTTGGCAATATTTCTGAAAATTCATATGCCCAGAAATTCCATTTCTAAGAATTTCTCCTGCAATATACATACTCTCCCCAAATGCAAAAACATTATATGTACAATGATGTTTATTGTAGCATTATGATAATTATTGCTTCTATGAGAATAGAAGCAACTTAAAGCCAGTCAATTGGGAATTGTTTAAAAAAATAAATTAGGATATCTCTCAGGACAATACTTTGTAGCCATTAGGGTAAATACAGTAGATTTATCACACTGAAGCAGAAATATGATGACAATGTATAATAAAGCACAAAAGGTAGATTACAGAATAGCACATGGAAAGTGATCCTTTTTTTGTCAAATTAAAAAGATATATCTTATGTACATAAGGTTTCACATATGATATGTATAATGTGATTGTTATGGTCTGAATGTTTCTGTCCTCTCAACATTCATATGTTGAAACCTAACTCCCAAAATCATGATATTAAGAGGTGGAGCTTTGGGAGGTGATTAAGTGATGAGGGCAAAGCACATGGGATTAACACCCTGATAAAATAGACCTCAGAGAGCCTTTTTGCCCTTCCTTCCACCATGTGTGGACACAGCAAGAAAACAGCTATCTATGAAGGAAACAGGCCCTCAGCAGACACCAAATCTGCCAGCACCTTGATCTTGGACTCCCCAGCCTCCAGAACTGTGAGAAATACATTTCTATTGTTTAAGCTACAATCTGCGGCATTTTGTTACAGCAGCCTGACTGAAATAAAGCAGCGATATAAATAAAGACATGATTGATACATATGTACATAATATGCACACATGTGTATACAGAGAAAAGATTTCTGAAAGGCTCCCAACAGAGCTAGCCTAGGAAAAGGGGGCTAGAGTTTCAAAAGCAGTGAAACTACATGGCTAGGGGAAGAACAGCCATGACATCAGATGACATCTACTTCGCAACTTTGCTGTTTGAATTATTTTACAACAAGCCCATATATCATATTTATTTTTTTAAAAAAAATTAAAAAGCAAAGCAACCAACTTAATTCCACCAGGGCTTCAACATTGATCAGAGATGCTTGGCAGGATCTCTAACTGGGAACATTTTTTTGCCTATGGTGTATAACTGAAATTAATAAAACTATGCCTCATAGAAAAGATAAATTTAAAATAGAAAATAGATAATACTCATTGTAAATGGAGAGGGACCTAGTTGGCCGTTTCTCCTGTCATGCCCTGTTCTTTGCCCCCACATTAATTTTCCAATGTCTTAAAGAAAATTTAGCATCATTATATAATCTAAAATGTAAGTGTTTATTTTACATGTCTGTGATTTCACTTACAGACTGACTCAAGAGTTCCTTCAACAATTCCTTCAATAACTATAAACTGAGTTGCTGTGAATGATGATGCCTACTTCATGTCGTCTCCATCTCTATAAATTCTGGGGAAAGCCTGTACCAGCAACAACAGTATATAATGCCAGTAGAGATGACAGTATACATGCCAGTGTATGACAATAACACTGGGGACCTAGAACCTCCCTCACGGCAAGGGTGTACCTGAAATTAGCATTACTTAAGAGAAAATAAGAAATTACCAACTTGTAAAGGAAAATTAATAAATTCTGTTGTGGGATTAATATTCAGGACTTCCTGGCAGCTAGGTCAAGCTGGCATTTTGATATGCAAACCTACTGCTGTAAAGTATAAAGCCAGATCTCAGGGTGAGAGAGAGCAAGGCTAGAGATACATTCCAATCTTAATCTTCTCTTTACAGTCATGAAAACTTAAGCCATGAGATAAATACTTATATTCTCTGGATTTTTTTAAGTAAAAAATTTCATAAAGCCACAGTGGAGCAATATCTTACATTACTCCTCAACCTGAATGAATAAAATAAGATTAAGAATTCCAAACGATGACACATTTTCTCAATCCTCCAAAAGTATATGGTGGAGATATTGCAGTTTTTCAGTTGCTCCATAAAGAGGCGCTAATATTGTCCTCCGTAAAGTTTCTATCATTCGAAGGAAATTGTAAAACTGGACCAACATCAAAACGTATTCAAAATTTAATGTATCAAGCAATGTATACTATGAAGCTTCTTTAATTCTGGAGCCAGTTATTATTTTTCCTTAGGAAGGCAAAAATGTCATGGTCAAGTGCTAATGAACAAAAACATTTTGGTTAGGTTCCTAATTGATTTCAGTCACTGGCTGATAATCTTTCTCCACTGCACCCACTCTAAGTGTTTTCCTTAGTCATCTTCAGACAAGCTGAAAATCTTCTCACTTTTCTAATTTTTCTACATCTACCCAACTAGTTAATCTGATGATAGCCCCATCATTTGGGATATATAATTGGTTATCATTACACCCTTGCAATTGTGTACAGAAACAAGGATGGAACTGGGAAAGCCACAGAAAAGCAGGTGAACTACAAATGAAAAACAGAGATTCAACCAAGGCAAAAAGACTTTCTAACTAATAATCCCAGTTAAAATCTTGTGTCCCTGGCTTTCTCTATGGGACTCAAAGTGCTTTACAGGATTATCAGATGAATCACCCAAACACCCTTGCACAAGAGTAGGGAGAAAGTACTATAATAGACACTTAATGGATTGGAAAAACTGTACCACAGAAAGGTTAAGTGATTCATCAAATACTGCAAAGCAAGTCAGGGTTAGAACAGAAACTAGACTTCAATGACCCTGATCTGGTCACCATTCCTAGCTGAATAAGGACCTTTGTTTGTCTGTTTTAACTTTCTCCATGTAAACGTATTACCAAAGGATTTAACATTCTCCCTATTGACTGCTATTTGTTGTTTCTCTTTTGTTTCTTCTTATGTTCAATCCAGAATAGTGGAAATGATGCTAGTAATATTTGAATAGCATTATATCTCACAAAGTGCTTTTATGCTCATGATCTAAGTAAGAAAACACTATTTCTGCATTCCATATTACCTAATCCCTGACTGCAGCTAACCTGATTTTTTTTTTAGAGGGAGTCTTGCTCTGTCACCAGGCTGGAGTGCACTGGCGTGATCTTAGCTCACTGCCACCTCCACCTCCCGGGTTCAAGAGATTCTCCTGCCTCAGCCTCCCAAGTAGCTGGGACTACAGGCACCCACCACCACACCTGGCTAATTTTTGTATTTTTAGTAGAGATGGGGTTTCACCATGTTGGCCAGGATGGCCTCCATCTCTTGACCTCATGATCCACCCACCTTGGCCTCCCAAAGTGCTGGGATTACAGGTGTAAAGGATTTCTTTTTAGCCATTATTTTCTTTAAAGACACCAGGACAACTATGCCATCATTTGTTCTTTTATTTAGCAAACATATATTGGGCACCACTGTCTGCAAGATAATGCTAACTACTAAAGATATGAACATAATTAAGATATAGTTCTTAACTGAAGGAGCTAAGGTCTAAACATAGAAATAATTTACAAATATAGTATCACAGGTGCCTCAGTTGAGGTACCAATAAAATGATATTTCTCTTGGAATATCAATGAGAGAGAAATGTGTTCTTGGGAAAGTCAGAAAAAGTAACTGTGCTGAATGGCGTCCACATGTTCTTTTCCCCACCATAGCATCTCTCCACCTAGTCTGTACCCTAAGAAGCTAACTGTTGTAGATAGATGGTATCACCCATGCTCTTTTGCTTGCCCTCTAACTTTTGGTTGCTTTTGGCAGTGGGTGGCCCCAGCAGGAAATCAGAAGACATGAAAAATAGGATGGGGTATTTGTTTTCCATTAAGTTTCCATCCTTATTCCAGAGCGTTTCACCATCTTTTGTATTACGTTAACCTCTTGTGAATATTTTCTCTATTAAGATTCTTAAGAACAATGACCTAATGGATTTAGAGTGATGAGTTATTAAGAAAGGAAGATCCAGTAAGCACAGAGCCTCATTAGTGTTGGGATTAAATTCATGAGCTAGAACATAAGCAGCGGTAGCTCAGGATGGAAAGGAGATAACTGAATTGCAAGGAATTTTTGGAAGTTGAATTGCCAGGCCAAATAACCAACTGGATATTGAGGAGGATTAGAGAATGAGTGAAGCTGAAGTTCACTGCCAGACTATTTGAAAAAGATATAGTCCCTTAAAAAAATTAAAGATA
This sequence comes from Pongo abelii, assembly GCF_028885655.2. NCBI lineage: Eukaryota > Metazoa > Chordata > Mammalia > Primates > Hominidae > Pongo > Pongo abelii. The sequence continues at coordinate 36,404,759 of NC_072007.2, read as the reverse complement.
ATTTGGCATAAATGCTGCCATCTGTTCATTAAGTCTCTCGCCCTTGCATTTGGCAGCAAATCAATAGTCACCTTCAAGGGAGCTTGTACAGCAAACTCGGATGGCAGAATACACACCTGAGCACACGTGTCCTTTTCAGATGCACTTACTGCACATGCTTGCAGCCACCAGAGCCCCTTGTGGGGCTGTGTAGCACCATCCAGGACAGCAAGGAAAATCACAGTGCCTCTGGAGTCCAATTTTTTCCCACATACACTGAAGTCAATACCTTTTGACAGTGGCACAATAAAATTACCCCTCAGTCTAAATACACTGGAAGGATCTCTATGTCAGGGATAATAAAAGCATTCCACATTCTAACATTTATCTGAACGGTGATAAACCTGGTGCTATTGTTGCTTTCTCTCAAGGGCTCGGCTGCCCACCTGTGCCTCAAATTTCTCTTACCTTTAAAAAGCACAAAGTGCAAACAGAGGCTTTTAAAATTTTATTGCCAGAGTACTTTCACATGGTTGGAATTCTTAGAGAAATGCTTGTAAAATATACTTAGAAGTGGGTACAGAGCTACATGAAGGTGAAATCTCAGTGATAACAAAAAATACATCCTTATTTCTGAATTATTAATAATCAGCTATTATAATCATGTTGTAAATGCATTCCAATTCTATCAAAGATGAAAATGAACCTTAAGAAATATTGATATTCAAATAAAAAGAGGCTCACATGACCTTGTCATTTCTTCCATTTGTTAAATTTGCTGTGTTTCAAAAAAAATTAAGTAAAATTACACTAAGTCTGAGGAAGAAGCAACTTTTCTGGAGGTACGCTGGCAAAACACAATATGTAAAATGTGCATGGGGAAAAAATGAAGAATATGCAAAAATATGTGAGTTGGGGTATTGACGGCATTATTCATAATAGTTTAAAACCACACACATTCATGTTCAACAATAGAGAATCTGGAAGGGAGTTGACATATAAGTGACGTGTTTAGGCAGGTAGTGCTGCAGGAAAAATTGCGGAGGGAATTGAAACTTCTGGCTTAAGTGTGGTCGCGTTTTTCCATAACCCACGACAATCAGGGAGACCAGGTCTCTGTGCTGAAGAAACATGACCCTATGGACAACTGAACTGAGCGGCTCATCTCACTCAGTTCTCCCAGACAACAAATACTTAGGCTAACGAATGGCCATCAAGAGATGCTTCAAGGTCCTCATGACCTAGCAACAGCCTGTCCGTGGATGGTCCCTTAAATTTTATGACTCTTCTGCACCTGCTACCCCTCAGAGACTTTCTGTAACAACACTCTTCAAACAGTGAGCCCTGAAGCCTTCTTACCATCATTGCTCTTTGGAATCCAGTCCCATCATGGACTTTGATCATGCTTATGTAAGGCAGTCAATGGTCAAATCCCCCTTAAAGAAAACACATCTGAATCTTCTTTTCATATTTTGAATCACTGCCAGGTTATTAAAGACAAAATAATTTGAGGAAAACAAAACAAAAACAATAGATTTGGCATGATACATCTCCTTGGGTAACAAGGAGATGGTTCTTTTGTTCAATCTCATGTAGCCAAACTTTGATCCAGCAGGCACAACTAGGTTACCAGTACAGTCTACTTCCTTCTTATGGTGAATTTTTCTCTGCAGTTTTTCGTGTTCTTTCTCATCAGAAGCAAAGGTTTCCTTAGCATTGAATTTTATCTTTTTTTTTTTTTTTTTTTGAGATAGAGTGTTGCTCTGTCACTCAGGTTGGGGTGCAGCAGCACCATCTCGGCTCACTGCAACCTCCATCTCCCGGGTTCAAGCAATTCTCCTGCCTCAGTCTCCCAAGTAGCTGGGATTACAAGCATGTGCCACCAAATTTTGAAAAGAAAGATTCATGTCTTCCAGAAGGCACTAAGGCTTCTTATGCAAATTATCCCCAGCATTACCACCTGATTCTACATACGAAGAGAAAGAGCAGACTTTATAAGCAACACAGACATTTAAAAGTGGCTCGGATTGAAAATGTGTGTTTACATCTGCTCTCTCTCAAAATACTGCTAAAATGGTGACTTTTAAAAAGTCACCTGCAAAAACAAGGAGATGAGACGAGACAACAGCAATCAAGCTTGATTGCCAGAAAGTAGATGGTAAAGCTGCAACTGAGAGAAAATATAGATCGTATCCACAGGTCAGGAATCAAAGGGCATCTGTTTTCTTAACAGAAGCACTAGATATCAGAAGACAATGAAGCAATGCCTTCAAACCCTCAAGGAAACCTGGGATGCGGAGGTTGCAGTGAGCCGAGATCACTCCACTGCTCTCCGGCCTGGGCAACAGAACAAGACTCTGTCTCAAAAAAACAAAAACAAAAACAAACCCTCAAGGAAAATAATTTCCACCTGGGAATTCTATACTGAACCACACTGTTATTAGAACATAAGGGCAAGATATCATCCTCAGCAAACTAACACAGGAACAGAAAACCAAACACTACATGTTCTCACTCAGAGGTGGGAGTTGAACAATGAGAACACATGGACACCGGGAGGGGAACATCACACACAGGGGCCTGTCAGGGGGTAGGGACAGGGGAGGAGAGCATTAGGACAAATACTTAATGCACATGGGGCTTAAAACCTGGATGATGGGTTGATGGGTGCAGCAAACCACCATGGCACATGTATACCTATGTAACAAACCTGCACGTTCAGCACATGTATCCCAGAACTTAAAGTAAAAAAAAAAAAAAAAAAAAAAAGAATATGAGGGTAAGATAAAGATTTTTTTTCAGACATGCAAAATTTCAAAAAATCTTATCTCTTATACAGCATTACTTACAAAGCTGCTAGAGTAGATGCTTCCCCAAAAAAGAGAGTTGCCAAAAAAAAAAAAAACCAAAAGAAACCTGGGAGTGCAATAAGGAGCAACTACATAATTTGCAGGACCCAGTGCAAAATGAAAACACAGGGCCCCTTGTTCAGAACTTATTAAGAGTTTTTTTTTTTTTTTTTTTTTTTTTTTTTGAGACAAAGTCTTGCTCTGTCGCCCAGGCCTAGAGTGCAGTGGCACGATCTCGGCTCACCACAACCTCCGCCTCCTGGGTTCAAGAGATTCTCATGCCTCAGCCTCTGGAGTAGCTGGGATTACAGGTGCGTGCCACCACACCTGTCTAATTTTTGTTTTGTTAGTAGAGATGGGGTTTCACCATGTTGGCCAGGATGATTTCGAACTCCTGGCCTCAAGTGATCCACCAGCCTTGGCCTCCCAAAGTGCTGGGATTACAGGTGTGAGCCACCCTGCCCAGCTATTAAGAATTTCAAAATGGCAGCAGCAGAGTGCTGAGCCAAATGCAGAGCCCTGGTAAGTGCGATTACAACGGTAAGAGACCCCCATGAGACCAACTCTTCATCCAATCTAGGAGAGGGGAAAGGGAATTCCCAGGAAGATGGTGAAAGAAGTCTCCATGACAATCTCTGTGCAGCAAATCTAGACTCACCAACCTACAATGCAGCCAGAAAATAGGGTGCTCCAAGAAGGATGTCTTCAAGGAAAGAATGAAATGTAGAGATTACTCAATGTGTTTTAAGGTATTGGGAGGCCATTTCCACTTCTTGGGGAAACTAAGTGGAAGAATTAATGATGAACACAGTTGAAGGAACTTTCCAAGCAAATTGGTTACTGGTTAGTGTCAATATTTTATGTCAAACTTGCTGCAAGAGAAAGGCTTCTGATAAAGCCAGTCGAGATTTCTCTGGTAGAGACATTTAAAGAGAAAGAAAGCTGGCTAGATAACTTTGTTAGACTAGGTATAATAAACTCTGGCTAAAGTTTATGAAGCTCATCATAAGGCTGACAGTTAGCTGGACAGATAAATCCAGCCTCTAAAGTGGGCTCTTCATCTTGTTAAATTCTACCAGAAAATTGCTGAAGCAACTTACTGGGAATTCTAGATCGTTTTCAAAAATATTCTACCCTAAACCAGGTATTGGCACTGGTAAAATTGGAGTAAATTTTTTTCTAGTATCTAAATAAACATACTTACAAACAAACTAAAAAATATTACATATTACATATTATGTATATTACATATGAAAAAAAGTGCAATTATAAACTCCAGAAAAAAAACAAAATGTTCTACAAGAAAAATTAAATGACACATAGCTTAACTGTAAATAAAATGAGAAGATTATTGTAACAATGTCTTCAACAGTCTACTCTGAACAAAAATGATGATGAACAGTATTTGGAGCATAGGGAAGGAACATGGGTTGGAAGAGTGGGGAGGGGGCATGTAAGAGAATGAAATCTTCATCTTCCATGGTAAGAAGAGATAACTACTAAAAATGAAAAATCCAGAATAGCAATATAGGCATGTCCTTTAAAAATAAGGAGATACATATGAAAAAAAGTGCAAATAGTTGAATGTCCTTAGCTTTGGCGAACAGGATTAGAAGTAAAGAGAGAGGGTGCATGAGGCAGCTGCTTTCTGTTATGTCTTTCCAAAATCTATAACACTTCATTCATGTTTACTCTTGATTTAAAAAAAAAAAAAATTCTGTTAGTAAAAGCCACACAAAAACACAAAGATCTGTTAATACTTCTTTTTCCCAAGGAGAAGAGTTTCTAGCAAGCCTTAAATTTACAGAAGACAAAATGTACAGTCTGTTCAACTGATATTCCCAAGAATAAAGAACATCTCCTTTATTTTTTTGTCTTATCAGCCACTTAAATATATGCATATATGTAAATATATATGCATATATAGAAAAGACAGATAGCAAAACTCTAACTGTTCATCTGTAGGTAATGGGATATCAAGTGATGTTTCTTCTTTGTACTTTTTTCTATAGTCTAGTGTACATTGAATATATATTCATTTTTCAGTGAGAAAAAATTATGAGTTTTTTTCATTTAAACAAAGAACTAAGGTCATGTGAAATATGTGGTGACATTTTCTTTTCTGTTGTTTGTGTATATGTGTATGTATATGTGTGTATGTTGGGTATGTGTGTGGGGATGTGTGTGTGTGTGTTAAATTTGTGTATCATGCTGAAAGCTACCAGACTGGGCAGGTACGAGTAAGGCGAGGGCATCAAGAAAGCAGCCACACTACCTCTAAGGCAACACAGGACCCTACTCCTGTGACTGACTCTGATTTCCGTTTCTTTTTTGTTTTTTGAGATGGAGTTTCGCTCTTGTTGCCCAGGCTGGAGTGCAATGGCATGATCTTGGCTCACTGCAACCTCCGCCTCCTAGATTCAAGAGATTCTCCTGCCTCAGCCTCCCTAGTAGCTGAGATTACAGGTACCTACCACCACACCCAGCTAATTTTTTGTATTTTTAGTAGAGACAGGGTTTCACTGTGTTGGCCAGGCTGGTCTTGAATTCCTGACCTTTGGCAATCCACCCGCCTGGGCCTCTCAAAGTGCTGGGATTACAGGTGTGAGCCACCGCACCCGGCCTGATTTCCCTTTCTTTAGCATTCCTTATAAAGCCTTTTACAATCTGACCACTGCCTGTATGCACACATGCATGCATTTACTCAACAAACATTTATTGAGTGCTGCCAATATTCCAGGCACAGTGCTCACAGTATTCCAAGCTCAGAGCTCTGGAGATGTGAAGATAGATAAGCAAGAAACAGATCTTCAGGCAGTTTTTACACAGTATTGGGAGTATAGATGTGAGTCAAAGCCAGTCTTGGTAGAACAATGGGATTTGTCTAGGAATTCAAGGTGGAGAGGGGTTTTGTAGCCAAATATGGAACGGCCTGGGTATATTAGTTTGTTTTCACACTGCTATAAAAAGACTATCCAAGACTGGGTAATTTATGAAGAAAAGAGGTTTAATTGACTCACATTTCTACAGGCTTAATGGCAAGCATGACTGGGAGGCCTCAGGAAACTTACAATCATGATGGAAGGCAAAGGGGAAGCAAGCACCTTCTTCATATGGTGGCAGTGTTACTGGAAAGGGGTCCAGATCCAGATCCCAAGAGAGGGCTCTTGGATTTGAGCAAGAGAATATTCAAGGTGAATCCATAGAGTAAAGTGAGAGCAAGTTCACTAAGAAAGTCAAGGAATAAAAGAATGGTTACTCCAGGGCTGCTGGTTGCCCATTTTTATGATTATTTCTTGATTATATGCTAAACAAGGGGTGAATTATTCATGAGTTTTCTGGGAAAGGGATGGGCAATTCCTAGAACTGAGTACTCCTCCCCTTTTTAGACGATATAAGGTAGCTTCCTGACATTGCCATGGCATTTGTAAACTCTCATGGTGCTGGTGGGAATGTCTCTTAGCTTGCTAATGCATTATAATTAGCATATAATGAGTAGTGAGAATGACCAGAGGTCACCCATGTGGCCTTCTTTGTTATGGTGGGTTTTGGCCAGCTTCTTTACTGCAATCTGTTTTATCAGCAAGGTCTTTATGACTTGTATCTTATGCCAACCTCCTATCTCATCCTGTGACTTAGAAATCTTAACCAACTGTCTGAGAATGCAGCCCAGTAGGTCTCAGCCTTATTTTACCCAGCCCCTACTCAAAATGGAGTTATTCTGGTTCAATCGCCTCTGACAGCAAGAGAGAGAGAGAGAGAGCAAGGGGAGGAGTGCCACATACTTTTAAACAAAGAGATCTCATGAGAACTCACTCACTATCACAAGAACAGCAAGGGGGAAGTCCACCCCCACGATTCACTCACCTCCCACCAGGCCCCATCCCCTGACACATGAGAATTGCAATTGGAGATGAGATTTATATGGGTCACGGAGCCAACCATATCAATGAGCACAGGCATGACAGAGCATGAACAATTCTAAACAAGATTGGATGAACTGAATCTTCTGGGCTGATGATAAGTGCCAAAATGGGAAACGTTTAGAGTTCTCTCATCATCTCCCACAAATTTCCATTCAAAGGTAGATGCGCTAGAAATAAATGCTAGAAAATGGTTCCTGTTTGGAATCCTATTAGGACCTAGAAAACAAGCACATTTTGTTTTTTGCACATTGATTCCAGTGTATCAATTCTAATTTATTTGTTTTAATTAAATTTGTGTAATTATTGCAAAGAAATTCAATGAAAACAAGCGCCTGTGTTTGTCTTACACCAGCTCTCCATGTTACTATAGTTTATTGGGATTCTCTTGTGGTTTGAAAGTAGGAATTCAGGGTCAAAATGGTGTGGTCCTCAATAGTAAGGGGAGATAGAGGTAGGCACAGTTCAGAACAAAATTATTCTTCCTTTGAAAGTAGCTTTATTATTGTTGTTATGATATAGGCTGAATTATTTTAGTTCTAACAGCAGAGAAAATCTCAAAGGAGAAACAAAATGCTATCCCAAATTCCAGCTCCTAGAGGTAAACACTGTTCACTTTTACCAGTCATCCACTGTACATCTCCTTATGTACACAAATACAAAGAGAAGAAGGTGAACGTTTTCACAAAAGTGGTAAAAGATAAAAGGTAAAATGGCATGTTACTCTGTGACACACTGTTTATTCAACAGAACAGGCTGAGCATCCTTAAACTGAAAATCTGAAATCCAAAACGCTCCAAAATTCAAAACGTTTTGAGCAACTCCATGATGCCACAAGTGGGCAATTCCACATCTGATCTGACGTAACAGGTCACAAGTGGGAACTGAAAGCCTGTCATTGTTCATTGCTGCTATTGTTTGACAGCTGATACAGATATTCTGGTGATGCTACTGTTCTGCTTAGCTATGCTGAACACACTATTTTTTCACTGTATTCGTGGCATGTCATATTCTTTACTGTTAAAGACTCATGTATAAATAAGTGTAAGAAAATAATTGTTTATTGGTGGCATATAAATTCAGAGTCAGGAATGATGGTGATGCCCAACAACCACAGGTTGTCCACGTGGGTGGCTCAGATAGTGACACCTTTGCTTTTTGATGGCTAAATGTACATAAACTTTGTTTCATTCACAAAGTTATTTAAAATATTGTATAGGCCAGGCACCATGGCTCACGCCTGTAATCCCAGCACTTTGGGAGGCCAAGGTGGGTGGATCACTTGAGGTCAGGAGTTCAAGACCAGCATGGCCAACATGGTGAAACTCCATGTCTACTAAAAATACAAAAATTAGCTGGGCCTGGTGGCATGCACCTGTAATCCCAGCTACTCAGGAATCTGAGGCAGGAGAGTCTTGAACCTGGGAAGCGGAGGTTGCAGTGAGCTTAGATGCACCACTGCATGTCAGCCTGGGCGACAGAGCGAGACTCCGTTTCAAAAAAAAAAAAAAAAAAAGATAAAAGAAAAAGTTATATAAGATTAACTTCAGGCTATGGATATAAAGTATATATGATACATAAATAAATTTCATGCTTGAACTTGGGTACCATCCCTAAGAAGTCTCATTATGTATATGCAAATATTCCAAAATCTTAAAAAATTCCAAATCCAAAACACTTCTGATCCCATGCATTTTGGATAAGGAATCCTTTACTTGTAAATTATGGGTATTTTATGTGTGAAATATTTATTTCCATACCATCATTTTAATGGCTGCATAGTATATCATTTTGTGTATATCAAAAAATTACTATTTTTTAAAATTTCTACTGCAGCGTATGTTTCCAATTTTTTTATTGTAAAAGAAGGCTGCAATAACTTGAGCACACATCATTTCGTAGTTCTGTAATTATCTTAAGGTAAATTCCTACAAATGGGTTTGTTGGCTCAAAATGAATGAAATTGCCAAACTGTCCTCCAAAGTGAGTGGCTTTTTAAAGTCAATTTGCACTTCCGCTAACAGTTTAAGAACATACAAATGGCCAATAAACAAAGGAAAAGATACTCAACATCATTAGCCATCAGGGAAATGCAAATCAGACCACAATGAGATACTACTTAACACTCACTAGGATGGCTTTAATCAAAAAGACAGATTTTATATTTAACTCTTTATTTATTCTGGGTCAATTTTTGTATACAGTGTGAAATAAAGATCCAATTTCATTCTTCTGCCTGTGGTTAACCAGTTTTCCCAATAATATTTATTGAAGAAACTGCCCTTTCTCAATGGTATGTTTTGACACCATTGTTGAAAATCAATTATGAGTGTGTGGGTTTACTTCTACCCTATTTCACTGGTGTCTGTTTTTATGCCAGTACTATCTATTGATTAAAATCACTTTAACATATTTTGAAATCAGGAAGTGTGATGCCTCCAGCTTTGCTCTTTTTGCTCAAGATTGCTTTGGCTATTTGGAGTCTTCTGTGGTTCCATACAAATTTAAAGATTGTTTTTTCTATTTCTGCAAAAAATGAAAGAATTTTAATGGGATTGCATTGAAGCCGTAGATCTTGCAGAATGGGAGAAAATATTTGCAAGCCATACATCTGATAAGGAGTTAATATCTAAAATATATAGGGAACTCAAACACCTCAATGAAAGGAAAACAACCTGATTTTAAAATGGGCAAAGGACTTGAACAGACACTTCTAAAAAAAAGACATACAAATGACTAATAGATACATGAAAAAATGCTAAGCATCACTGATCATTAAGGAAATGCTAGTTAAAATCACAATGAAATATCACCTTACATCTGTTAGAATGGCTTTTATCAAAAAGATGAAAGATGAGTGTTGGCAAGGATGCAAAGTGAAGGGAACCCTTATACACTGTTGGTGATAATATAAATTAGTACAGCCACTATAAAAAATAATATGAAGGTTCTTCAAAAAACTAAAAATAGAACTACAGTATGATCCATCAATCTCACTTCTGGGTATATATCCAGAGGAAATTGAAATCAATATGGTGAAGGTACATCAGCACTCCCATGTTCATTGCAGCATTATTTACAGTAGCCGAAAGGTAGGAACAACCCAAGTGTTCATCGACAGATGAATAAACAAAATATGGTATATTTATTCATAAGAAATGAAGTTCTGATACACACTACAACATGGTCGAACCTTGAACATTATGCTAAGTGAAATAAACCAGATACAAAAGGATAAATATTGTATGATTCCACTTATATGAAACATATAAGACAGGCAAATACATAGAGAGAGAAACATATAAGACATATGAAACATATAAGACAGGCAAATACATTAGAGGTTACCAACCCCTGGGAAGAGGGAGGAATGGAAAGTTATTGCTTAATGGTTGTAGTTTCTGTTTGGGGTGATGAAAACGTTTTGGAAATAGCCGTGAAGGTTGCATGACATTATGAGCATAATTAATGCCACTGAACTGTACATTTTAAAGTGGTTAAAGTAGCAAATTTTATGTTAGATATATCTTATACCTATTTAAAAAATAAAAAAACAAATTCCAAATTTTTTTAAAAGGCATAAAGTGAATGTGCTAGAATATGGATGAACTTCGGAAACAATTTGCTAAGAAAAACTAGCTAATCACAAAAGACAACATATTGTATGATTCTGTGTATATGAAATGTCCACAACAGGCAAATCTATAGAGACAGAAAGTAGATTAGTGGTTACCTATGGCTGGAAGCTAAGGGGAAGGTAAGGATTAAGGGATAAAAAGGGAATGACCACTCCTGGGTGCGGTGGCTCACACCTGTAATCCCAGCACTTTGGGAGGCCGAGGCGGGTGGATCATGAGGTCAGGAGATCAAGACCATCCTGGCTAACACGGTGAAACCCCATCTCCACTAAAAATAAAAAAAAACAAAATTAGCCGGGCGTGGTAGCGGGCACCTCTAGTCCCAGCTACCCGGGAGGCTGAGGCAGGAGAATGGCGTGAACCCAGGAGGCGGAGCTTGCAGTGAGCCGAGACGGCGCCACTCCAGCCTGGGCGACAGAGCGAGACTCTGCCTCAAAAAAAAAAAAAAGGGAATGACCACTAATGAGTATGGGTTTTTATGGGGGTAATAAAAATGTTTTAAAATTAATATTGATGGTTGCACAACTCTGTGAACATACTAAAAACCATTGAAGTATATACACTTTAAACAGGTGAATCATATGGTATGTAAATTATCTCAAAGCTGTTATTTTTTTAAATTGTGGATCTCTGATGATAAAGTTGGACCATTCTTTCATATATCGATAGCCATTTGTGTTTATTCTGTTGTAAATGGCTTGTTCTTGTTCCTTGCCCTGATTGTCTGTTTTTGTTTTTAATGCTGTAAAAATTCATTCAGAGTCCACACTGACAGGTATTTTGTAAGTACATTATGTTCTTGAAGTTGGTGCAAAATACTGCAGATGGCATGCCTCAAGCCAAAAGGGAAGGCCAGTTATGAAGACACTGACAGTCTAACAGGTTGAATTCATTTATTCGTAACAGGATAAACACAGCATGGAAGGGCAGTACAAAGACAACACTCCTTGAATCTGCCATACCACATCAGGTGATTTACAAATATGGTCTCATGTTATCCATTGTGCCCACTTACAAAGGAGAGAGGTCAAATTTCCCAAGGTTACACAGCCCGCTGTTGCAACTGGGATTTGAACCTCTGCCTACAAAGTGCTAATCCATCTTCAGTCCCCTCTGAAGAGTATTGGTCATATATTCATGGAGCTGTGATGATGTCTTTGCACTTTCTGGGGTTCCAGACACCTATGACTGAAATAATGCTGAGCAAACACAGGCAGTAAGAAGTTGGAGCTGTCAGAAAATATTCTTCTTTCATTGCTCCCAAGGAGACCATGAGGGGAAATTTACCAACACAAACATAAATTCTTCAAGGTCCCTTGAATGTTCCTGTAGGGAATTATGAGCCTCTCTGGGTCATAAGGAATGCACTTGGACATCCCTGCTCAGCCAAAGCCCTGATTCAGGATATAGCAGTAGTAGCTCAGCTGCCACACAGACCAGGAAAGGTCAAAGTCACGTTAACAAATGGCATGCAACCATCAGAAGAGATCATAAATATCACACTTGGGAAATTAATGTGTAGTTCCATAGGGTTAGATTATACATGTGTGTAATTATGGATAGTGCCATACAAGGATAAAATTTTTTATTTGGAAGAGACCTTATAGTTTATCTATTCAAATCTTTTACTTTACAGATGCGGAAATTGAGATCCTAGGATTTTAATTAACTATTTACTTAGAAAAATCTTGGTGAAGGGGAAATATAGCAAGATCCCAAACTTCTAGATTGTGTTGTTCTTCCTGCCTACCCTAAAAATCTCCATAGTCAGCTTTCAATGGCAAAGCCTTAGCCTGTGAATTTAATATTTTCTAGCTTTCTGTGCTGTTCTGGGAATTGTTCAACTCTAACTCCCTTTAGCTATGAAAACTGGAAGAGAATATAATTCTCAGCACTGCTCATGTTTTCAAGTCACATGTCCTCAGATTGCTAAAAATTTCTAGTCTTTGAAACACAAAATAATATCTCAGGATACTATTTTTGATTGACACAGAAAGTAAGGAAGGAGATTTCTGTCCATTGGCAAAATCTTATGCAGATAGTGAGAAATTGGCTAGTGATAAGCTATGTTATCACATAGCATTGGCAAAAATTCCACTTTTCCTACTGATTTAGATAAGAGTACTTCTCTGTAGCCTCTACTTTCTAATATCCCAAAACTCGATATTTAGCTTTATTTTCAAATGAATTGTAAATGTAATTTATCATAAGTGTGATTCAGCAACTAAGAGAGAAAAGAACAGCAAATGGAGTGCAGCAAACACTTGCTTTTTTAATCACCTTCCACTTTATCTATGTTTTTCTTCACTTGGAATTTAATTGTTTAAATATATTTTAATCTTTAAAAATAGTGCCACGGCTCACACCTGTAACCTCAGCACTTTGGGAGATAAGGGCAGTTGAATCACTTGAGTCCAAGAGTTTGAGACCAACCTGGGCAACATAGTGAGAGCATATCTCTCAAAAAGTAAACAAATAAAAAGTAAATAAAATTAAAATAAAACCACATATTTGATAATACAATGCAATTGTAATCAATTAAGTCATTTTCTAAGGGAAAGGACTACCTTTAGACTTTGGAGGTTTTATGTCAGTTTTTTCCAAGTTGATTTTGTTTTGCTCTTCAAGTTCATGCCATCGTTTGCTGATATAGTGAAATGTGATTTACAGCACAATAACCAGCCAACTGGAGAACATATTATCTGGAAGCTGGGAATGCTAGCAGTAGAGAATGTCAGGATTCACTAAAAATAGAAGGTTTCATACTTTCAGTTTAGTCATCTTTGTTTGGTATAAAAATCTCTTACTTCAGCTCATCATGAAGTTTTTTGTTTTTTAAACAGAGTAGATGGAACAATTCAATATGAATGGTTTTCTTTTTAACTGGGTTTTTTAGCCCATCAAAATTCAGTATATAGTTAATAACCACTTCAAATTGCCACTCAAGAAGAAACTACTCTTACCTAATTGCCTGCCAAGGCTCATAAAGCTTTTCTGCATCATTGGCAATTCATTGGTCTACTGATATCATAACTCACATTGATATTTTCTGGCTCTCATATTTCACTTGCTCTGATGTTCATTTCCTTTGCTTTTTAACACCTAGTAGTTCCAAAATTAAGAGACATGCCTTGGCTATATAATTTTTAGTAGGCTCTATACAACTCTTCCTACGCAAGAAGATTTTTTTCTTTCTTTATACCACACACATGTATGCTACACATACACACATATGCACACGTGCCTGCACACACAAAGGCAGGCACAAGAACACACACTTTTACTGGCTCCTCCAAGAGGAATATTCTTATTAGATGGATACATTTCATTTTCATATTGATCTACTGTGCCTTTTAAAGCTACTCCAAAACCTCTTTATATGACATATTGGTGATCAAATTGCTTTATCTCAGAATGCCAGAATTTTTGCAAGATCACAGCTAATGAGTTAGTTTCCAGCATGGTGTCATGAAACTCACTTCCCAGAACCAAATCACATCCGTCAGTTCTTTTCACAGTAGCACTCCACTTCTCTGTTGGTAGAGAGTGTCATGCAGTAGCCAGCACCATGCTATGAGAAACAGTCTCACATCAGGACAGCACCAACATTTTCCCCAGATGACTCTACTTGATGTGAAGAAAGGACGTTCACACCTGCCAATTTGGCCAAATTTCATCCTTTCATACCTCACTCCAATTAGTTTTACATTCTCTCGAGGAAAGCAAGAGTGTGAAAAGCTGTCTTCTGGCAGTGACCTGATTGTCCTCCACTACCCTAGAGGAAGGCAGCATTCATCCTCACTAGTGAGATGGAGAGAAGTTTGAGACATGACAGGTGATTATTCCTGTAGGGAGAAAAGCATCCTTGGATGCATCAATTCATTGATAGCTCAGCAAACATGTCTACCCATATCCAGGTGGGTCGAGCTCCTCATTCCTCTTCATACCTCTTCCTGAGACATTCAATGACCCAAGCAAAGGGTGGAAACGTCGTCATTGAAGATTGTGCAACTCTAGGCTGAGCAGTTTAGCTGCCACAAAGAAATCCGTCATTGCACAGAAATCAGTCAACTTCAGCTACAAACAGCCACATTGAGCACAGCTCATAATTCTGATTGAAACATGTACCATTTTATCATTTTCCAGTAAGTGGCTAATACTTCACACCAATTACCTTTGCCTTAGAAGTCCAATCTTTTAAAAGCCTGTACTGCTTACAGGTATAAGCTATTGAATATAAAATCTTGTCTGTACCTATCTCACAGATCTTAAAGGAACCCAAGAGAGCCATCTGTATGATTAAATAATAATCAAGGAACTGTTGGCAAAATCATTTTCTCCATGAAAGGTTCCTCACGAACCTTCTCAGCCCAACCAGATGCTCCCTGGGTTTCTCAGCAAGGACTGCTACTGCCTCTGCTATATTTTCTCTGACAGTCATGTGAACTTTTAATTTTTTCTAGTTGTTGCTTCTTCAAGAGTCATATTCTTGAAAATTTCAAAAGAAATGTTATTGCCATCAAGTGGGCACCCAGCATTAATGGAAGTGATGTGCCTTGAGGGGAGAAGAACCTGGGATCTAAATGCAGTGAGCTTTTCCCAGGGGTATATGAGTATGGAGGGAGAGGATGGACAGGAGTGTGGTGGGTGGGCATGGGCGGGGATGAAAACAAAAATGAGCATAAATACAATCTGGGATGAAGGGCCAATCTTTCCCCCAGTTAGACAGTAAAAAAAATGAAAATGAAACCTAAAATGTCCAAGATACACACAATATAAGTGTACTGACTCCCACACTTGGATATAGCCATATCATATTACTGTCAAAGGCTATCAAATTGCTATCTCAAGGCTTACTCACAATTACTTGTCTAGGACATAGAAAGCAATTCGCAGGCCAGGTACCTCGTCTCTCCAGTGAAACCTGCAGTCATTTCATGGTGGCCTGCTGGTATGATAGGTCTGGTTGAATTTTAGGATCTGGATTTTCAGTCTTCACCTGCTGTGACCCCCCAGTGAGCACCCTCTTTGCTCTGGGCTGCTGCATTTCAGCCATGCAGCTGCTCTCATCCTCGGGAAAGTCACAGAACTCTGATTCACAGATGAGAAAAGCCTTTCTCATTCTTTGTTTGAGGATCCTGCCCAATTTTTGCCAAGCTTTGTTTTACTCATCTAGAGATTTCCATGGTCATAGAGCCCAGGGAACTGTTCTCCCTTCCTGGGTAGGACAGCTTCATAAAAACATGCTTTCTCTAACTGCAAACAACTGGTTTAACTTCTTGGGAAGCTCAATTTCCTTATCTATGCTTTTGGACATGCTGAAACACCCATTTTATGTGGAATAAAATGATGAATGATGAGCTCTATGGTCTAAATTCCTTGCTCTCCCCTTAAGCTTTTAATGTATTCCGGAGTTGTTCCAGGGCCCACTTCAATCCCTCCCCATCATGGTAGGTTTTCAGTCTGGAAAATACAAGTTATTCTCGTACTTTTGCACAGCTTGGGTGATTTACATACCCCACACATATCAATGCTGTCCTTGACCAGTCCAAATCTCTAATTTTGCTTCTAACTGCAGGATGCTAACTCTTGCCACCCGCAATCTTAGTACAAATATTTGACATCAATCTTTATTTTACTTTTTTTTTAGCACAAAATTTTGTTTTTTTTCTCCCCTCCCCCCAGATCCCATCTCAAATCATTCTGTTAACTACCATTCCAACAGGTCGAGGAGAGCTTAAACACCTTCTTCCTCTGCCTTGTTTCTCTTTTATTTTTTTGCATCAGTATTAATGTTTTTGCATACTTTCCATCTTTATTCAAAAATGTAAACTTCCTTTGTCAATCTATGGACATGCCCATATATGAAAGAGATGGTTGGGTCAAAAAGGGATATCAAATGAAGTGACAGGGGTCACAATGGGGAAATTGAAGTGGTACATAACATTGCCAAAATAATGTGCCACTAGAAATGGTGTAAAGGCTGTCTTTTTTTTTTAAGAAAAGTTATTACCATGTATTTTGTGAGGCAGGTTTATAACACTACAAGTCTTGACTAAGAAGGAAAGGGGAAAAAAGAAAAAACACCAATACCCAGATTTAAAAAAAAAAAATGATCATAGTCTTAGGAGTTCATTTAAACCATAGAAACTTTTCACTTATCTCATGTTAGGTGTACCGGTCAGTGATTAAGTAGAACTACAAGTTGTATAGGCTTTATTGTTTATTGCTGGTTTATGACCTTAATAAAGTGTAATTATCTATTACCAGCAGGGTGTTTTTAACTGTGACTACTGTATAAAAACAAATCATGATATCCAGAAGCACATGAAGTTTGCAACTTTCCACCCTACCCATTTTTATAAAACTGCAGTCATCTTGGACCTTTTAAACACAAATTTTAAACTCAACCAAGCTGTGATAAGCAGAATGGTTACTGTTTATACTGTGATATGTTTTTGATTACAGCAGATAATGCTTTCTTTTCCAGTCATCTTTGAGAATAAAGGAAAAAAAAATCTTCAGATGCAATGGTTTTGTGTAGCATCTTGTCTACTATGTTTTGTAAATGCTAGAGAAGCTTCGACCAATTTGACTTAGAAATGGAATGTAACTTTGCTCACAAACGTTGCTATTAAACTCCTGCTTAAGGTGTTCTAATTTTCTGTGAGCACACTAAAAACAAAAAATATATGTGAATAAAATGTACAAATTTGTTGCGTTTCTTTATGTTCTAATAATACTGAGACTTCTAGGTCTTAGGTTAATTTTTAGGAAGATCTTGTATGCCATCAAGAGTAAATTTTCTTGTGGTTCTTAATCTGAAGTTTTCAAGCTCTGAAATTCATAATCTGCCATGGCAGATTATGTAGAGGAAGATCTTAGAACATTCCATGTCAAATCTGTTACCATTTATTGGCATTTAGTTTTCATTTAAGAATTGAACATAATTATTTTTATTGTAGTTATATGGCATGTCAAATTAAATCATTTACAACAAAAGGGGTGTGAACCTAAGACTATTTAAATGTCTTCCGAGAAAATTTCATAAAGCCATTCTCTTGTCATTCAGGTCCAAAAACAAATTTTAAACTGAGTGAGAGTCTATAGAATCCATACTGCAGATGGGTCGTGAAATGTGGCCAAATGTGTTTCAAAAATTGATGATGTATTATCTGCTATTATAATTGCTTAGTGCTTGGCTAATTTCCAAATTATTGCCTAATATATTACACCTTAAGAAAACAGTTTTATGTAACAAAGTAATGGTGTTGAATGGATGATGTCAATTCATGGGCCTTTAGCATAGTTTTAAGCAGTTTTTCCTTGAAAGCGTGTTAGTATCTTGTTACTCAAAGGATAAGATAGACAATAACACTTCACTGCATATTAATAATCTTTACTAGTTTACCTCCTCTGCTCTTTACCACTCAATAACTGGATATCTTTTTCTTCACTGGACCCTAAACTGAATTGAATTTTAAGCTATGTATCAAAAACCATTATTTCATTTAATGCACATCTGTTTTGCTGTTTTTGAGCAGTGTGCAGTTTAGGGTTCATGATAAATCATTGAACCACATGTGTAACAACTGAATGCCAAATCTTAAACACATTAGAAAAATAACAAATTAGCTTTTGACACGCACTCTTAATTGGAACAATGGATCAAAAATAGAGATTCACAACCTTACCAAACACCCTTGCTACTAACAAAATCAAATAACACTTAGAAGGGTGTGTATTTTTAGTTAGGGTTTCTTGATGTTTGAAAGTTAAAAATTGAATTTGGTAACCAAAGGACTGATTGATGGGTCTTTCCTATCTTAACCAACTTTTTCTTAGTTGCCTAGATGGCCAAGCACAGTGCCTGGTATGTAGTAGTACTCCATTAAAAAAGTGGATTTTAAAAAATAACTCCCAAAGTGAATAGTCAAAAATCCTTGTAGCAAACTGTTATATATTGCTAAGTTTGTTCTTTTAACAGCTGGAATTTATTAAGATGCATTATTTTGATTTTATTCACTGCATAAAACACTTTGGGTGGTGTCAGGCCTCTGAGCCCAAGCTAAGCCATCATATCCCCTGTGACTTGCATGTACACATCCAGATGGCTGGTTCCTGCCTTAACTGATGACATTCCACCACAAAAGAAGTGAAAATGGCCTGTTCCTGCCTTAACTGATGACATTATCTTGTGAAATTCGTTCTCCTGGCTCATCCTGGCTCAAAAGCTCCCCTACTGAGCACCTTGTGACCCCCACTCCTGCCCACCAGAGAACAACCCTCCTTTTTCCTTTACCTTCCCAAATCCTATAAAATGGCCTCACCCCTATCTCCCTTCACTGACTCTCTTTTCGGACTCAGCCCGCCTGCACTCAGGTGAAATAAACAGCTTTATTGCTCACACAAAGCCTGTTTGGTGGTCTCTTCACACGGACGCGAGCGAAATTTGGTGTCGGTGCCATGACTCGGATCAGGGGACCTCCCTTGGGAGATCAATCCCCTGTCCTCCTGCTCTTTCCTCCATGAAAAAGATCCACCTACGACCTCGGGTCCTCAGACCCACCAGCCCAAGGAACATCTCACCAATTTCAAATCCAGTAAGCGGCCTCTTTTTACTCTCTTCTCCAACCTCCCTCACTATCCCTCAACCTCTTTCTCCTTTCAATCTTGGCACCACACTTCAATCTCTCCCTTCTCTTAATTTCATTTCCTTTCACTTTCTGGTAGAGACAAAGGAGACACATTTTATCGGTGGACCCAAAACTCCGGTGCCGGTCACGGACTCGGGAAGGCAGCCTTCCCTTGGTGTTTAATCATTGTGAGGATGCCTCTCTGATTATTCACCCACATTCCACTGGTGTCTGATCTCCGCAGGGACACCTGCCTTGGTCATTCACCCACGTTCCCTTGGTGGCAAGTCAATTGCAAGGACGCCTGCTTTGGCTGCTCATCCATGTTGCAGCCCAGGGCTGCTCCCCACCCCCTTCTCCATGTCTCTACCCTTCTCTTTAAACTTGCCTCCTTCACTATAGGCAAACTTCCACCCTCCGTTCCTCCTTCTTCTCCCTTAGCTTGTGTTCTTAAGAACTTAAAACCTCTTCAAGTCTCGCCTGATCTAAAATCTAAGCATCTTATTTTCTTCTGCAATGCCGCTTGGCCCCAATACAAACTCGACAGTAGTTCCAAATAGCCAGAAAACGGCACTTTCAATTTTTCCATCCTACAAGATCTAAATAATTCTTGTCGTAAAATATGCAAACGGTCTGAAGTGCCTGACGTCCAGCCATTCTTTTACACATCAGTCCCTCCCTAGTCTCTGTTCCCAATGCAACTAGTCCCAAATCTTCCTTCTTTCCCTCCTGCCTGTCCCCTCAGTCCCAACCCCAAGCATCACTGAGTCTTTCTAATCTTCCTTTTCTACAGACCCATCTGACCTCTCCCCTTCTTGCCAGGCTGAGCTAAGTCCCAATTCTTCCTCAGCCTCCGCTCCTCCACCCTATAATCCTTTTATCACCTCCCCTCCTCACATCTGGTCTGGCTTACAGTTTCGTTCCGTGACTAGCCCTCCCCCACCTGCCCAGCAATTTCCTCTTAAAAATGTGGCTAGAGCTAAAGGCATAGTCAAGGTTAATGCTCCTTTTTCTTTATCCCAAATCAGATAATGTTTAGGCTCTTTTTCATCAAATATAAAAACCCAGCCCAGTTCATGGCTCATTTGGCAGCAACCCTGAGATGCTTTACAGCCCTAGACCCTAAAAGGTCAAAAGGCCGTCTTATTCTCAATGTACATTTTATTACCCAATCTGCTCCTGACATTAAATAAAACTCCAAAAATTAAATTCCGGCCCTCAAACTCCACAACAGGACTTAATTAACCTCGCCTTCAAGGTGTACAATAATAGAGTAGAGGCAGCCAAGTAGCAACATATTTCTGAGTTGCAATTCCTTGTCTCCACTGTGAGACAAACCCCAGCCACATCTCCAGCACACAAGAACTTCTAAACGCCTAAACCGCAGTGGCCAGGCATTCCTCCAGGCCTGCCTCCCCCAGGAGCTTGCTACAAGCACTGGAAATCTGGCCACTGGGCCAAGGAATGCCCACAGCCCAAGATTCCTCCTAAGCTGTGTCCCATCTGTGCAGGACCCCACTGAAAATCGGACTGTTCAACTCACCTGGCAGCCACTCCCAGAGCCCCTGGAACTCTGGCCCAAGGCTCTCTGACTCCTTCCCAGATCTTCTCGGCTTAGCAGCTGAAGACTGATACTGCCGGATCGCCTCAGAAGCCTACAAGACCATCACAGATGCTCTAGGTTACTCTCACAGTGGAAGGTAAGTCCGTCCCCTTCTTAATCAATACGGAGGCTACCCACTCCACATTACCTTCTTTTCAAATACCTGTTTCCCTTGCCTCCATAACTGTTGTGAGTATTGACAGCCAGGCTTCTAAATCTCTTGAAACTCCCCAACTCTGGTGCCAACTTAGACAATACTCTTTTAAGCACTCCTTTTAGTTATCCCCACCTGCCCAGTTCCCTTATTAGGCCGAGATATTTTAACTAAATTATCTGCTTCCCTGACTATTCCTGGGCTACAGCCACACCTCATTGCCACATTTTCCCCCAGCTCAAAGACTCCTTCACATCCTCCCCTTATATCTCCCTACCTTAACCCACAAGTATAAGATCCTCTACTCCCTCCTTAGCGACCGATAATCCACCTCTTACCATTTCATTAAAACCTAATCATCCTTACCCCGCTCAATGCCAATATCCCATCCCACAGCATGCTTTAAAAGGATTAAAGCCTGTTATCACTCACCTGTTACAGCATGGCCTTTTAAAGCCTATAAACTCTCCTTACAATTCCCCCATTTTACCTGTCCTAGAACCAGACAAGCCTTACAGGTTAGTTCAGGATCTGCGCCTTATCAACCAAATTGTTTTGCCTATCCACCCCATGGTGCCAAACCCGTATACTCTCCTATCCTCAATACCTCCCTCCACAACCCATTATTCTGTTCTAGATCTCAAACATACTTTCTTTACTATTCCTTTGCACCCTTCATCCCAGCCTCTCTTCGCTTTCACTTGTACTGACCCTGACACCCATCAGGCTTAGCAAATTAGCTGGGCTGTACCGCCGCAAGCCTTCACAGACAGACCCCATTACTTCAGTCAAGCCCAAATTTCTTTCTCAGCTGTTACCTATCTCGGCGTAATTCTCATAAAAACACACATGCTCTCCCTGCTGATCGTGTTCAGCTGATCTCTCAAACCCCAACACCTATAAAAGAATTCCTTTCCTTCCTGGGCATGGTTAGATACTTTTGACTTTAGATACCTGGTTTTGCCATCCTAACAAAACCATTACATAAACTCACAAAAAGAAACCTAGCTGACCCCATAGATCCTAAATCCTTTCCCCACTCTTCTTTCCATTCCTTGAAGACAGCTTTAGAGACTGCCCCCACCCTA
This sequence comes from Pongo abelii, assembly GCF_028885655.2. Lineage (NCBI taxonomy): Eukaryota > Metazoa > Chordata > Mammalia > Primates > Hominidae > Pongo > Pongo abelii. The sequence goes on along the minus strand of NC_072007.2, from coordinate 36,382,889 downwards.
GCTCTCCCTGACAAATCTCAACCCTTTTCATTACACACAGCCGAAGTGCAGGTCTGTGCAGTTAGAACTACACAAGAACCAGGACCACGCCCTCTAGCCTTTTTATCCAAACAACTTGACCTTACTGTTTTGCCTAGCCCTCAAGTCTGCGTGTGGTGGCTGCCACCACCCTAATACTTTTAGAGGCCCTTAAAATCACAAACTATGCTCAACTCACTCTCTACAGTTCTCATAACTTCCAAAATCTATTTTCTTCCTCACACCTGACGCATATACTTTCTGCTCCCCAGCTCCTTCAGCTGTACTCACTCTTTGTTGAGTCTCCCACATTACCATTGTTCCTGGCCCGGACTTCAATCTGGCCTCCCACATTATTCCTGATACCACACCTGACCCCTATGACTGTATCTCTCTGATCCACCTGACATTCACCCCGTTTCCCCATATTTCCTTCTTTCCTGTTCCTCACCCTGATCACACTTAGTTTATTGATGGCAGTTCCACCAGGCCTAATCACCACACCAGCAAAGGCAGGCTATGCTATAGTACAAGCCACTAGCCCGCCTCTTAGAACCTCTCATTTCCTTTCCATCGTAGAAATCTATCCTCAAGGAAATAACTTCTCAGTGTTCCATCTGCTATTCTACTACTTCTCAGGGATTATTCAGGCCCCCTCCCTTCCCTACACATCAAGCTCAGGGATTTGCACCTGCCCAGTACTGGCAAATTTGCTATTCTACTTCTCAGGGATTATTTAGGCCCCCTCCCTTCCCTACACATCAAGCTCAAGGATTTGCCCCCACCCAGGACTGGCAAATTAGCTTTACTTAACATGCCCCGAGTCAGGAAACTAAAATACCTCTTAGTCTAGGTAGACACTTTCACTGGATAGGTAGAGGCCTTTCCCACAGGGTCTAAGAAGGCCACCACGGTCATTTCTTCCCTTCTGTCACACATAATTCCTCGCTTTGGCCTTCCCACCTCTACACAGTCTGATAGCAGACCGGCTTTTCAGGCTCTTGGTATTCAGTGAAACCTTTATACCCCTTATGGTCCTCAGTCTTCAGGAAAGGTAGAACGGACTAACAGTCTTTTAAAAACACACCTCACCAAGCTCAGCCACCAACTTAAAAAGGACTGGACAACACTTTTACTGCTTTGCCTTCTCAGAATTCAGGCCTGTCCTCGGAATTCTGGACAGGCCATTTAAGGTACAGCCCATTTAAGCTCCTGTATGGATGCTCCTTTTTATTAGGCCCCAGTCTTATTCCAGACACCAGACCAACTTAGACTATGCCCCAATAAAACTTGTCATCCCTACCATCTTCTGTCTAGTCATACTCCTATTCACTGTTCTCAACTACTCATACATGCCCTGCTCTTGTTTACACTGCCAGTTTACACTGTTTCTCCAAGCTATCACAGCTGATATCTCCTGGTGCTATCCCCAAACTGCCACTCTTAACTCTTAAATAAATAATCTTTGCTGGAAGGACAATGCTAAATCTCCGTAAGCACTCTCTAATTAGATGTCCTAGGTCCACCCCATTCTTAGACCTTTAATACCTGTTTTTCTCCTTCTCTTATTCTGTTTAGTTTTTCAATTCATACAAAACCGTATCCAGGCCATCACCAATAATTCTACACGACAAATGTTTCTTCTAACAACCCCACAATATCACCCCTTACCACAAAATCTTCCTTCAGCTTAATCTCTCCCACTGTAGGTTCCCACGCCACCCCTAATCCCGCTTGAAGCAGCCCTGAGAAACATCGCCCATTCTCTCTCTCCATACCACACCCCACAAAAAGTTTTTCACTGCCCCAACACTTCAACACTATTTTGTTTTATTTTTCTTATTAATATAAGAAGACAGGAATGTCAGGCCTCTGAGCCCAAGCTAAGCCATCATATCCTCTGCGACCTGCACATACACATCCAGATGGCCGGTTCCTGCCTTAACTGATGACATTCCACCACAAAAGAAGTGAAAATGGCCTGTTCCTGCCTTAACTGATGACATTATCTTGTGAAATTCCTTCTCCTGGCTCATCCTGGCTCAAAAGCTCCCCTACTGAGCACCTTGTGACCCCCACTCCTGCCCATCAGAGAACAACCCCCCTTTTTCCTTTACCTTCCCAAATCCTATAAAATGGCCCCACCCCTATCTCCCTTTGCTGACTCTCTTTTCGGACTCAGCCCACCTGCACCCAGGTGAAATAAACAGCTGTATTGCTCACACAAAGCCTGTTTGGTGGTCTCTTCACGTGGATGCGAGTGAAAGGTGGTATTGACAGAGTGGGTGGATTTTCCTCCAAGTGATTAAATGAAATTTGACTTATCTTTTCATCCAAAGTTTTTGTACATCATGTTTTCTAATGGGAAAAAAAATGTTAATATGGCTTTTTTGTATTACTAAAAATAGCTTCGAGATTAAGGAAAAATAAATAACTCTTGTACAGATCAGTATTGTCTATTATGTCTGTATTGGCAGTATGTACAATGGCATTTGCTGTGGTTACAAAACACTTCCTCTGGATTATAATAATCATTTGATCCAATTCCTATTGCTTATAAAATAAAGTTTTACCAGTTGATATAAAAAAATTGACATCAAAAACCCTACCTACACATTCAGGAATGCTCTCATACGTAGTGACAGGAGAACTGTTCTCATACATGCTTTTAGGAAGAAAGATGTAAGATTTATGGACTTTCAGCGGAATTTTTCCTGACTCTTGGAGTCTGGCTAGACAGACACAGGGAAGATTTATTTTCTGACCGTCCCTTTTATGTGCAAGCTCAGTCACCTGCAACTCAGCTAATCAGAAAGGTCAGTGGGACCTTCTGAGCAAAGCAGAGAAATAGACCCTAGCCAAACTGGAAATGTATATATTACTGATGACTGTGCCACACTGAAGCAATGGGAAGACTAAGAGTAATGCTTATGCCTAGTGGAAAGCTTTTCTGAGAAATTTTTTAAGGCAAAAGAATGAATGCTACTGCTGGAGAGGTCACTGTCAGCAAGTTCTGTGCAAAATTAATAATATAGCATGGTTGGTCCTACATTTCACTGTTTCCATGGGTGGAAAAGGGATGACTGCATTATGAATAAAGGAAAATTATAGGACTAAAAAAGAAAAGATGAAGTCTAAAATATTCCCAGCTCAAAAACAAACTGTATCTGAGCATACGGAGCTACAAAATGCCACCTAACTCTTCTCCAGTGCAATGAAGAGCACTAAATTTCGTGAGCATTTGATACGTTCCAAGTACTATATTAAACTGATTTTCTTCATTTCTCTCTTTCCTTTTTCTTTCTTTCTTTTCTTTTTTCTTTCTTTCCTTTCTTTCTTTCTTTTTTTTTCTTTTTTATTTCTTTTCTTTTCTTTTTTCGTTCTTTCTTTTCTCTCTTTCTTTCTTCCTTTCTTTCTCTCTGTCTTTCTTTTGTTCTCTTTGAGACGGAGTCTCACTGCATCACCCAGACTGCAGTGTAGTGGCATGATCACAGCTCACTGCAACCTCAGACTCCTGGGCTCAAGCAAGCCTCCTGCCATAGGCTCCCAAAATGTTGGTATTACAGGTGTGAGCCACCATATATATCAGCCTTAAAGTGATTTTCTTTTTTTTTTTTTTTTTGAGATGGAGTCTCACTGTGGTACCCAGCTTACTGCAAGCTCTGCCTCCTGAGTTCATGCCATTCTCCTATCTCAGCCCCCTGAGTAGCTGGGACTACAGGCACCCGCCACCACACCTGGCTAAATTTTTTTGTATTTTTAGTAGAGATGGGGTTTCACCATGTTAGCCAGGATGGTCTCAATCTCCTGACTTCGTGATCCACCCGCCTTGGCCTCCCAAAGTGCTGGGATTATAGGCGTGAGCCACCGCACCCAGCCGTGATTTTCTATATCATAGAAGTAATGTACTATTGTCCTCTTTTTGCAGTTAAAAAAACACAGATTCAGAGAAGCTAAATAATATGCCAAGGTCACACAATGAGCAAATGGAAAAGGTGAGACTAACATTTATGTGAATCTAAAGCCCATTCTCTATATACCAATTGCCACTCCAAAGCAGATGGATAAATGTCTTTAATATCAAATCTCTACTTCAATTCTACTTCTTTGTCAAAATTAAGTAGTATAAATTAATATTAGATTATTATTAAGGCTATCATATTTGCTAATAATACAACACATAAATAATATACATATTTGCTAATAATACAACTATCATATCATATTTGCTATCATATTTTCTGATACTATCATATTTGCTAATAATACAACACATAAATAATATACATAGACACAAATCTATTTGCCCTACTATGCTATTCAAACAGATGTCATCCAAATAACTGCATGGAATTTTATTTTATTAGATTACATTCCAATGCAAGAACTAAAAGTACACTCAGTGCCTCAGCACATTTATTTGTCAGAGAGAACTTTTAAAAATGAAACTTCTCTAAAATAAATCAGGGGTTGACAACAAAAGGAAGTTATGTCACCTGTGGAGGTCAAAATATTTTATGAAGTCTTTTACTACTCACGTGACTATTGTTTTGTCCATAAGAAGAAGCTCTACCCAAAATATCTCAGCCCATTTGTGCTACAGGCTCAAAGTTCTACCTTCATTCCCACTTGGCTGGTTTGACATATCCCCAAGGATAAGTGTCTGCTGTAAATATGAATAAGAACCTTCTAGCATATCTGTGACTATGCATATTCTTAGACCCCACTTCATAGAACTTTTGCTCCAGTTAGCCTGAGGTAGGGCCCAGGAATCTGCATTTTAACATACATATATTTCTGACAGAGATGATATAATGCTTATTCATTGAGGATCACTAGACTAGAGAATCCTTCACTCCAGTTGGTAATTATTCATTGAGTGAATCATTCCCTCATTGATTCTTTCTGTCTAGGTCTAAGGGGTTTGAGAGGTTTTCCTGGCTTTTCAAATTGCTAGAGCATCCTCTAAACTGAACCCAGTCTCTATATATGTTAAATCCCAAGGACGTACCTGCATGAGACTGGCTATCACAAGCCATACCGTTGAAGTTCTACTCAGATAAGCATTTGCTCCTTTTTACTTGCTCAGAGCCTTTCTCAAAACAAAGCTGTGAACTGGAAAAATTATTTCTTATATTCTACTTCCTATATCTTCAATATCCAGGTACCTATATCCTAACCATATGTGGGAAACTAAAGCTTCTTGGATACCCAGTATCATCAACTGAGATGTCCAACCCAACGTAGCCTGGCCCTTATCCTTATGCTCCAGATTTCTCTCTATGTCCTCCATAGAATGTGCTCCATCCATTTCCCTCTGGTGAGGATCCTAGCGTCAGCCCAGTGACAGCACTTTAATACAACATGTGAAAATGAATGAACAAAGTAATGTTTTATTTTGGAGCCAAACTGGAGCTAATGGCAGGTTTTTGTTTTGAGTCTCACATATTGTAAAATAAAGTTAATAAATAAAGTTAAAATGATGGTGTCAGGTAATATGGAAATGCAACTACATTCCTTATTCCATTTTCCTGCTAGAGAGAATATAGACTTAATGAATCAGTAATCCACTGTCTCTGTTGACAATTCAACAAGGCCATAAAAAAAAAACAACTCAGCTGAGTAATAGGACTTAGAATTCAATGAGACAAAACCTGAGCTCTAAATATGTTTTATTTTTTAAAGAAAAATTCAGGGTAATTTTTTTTTTTGAGTCAGGGTCTCACTCTGTTGCCCAGGCTGCAGTGCAGTAACATGATTTTGGCTCACTGTAGCCTTGATCTCCCCAGGCTTAAGTGATCCTCCCACCTGAGTAGCTAGGACTACAGGCATGTGCCATCAGCCCCTGCTAATTTTTGTATTTTTTGTAGAGATGGGGTTTCTGCAACTGGTCTCAAACTCCTGGGCTCAAGTGATCCACCTCCCTTGGCCTCCCAACGTACTGGGATTACAGGCATGAGGCACTACACCCAGCCCAGGATAATTTATTAAAATACAAAATATAATCACTATCAAAGACAAGAATTGTATGCAAAAAATGCTTCATAAATGCTACTGTCCATGACAGTGTACAAAAACACAGCTCACTCTGAGACCAACTACTGTAGCATTTAGGACAGACACAACAGATAAGCAAGATTCTCAAGGGAAAACATAGAAGACAACCAGTTCTCCCGTAAAGCTCTGAAAAGAAAGTAAAGGCTCTATATTGTAGACTACCCTTGATAACCTCACAGTAATCAGCATGACTAACAAATATATTTTGAAATAGTAGCAGTTTAAGATAAAGATGAAGGGTGGAATGAGAAGATTCCATAATTTCTTGATATTTTTGCATTATTAGAATCGTTTGAACTTTTGACTCTGTCCTTGGAGTCAGACAAATCTAGAAGCCTTTGGCTTCTGAATAATAAATCATTTAGCCATAACTTTCAAATTTCATGATTATAATTAACACTTAAGCCTTAATGGATGTTAATGGGTTACTTTTCTTAGGTAGCATGCTATTTTAACATGGGCTTTTTATATTCAAGGCCTTACAAATTCCAAGGAATGATTCTTACAGTGTAAAGTGCAGCACTATAATAAGGTATAAGAAGGATATTGAGGAAGGAAGGTAAGTGGTCTTGTACCCTTAAAATAAATAATTGTACATTGTCACCTACTGTGTCCAATGTATATAATAAACCCACACTTGCTTTAATGCAGGGATTACTACATGGTTCCATTTCAGCAGCAATTGCCTTCATCATCTGCTAAGATGGAGAGTAGGAACATGATTTATTTTGAAAAAGGCCCATCAGGAGATAAAGCATAATCCCAGCCCATATGGGCAGAATTCTTAATATCATTTATACTTTTAGGAAAATTCATTTACCTTGGAAGTTTCTCCTTTGGGCTGAGCTGAAGATTACTGAAGAGATCTTGGTTGGCTTTGGAGAGTAGGAGAAAAAACACCAGAAGTCCTCCGTAGAACCTCATTTCCAGCATTAAGTAAGATCCTGGGATGTAAGTGTGCAAGGAAAGGCCAGGCATGGTGGCTCACGCCTGTAGTCCCAGCACTTTGGGAGGCCAAGGCAGGTGGATCACCTGAGGTCAGGAGTTCGAGACCAGCCTGGCCAACGTGGTGAAACCCCGTCTCTACTAAAAATACAAAAATTAGTCAGGCATGGTGGCACACGCCTGGAATCCCAGCTACATGGGAGGCTGAGGCAGGAGAATCACTTGAACCTGGGAGGCAGATGTTGCGGTGATCTGAGATTGCACCACTGCACTCCAGCCTAGGCGACAGAGCAAGACTCTGTCTCAAAAAAAAACAAAAAAGAAAAGGAAAATATCTTGGACCCCCAAAATCACCAAGCTAAAGGGAAAAGTCAAGCTGGGAACTGCTAAAGGCAAACCTGCCTCCCATTCTGTTCAAAGTCACCCCTGTGCTCACTGAGATAAATGGATAAATGCATACCTGATGGCCTCCTTTGGAGTGGCTAATCACAAACTGGAAATGCAACCATTTGTCTCTTATCTACCTATGACCTGGAAGCTCACTCCCTGCTTCGAGTTGTCCCTCCTTTCCAGACTAAACCAATGTTCATTTTACATATGATGATTGATGACTCATGTCTCCCTAAAATGTATAAAACCAAGCTGTGCTCTGAACACCTCGGGCACATGTCTTCAGGACCTCCTGAGGCTGTGTCATGGGCATGCATCCTCAACCTTGGCAAATAAACTTTCTAAACTAACTGAGACCTGCCTCGGGATTCACATAAGTATGTCCAGGGGTTCACATAAGTATGTCCAGGTTGTATATCTTCCAAAAGAGAATGCATAACTGGGGCCCAAAACAGACACAATGGTAGTATTAAAATGGTCCTAACTAGGGGCATTGACTGTTCCGACAGCCAACCACTGCAATCAGTTCCTCACTGTGTCAATGCAGTGTACCTCTACATTTCTCTCAGCCTTTACTTCTGCATCTGTACAATTGGTATGATAATAACGCATTTCCACAAGTCTACAGTGAAGATGAAATGAAGCTACAGACACTTAAGAAAAGCTCAAGCATTACACAGTGCTTAAGTTGTGGCAATGCAGAATCAGATCCTTTTCTTGTCTACGTATATCTTTCAGTAAATGAATAATTGGCCCTAACCCAAAGACAGAACAGCCTTTTAAGAATCATTCACTAACAACTAAAATTCTAACACTTTTTAAGAAAAGGCTATTAACAATCTGATTGTTTAAGCTCTTGATAAATATAATTGGCAGAATTACTAAACATGTTTTGGAGGTTTGGGAGAAATTTCAGTGCAGTTGAGTAGGAGGATAGCTAGACACCCAGTGACCCTGGCTGTTTATCTGCAGAAGGACAGATATCAAGTGGTTAATTTGCAGCCTCATCTTTCTCTCCTTGTGTTCCAAGCCATATGGACCTTGTGTGCCTGGGTGGCAGACATCTTTCCCTCATGTCACATAAATAATATCTCAGTTCAAAGTCATTATCTCAGGGAAAAGTGAATCATTGACCCCATTTCAAACAAAGCCAGATCCCTTTTTTAATACTCTCTCATAGCATTTTGTATTTTCTTTCTTAGCACTTAGCATAGTTGATGAATAAGATTTATTTCTGTAATTGTTTACTTAATGCCTGCCTCTTCTCCAGTGTACGCTTGTAAAGGGTAGAAAGCATGACTATTAAGCTCACTGTTGTATCAATCCAGAGCCTGGTCCAAGGTCTGGCACATGGGAGGAGTTAAATAAATATTTGGTGCTTCAATGAAGAGAGAGGACTTGACGCCAAATCCTCTGAGACCAAAGCCAGTATTCCTTTTTACTACTAAGGAAATGGTTCTGTATAAGTAAGTATCACATGAGAAGCCCATTGAAAATGCAGTCCTAGGTCTTTCTCCAGTGCTCCAGAGTCAGAAACTCCCAGGGATGAAGGAATCTGTATTTTCAGGTTGCAGCTAGTTCACAGATTAGCTGTAGGAGCCACTGCACTAAACTCAACCTGGATGAGCTATAACCGCACACAATGTGCTTATAAAGAGAGAATCCAGAATCCTCATGTTTTTCTTTCTACCCTCTGGTCAGTGCTGGAAGAGAAAGCCCTCTAATCAGTCTCATATTGAATCAAGGAAGTAAAAATATCAAAAGCAACTCCCATGTCTTCACATAAAATATGCTCTATGTAATCCTTTCCATTAACTACAAATCACATGCATTTTTTAAAGTGAAACTTTAAGTCATATCGCTAAGTGAAAGACAGCAGACTAAAAAAGATACATGCTATATGATTCCAGCCATATGACATTTTGGAAAAGGCAAAACTATAGAGACAGTAAAGACAGTGGCTGCCAGAGATTTTAAGGGAGGGAGAGAAAGATGAATAGGTACACAGCGTATGTTTAGGGTGGTTAAATTGTTCTGTGTGAAACTATAATGAATATGTAGGGGAGGAAAAACTTCCTCTACCTTCTTAGTTTCTGTGGCTGGAATTTAAGAGTTAAACTGAAAAAAGATAGATTAATCAGAGAAGAGGCAGACAAAGTTTATTTTTAATTTTATGTGCACAGGGGCTTCATAGAAGAGAACTGAAAACTCAAAGAGGTAGTTAGACCCTGGGGCTTATATACCATTTGATATGGTTTGGCTCTGTCCCTACCAAAGTCTCACCTTGAATTGTAGCTCCCATAATTCCCACATGTTGTGGGAGGAACCCAGTGGGAGAGAACTGAATCATGGGTTTAACCCATATTGTTCTCATGGTACTAAGTAAGTCTCATGAGATCTGATGGTTTTATAAGGGGAAACCCTTTTGCGTGGTTCTCACTGTCTCTTTTTGCCTGCCACCATGTAAGACATATCTTTCACCTTCTGCCATGATTGTGAGGCCTCCTCAGCCACATGGAACTATAAGTACATTAAATTTCTTTTTCTTTATAAATTACCCAGTCTAGCATATGTCTTTATCAGCAGCATGTAAAGGGACTAATACACCATTTTAGCAAAGGATGATAACTTGTGGAGACATGACTACACAAAAGAAAGGGGGAGCTTGGGTTCCTAGTGGTGGTAAATTGGGAGAAGGTGACGAGGAAGTACATGGTAGATACGGGTTGTTTACTGAGATTTGCTACACAAACTCAAGTTCTCTCTGGTTGTAAGAAGGGAGAATCATTCTCCTCTCCCCAGTATGGGAAAAGGGAAATTTATCCCCTGCTTTTAGGCAGAAAAGAGAGGTCGGAGAGCTCTTCCTGAGTCTGCTGCTTCTAAATTGCCTTCAGCTCAAAATAATTCTTATGCCAAAGTAGAATATTTTGGGGTAGCATGTTCTGATCCCTTTCAGTGGATATGTGTTATTATACTCTTGTGAAAACCATAGAAGTATACAACACAAAGAGTGAGCCCTCATGTAAACTATGGACTATAGTTAACAATAATGTATCAATATTGGTTCATTAATTTTAACAAATGTACCACACCAATGCAAGTTGTTAATAATAAGGGAAATTGTGGAGGGAAATTGAGAGGTAGGAGTGGGGTGGGTGTATAGAACTCTATGTAATATCTGTTCAATTGTTCTATAAATCTAAAACTGTATGTTTTAAGTATAAAAAATCAAAACACATACACAAAAATGACTGTGGGAATGGAACACTACAGTGAGCATTACAGCTCACAATTACTGAATGCTCACAGTGTGGGCAGCACCAAGCTAAAAATTTTCAAACATTGCCTCTTTTCACACTAACACTCTAAGGTAGTGTGTTAGTTCATTTTCATGCTGCTGATAAAGACATACCCAAGAGTGGGCAATTTACAAAACGAAGAAGTTGATTGTACTTACAGTTTCACATGGCTGGGGAGACCACACAATCATGGCAGAAGGCAAGGAAGAGGAAGTCACATCTTACGTGGATGGCAGCAGGCAAAGAGAGAGCTTGTGCAGGGATACTCCCGTTTTTAAAACCGTCAGATCATGTGAGACCCATTCACTATCATGAGAACAGCAAGAGAAAGACCCAGCCCCATGATGCAGTCATCTCCCACTGGGTCCCTCCCACAACAAGTAGGAGTTATGGGAGCTACAAGATGAGATTTGGGTGGGGACACAGAGCCAAAACATATCACTCCACCCCTTGCCCCTCCCAAATCTCATGTCTTTACATTTCACAACCAATCATGCCCTCCCAACAGTCCCCCAAAGTGTTAACTCACGTCAGCATTAACTCAAAAGTCCACAGTCCAACATCTCATTTGAGACAAGGCAAGTCGCTTCTACCTATGAGCCTGTAAAATCAAAGGCAAGTTAGCTACTTCCTAGATACAATGGGGGTACAGTTATTGTGTAAACACAGCTGTTCCAAATGAGAGAAGTTGGCCAAAACAAAGGGGCTACAGGCCCCAGGCAAGTCTGAAATCTAGAGGGGCAGTCAAATCTTAAAGCTCCAAAATGATCTCCTTTAACTCCATATCTCACATCCAGGTCATGCTGATGCAAGAGCTGGGTTCCCATGATCTTGGGCAGCTCTGCCCCTGTGGCCTTGCAGGGTACAGCCTCCTGCCTGGCTGCTTTCATGGGCTGGCGTTGAGTGTCTGCAGTTTTTCCAGGCGCATGGAGCAAGCTGTCAGTGGATCTATCATTCTGGGGTCTGGAGGACAGTGGCCCCCACTAGGCGGTGCCCCAGTAGGGATTCTGTTTTGGGGCTCCGATCCCACATTTCCCTTCCATACTGCCCTAGCAGAGATTCTCCATGAGGGCCCCACCCCTGCAGCAGACTTCTGCCTGAGCATCCAGGCATTTCCATACATCTTCTGAAATCTAGGCAGAGGTTCCCAAACCCCAATTTTTGACTTCTGTGCACTGGCAGGCTCAACACCACATGGAAGCTGCCAAGGCTTACAGCTTGCACCCTCTGAAGCCACAATCCAAGCTCTATGTTGGCCCCTTTCAGCCACGGCTGAAGCAGCTGGGACACAAGGCACCAAGTCCTCAGGCTGCACACAGCATGGGGACCCTGGGCCTGGCCCAAGAAATCACTTTTTCCTCCTAGGCCTGCAGGCCTGTGATGGGAGGGGCTGCTATGAAGACCTCTGGCATGCCCTGGAGACATTTTCCCCATTGTCTTGGGGATTAACATTTAACTCCTTGTTACAAATGCAAATTTCTGCAGCCAGCTTGAATTTCTCCTCATTATATGGGATTTTCTTTTCTATTGCATTGTCAGGCTGCAAATTTTCCAAACTTTCATGCCCTGCTTCCCTTATAAAACTAAATGCCTTTAACAGCACCCAAGTTACCTCTTGAATGCTTTGCTGCTTAGAAATTTCTTCTGCCAGATACCCTAAATGATCTCTCTCAAGCTCAAGGTTCCACAAATCTCTAGGTCAGGGGCAAAATGCCAACCAGTCTCTTTGCTAACACATAACAAGACATAATCTTTGCTCTACTTCCCAACAAGTTCCTCATCCCCATCTGAGACCACCTCAGCCTGGATTTCATTGTCCATATTATTATCACCATTTTGGTCAAAGTCATTCAACAACTCTCTAGGGAGTTTCAAACTTTCTCACATTTTCCTGTCTTCTGAGCCCTCCAAACTGTTCCAACCTCTGCCTGTTACCCAGTTCCAAAGTCACTTTCACATTTTTAGGTATCTTTAGAGTAGCACCCCACTACCTGGTACCAAATTACTGTATTGATCTGTTCTCATGCTGCTGATAAAGATATACCTGAGACTGGGCAATTTACAAAAGAAAGAAGTTTATTGGACTCACATTTCCATGTGGCTGGGGAGGATACACAATCACAACAGAAGGAAAGGAGGAGGAAGTTACATCTTATGTGGATGGCAGCAGGCAAAGAGAGAACTTGTGCAGGAAGACTCCCGTTTTTAAAACCATCAGATCTTGTCAGACACATTCACTATCACGAGAATAGCACAAGAAAGACCCACCCCTATGATTCAATCACCTCCCACCAGGTCCCTCCCACAACACGTGGGAATTATGGGAGCTACAAGATGAGAGTTGGGTGGGGACACAGAGCCAAGCCATATCAGGTAGTGAATATAATCACATGCACCTGAGGGTTGAGGGAACTAAGAGTGAGAGCAGTTAATCTCTGGCCCAAGGGGGCACAGCCAGCAAGTTTCATCAGGTTTCAAACCCAGGTCCACACATTTACCCACTGTGGGAAACTTCTTCTGTTCATTCATAGTTGCTTTTGCCTACACACAAAATGAGGGGGTTACTACTAAGTTTGATCAGTAACTACATTAGAAAATAGTAAGGCAGATTAAGAGGAAAAGATTCTCAATCAATGCTTCCTGATGATCCAGGGACACACACAGGTAAAACTGATGGTGGAAAAGCAGGTCAGGTGGGCAATCACATGACTGCCTTGGCATAAAACTTTGTTGTAAATAAACAAATAATGATAACATTGATATATAAACTTAAATGACAATACTTCACTTTAAAACAAGACCATTAATAACCAAGAAATTGCCAAAAAAAAAAAAAAAGGGAGGAGAGGGAGAAAGAGACTGTAAATGGTCACACATTAAAAGAGAGATATATGAGTCGTCAGCCTAATCCAGTATGTGAACATCACATGGGTCCTGATGTTATAGAATCTCCAAATTTAGGTCTGTGCATCTGATGCACGGTAAGCCAAACACTGACACATCAGCACTCAGGAACAGAGAAAGGTTTATTCGATTTGACCAAAGCAAGAGGGCAGGAGAGACAGCCTCTCAAATCTGCCCTGCCTTTGAATAAAACTGGGGACTTGTATGAGTAAGGTGGGTATATGGGAGATGAAATTCCCCCAGTGATCAAAGCTGCTGGCATCCCTCTACCCAAATTTCTGGACACCATCAAGGAGGTCTGCATCATGTAAGGATCATGGTTCTTTAAAAGAAAAACAAGTTCATCAATCTGATAGGCACCCCTATGGGTTAGGATATGAAGTTAATCAATTATTAGTGACTACCCTCTACTGAAATAACGACATGCAAGCAAGCACACATAGAGAAAGAAAAGGACAAGGGGAAAGGGAAAATAGGTGAAACAAACATCTTATGATCTTTATAATAGAGGCTCAGTTACAGTGATTCAAACCAACCAACTCTGGGGTCAGTTACGAACGAATCAGTAAAATTTGTTTGTAGATTGGATAGTAGACAATACCAACACATTAGTACATTTTAGGTACAATTATTTTATCAAAATTACATTAAAAAATAACTTATCAAAAGCTATTAAAAGTAAGTCTAGGCTAAACACAGTGGCTCACACCTGTAATCACAGCACTTTGGGAGGTCAAGGTTAAAAGATTGCTTGAGGCCAGGAGTTTAAGTCTGCAGTGAATAATGAATGCATGATCATGCCACTGTTCTCCAGCCTGGGCAACAGAGTGAGACCCTGTATCTAAAAAAAAAAAAAAAAAAAAAAAAAAAAAAAAGAAAAGATTAAAGGTAAATATAAATATGTCTGGTATTTGCTTCGAAATAATTTGAGGAAGGACAGAGAGAGATACAGATCAAATAAAATTGGCTATGAACTGATATTGTATAATTGTTGGAGCAAGATTAGATGGGTACCCAGGTTCGTTATACTATTCTCACTCCCTTTAAATAGTTTTGACATTTCGCACAATGAAAGGGTTTTTTTTTTTTTTTTTTTTCTGAGACAGAGTCTCACTCTGTTGCCCAGGCTGGGGTGCGGTGGCTCAGTCTCGGCTCACTGCAAGCTCTGCCTCCCGGGTTCACACCATTCTTCTACCTCAGCCTCCCAAGTAGCTGGGACTACAGATGCCCGCCACCATGCCCGGCTAATTTTTTGTATTTTTAGTAGAGATTGGGTTTCACTGTGTTAGCCAGGATGGTCTCGATCTCCTGACCTCGTGATCCACACACCTCGGCCTCCCAAAGTGCTGGGATTACAGGCGTGAGCCACCGTGCCCAGCTGGCTAGGGTTTTTTAGAGTTTATTATAGAGCATTAGTTCTAACACTTATCTAACCCATTGCATTGTTTTCATTCAATAAATAAGGGATGTGAACATTAATTATAAAAATAATATTTGAAATTAAAACTTAAGATTAGGCCAGGCACGGTGGCTCACACCTGTAATCCCAGCACTTTGGGAGGCCGAGGTGGGTGGATCACCTGAGGTCAGGAGATCCAGACAAGCTTGACCGATATGGTGAAACCCCGTCTGCACTAAAAAAAAAAAAAAAAAAAAAAAAAAAAAAAAAATTAGCCAGGAGTGGTGGCACGCACCTGTAATCCCAGCTACTCAGGAGGCAGAGGGGGGAGAATCACATGAATTTGGAGGCTAAGTTTGCAGTGAGCCAAGATCGTGCCACTGCATTCCAGCCTGGATGACAGAGGGAGAGCCTGTCTCAAAAATAAAACAAAATAAAAAATAAGATTGGTATATACAAGCATTTTCACCCCGATTATTTCAATAAATCATGCCCTGTAGTTTCTGTTAACCTTTCCAGGAAAGAGCTGACATCAATCTCTACTCCTTCCCCAGCCCCTATGTCCTGGGTCTCTCATTCATTTCCTTCAAGTGCCCGTGGCCAGAAAAGGGCGTCCACAGAAGAAGGAGCAAGTCTAAGGGGTGTTGTTACCTGTTGATAGTTTTCCTTCAAGTGAAGGACAGAACGAACTCTCAGGGTTCTGAATATAGTAACAGTTCTCCTTCACCCTTGGGCATCACCCACTACCACAAATACCAATCCTTGGACCTAGGAAATCCAGAGGACGTCAAGAAAGTCTATCATCCCCACTGAGTTTAGATTGGTTCATTTGTGATTCCTGGGAAATATGATTTCAAGGACTTTGAGTGACTCATAGGGAATGTAGAAAGGAAAATGAGGTTCTATCTCCTTCCCAAACAGACTAGGAAATGCTCTTAGCTAGCCATTGGGAGACACTGGCTTACAGCTGGTTCCAAGCTGGAGGTAAAAATGAAAATTCCACGACCCTAGCAACAAAAGTATAAACCAAAGTCACAAAGCACTTATATTAAATCCAATTTCAGTGGCTGGTGTTTTCTTTTGTTTCAGAAATTTCTTTTTCTTTCTTTTTTTTTTTTTGTTTGTTTGTTTGTTAAGATAGTATCTCATTGTGCCACCCAGGCTGGAGTGCAGTGGTGCAATCTTGGCTCACCACAACCTCCACCTCCCGAGTCCAAGCGTTTCCCCTGCCTCATCCTCCCTAGTAGCTGGGATTACAGGAGGTCATCACCATGCCAGGCTAATTTTTGTATTTTTAGTAGAGACAGGGTTTCACCATGTTGGCCAAGCTGGTCTCGAACTCTGGACCTCAGGTGATCTGCCCACCTTGGCCTCCCAAAGTGCTGGGATTACAGGCATGAGCCACCAAGCCCAGCCCATGTTTCCGAAATGTCTTTGATAGTGAAGCACTAGACTTGCCCTGACATAGGATGGTCACAGCAGTCTAGACCCCATACCATGTGTCTTCTTGGATTCAAAAGTTTACTTGTAGCTGGGTGCAGTGGCTCACACCCATAATCCCAGCACTTTGGGAGGCCAAGGCCAGAGGATTGCTTGAGGCCAGTAATTCAAGACCAGCCTGGGCAATGTAATGGGACCATATCTCTACAAAAAATTTAAAAATTAGCCAGGCGTGGTAGTGTCCACCTATGGTCCTAGCTACTCGGAAGGCTGAGGTGGGAGGATCCCTTGAGCCCAGGAGGTGGGCTGTGAGCCATGAGCTGTGATTACACCAGTGCATTCCAGCCTGGGCAACAAAGAGAGACATCGTCTCAAAAAAAAAAAAAAAAAAAAGTTTAGTTGTGTGTTATATATCATACATATGAATACATACGCAGCATTTTATTTCTAGAGGTGGCAAACAGTGAATATGCTTACCTGTTATCCTCTTTCCCTCAAGGGAGTCCCTCACTTCTGGGAAGAAAAATTTCACAGACAAGCGAAAAGAGTGTTTCAACTTTGGCTGATTTATTCAGCCAGCTGTTCAGACATTCTTTTTAAATGATGCTTGTCATTTACCTGTACTGGTTTTGGCTTTTGGTATTCAAAACACTCCAAATGCTTGCATTCATATGCCTTTCTATGAGTTTTTAAATGTGTTTGGGGAATTTCACTAAGCCCAGTGATTTAAAATTCTAAAGGTCAGGAAGTATATCACTGTGTACTTAAACAATGTTCCTGCATGGTACAAAAATAAAATATTGATTATGCAAACTGACAAATGCATATTATCTATGATGCCATTGCAGAGTATTGAACTGAATTCCAGTCTGAGAGTTCCAGCCTGTCTGTTCACAAACTATTTGATGTTAGGTAAATTATTAATGTCTATTAGCCTTTTTATAAAATAAGAGATGCAGATTAGGTGACTGTTGATGATTATTCAAAATCTCAGATGAAATTACCCTAATAACCCTTCAAATCACAACTCTGATTTTCTCTGGGGTAAGAATTTGATACATGATAATAAGCCTGCAAGAGGCTGCCTCAGCCCTGCACTCAAATATGCTATTGATAGAGACAGAAGCCAGCCATGGGTCCCCGGCGAAAGGGTCCCCACCTCCAAGCATAAAACAGCCTGAAGGCTGAAAAACCAAACTGCTGGTCCCAGATGAAACCCGCCCTTTCCCGACTGATTCTGAATAATGTCCACCTGTGCACCAGGAGGACCAGGTGGAGCCTTGGGAAGTCTGCACCTTTTGCAGCGGAGAGGAGCCTGGCCTCTTCAGTTCCTGGGTGGTGACCTGGGATTCAATCTGTGAGGCAAGAGACCTGCTGGCAGGACTCTCTCTCGCTTTGCTGAGAGTTCCTCTTTCCTGTTTTCTTTTCACTCAATAAACCCTGCCCTGCTCATCCTACAATGCATCCGCATGTCTAAATTTTCCTGGTCGCATGACAAGAACGCAGTTTTTTTCTACGGCACTATTCCATTTCTTGGGAGCTTTATCTGAAAAATAGCCATTTGCACAGGACATTCACTTCCTGAGGGTAGGTCCATCTGGGATACCAAATTGCAGATCAGTGGTTACTTAATGAACTTAGTAGGAACATATGACACTGTGTTTCTGAAAACCTGCTTTCTTCAAATCAGGATAGCTGATTAGACTCCAGCCATTACAGAAAGACATCCATTTTGATACTCAACATTAATCATGAAAAATCACAGCATTCTCCCTCTTCTGCGTAATACAAGAAAATGCCTTTAACTCTCATTTTAAACTGTAAGGGAGGAAAAATAATTTTCTTTCTAACTTTCAGAGTTCTTAGTTGAGATGGACCCTTGTAACAGAAGACACATTAACAAGAGAAAAGCAAATGGAAGTTTATTTATTTTTATTTTTTTTATTATTATACTTTAAGTTCTAAGGTACATGTACACAACGTGCAGGTTTGTTACATATGTATACATGTGCCATGTTGGTGTGCTGCACCCATTAATTCATCATTTACATTAGGTATTTCTCCTAATGCTATCCCTCCCCCATCCCCCCACCCCACGACAGGCCCCAGTGTGTGATGTTCCCCGCCCTGTGTCCAAGTGTTCTTATTGTTCAATTCCCACCTATGGGTGGGAACATGCGGTGTTTGGTTTTCCTTAGGATAGTTTGCTCAGAATGATGGTTTCCAGCTTCATCCATGTCCCTACAAAGGACATGAACTCATCCTTTTTTACGGCTGCATAGCATAGCAAATGGAAGTTTAATAACATATATACCTCATGTATACTGGGAGACACCCAAAGAAATGAGCAAATCTCCAAGAGGTTACAGAATTCCGGCTTAAGCACCATCTTCTGCTGAATCAAAGAAAGAAGGGTGTTGGGAAGGCCAGTAATGGGGATGTGACTGGAAACAGCACAGTAAATAAGAGTAAGGCTTGTTATGCAGATTTAGGTGGGTGGGTCTCTAGTAATTTAATCATCTTTCCCTTCTTGGTACAGAGAGGGAGACACACTTACAAATGGACATTTTTCTTTATAGGTGTAAGTTTCCCTTACAAAAGGGAAATGTTTGTGTTTTCAAAATTTCTCTTGTGTCTAGTGTCTAAAAATGATCAGCTCAAAGTAATCTTTACGCCAAAGATGCATATTCTGGGGTAGCACATTCTCATCTCATACACCACTCTGTACAGAACGTGACCCTACAGCTATGACATTCCCTCAACTCTATTAGAAATAATTGAATAATAACTTCTCTTATACTATTTGCTTTCTCTTATCTGTAGCAGACACTTGTGGTGCCTCAACCACTTCCCTTGGCCACTAGATTTCAGCACAGCTGTGAAGGACAAGTCTGTGCAAGTAACCAGCATCCCACCTCAAGCTGTGCTGTGGCATCTCACAATTTGGACTTTCTCTGCAGTCACTGAAAGCAACTCAGCCTGCCTCTCCCCTAAACAGGCACACTTGGAAGCGCATGGTGCCAAAGTGCCTCTAGCAAAACTGACAATCAATGGGAGACTGAATTAATAGACGAGTGTCCCAGTCTCCCTGTCCTTCCCGAAAACATCTCTGAGGGATTCCACAAAGTTTCTTAGAAGCTCTTCAATAGAATGGAGCCCCAGTTTTCCACAGAGGTAGCTAGCTCAATAACTCCATGTTTTCCCATGCCGCTACTCTCTCACTTCTGCTTCCTGGGATTCATTCCCAAAGAAACTACCTGAGCCCACATACTTGTCTCGGGCCCTCCGCTTTCAGGGAAACTCAAATGAGGACATTCTTCTCGAAGACAACTGGAAGACATTTCAGTCTCATGGACAAGACACTCTAAGTTGATGTTCCCCTTACGAGTGAGAAATAAAAATAACATCCTGAGCCCCCCAACCAGCTGAACAGAACTCTCTCTTGGCAAAGGGTACCGCAGAGAAACCTTGAAAACTGCGCTCCTGGCCATGATGACACGGAAGATTGAACATGCCTCGTTCACCTCCCCTGCAACCTTGCTAACAGCCATGAGGCTTTCTTTCTTAAGGGTTAAACAGAAACCAGCCATCGGGAAAGACTGGCTCCACCAGTGATTTCCTCCAACCTTGTGACTATCCTTCCTTTTGTAGTTTTAACAAAACAACCACTCAGCTTTCCTTCCTGACAAAAGAACACCGAACATGAAGTGGCTCTGGCCGGTTTATAGAGGATGCATAGTGAGGGTTTTTGTGTTGCCTGCTTCACCTTTTGAGTCAGAGGGCTGAAAACTCCATCCTCAGATTATACTAATGCCACCATATTTTGAACATGATGCCCATGGACAGGCATGAAGCTCAACTATGTGCACGTTTCTCCTTTCATATATTTGTGCCTTTTCCTATAGCTGATTAAATAGGTATATTCAGGCGGGGCATGGTGGCTCATGCCTGTAATCCCAGCATTTTGGGAGTCTGAGACGGGAGGCTCATTTGAGGCCAGAAGTTCAAGACCAGGCTGACCAACATGGCGAAACCCCATCTCTACTAAAAATACAAAAATTGGCCAGGCTTGGTGACACACGCCTGTAACCCCAGCTACTTGGGAGGCTGAGGCATGAGAATCACTTGAACCTGGGAGGCAGAGGTTGCAGTGAGCCAAGATGGGGCCACTGAACTCCAGCCTGGGCAACAGTGAGACTCTGCCTCAAAAACAAACAATTGGGAGGCCGAGGCAGATGGATCACTTGAGGTCATGAGTTTGAGACCAGCCTGGCCAACATGGTGAAACCCCATCTCTATTAAAAAATGCAAAAATAAGCCAGGCGTGGTGGTGGGTGCCTGTAATCCCAGCTACTCGGGAGACTGTGACAGGAGTATCACTTGAACCTGGGAGGCGGAGGTTGCAGTGAGCTGAGATTGTGCCACTGCACTCCAGCCTGGGTGACAGAGCAAGACTCTGTCTAAAAAAACAAACAAAGAAACAAACAAAAATGTATATTCAACCTCCCCATTCAGCATAAATTCCTGTCTTATTCTTCCCTCCCTCAAAGTGCCTGTTTCTGGCTTCTGGCAGGAGGCTACACTTCCAACCCTGTCAGAATGGCCACCTGAGGGCTGCAATTCTTTATAAAAAACAAAGCTCACCTTTCTAAATTTATGAACCTCATCATTCTTCAGTTGACAAGAGAAACGTTTTATTAATCTTTCCCCAAATTTTGGAATTAGCCTCTAACGTAGTATATACATCCCCATTATGCAACGCCAAGTATTTCAGGCCTTTTAAGTGGCATCTCATTATCTGACTACCTACAGCACTATATGATTTCAATAAAATGGTCAGTGGTGAAATTGCTGAAACCTAAAACTAGAATACAAGGCGATCTTCCCATGTACCTAAGAAGAAATCTGTGGTCATATTTTCAACATGAATGCCAAAATTCTATACATGCTTTTGTTTGTACAGACTACTACAGTATATAATACAGAGCTGGATGCAGTGGCTCACACCTGTAATCCCAGCATTTTGGGAGGCTGAGGCGGGTGGATCACTTGAGGTCAGGAGTTCAAGACCAACCTGGCCTACATGGTGAAACCCCGTCTCTACTAAAAATAGAAAAATTAGCCAGGCATGGTGGTGCACGCCTATAATCCCAGCTACTTGGGAGGCTGAGGCAGAAGAATCACTTGAACCTGGGAAGTGGAGGTTGCAGTGAGCCAAGATCATGCCACAGCACTCCAGCTTGGGTAACAGAGCAAGACTCTGTTTCAAAAAAATTAAAAAATAAAATTTATATTTTTTATTTATTTGTATATAAAATATGTATAATAAAATATGTTATGAAAAGTACAAAGACTGCTAAGATTTCAAGCTGTTTTGATAGGATTTTTTATATCGAAAAATCAGTACTAATTTTCAAATGTAAGACACAAGAATTTAAATATCATAATGAGCAACTCTTTCAAGGAAAATTGAAAAGAGATAACACAGAACCTGGTGAAATTTTTACAACAAATATATTTTTAAGATTTTGAACTTTAAATTACAACCAATTAAGTAAAACCAGTTCTATTTTAATACAAAATCATTATAAAATATGTATTTGTTGAATTGTTTGATTATTTTTAGAATAATGCCAATTAAATGCTTCTTCCTCTGGTCTAACATAGAAGTTTTGCTAATGAGAGAAGAAAACTTCTTGTGTCTGCTGGAGTCAACACAGTATTTCCAAGATGGAGAATTTGACACATTCAGAAGTTAATATTGGCTAAAAGAATTATAATAATTGGCCTTTTTCGGATCATATTAGATTGAGTCTTTCTAAATCATTGTTCTTAATTTTCATTGTCTTAGAATATAAACTAGCTGACTTGGAGTCACGGGTTCAATTCATTTTGAATAAGACTTAACACTCCCCCTTACATTAATAGGCTCTTAAGGCTGTTACTGCTTAGGAATGGTTTGGGTAATGAATAGGTGTATTGTCCCTGAAGTTAAACTTGCTTTTAAAGCAAGGCAAAGACTTTTTGCAATTAAAATGTTTGAATCTTTTTGAAACATAAAATAACTACTTAAAGGAGTAAATATATGTATATTCATTAAATTCAAAAACAAATTTCCATCTACAAAACCAGAATTCTCTCATCAGTTCTTAAGGTAATTTTATTTATTACTTTGCTTTCATTTGAATTTTTTCTTCATGAATTGTCTTCCCTTTAAAGAAATGACTTTTTACAAAATACTAATAGTGCCTCACATTTGCATGGCACTTTCAAGTACTGAAATGACTTTATCTTAACATTTTTTAACTGAGGCCCAAAAAAACTTTGTCAGACAATGATAATATCCTATTTTACTGAAGAAACTGAGGTCACACTGCTAGTAACCGGCAATATCCACATTCAAATCCAGGTCTTCCAACTCCAAGTTTAACAATAAGCCATTTGTTCCACAAGTACTAACATTTCCAAAAAGAATTCTGTAAAAATCACTTCAAGCATTCCACAAAGTGAAATAGAAGCACAATTCTCAGCAGTGGTATTCAAAGTCAAAAACGGAGGTTTCTCCCTCATGGAATGAACTTGAGCAGGTAGTTAAGCAGAGAACACCAGCTCATCTAGAAGAGTCGATGGTCACCTCCCAGGTTTTTGGACTCTAGGAAACATGGTTTCATTGAGCCTGCAAGGCAACTGCAGCAAACTGATAAAATATGATAGCTTTAAAGGATTCATTTTGATCTATCCAATCATTGATCCATAAAGTAAAAAATCTCTCTTAAGTACAACTTGACACAATAGACTGTAAAAATTCTGTGGGACCTGTTGGGGTTTATCACAATAATGGCATTCTGCATTCATATGATAGACAAGAGCAAATCTTAGAGACATGCTAATGCTCAGGAAAGAAGTGACCATTGATTAATGACATGAGATGGTAGGGCGTTAATCATGCAATCCCAACCAAATGTCCCCTGTGGTTCCACCTGAATAATCCATGACCTGCTTCTGTGTGTTAATCTTAACTTTACTATGTGTATTAGAGTTCTCCAAAGAGATAGAACCAATAGGCGGGAGATAGATAGATGATAGATAGATAGATAGATAGATAGATAGATAAATAGATAGATAGTTACTGGAAAAAAGGTCTTGTCCCAGACCCCAAGAGTGGGTTCTTGGATCTCAGACAGGAAAGAATTCAGTGTGAGAAGCAGAGTACAGTGAAATTAAGATAGTTTATTAGAGACTACTCTTATTACAGAGTAGGGCGTCCTCAGAAAACAAGAGAAGGAATGCCCCTACATCAAACATAATGCTTGCTTATATACAATGTTAGGACTAAGAATAATGTGCTTTATTACTATACAAAGACTTGTGATTAGCTTGTAACAGTCTATTAGTATTGTTCTTCTCTTGTTTAACTATTGATATCAGCAAGAATTTATGGATGTACTATAATCTTTAAAGTGAAACCTGTTCCTAAACTAAGAATGCTTTTTATTCTGTTGCGTAGGCTGGGGTGCAGTGGCACGATCATGGCTCACTGCAGCCTAGATGTCCCCATACTCAGGCAATCCTCCACCTCAACCTCCTGAGTAGCTGGGACCACAGGTGTGTGCCACCACCCTTGGCTAATGTTTGTATTTTTTGGAGAGATGGAGTTGTACTATGTTGCCCAGTCTGGTCAAGTGATCCACCTGCCTCAGCCTCCAAAAGTGCTGGGATTATAGATGTGCACCACCTTGCCTGGTCTGTTCTTAAGATATCTGGATATCAGGACATTTCCTTAAGTTCTGGGTCTTAGTTAGCATAATTAACTTGTTCCTTCAACCATAAACATCTTGTGACCAAGAGTACCTAAATTCCTGGGAATGTAACCCAGAAGGTCTCACTTCATTCAGCCTTTATTGAACGGGGAGTCACTCTGGTTTGGAGGCCAATGGCAGATAGTTACATAGATAACAGGTAATTTATTAGGGGAATTGGCTCACGTGATCATGGAAGCTAAGAAGTCCCACCATAGGGAGTCTGCAAGCTGGAGAATCAGGAGAGGTGGCAGCACGGGTCAGCCCAAGTCAGAAAGCCTCAGAACAAAAGAAGCTGACGATGTAACTCTCAGTCTGAGGCTTACAGCCTGATTACACAGGGGGCTGCTTCTTGTATGAGTCCTGGAACCCAAATGCTGGAAAACCTGGGATTCTGATGTCTGAGGGCAGCAGAAGAGGGTGTTCCAGCTCCAGAAGAGAGAGAAATCAAATTCACCTTTTCTCTGCCTTTTTATTCTATCTGGGCCCCCAGCCGATTGGATGGTGCTCCCCTGTGTTGAAGGTGGATCTTCCCCATTTAGTCCATCTAAGAGATTGGTGTGACACACCCAGACAGAATGTCTTACCAGTTATGTAGGTATCCATTAATCCAGCCAAGTTGACACCTAAAATAAACCATCACACTATGCTTCTGTCTTACTAGCAGTTATATTTTGAGGAAATGGATCCCTATCCTTCATATAAAATGTATGGTACTCTGTGACTTAGTAAAGTAACAAATGACTTAAAATGACTTAACACCTGTGGAAAATATTTAAAAGCATTAACATTGAAGTTACAGTAAGGTAGCATCACAAAGTCCAGGACTATCTCTCAGGAGCAAAGAAATAAAAAGGCACCATAACAAGGCCAGGTGCAGTGGCTCACACCTGTAATCCCAGCACTTTGGGAGGCCGAGGCAGGTGGATCACAAAGTCAGGAGATCGAGATCATCCTGGCTAACATGGTGAAAGGCCGTCTCTACTGAAAATACAAAAAAAAAAAAATTAGCCTGGCGTGGTGGTGGGCGCCTGTAGTCTGTCCCAGTTACTCGGGAGGCTGAGGCAGGAGAATGGCATGAATCTGGGAGGCAGAGCTTGCAGTGAGCTGAGATCGTGCCACTGCACTCCAGCCTGGGCGACAGAGTGAGACTCCGTCTCAAAAAAATAAAAAAAGAAGGCATCTTCATGGAGGGATGGCCTGGCAGACGCCAGCAGAGCCTAAGCAGAATGAAACAGCACCCATGGATGGTGGAGAGTAGAGTGGCAATGGAAGCTTAGCCACATATAGAGGACGTTGGAGGGAAACAGATGTGATGAAATAAATAAATATGTTCAGTATAATTGGCGAACCAGGTTTCTCACTGTCAGAGAAGAAAGCTACAAATATTGAAATGAAAGAAAAATAGAATGAACTCAGTGGTGTTGAATTGAAATGGAAGGAACTGGTATGAATTTATAAATGTATGTAAATGTAGGCATATGAGTAACAGATATGTGTGTGCATGTCTGCATATTATTATATATTCCTTAGTTTTTGTCCTCCAAAACAGTCTGGAGGCAGTGACACCCTGAGAGTAATGAATACATTTAGCACCCAAATCTTGGCTTCTAAATACTATTCTCATTACAAAGAAACAGGACCCTTTAGCAAAATGACCAATTCCCGAATGGGAAAGAAAAAGTACAAAATGAGCCTAGAATCTTTTGCTGTACCAGAAAGTCAGGAAATACTTAAAGAATAATAAAGAAATGTCAGAAGATTATAAAAGCAATCAAAGTGGCCCCCACAGCCACAATTTGAACATTAAAATAAATAATCATAGTAGTGGATTTTAGTCCATTAAATAAGTAGACCACAAATCTATGAAGTTATAAAGAAAGAGGCCAGGTGTGGTGGCTCATGCCTGTAATCCCAGCACTTTGGGAGGCCGAGGTAGGTGGATCACCTGAGGTCAGTTCTTGACCAGCCTGGCCAACATGGTGAAATCCTGTCTCTACTAAAAATACAAAAATTAGCTGGGTATGGTGTTGGGCACCTGTAATCCCAGCTACTCGGGAGGCTGAGGCAGGAGAATCACTTGAACCCAGGAAGCAGAGGTTGCAGTGAGCTGTGATCATGCCATTGCACTCCAGCCTGAGAAACTCCGTCTGAAAAAAAAAAAAAAAAAAAAAGAAAGAAAAGATATAAAAAAAGAAATGAATAACATGAAAATTTGAAGAGGAATGAGATGTTTGCAGAGTTTTAAAGTACTTCACCATGAAATACTTATTATTTCTTAAAGAGGAAAGAGTAAACGACTGTGAAGAAACCTGGCAATCACCACCTTAACCCAGTTATCACAGAGACATCATCAGTAACTGAACAAGTCACAGTCATGTACCACAGACAGCATGCAATGAAGGGGCAGCATTATTTGTGTGATATCCCTGCCAAAGATGCATGGATTTAATCATGAGATAAAATCAGCCAAACCCATATTGAGAGACAGTCCACAAAATACCTAGGCCATGAGCTTCAAAATTGTCAAATTTATGAAATTCAAGAAAAAGTTTAAACTTTCCAAAGCCTACAAATGCTTAAGAGACAGGGCAGTAAAATGCAGCTCATGATTCTAAACTGGATCCTCTTTCTACACAACTGGCAAGCTTGATGTTAATAATATCAAGGTTAATTTCCTGATTTCAATGGTTGTATTTTGTTGTATGATAGTGTCTTCATTTGTAATCTACCGAGGCATTCTGGGGTCATAAGGCATCGTATTGGCAATTTGCTTTCAAATGGATGAGGAGAGGGAACAAAAATTCTTTGTACTTTTCTTCCAACTTTCTTGAAATTTTATTCTTGTTTCAAAAAATGTCAAGTTTGATGAATTGTTATAAATATTTGGTACATATTATTAAATGTGTAAGTATATGACATTCAATTTTCATAAAATAAAATGAATATATATAACCTGTAAGAGTTGCACTCCATACTTTGTGATGTTCTTATTGTAAACCCTATACAGAGTATAGATTAAAACAAACTGGTTAATTTATCATATGATATAAATAAATCAAATGGAGAGTAATTGAACAAATTAAATTGGACTCAGCTACTATCCATCCCCCAATCTACATTCAAACAGAAGTAGAATAAGAGAAATCATTCAATAAACTACAGTTCTATTTAGCTTCATAGAATAGCAAAATGACACCTGTTAAGCTCCTTGTTTGCCCTCTCTGGGCATTTCTGTACAAATTTGACTATGAAACAAGCTGGTCTCACATCAAATTAAAAGGAAGAAGGAAATGATTTTATGCCTGAAAATAATACAACCCCTTTTCTTTCCTTTGTGCAATGTGATTTAAACATATGTATAAATTTTTTTAAATATTTGATTTAATAATTAAATTTTACAGTTAGCATTTGTTTCATTATACCAGTAAGTGATAACTGGTAAAAATAAAGTTACAGATTGTCATTCCAGCTTGCCAAGGTTGAAATAGATGTTCTAGAATGGTGTTTCCTCCCCCAAATATTCCTGATTATATTAATGTTATTTCAGCCCATATGTAATTAAAACTCACCATTTTTTCAATTGCTTTTTCTTAAGCAATTATAATTAACTGGCACCATGTCCTGTTTATAAGAGGCAATGTCATGCAGTGAAAAGAAGACTTGACAAGAGATAGGAGCCAGCTCTGCCACAATCTAATGGTGACTTTGGATGAAACTTAACCTCAGTATGTCTCCGCTTCTGCTTATATAAACTACAGTACCAAGCAAGACAATTTCTAATGTTCCATCGTATTTGTCTTATGTCTTCATTTGCATTCAAACTATTGTCTTAATTAAATTGCAATGACCAACTTAAACTTCCTTTTACTTTTTTGTAGTGCCTAGTTTTTTGTTGTTTGTGTGTTTGCTTTTCATATGGCCTCATAACTTGTCAACAAGCTCAGTAACTTGTCTTAAATTTGTAGAGGTTTTCTATAAAATAGTACAAAACTTTTCCACTATAAGCAAACATGTTATTGCTGTGTTGTTTCAATTCATGCTTCCAATTTTGAACCTGCTAAAAAAATGCGTTTTTAGTGGGATAAAAGTCTGCTATATGTCAATGTCAACAATCTCTGTGTTTGTCTTCTGATATGCGCACCTGAGGACCAATTCTACTAGTATAAATTATATTAAAAATCCAGGCTATTTATAGGATACCAGTGAATCAGTAAATATGAAAATGTATGTACTGTAGAAGCAGTGATAGAATCTATAAAATGTAGAATTTCTATAAAACATACATTTGCTAATTCAAGATACTCCTAGGTTATTTTGCTTAAGGCTTTTCTTAGAAATTAACAATAAAGATGTAAATATCAATTTAGAACAAATGAGCAATGAATTTGGTTATAATTGTTTAAAAGTTTAATGTTTCTTGGCATATGTAATTTAATTACGTATATATTAATTAAATGTATAACTTAATTTATGCCCATTGCTTCATTATGTGAATTATTTGCAGAATATTGGCTTTTAACAATGTGGTAAGATGGATGGAGGTTGCTAGGTAATATAATTCATTCCTCATAAGTTAACTTAATCAGGGATGGAATGTTGAAATGAAGAACTCTTTGGTAACATCAGATAAAATATATTTTAATTAGGTATTTACTCTTTTATAAAAAGTCCACTTAATACAAATGAATTTTTAAAAATTCAACATCCCATAAATTCCAAGAGTCTCTGTAGGCATTAAACTGACACCAGCACAAACACACTGATAAAATTTCTTTTTCTTTCTTTTTTTTTTTTTTTTTTTTTTTTTGAGGCAGGGTCTCACTCTGTCACCCAGGCTGGAAGGCAGTGGTGCCATCTCAGCTCACTGCAGCCTCAACCTCCCAGGCTCAAGCAATCCTATCTCAGCCTCCTAAGTAGCTGGGACCACAGGTGTGCACCACCACCCCTGACTAATTTTTTTATTTTTTGCAGAGACAGGATTTCACCATGTTGCCCAGGCTGGTCTTGAATGCCTGGGCTCAAGTCGTCCACCTGCCTCAGCTTCCCAAAGTGCTGGGGTTACAAGCATGTGCCACCTCGCCTGGCCTAAATTTTCAATGATAAAGATAATTCATATAGATAGTCAGGGACAGCAGTGGGCATCTGTAATCCCAGCTACTTGGGAGGCTGAGGTGGGAGGGTCACATGAGCCTAGAAGTTTGAGGCCATCCTGGCAAACATTGTGAGGCCCCATCTCTAATATGAATAAATAAACAAATAAACAGTTTCCACAAGTTAAGACACAGAAGTACGACAGTTCTTCTCAGATAGTGTGGTTTTATAAAAAGGAAAACACTACAAAAGAACCACCATAAATAATATTTAAGTACTTCGAAAATTTATTCCTATCAATTCAACTCAGATTATAGTCAAAATATTCATCAGAATGTAATAAGCCGTATTAGCAAACAATAAACTCCTATTCTCTAGGAGATAACATTCAAGCTACTTCTCCAGAATTCTAATTGTTCTATGCAGCAAAATTACATGTACAAATAATATATTTAATTTACTAAAACAAAATCCTCAAAGTTACAAGAAACCAGATATAATAAAAAGATATTCACAGTTACTAGTAGCTATGGTTATTGGATGGGTTAGAGATCAACAAGAAGAAATAAATCAAGATAGTAAACTCTATAATATATAACAGAAGGTAGTTTAATCTCTCCATGGGGGAGTTCTTGTTCCCAGAATCCCAAAGAATTTTACACCTTGGATATTAATACTCAGTAAAGTGCTCCCAGTGGTATAAGTAACATTTTCATTTTTCGGGGAAAAAAAATTAAGATACAGAATAGTTAATGAAGAATATTCACACATTAATTTACCGTAACTATAAGCTTGTGGGGTTTTTTTCCTGGGGGAAAGAAGAGATCCATTTTTCCCTGTGCCAATTCTGGAATATGAATTAACTGAAGAGTTTAAGGCAACAGGAAGGGGCTTGGATATTTTTAAATATTTGAAATCTCTAGGAAACCACACAAATGTAGACACAGCCTATAAACCCCCAGACATGATTAGCAAAAAGTATGGAATGAGAAATGACACAATCCTGCATGCTTGGCTTGGGAGCTCATTCCTGCCTCTTCATGTCTGTAACTGCAGCAACAACCGCAGGACCCAGCATGTAAGAGGTGCTCTCTAAATATTGGTTGAATCGATAAATTAATGAACCTTAATCTCAACTGTACAGTCTTTTCATTTGAAAAATCAGAAAAGAACTTCCTGTCCAGTGTCTGACTCAGCGCTTGGTGTTTTCCTTTATACTCATCCTCAAGCTTTGTGCTTCTTTGGATTTTCCAAAACTCCTCTGGCCCTACTGCCACATGAACACAACATGACTGAGATGTACATTCCACCTTTTGATCATTTAGGGTAGAATCTGACTGTTTAATTTTCCTTGCCCTTCAGGAACCCAATTTAAAACATTTGTAATCTTTGTCCTCTCTAAACAACATATTTTAGTTGACACTTAATAAAATGTGCTAAAGATTCTATTTATGTATGATTCATAATGCTAATGAATTCATCAATCCCATTATCACACACCATTCTGTAAATGTCAAACAGGATGTAGCTGACAAGTTCATTGCCATTAAATATAAGGGCATAGATGTGTACACATTTGTCCTTGATGAGGGTCATGCATGGCCAACCTTTGACTTTCTATGTTTCTGCTATTTGAATGTCAATAATCGTATATAATTTTCACATTATTATGTGACTACATGTCAAAATTTCCAAACATCTATGCACATTTTTATATAATTAAATGTGTGTCCTTTACTACTTTGTAAATGAGTGCCCTCTTTTTGAAAGTGGTTAAATCCTTTTATTTTAACATTTTTGAATCTTTATTGCCGTTTGGGACAAGTGGATGCTTTCATAGAGTCTTAGTTGAGGTTTCCTAGAGGCTGAACCTGAGATAGAGATCCTTATGCAAGTGGTTTATTGAACTTTCTAGTTTTGGAAGAAACTAGTAAGAAGGTGAGGGAAGCAGAAAAGGGCAGGAGGAGAAGCAAATGCAAGTTGTGGTTACAGCGGAAGTCTGGCCTCAGCCTGATGTCATTAAGAAGTTTAAGAACAAGAATGACACCAGGAAAGTTGTCCCAACTTAAGGCAAAAAAGCAGGATTTTCACACCAATCAATTAACTGGGTGTGTGCTGCCCCTGGTTGGGGTGGATACATACCACCCAAGGCAACTTACAGTGAGGTAGCCTGAGTCTACTGAGGACAATTCTTCACCGAATGGGGTAGTTGTGGGCTTTTCACAGCCAACACTCAGAACACAGGAAGGTGGGTGCACAGGCCTACTATTAGGGTTGTTTTCTGATGTTTTATTTTACCAAAAGAAAAATATAACTCTCTATGGATTGATGGTCTAGTTTTATTGTCTTAGTAATGTATGTATTCATCATTTTTTAAATATGTAAATGTATTACTTAAAACAATAAAACTGTAGTAATTTGGTAACCCA
This sequence comes from Pongo abelii, assembly GCF_028885655.2. Lineage (NCBI taxonomy): Eukaryota > Metazoa > Chordata > Mammalia > Primates > Hominidae > Pongo > Pongo abelii. Next base: position 36,351,115 of record NC_072007.2, on the reverse strand, counting down.
TGACTGGACAAGTAAAGAATTATGAAGCAGATGAAAACAGAATACAGTTGGCCTTTGAACAGCATGGATTTGAACTGCCCAGGTCACTTACAGGGGATTTTTTTCAAGGAAAGTTACACCAAGTGTGCCTGCCTCTCCTGACTTCCCTTCTACCTCCTCCATTTCTTCTGTCTCTGCCACTCCTAAGACAGCAAGACAAACCTCTCCTTCTCTTCCTCTTCCTAGCCTATACAACCTGCAGATGATGAGGATGAAGACTTTTATGATCCATTTCCATTTAATGAACAGTAAATATATTTTGTTTCTCATGATTTTCTTAACATTTTCATTAACATATTTTATTGCAAGAATACAGTATATAATACATACAGCATGCAAAATATGTGTTAACTCTTCATGTTATTGGTAAGGCTTCCAGTTAACAGTCAGCTATTAGTAGTTAAGATTTGGGGGAGTCAAAAGTTATATGTGAAGTCTCAGCGCCTCTAACCCCCTCGTTGTTCAAGGGTCAACTGTACTTAACCAATGCTCGTAATAAAAACTTAAATTCCAAACACAGCCTTATCCTATGAATTCAATTTGGGAAATTGCATTCTATCAATGATAGCCACTGTGCAAATTTTACTAGATGTTGCAACTTTCAAATTTTTATGTCACAAATAGCGATAATTTAGGCAAATTCTGTACCACGTAAGTCAACAGTAGATTTACCAGCACAGGTGAAAGTTTCACTCCCCTTCATTAATGGCTATGGACTGGTGTTAGCATAAGCCCTTCTCAGGGAGCACTGCAATGGAGAATCCACTGCTGTATGATCTTAGAGCAACTTTGGAACATAGACTTTCAGTTACTTAATTTAAACCTGTGCTTTGATATCATAGTGAGCCTCTGTCTTTACTTTCTGTGCCCCTTGCATTTAAGGTCTTACAGATCCCACCATGTCTTCTTCCCTGTTCATTTCCATGTTCTTGTTGCTCTTTCATGGGGATGACTGTTAAAGAACCAAGACAACCTTGCAGGTGAATCAAAAGGATGCAAGAATCAGAAATGCCCTGTCTCTTTGCTCCCTGTGCTTACATACGTTTATGACTGAGTCCACTATTTAGGAATAGCTGTGTATAGGCATCAAGGCCAACATCTTGTTCTTCCTTATTGCTCTATGTAAAACCGTAAATGAGAGCAAGGGCTCTGGAGGCTGGCGTATGTTGGATGGCATTTGCCCAACTTAAAGGGTTGCTGTGGTACTGGGAGTATTGTGCTCCTTCAATTTGCTTGTGTATGGCTTCCATGAGGTAGAGGCAGTAAACACAGATCAAAGATAAAGATGTACAGCCTTCAAATAGAAAGAGAGGAACTCGTGACTACTGTTGGTGTACATCTCAGAATAAAACGTGATGTGGCTCCTGATGGAGCATCCTCTAAGATCTTAAAGACCTGGAAATAGCCAAATTTTACAGAAGTTCATAGCAACCACATTATCTGTGAAGAAATTGGTACTATTGGATGGCTGGATGGGCTCAGAACATTATGAACAATCCACGATCCTCAGAGACACACCAAATGTTCCAAAACAACTATTAAAGGAGGATTTACGGTTAGATAGAAGGTGTGCCCTTTCCATGAGTCATGAAGGGTGTTGTTGGGGAAGGATAAGTGCAGACTTGAGCTTGGGGTTTGGGAATTTTTTTCTCTAGGCCATGGCATGAGTGGGATAGCATCCTTGAGGCATCAGTTGCCAGCCAGTTTGGAAGTCCTTTCCTTTCTTTAAGCATTTTTTTAAACTTTAATCTGTTTAATCTAGAATCTAATCTATGACACATCTCCTCTATATCATTTTATCTGCACAAGACTTGGCTACATATAGGACAATATTAGAAAGTTCTTAGCCTGGGTGCGGTGGCTCACGCCTGTAATCCCAGCACTTTGGGAGGCCGAGGCAGACGGATCACGAGGTCAGGAGATCAAGACAATCCTGGCTAACACAGTGAAACACTATCTCCACTAAAAATACAAAAAATTAGCCTGGCATGATGGCAGGCACCTGTAGTCCTAGCTACTCGGGAGTCTGAGGCAGGAGAATCACTTGAACCCTGGAGGAGGAGCTTGCAATGAGCCAAGATCGCACCACTGCACTCTAGCCCGGGCGACCGAGCGAGACTCCATCTCAAAAAAAAAAAAAAAAAAAAAAAAAAGAGAGAGAGAAAGTTCTTTTAGAACTTAATTTTTTTTTTTTTTTTTTTTTTTTAGCAATTCATGTGTCACTTTAGAAAGGAGATAATTCATGACGTTTTATTCCCACGCAGCATTTGATGACAAATGAGGCACAGAGATGTTAATGGCTTGTCTGATGTCACACAGCTATCTAGGGGACAGTTATAAATCATTGCATAATCCCATTGGTGAGCTGTATATTAAGCAATTATATCTCTCCTTCTTTGAAGATTCTTTATCCCAGAAGCCCTTGTGATCCAGCAACACTAGAATACTTGTACTATGCTTGTTTCTCACATAAGCTGTGTCTTAGTTTACACTTTTCTCCATGCCTGGAAAGCCTCCTTGCCCCACTCCAGTCCCTGTATACCTCCACTTCCTACTCATATCTACCTTTCAGGTAGCATCGTTCAGTTACTCCAAGATGAGTTGGGAGCATCTCATCAATACCATATTGTATTAACCAAGTTGTTATAACACAACAACCAGATGGTTCACATTTTATTCTTAGATGTATGCCAGTAGTGCCCACGAATTCCTCTCTTCATTTTTGAAAGCTGTACAGCTGCACCAGGTGTGGAGGCTCATGCCTGCAATCCCAGCACTTTGGGAGGTTAAAGTGGAAGGATCGCTTGAGGCCAGGATTTTATGACCAGCCTGAGCAACAGCAAGGCCCTATCTCTAAAAAATAAATAAATAAATAAATTCACCAGCCGTGGGTGTGCACCTGTAGTCCCAGGTGTCTGGGAGGCTGAGGCAAGATGATCACTTCAGCCCAGGAGTTCAAGGCTGCAGTGAGCTAGGATCACACCACAGCACTTCAGCCTGGACTACAGAATGAAATCCTGTCTCAAAACAACAACAACAAAGAAAGTTATACATCTTTATTATCTATGTATGTATGTATGTATGAATGTATGTATGTATGTATGTATGTATGTATTTATTTATTTATTTATTTTGAGACAGAGTCTTGCTCTGTCGCCCAGGCTGGAGTGCAATGGTGCAATCTTGGCTCATTACAACCTCCGCCTCCCAGGTTCAAGCGATTCTCCTGTCTTAGCTGCCCAAGTAGCTGGGATTACAGGCGTGTGCCACCACGCCTGGCTAATTTTTGTATTTTTAGTAGGGACGGGGTTTCACCACGTTGGCCAGGCTAGTCTCGGACTCCTGACCTTAAGTGATCTGCCTGCCTCGGCCTCCCAAAGTGCTGGGATTACAGGCGTGAGCCACCGTGCCTGGCCCCACATCTTTATTTTTGATCCACATTTACTGCCTCTAGCTAAAGGCAGACATACACAAGCAAATAGAAAAAGCATGATACTCAAAGTATCACAGCAACCCTGTAAGTTGGGCATACCAGATGTTCCCATAAGGTAGCCTACGATTATGACTGTTGTGAATAAAAGTTGTCACTAGTGTCAGGCTCCATCTTGACCTGGGAGAGATTAGACTCTGATATACCTATCGAAGCTGCCCAGTGCCTAGAATAGTACCCAGTATGCAGTAGGTGCTCAGTCATTATTAACAAGATTCTTACAGGAAAGTCTTTTAGGGGGATAAGGGTACAGTCCTTAACTCTCGATCTTCCCTGTAACAGGAAAACCAAGAGAAGGCTGAAACCCAGCAATTCCACTCCTAGGCATATACTCATAGGAAATTTTTTATTTTTAATGCCCACACAAAGACTTATGCACACATGTTTACAGCAACAGTATTCATAATGGCCAAAAGGTGGAGACAACCCAAATGCCCATCAGTTGATGAACAGACAAATGAAATAAGGTATACCATCCGGTGGAATAGTATTTGGTCATAAGAAGAAATGAAGTACTGACACGTGATACAACATGGATGAACTTTGAAGACATTATGTTAGGTGAAAGAAGCCAGTCACAAAAGACCTCATAATGTATGATTCCATTTATATAAAATACCCAGAACAAGGAAATCTACAGAGAAAGAATGTAGATTAGTGGTTGCCTAGGGCTGGGGGAGGGAGAAGCAGAGGGGTTTCTTTTTGAAGTGATGAAAACGCCCTCAAATTGACTGTGGCAATGGTGGCACACCTCTATGAATATACTAAAAACTATTAAATTGTACAGTTTAAATGAGTGAATTGTATGGTATGTGAATTATAGCTCAATAAGGTGATGAGAAACAGTGAAGGCTGAAATATGTCAGACTAAAGGCCACCCATCAGAATCCTCCCAATACTTTCACAAGAATCATGTCAAGCTTTTGTTGAAGATGTCCCAGCCTGGCTCTCATTTTTCCTTTGTCTATTTCTAAGGCCCTGAGCAGAATTTACTTAAGACTCAGACTGTTTTAGCCAACTATCACATTGTGATCTCTTCTTTTTTGTTGTATATAATAACCAGCTAAACCAGATGAAAAATCTTCGTCTAAATTGAGTCCACAGTCTCAATACCCAACTAGCATTTATTGAATGCCCATTGGTGCCAAGCCCTTCGCAGATGTCATCCCTAAGCCTCATAAAAGCCCCAGGAGCCTCATAATAGCCCCAGGGAGTACATTGCATTATCCTCATTTCGTAGAGGAGGATAGAGACTAAGCTTAGCTAATAGGAATGATGTCACTATGTGGGAAATGATGGACCCAGGTTTAACATGGATGTGTCTGATTCACAAAATCCGTGCTTTATTGACAAATTATGTACTCAGTCTAGCACAGAAATGCATAAAACCAGAACAAGAGGGGGAATAGAGTGCAGACTGTCTGATAAAGATAATCTGATTCAGTGTTCCAAGGTAGAGCAGTGATGTGAGAATCCTGTTTTAAAATCCTGCCCTAATGGCCTGGACAATGACAAGAGTTCGCCTGGGTCTGGGGCTACTCAACCTGTCTGTTTGAAGAGGGAGCTTTTAAATGTTTTTCCAGCTGGGCAAGCAAAAGAGCATACTCCCAGGTCAGTTTCTTTTGAAAAAGAACTATACTCTCACTCCTTAACTCTAGTTATCAGTTTTATTCTACCAACACTTGGTGTCATCTATAAAGCCGTGTCTATTTCCCTGTGTTAAAATATCAGATTGCTTCTTTCCCACTCTGAGCATCAGTACGTAGACAGAGAAGCATCTACACAAACTTTTTTTTCCCCAGTTGACTTCCTGATTTTTTTCTGCGAGCATGTGTGAGGGCACTCTTCTCTGTTGCTTTTCTCTCCATTACATCCTTTCCTTCGTTTTTCTTGGTGCCCTTTTATCTAGACATTGTCCTCCAACCACCCCCTTTTTGGCAACTTAGTTTCAAGTCATTTCCATGGTAGATTGGCCAATCCTTTGTCACATGATCCTCCACAAGCAATGCAAGCCCTTTCTTGCTTATAATAATATGGAATCCTAGCATCAGGTCTAACAAATCAAATCCAGCTTTGCTATCACTTACCTGGTACGTGGTTGCTCGTTTTCCCATCGTCCTTTCTCCCCCAGAGTGAGTAACTTCAACTGTCAGAAAATAAGAAAAGATCACCTCCACAAAAATGAAAGCAAGCAGGCAGACTGGATTGTTAAAAGACTGGCATGAGAATACACAGAGAAAAGAAACAGACACCTCTGGAAGCTGATGCTCACACGGATTCACCAGGAAATTCATGCCAGGCCAATTTCTATTAGATAAGTGTGGCCAACATGGAATTTTTGGACTTTAGCAGAACATATGACTAAGACTCTCATGATACTTTTCTGGAAAAGCTATATTGGGTTAAATAAGAACATAATTCTATATAATCATATACAGCTGCCTTAAGAGTGAATGTATTATAGTATGTTTGTATTCTGAAAGGAATGTTCTGTAGAAATCATCCAACGTTTGCAACCTCATCACCACCACCTAGACCTGCATGGTCCACTGCACATGTGGTTACCGAGCACTTGAAGTGTGTCTGCTCTGAACTGGGATGTGCTTGAAGTGTAAAATGCACACCAAACTTGGAAGACTAACTATAAAAAAGCAAGGATGTCAAATATCTCAATAATGTTTATACCGATTGCATGTTAAAACGATATTTGGGTCTGGGTGTGGTGGCTCATTTGTGTAGTCCCAACACTTTGGGAGGCTGAGGTGGGAGGACTGCTTGAGGCCAGGAGTTTGAGACCAGCCTGGTCAACAAAGCAAAATGCTGTCTCTATTTTTTTTTTTTAAGAAATTTGCAAAAACAACAACAAAAAAGAAATAATATTTTGCATACATTGGATAACAAAATATACTACTCAACTAAGTTTACTTGTTTCTTTTCTAGTAAGGTCAATAAAAGATTTAAAATTATCTGTACTACATTTATGTTGATTGTGCTGATTTAGACCAGCATGGCAAATCTCCATGTGCCCTTTACCCAATTTGCATTTGTCACCCAAGAAGCCCTAGATTCCCAGCCCATCTCTCATCGCTCATCAGCCTTGAACACTTCTCAATCTCATCCTGTCCCCCATCCCTGCACAAATCCTGAGTGCCTTTCTTTGCACCTGTGGAACCCATGGTCCATCAGTAACGCAGTTCCCCATCCTTCATCTCTACTCTGCACATTTCCTCCACATTCTTACTCTAACTCAGTGGTTCTTAAACACATATCTGGCCTGTAATCCCAGCACTTTGGGAGGTCGAGGCGGGTGGATCATTTGAGGTCAGGAGTTCAAGACCAGCCAGGCCAACACAGTGAAACCCCATCTCTACTAAAAATACAAAAAAAAAAAAAGACAGAACAAAAAAAATTAGCCAGGTAGTAGTGGCATGCGTCTGTAATCCCAGCTACTCAGGAGACTGAGGCAGGAGAATTGCTTGAGCCTGGGAGGCGGAGGTTGCGGTAAGCCAAGATGGCGCCACTGCACTCCAGTCTGAGCAACAGAGTGAGATCATGTCTCAAAAAAAAAAACAAAAAAAAAACCGTATCTGTGTTAGAATCACCTTGAGAGTTTTAAATAGATTGTTCGTTGCTCAGGCCCCATTTTCAGAATGTTCAATCAGATCCTTTGGCTACAAGGATGAGGCTTCTGATTTTTTTTTTTTCTTTTTAAATAACTCACCCAGGTGATTCCAACATGCAGCCAGGATAGAGAACCACTCATTGGACTAGCTCCAGCTTTCTATCTACTCTAACAGTGCATTCATGCCAGTGAACCTAAGTTGGAAAAAACTACACAGCATGCTGATTGGTCTCCCTAAATTAGAGATCACTAACCTAAAGTGGATATTTTAAAAATTATTTTTAGAGACAGGGGCTGGCTCTGGAGTGCGGTGGCCCACTATAGCTCACTGCAACCTCAAATTCCTGGGTTCCAGGGCTCCTGTGGCCTCAGCCCCCCAAGTAGGTAGCACTACAGATGAGCACCACAGATATGGTTTGGCTCTGTGTCCCCACCCAAATCTCATCTTGCAGCTTCCATAATTCACACGTTGTAGAAGGGACCCAGTGGGAAATGATTGAATTTTGGGGGTGAATCTTTCCGGTGCTGTTCTCATGATAATGAATAAGTCTCATGAGATCTGATGACTTAAAAAAAAAAAAAAAAAGGGAGTTTGTCTGCACAAGCTCTCTCTTTGCCTGCTGCCATCCACATAAGATGTGACTTGCTCTTCCTTGCCTTCTGCCAGGATTGTGAGGCCTCCCCAGGCATATGGAACTGTAAGTTGATTAAACCTCTTTCTTTCGTTAATTGCCCATTCTCGGGTATGTCTTTTAACAACAGCATGAAAATGGACTAATACAACCACCATACCTAACTAACTTTTTTTTTTTTTTTTGACACAGAGTCTCGTTCTGTCACCCAGGCTGGAGTGCAGTGGCGCGATCTCGGCTCACTGCAAGCTCCACCTCCCGGGTTCATGCCATTCTCCTGCCTCAGCCTCCTGAGTAGCTGGGACTACAGGTGCCCACCATCACGCCTGGCTAATTTTTTGTATTTTTAGTAGAGATGGGGTTTCACCATGTTAGCCAGGATGGTCTTGATCTCCTGACCTCGTGATCTGCCCACCTCGGCCTCCCAGAGTGCTGGGATTACAAGCATGAGCCACCACACCCGGCCACACCTGACTAACTTTTAAAATTCTTTTTTGTTGGGATGGGGTCTCACTACGTTGTCCAGGATGATCTTGAACTGGCCTCAAGCGATTCTCGCACCTCAGTCTCCCAAAGTGTTGGGATTACAGGTGTGGCCAGGTGCGGTGACTTATGCCCAGCACTTTGGGAGGCAGAGGCAGGCAGATTGCTTAAGTCTAGGAGTTTGAGACCAGTCTGGGCAACATGGTGAAACCCTGTCTCTACAAAATATACAAAAATTAGTCAGGTGTAGCGGAGGCTGATGTGGGAGGATCATTTGAGTCAAGGAGGTTGAGGCTGCAGTGAGCAGAGATCGTTCCACCACACTCCAGTCTTGGTTATAGCACAAGACCCTGTCTCAAAGTTTTTTTAAAAAGGGATGACAGGTGTAAGCCACTGTGCTGGCCTGAAGTGGATCTTAAAAATTGTCCTGCAATTCTGCCATTTTCCCCATGTCCCCTCACTCTCTCTGTCTCCTAAAGATATAGTCTGCACCTTTTCCTCAAAGCTCCAGGTCCTTCTCCTAAGTAGTCTTTAGTGAGAAACAGAAGAAATCAGGAAAGACTTTCCACAAGCTCCCCCCAACCACATCTACTCACCTCTCTGCATAGGTGCTCATACATATGTCTGCCTTCCCTCATTTCTCAGCTCAGGCCTGCTCAGCAGATCTTCCTGTAATGACCAAAATATTCTTTGTTGGTGCTGTCTAGTACTGTAGTCGCCAACCATATGCAGCTATTGAACACTTGAAATATGGCTAGCACAACTGATTTTTTTTTCTTTCTTTTTTTGAGATGGAGTCCTGCTCTGTCCTCCAGACTGGAGTTGCAGTGGCATGATCTCAGCTCACTGCAATCTCCACCTCCCGGGTTCAAGCGATTCTCCTGCCTCAGCCTCCCGAGTAGCTGGGACTACAGGCGCATGCCACCGCACCCAGCTAATTTTTGTATTTTTAGTACAGATGGGGTTTTGCCATGTTGGCCAGGCTGGTCTCGACCTGACATCACATGATCCACCCACCTCGACCTTCCAAAGTGCTGAGATTACAGGCATGAGCCACCTAGCCCAGCCAGAAAAAATTTTAATTGTCTTCATTTTAAATTAATTTACATTTAAATAGCTACATGTGGCTGTCTATAAGGTAATATAGCTAGAGATGTTAGTCCCATCTAAGACCAACTCCTGTGCTTATATTCTGTGTGCCATTCTCTCTTATACTCTAGGACATTGTTCCAACAATTGTTCCCTCTCCTGCTTTGTTCATTTTCCTTTGTTACAGAATCATTCTCCTCTGCGTACAAATATATTGTCACATATTCAATTAAAAAAAGCCTCTTTGCCAGGTGCGGCAGCTCATACCTGTAATCCAAGCACTTTGGGAGGCCGAGGCAGGAAGATTGCTTGAGCCCAGGGGTTCAAGACCAACTGGGCGATACTCCACTCCCAAGCTGGAGTGCAGTGGTGCAATCACGGCTCACTGCAGCCTCAACTTTCTGGGCTCAGGTGATTCTCCTGCCTCAGCCTCCCAAGTAGCTGGGACCACAGGCACATACCACCACACCTGGCTAATTTTTGTATTTTTTTTCCTATGTGCTTCTACAAATATATGAAATATTTTACAAATGTGTGTGTCATTCTTGCACAGGGGCTGTGTTAAACTTCTCTGTATCATTCCAATTTTAGTATAGGTGCTGCTGAAGCGAGCACTAATTTTTGTATTGTTTTGTACAGATGGGGCTTCACTGTGTTGCCCAGGCTGGTATTGAACTCCTAGGCTCAAGCTCATAAAAAAATTAGCTGGGTATGGTGCATGTGCCTGTAGTTCCAGCTACTTGGAAGGCTGAAGTGGAAGGATCACTTGAGTGAAGGAGGTTGAGGCTGCAGCGAGCTGTGATCCCACCACTGCACTCCAGCCTGGGTGACAGAGTGAGCTCCGTCTCAAAAAATAATATTAAAATTGCCTTCTCTTGGTATTTCCCTTTAGCTACCTTCAGCTTTTTGCTCCCTTCACAGCAAAAGTCTTCCCAAAGAATATTTTAATCATTGCTGATTCAAATTTCTTTCCCCTACTCTCTCTTGAGCCCACTCAGATCATACTTCTGTCCCCACCATTCTGAACTGGCTCTTGTCAGTGTCAACAATGACCTCTCTATCACTAAATACAATGCAGTCCTTACCTTATTTGACACACAGTATCTGCAGCATCAACCCAGTAATCATTCTGTCCTCACAAAACACATTCTTGACTTGGCTCCTTGGAAACCACCCTCTTTCTCTTCCTACTCCACTTGCTGCCCCTCCTCTGCTTGCTTCTCTGGTTCCTGCTCATCTTAACAATCTCAACATTTCCAAGTACACTAGGGCTTAGTCCCAAATCCTTTACTTTTGAGGGGCTCAGGGGGACTGGGTCTCACTCTGTGGCCCAGACAGGAGTGCAGTAGTGCCATCTCAGCTCACTGCAACCTCTGCCTCCCAGGTTCAAGACATTTTCATGCCTCAACTTCTTAAGTAGCTGGGATCACAATGCCTGCCAACACACCTGGCTAATTTTTGTATTTTTGGTAGAGACAGGGTTTTGCCATGTTGGCCAGGCTGGTCTTGAACTCCTGGCCTCAAGTGATCCACTCACCTCAGCTTCTCTAAGTGCTGGGATTACAGGCATGAGCCACAATCCCCAGCCTCCAAATCCTTCTTTTTGTCCTCATTTCACCCTAAGTGATCTCACTCAGTACCATCTGTAGCTTTACCCCGACCACTCCTCTGAATTCTAAATTCATGCATCCAACAGCCTAGCTGGCATTTCAAACTCAAAGATGAGTAGGCATCTTAATCTTAATGTGTCCATAGTGAACTCTTGGTCCTCCCCCTTAAAACCCACTGCTCCATCAGGAAGAATAGCTAATGGACGCAGGGCTTAATACCTAGGTGATGGGTTGGTCTGTGCGGCAAACCACCATGGCACACGTTTACCTATGTAACAAATCTGCACATCCTGCACATGTACCCCTGAACTTAAAAGTTGAAGAAGGAAAAAAAAGCCCGCTGCTCCTACAGTTCTTTCTATCTCAATGAATGTTAACTCCATTCTCCAAGTTGCTGTGGCCAAAAGCCTTGGGTCATCTTTGACTCCTTTCTTTCTCTCACATCACAATTTCAGTTCATCAGAAAATCCTTTTGGCTCTAACTTCAGAATATATTCCAAAACTTCCCTCTCCTCACCCCCTTCCACCCTCATGTACATTTCTGCAATAGCCTCCTCCTGGTTTTCTTCTTTCTGTCCTTGCCTCCCCATAGACTGCTTTCAGTACAGAAGCTAGAGTGATGCTTTTAAAATACGAGCCAAATCACCACCTTCATCTGCTCAGAAACCCTCACTGGCTCCCCTTCTGCTCAAAGAACTTAAAATCGTTTTCAAGGTCTTGTACTATCTGGCCCTTTTCCCCTCTGTGTTAGCTTTCTAGGGCAGCCATAATAAAGTACCACAGACTGGATGGATGACTTAAACAACGGAAATTTATTTTCTCACAATTCTGGAGGCTGGAAGCTGAGATGAAGGTGTCAGCAGGATTGGCTTCTCTGGGGGCTTCTCTGCTTGGCTTATAGATGGCTCTCTTCTCCCTGTGTCGTCACATGGTCTTCCTCCCATGCCCATCTGTGTCCTAATTTCCTCTTCTTGTGAGGAAACCAGCCATATTGGATTATGGCCCACCCTAATGAACTCATTTTAGGTCTTTAAAGACATTATCTCGAAATACAGTCATGTGCTGAGGTTCTGGGGCTTATGGCTTCAACATGTGAATTCCGGGGAGACACCATTCCGCCCATAACAACCTCCCTGACCTCACTTCCTCCCACTCTCCCACTCACGCCCTCCACTGGAGCCTCAAGGGCCACCTTGCTGTTCTCCGAACACATCAGACTTATTTCTGCCTCAGGAGCTATTCTGTATGCCCAAATCCTCTCTCCCCAAACAGTTGCAAGTCTTCCTCCCTCATTTCCTTTACTTGTTTGCTCAAAGCTCACTACATCAGTGAGGCCTTTCCTGATCACTGTATTAATAGAATAGCAAGGCCCCAAGCTCCTAACCATATACAAATTTTCCATCTCCCCTTGCTCTGCTTAATTTTTCTCCACAGCCTATATTGTTATATACCACTTTGCATATTTTCTTATTCACGTGCTTGTATTTTTTAAATCTCCCTCAACTTAGTAGGTACTTATTAGATATCTGTCAAATTAGTGGATGAATAGGATACAGTCATTTGCCAAAAGGAATACATCCAAAGTTCAGCATCACAAGGGATCCAGCAACTGTAACCTATAAGGCACAGTTTAGAAACATCAGATATTTAGCTTTGAGAAAAAAAGAGAAGCTTGAGGAAATACTGGATAAGTATTTTAACACTTCTAAAGGAGTGTCCTGTGTTCGAAACCACAGTCTGTCTTTGCATTTGGTGTTACTCCATGGGGCAGTGTTGGGCTATAAGGACAGAAGTGAAGAGAAGGTAAATTTTAGCTAAATGTAACAACATAAAAATTCTAGTGAAATGTTTATTTCCTGAAGCTGGCCCCCAATAACAGAAAATAAGGAGACAGAAGCCAGATGATTGTCTCAAGAATATTGCAAGAGAGACACCTGCCTTCGTGGGAGGATCAAACAGGTGATTTCTGAGTTGAGTTCCAACTCTAAGATTCTAGAAAGACAACCCAACTTTCAATGAGGAAACTGTCACCACTTCCTATAGTATGGCTGGTCTTAGCACCCCATTGCTTTTATGACTCAGGTCTAGCAAGGTAGCCAGATCCTTGAAGCACCACAAGATGAAATGAGATCAGGAAGTCAGGAGGACAAAGGCCAAGCTTTGCCAATAAATATTCATATGACCATATGCAAGGGACTTCATTTATCTGGCTCTCCAGTAAGTCCTCATCAAATTAAAGACTTGGCCTAAATGACTACTTCATCCCTTTCAGTTGTAAACACTATAATTCCAGATTTTTTTCCTCAACTAACAGGAGCTGTAAGAGAGTTGTGAAAGAGAGACTTCAGACAGTCACGGAGGCCAGACACAGTGGCTCACTCCTGCAATGCTGAACTTTGGGAGGCTTGAGCCCAGGAGTTTGAGATCAGCCTGGGCAACATAGTGAGACCCCATCTCTATGAAAAATTTGAAGAAATTAGCTGGGCATGGTGGTACCCAACTGTAGTCCCAGCTACTCAAGAGACTGAGGTGAGAGGACTACTTGAGCCCTGGAGGTTGAGGCTGCAGTGAGCCATGATTATGCTACTGCACTCCAGCCTGGGCAACAGAGTGAGACTCTGTCTCAAAAAACAAACAACAACAACAAAACAGACACAGAGTACATATGGAGTGGGATGGGAAAGAAGGTACACTGGCATGTTCAGATTGAAGGAGAATCATGTTAAGTCACATCCTTCCTTCCTTACCAGAAGATTACAGAAATGAGAGGAAAACATCCTCTGGGCCAGTTGTCCAACATCTTGTCTTCAAGCATGTGAAAGGGTAGAGAGCTCTGAGCTTGAAAAATCAGGATGAAACTACTGCTTAATCACAGACACGTTACAGAACTCCTTCTCACTCCCAAGAATCCAGTAAAGCTTCAAGTTGTGCTGTGTTTCGGTTTATGGAGACTAAATCTTACACTGAATGAATATCACTGAAGACTAATTTCAAAAACAAGTCTATCTATGAGTGAGCACACATCACTGTGCTTGCCCGAGCTTCTTTGTTTTGATTGATAAAATGTCTTCTGTGGATGTTTCCTAGGTGTTGAATTACTGAAACTAGTGAGACAGCATTAAAGACTTGAGTTACTTAAGCTTGGTTTCTAATATCTTTGTCTGCCTTTTTCTAGCTATAGTCTGTTTAAGGCTTTTGGAGTTGTTTAGAGATTTTGGTCGAAAAGCACCAAACAGGGCCAGGTGTGGTGGCTCACGCCTGTAATCACAGCACTTTGGGAGGCTGAGATGGGTGGATCACGAGGTCAGGAGATTGAGACCATCCTGGCTAACACAGTGAAACCCTGTCTCTACTAAAAATACAAAAAATTAGCCAGGCGTGGTGGTGGATGCCTGTAGTCCCAGCTACTTGGGAGGCTGAGGCACTCAGGAGAATGGCGTGAACCTGGGAGGCGGAGCTTGCAGCCAGCGGAGATCACATCACTGCTCTCCAGCCTGGGCAACAGAGCAAGACTCTGTCTCAAAAAAAAAAAAAAAGAAAAAAGAAAAACACCAAACAATCTTGATACAACCTGATTTTAAAAATAGAAAATTCCCAGTAGCTCCCAAGTAGTTAAGGCAGAAATGGTACAATCGACTAAGCAAATCTTTGACCTGTTTTCTTATGTCGGTCAAAAACGCATAAATTTGATATTTTTCAGGATTTAAGCCAGGGTAGATGCTAGTGCTCTAGAATGACCTGAAAACCAGGTGGTATAGTTTGGATATTTGCCCCTGTCTAAATCTCATGTTGACGTATAATCCCAGTGTTAGAGGTGGGGTCTGGCGGGAGGTGTTTGAATCATGGAGGTGGATCCCTCATGAATGGCTTGGGCCACTCCCTTGGTGATAAGTGAGATCTCCCTCTGAGTTCACATGAGATCTGGTCTTATTAAAAGTATGTGGCAACACCCTCAACCACTCTCTCTCTCTCTTGCTCATCACATGCTTTCACCAGGTGATGTGTGTGCTTCCCCTTTGCATTCCACCATGATTGAAAGCTCACTGAAGCTTCACCAGAAGTCAAGCAGATGCCAGCACTGTGCTTCATGTAAAGCCTGCAGAAGTGTGAGGGAAATAGTACTCTTTTCTTTACAAATTACCCATCTCAGGTATTTCTTCACAGCAATGCAAGAATGACGTAACACAGAAAATTAGTACTGAGAAATGGGGGCATTGATATAAAGATATCTGAAAATATGGAAGTAACTTTGGAACTGGGCAGAGGTTGGAAGAATTTGGACAGCTCAGAAGACAGGAAGATGAGGGAAAGTTTGGAATTTCTTAGAGACTGGTTAAATGGTTGTCACCAAAATGCTGACAGAAATATAAATAGTGAAGTCCAGGACTGCCAAGGTCTCAGATGGAAATGAGACTTATTGGGAACTGGAGCAAAGATCACATGTGCTATGCATTAGCAAAGAACTTGGCTGCATTCTCTTCATGCCCCAGGAATGTGTGGAAGTTTGAACTTGTGAGTGATGACCTAGGGTATCTGGCAGAAGAAATTTCTAAGCAGTAAAGCATTTAGGAATTAACCTGGCTGCTTCTAGCAGCCCAACTCAGATATAGGAGCAAAGAAGTGACTTAAAGCTGGAACTCATATGTAAAAGGGAAGGACAGCATATGAGTTTGGAAAATTTGCAGCCTGGCCATGTGGTCGAAAAGCTAAGCCCATTTTCATGGGAAGAATCCAAGCAGGTTGCAGAGCAAACCACTTGCTAGAGATATTTGCATAACTAAAAAGAATCCAGATGGTAATATCCAAGAAAATGGGGAAAATCCCCTTGAAGGTATTTAAGAGACCTTTGCAACAGCCTTTTCCATCACAGACCCAGAGGCCTAGGAAGAAAGAATGGTTTTGTGGGCTAGGCCCAAGGCCCCACTGCCCTGCACAGCCTTGGAACACTGCTCTCCATATCCCAGCCACTCCAGCTCCAGCTGCGGTTCAAAGGGACCCAGGTACAGTTTGGGCTGCCACTTTGGAGAATGCAAGCCATAAGACTTGGAGGTTTCCACACAGTGTTATGTATGTAGGTGCACAGAATATAAGATTGAAGAATGCTTGGCAGCCTCAACCTAGATTTCAGAGGCTGTACAAGAAAGCCTGGGTGCCCAGGCAGAAACCTGTTGCAGGTGCAGAGCCTCCAAAGATAAACTCTACTAGGGCAGTGACAAGGGGAAGTGTGAAGTTGGAGACCCCACACAGAGTCCCCAATGGGGCATGGCCTAGCAGAGCTGTGAGAAGGGGGCCCCTGCCTTTTAGGCCTGAGAATGGCAGATCTACCAGCAGCTTACATCTTGTGCCTAGAAAAGTCACGGCACTCAACAACCTGTGAGAGCAGCCATGAGGGCCGTATCCAGCTGCAAAGCCACAGAGGCAGAGCTGCCCATAGCCTTGGGAGCCCACCCCTTGCTCCAGCATGCCCTGGATGTGGGACGTGGAGTCAAAGGAAATTATTTTGGAGCTTTAAGGTTTAATGACTGCCCTGCTGGGTTTTGAAATTGCATGAGGACTATAGCCCCTTTCTTTTGGCTGATTTCTCCCTTTTGGAATGGGAATGTTTACCCAATGCTGGTACTCTCGTTATATCTTGGAAGTAAATAACTTGTTTTGATTTTACAGGCTCATAGATGGAAAGAGATGAGTCTCAGATGAGACTTTGGACTTGGAATTTGGACTTTGGACTTTTGAGTTAATGCTGGAACAAGTCAAGACTTTTGGGGACTGTTGGGAAGCCATGATTGTATTTTGAAATGAGAGAGGGACATGAGATTTGAGAGGGGCTGGGGCAGAATGATATAGTTTGTATATTTATCCCCACCCAAATCTCATGTTGAATTGTAATTCCCAGTATTGGAGGCAAGACCTGGTAGGAGGGTGATTGGATCATGGGGGTGGGTTTCTCATGAATGGTTTAGCACCATCTGTTTGTTGCTGTCCTTGTGATGAGTGACTTCTCATGAGATCTGGCTGTTTAAAGGTGTGTGGTACCATGCTGTCTCTTGTTCTTGCTCTGGTCATGTGACATCCCTACTCCCCCTTCACCTTCCATCATGACTGTAAGCTTCCTGAGGCCTCACCAGAAGCCAAGCAGATGCCAGCATCAGGCTTCCTGCAAAGCCTGCAGAATCATAAGCTGATTAAATCTCTGTCTCTTTTTTTTTGAGATGGAGTCTCATCCTGTGGCCCAGGCTGGAGTGCAGTGGTACTATCTCTGCTCCCAGGCTCAAGTGATTCTCCTGCCTCAGCCTCCTGAGTAGCTAGGATTACAGGTGCGTGCCACCACACCCAGCTAATTTTTGTATTTTTAGTAGAGATGAGGTTTTACCATGTTGGCCAGGCTGGTCTCGAACTCCAGACCTAAGGTTATCCATCCACTTCAGCTTCCCAAAGTGCTGGGATTACAGGCATGAGCTATCGCACCCGACCTCTTTTCTTTATAAATTACCTAGTCTCAGATATTTCTTTTTGGCAATGCAAGAATGGCCTAATACACCAAGATTTGTGTTTTCACCATTTTTTTTCTGTTTATAACCATGTTATTTTACTGTTCATCTGAGAAAAGAACCTGGCCTGTTAGTATGTTTTATCAACTGACAAACTCACCAGAATAAAGTGGGTATTAGGACCCTTGGTTCTGCAAGATTTAGATAACAGAATCTGTTTTCACTGATTGTTAGGAAACAGAAATGATTTTCCTTTTAGACCTAGCTCCCTAAACCTTTTCCTTGTTTTGCTTTTTGGTACAATAATGAGGGCTGGCAGGGCTACTTGACACCATTAGCAGTAGATGAATTTTTCAATAAGGACTAACAGAGAAAAACTATGGAAATTCTGATTTATCGTTTGGCCGAGAGAGTTCTCTGTCTCCTTGTGCCCTTGCTCTCCATGTATACTTTATGAGACATCTCAGCAAAGGCATCTCTCAAAATTAATCCCATAGCTGTCTCCTTCAATTCTCCTCCTTGAAACTCTTCACCAATCTTCATAGGGCCCTGGCCACTTCTTGAGGCCCTCCCACCAGACGATTAAAGGCAATACAGTGAACGAAAGTCTTATTCCGAGACTTGTCTTTGTAAACTTAGTGATCCTTCTTCCTTTTCACTTATGAAAATTTAAAGAGAAGCAGTCTCAAATGTGAATTGAATGCCGTCCCATTTCTCCCCCAAACTGCGAAGAAGCTGATCATATACTTGCACATTTATATAATAAATATTCAGACTCTAATCTGGTATCTTCCATATAACATACACTTTAACTCCTATTTTAAACTTTCAAAAGGCTTTTTATGGCATCTTATGCCCTACTTTAAAATGTCTGTCAGCCTAATATTTCTACCTTTTTTTATTAATTTATTTTCAAGGTCATGTGTGAAAACAACTTTCAGTGAAAAGAACCCATCTGCTTTGACAAAAATGTACACTATAAACCTTCACTTCTATAAGGGTCTAAAAAAATCCAAGGGTTTGATTCGAATGCTTCCAAACCACGTTCCCTAAAACATGCTTTGTGCAACACTAGGAGTCGGTGCAGCAAACAAAAACAAAGAACGGGGAGAGGGGCCAGGTAGGCACAGTGGCTCATGCCTGTAATCCCAGCAATTTGGGAGACCCAGGCGGGTGGATCACTTGAGGCCAGGAGTTCGAGATCAATCAACATGGTGAAAACCAGTCTCTTCTAAAATACAAAAATTAGCTAGGTGTGGTCGTGTGTGCATGTAATCCCAGCATTTTGGGAGGCTGAGGTGGGCGGATCACTTGAGGTCAGGAGTTCAAGACCAGCCTGGCCAACCCCATCTCTACTAAAAATACAAAAAAATACTAGGCGGGTACAGTGGCACACACCTGTAATCCCAGCCACTCAGGAGGCTGAGGCATGAGAATCACTTGAACCCTGGAAGCAGAGGTTGCAGTGAGCAGAGATCATGCCTGGGGAACAGAGAGGGACTATGTCTCAAAAAAAAAAAAAAAAAAAAAAGGGAGAGGGAGCGATGCTACATACTGAAGCTACCTACCCTCTTTAAAATTCAAAATGTAGATTATCATCTTAAAGAATTGTACGCATTTTAAAGTGAAGATATTTTATAATTTTATTTAACCTCTTATTTCTCAAAGTTACTTGATTACAGAATTTTTCGGGTATGCATGCAACACCGAGCAACATACGACCAAGCTAGGGTTCCATGGTACACGTTTGGAACTTGTGCTAGAAAATGTTATTCATTATTTTATAAGAAGTATTATTCCAAGGCATCTATGCATTGGGAAATAATCTTGATAAGAAATATGACTCGATCCCTTCTCATACCATATTTACAGGGTATGGTGGTTAACTTTATGTGTCCACTTGTCTCTTAGCCCATCCTGGGTTAAGGGATGTCCAGATAGCTGGTAAAATATTATTTCTGGGTGAGTCTGTGTGAGTATTTCTGGAAGAGATTAGCATTTGAATCAATAGACTGGGTATCAAGAACCCATCCTCACTAATGTGAGTGGGCATCATTCAATTAACTGAGCATAGGAATCATAAAAGAGGTGGAGGAAGGCAAATTTGCTCTCTCTTCTGAAGCTGGGACATCCATCATCTGCTCCTGCCCTTGACTTCAGAGCTCCAGGTTCTTGAGCCTTCAATGCCAGCAGCCACTCTTCAGCCCTTCAGCCTCAAATGCAAGATTACACTGGCTTTCCTGGTTCTTCGGCTCGCAGGGGGCACATGTTGGGACTTCTTGGCCTTTATAATCTCCTGAGCCAATTCCTATAAGAAGTGTCTTTATATATCTATATATATCCCATTGGTTCTGTTTGTTTGGAAAACCCTGATACACAGGGCTATCTATAGCTCACACCCCAAGTACTAAGTAAGTCTCCAAATGACTATTAGGTTCCTATAAACGGAAAACATATATGCTTATTTTGTAATATCAGGTTGTTAACTTCATCTGAGTAGTCTTCAGCACATATGATGGGGATAAGTCATCGGTTATGACAGACAACTTCTGGAGTTACATCACCAATGTTCATCTATCACTCACCTTTTCTTCAAACTTTATACATCATATTCAAGTTAATTCCTATTGCATGTACTTCTGATTTCTACATACAAAATGAACATTAAATTTATTATTTCCCTCATTTAAAAAAAAAAGGTTTCAGGCCGGGTGCAGTGGCTCATGCCTGCAATCTCAGCACTTTGGGAGGCTGAGGCGAGTGGATCACTTGAGGCCAGGAGTTCAAGACCAGACTAGGCAACATGGTGAAACCCCTATCTCTACTAAAACTACAAAATACAAAAAAAAAAAAAAAAAAAAAAAAAATTAGCGAGGCGTATGTGTGCCTGCAATCCCACTCCTACTCAGGAGGCTGAGGCAGGAGGATAGCTTGAGTTCTTGAGGCGGAGCTTGCAGTGAGCCAAGATCACACCACTGCACTCCAGCCTGGGCAAGACAGCGAGACTGAGACTGTCTCAAAAAAAAAAAAAAAAAAAGTTTTCAAATCACTTTTTCTCCTTTGCAGTTCAGCATTGTCACTAAAGGTGTCCAGGTAAGACAGAACTGGGTACAAACCCTCCCTTCTCTTCCCCTTACTCTTTCACCTCTTCATTTGTGACATGCAATGTTAACTCAATACAACTCACGAGTATTCAGAGATCCCATCTGTATACGTCCTCAGCTTGACACACTGTAATCCTTAGGCATCCTTATTAGTAATAAGGTGTCCTTGTGTGATTTTTTCACAAACTTTTCACAGACCCTATCTATGGTCATTCCTGGAAACTCTGGCACATTCTTCTCTCTTTTCTTCCCAATCTCAACTTTTTCATCCTCTGAATCTCCGTATACATTCCCCGTGGACAAGCCTCTAGAAACGTTAAAATGTCAGATCGTGATTGGGAAATCTGTAGTGAGTAGTTGCCCACTGCTGCCTATTCCATCTGACCTAAATTCCTCAGCTCTTCTAACATTAAGACCCTTCCTGGCCGGGCGTGCTGGCTTATGCCTGTAATTCCAACACTTTAGGCAGCTGAGGCAGGCAGATCACTTGAGGTCAAGAGTTCAAGACCAGCCTGGCCAACATGGTGAAGCCCTGTCTCTACTAAAAAATACAAAAATTAGCCGGACGTGGGGGTGCGTGCCTGTAATCCCAGCTACTCGGGAGGCTGAGGCAGGAGAATCACTTGAATCCAGGGGGCGGAGGTTGCAGTGAGCTGAGATCAAACCACCGCACTCCAGCCTGGGTGACAGAGCGAGACTCAGTCTCAAAAAAAAAAAAAAACCTCTTCCTATAGCTAACTCCCACTTACCACCCCCATCATGAACACTCTTGATGCATTTACATGGTTTCTCCTTCAAACATCCTCCTTTTCTTCTTTCTTAATGGTTGTTATCAAATACCCTGAAAAAAAACAAAAACAAAAAACCTCCTCTGAAGGTCCCTTATTCACCCTTCCAACGCTACAGGTCTGTAACTCTCATTTTCTTTTTTAAATTTTTAAATTTTTTTAATTTATTTTATTTTTATTTTTTGGATGGAATCTTGCTCTGTCGCCCAGGCTGGAGTGCAGTGATGCAATCTTGGCTCACTGCAACCTCCACTTCCCAGGTTCAAGCAATTCTCCTGCCTCAGCCTCCTGAGTTGCTGGGATTACAGGTGCCCACCACCACGCCTGACCTCAAGTAACCCACCCACCTCGACCTCCCAAAGTGCTGAGAATACAGGTGTGAGCCATCGTGCCTGGCCAAAATTTTTAAATTTTAAAAAATATATTTTATTTTTTGTAGAAACAGGGTCTCACTTTGTGCCCAAACTGGTCTTGAACTCCTAGGCTCAAGTGATCCTCTTGCCTTGGCCTCCCAAAATGCTGGGATTATAGGCACAAGCCACCAGGCCTGATCCTTAATTTTCTTCTGATGAATTCACATATATGAGCACAAATACTTTATACTAAATTGTATTTACTGATGTACTTTTTTTCACTGTGCCTTTTCTTTTTCTTGCCCAGATATTTTTCTCATATAAACATTAGCTCCTTAATGGAAGCAAATGAACCAGTTTTTTTTAATTCCCACCCAAAGTGAGAATATAAAAATTTTTTATTGATCCACCAATACTGAACATTTTCATTTCTAATAGTTATATTTACTTTAACTGAATAAATTACACATGGGACAAAAATGTTATTTAAGGGATAAAGTTGGGTGTTTGCTCAGGGACAAAGTTGTATATTGAATGATTATGGTGCTTTTGTGAATTTATCATCCAAAAGACCATCATGATGGCTAAATAATAGAAAGGAGAGCTTTAGTGGCAATATCAGTTTGCAAACCCGGAAGACATAGTCTTCCGTGTATGCTGAATGTGCTCTCTCTTCAAAAGAGGGGAAGGACAGTTGGGTTTCATGCCTCACAGTGTCCGTGTCACACAGTGGAGTCATACATATTCAGCAGGTTTGGAGGAAAATATATACATATTTATGAGGGGAGCTGAGTGCATGTGCAATGGGTAAATATATATGTGACATCCCATGTACACTTTGGGGCAGGGTTTTAGTGTTAAAATGAGGTAAAATTTGGCTCTTTACATCAAAAGGTGAACTACAGGACCCAAAGACAGTTTGTGCATAGCCTCTAATAAACTGGCTGAAACTGGCTTAAGGTCTGCAATTGCTTATCAGAAAAGAATGTTTGTAAGGCTGGTCCTCATTCCAATTAGAGTTGTAGTGGTCTGGGTTGTAAATCACAGGATGGGTCTGATAGTTCCTATTATTAGGGAGTTTAGAGCCATAGAAATTGAGAAATTGGTCATGCCAGCCAGTCTCCGAACCCTAACCCTGTAGGTAACTTTGTTTCCTTAACCTTACAGTCCATCTTAGGTGATAAAAGGGTGTCTGTTTTGGTACCTCAGATCACAAATTGTTGGTTGGTTTATGTGTTTGTTTCATCATTCAGGATGTTGTTTCTTTAGGCGATGTGAATCTGAATTCTCAAAGCTTGTCAGACTGTAATGTTCCCATTCATTTTAGGTTTAGGTCATGCTTCTCTAGCCACAGCCTTCACTTGGATTTTAAAAGTCGAGTTACTCATCAAAGTCTCTAGAACACGAAAGACAATCCCTAGGTATGATTTGACTAGTAAAAAAGAGATCCAGCTGCCTTGAAGCATAAGATCCCCTCAGCTCCAATGTCTATCACTAATATTCAGTGTGGCAAGGATCCCAGGCCACAGAGCTGTGGCTTCCTGCAGCTGCTCTGGGGAGTGACTCTCTTGGAGCATGTATGTGGTCTTCCATTGTGCAGGACCAGCCCAGTGGCATCCTTTCAACACCTCTGGCAAGCAGCCTTTCCAAGCACGGTGCCGTCTGAAAACAGGAGGCATATCTTTCACATCCTAGGCAAATGCCCTGGGGAGCGGTCAGGGTTTTGTCTAGTTCTCAACAAACTAGCTACAGCTCCATCCCTTACTCCCACACTCAAGAGAGATACTAGAATACAACTGAGAGTAGCCTGATATGATGCTAACCTTGAGTTGCTTTTATTTAAATTAAAATAAGAGTAAATCAACCAGGCACAGTGGCTGATGCCTATAATCCCCACATTTTAGGAGATCAAGGAGTGTGGATCACGAGCTCAGGAGTTTAAGACCAACCTGGATAACATGGCAAGACCCCATCTCTACAAAAAGTACACAAATTAGCTGGACATGGTGGTGCGCACCTGCAGCCCCAGCTACTCTGGAGGCTGAGGTGAAGGATCACTTGAGCCCAGGAGGTAGAGGTTGCAGTGAGCTGAGATTGCGCCACCGCTAATAATTAATTAAATTAATAAATCATGCCACTTTAATTTATTTATTAAATAAATAAAACAAGAGTAAATCACTCACAAATTTGGAGCTTTTATTAGCAAAGCATTACTTAGGGGATCTAAATAAATAACACGGGGTTGACAGCCATTGTGCTAACTGGCAGCCCCTGGCAAGCTCAAAGCCAGGATTATGCTGGTCACTTAAGTGACAGCTATTGTGAATTGTTGTTCTCTCAAGAAAAAAGAACCGATTTCTATGGTAAACCAGGCACTGTGCTGGGTGCCTTTATAATTCATCACCACACCACCTAATGAAAGGAGCATTTTTCAGAAACTGTAGTGGTCAGGCTTTCTCAAGGTCTGAGTTCTTTTCCACCAGAGCATATTGTTGCCCTATTATCCAAAGTTCTCTAAGGAAGAGAACTGATGTAACACCCACATGGCTCCATTAAATCTTCTGGCTACTTGATTGATTTTCATACTCCCTACCTCTGGGGTTGGTATGTACTATCTCTTTCTTTCTCCTCTCTTGTTCTTCCTTTTTATTCCATAAAATACAGGAATATTCTTGTACATTAGTCCTTGCAGTAACCTTGGAATTACTACATTCCTCAAACAAGTTATGGAAGCCAGCTGCCAATATTGGTCCCCGGTTAAACAGTGAATTCTGTTGTTCCATAGAGTTACTACTGAAATACCTAAGCCCATTTGTAAAATATAATTTAGTTGATCTGAAGGCTGTCTCTAAAGCAGTTTTATGTAGTGATTACAGAGAAGGACTAATTTCAAGAATATTTTATTGTTTAAAAAAATATGTAAACATTTTATGGATGCACTAGTGAAGTAAAGACCAATACATGAAGCAGTAATTTTAATAAAAGGGTAAGTAAAATGTCACATCCTCTGCCTATATTCAGGTCTGTTAGGTATGTGTAGTTAAATGTAGGTATGTTAGTTGATAATTATTTATTTAAGCATTTCTTTATGTCTACTCATTAAAAAGAAAAAAAGATTAAAAGAATGTTACTATGTGAAAAACTGCCCATCACTGGGGAAAAGAATTTTATTATGCAAAGCTTCAATGCTATTTACAGCTTAGACTTTTGTAGGTATTGAAGGCTGATGTTGAGATAAAGAAGTTAACCATGTCCTTCTGTCTTGGAGAAGGTAGAAAGAGATGAGAATTAATATAATTCAGGATCTACTTCTGGTCTTTGATGAGGAGTTAGCACACGGTTCTGGGAGGAAAGACAGGTTAAGAGGCATGTGAAACTCTCAAATACATCACTGCGTCTGCCAACATAGAGGATACCCAGCAAGGTCACATCTTCATGGAAAGCATGGTAACTCCCAACACTACCGGAAGTCTGGAGTGGCTAAGTAATCCATATATTCAACCAGGAAGCAGCTAAAGAAATATTCTAATTACCACTCTTTCCGCCATCTTTCCGCGCTGCCACAATGGTGCGCAATGAATGTCCTGGCAGATGCTCTCAAGAGCATCAACAGTGCCTAAAAGAGAGGCAAACGCCAGGTGCTTATTAGGCCGTGCTCCAAAGTCATTGTCCGGTTTCTCACTGTGATGATGAAGCATGGTTACACTGGCGAATTTGAAATCATTGATGAACACAGAGCTGGGAAAATTGTTGTGAACCTCACAGGCAGGCTAAACAAGTGTGGAGTGATCAGCCCCAGATTTGACGTGCAACTCAAAGACCTGGAAAAATGGCAGAATAATCTGCTTCCATCCCGCCAGTTTGGTTTCATTGTACTGACAACCTCAGCTGGCATCACGGACCATGAAGAAGCAAGACGAAAACACACAGGAGGGAAAATCCTGGGATTCTTTTTCTAGGGATGTAATACATATATTTACAAATAAAATGCCTCATGGACTCTGGTGCTTCCAAAAAAAAAAAAAAAAAGAAATATTCTAATGACCTAGGAAGCTTTCTGATTTCAAAAGGACATGAATAAAAAGTAAAAGGAATCCACTCCCAAGGACGGACATGAGAGTAGCTTAAAATGTGAGAATAATTTTAGGGGAATTTTAGGGGTTGGTTATAGACTTATGTTCCCCCAAAATCCGTATGTTGAAGCCCTAACCCCCAGTACCTTAGAACATGACTGTATTTGGGTAGGGCCTTTGAACAGCTAATTAAATTAAGGCCACTGGGGTGGGCCCTAATATAGTCTGACTGGTATTCTTATAAAAGGAGGAGATTAGGACACACAGAAATACCAGAGGTACCTGTGCAGAGGAAAGAACGTGTGAGGACTTAGCAAGGGTGCAGCCATCTGCAAGCCAAGGAGACCTCTGAGGATTCCAATCCTACCTGCACCTTGATCTTAGACTTTTCTGGAACTGTGAGAAAATAAATTTCTTGGTTTAAGCCACCCAGTCTGTGATATTTTGTTATGGCAGCTCTGGTAAACTAATACAGATTTTAAATGTCAATAAATGTCAATGTTTAAGCTTTGACAAAATTTTCTAAAGGGAAGTATAAAAGGTCATTTTCTTTCTTTTCAGAGCCTGATGATGGCAGGAGGGGTAAGCCGGCTGCATGGGGATCATGATGCAATGCCGATGCAGGACAGAGAGAAAGTAGATCTCTTCCATTTCTTTTTTTTTTTCTGTTGAGTTGAATGATCTTCAAACTGAAAATGAAAGAAAGGTCATTGGAAATAAAGGCCAAAGATGAGTGACAGGATTATAGAATAAGTCTTAGCTGTTCTAAAGAAGGACGTATTATGTACCCCCACCCCCAAATTCATATGTTGAAGTCCTAACCCGACAGTGTCTCAAAATGTGACCATACTTGGAGATAGGGTCAAAGATGTAATTAAGGTTAAATGAGGTCATTAGCGTGGATCCTAACCCAATATCTGATGTCCTTATAAGAAGAGGAGATTAGGGCACAGTAAGACACAGACGGAAGACCACGCGAGAATACAGGGAGAAGGTGGCCATCTGCAAGCCAAGGAGAGAGGCCTCAGAAGTAACCAACCCAGCCAACACCTCGATTTCAGACCTCCCGTCTCCTGAAATGTGAGGAAATACATTTCTGGTGTTTGATCCACCCAGTCTATGGTAAGTTACGGCAGCCCTGCAGGGCTCATCTGGCTCAGACCTAACGATTGCTTTTGGTGATATTTATGGGGCACAGATAACAGCCTAAATACAAGACGACAGAAACGCGGCCCAGCAGACTATGCTTAAAATAGAAATGGGGTATCTGGACCAATTGGAGTCTGCAGTGGGATGCGGTTACTAAAACAGTCAAATGCAACATGAGGCTCCAGGCAGAGTGGTGGGCAACATTTCCCACGTTGCAGCAGTCAGAGCACACTTCGAGTACTGTAAAAAGACACAGACAAGCCAGAACACATTTAGAGAATGGCCAAGGTGTGGAAGGAACCAGAAACCATGCCATTATGCGACTGTTGAAGGAAGTGCCTGTTTTACCTTGTGAAGAGAAGACTCTAGAGGAAGGAGTAGCATGAAAACCGCTGGCAAATTTGTAAAGATCTGAAGTGTGGAAAAGAATTATTCTGCTTGGTCACTGGGGATACAAGGATATCTGAGTGGGAGTTTAAAGGCGGGGGATGTGAGCTTTAAATGGGATAAGAACATTCTAGTAACCAGAAATGCCCAAAGATAGAATGCACAGTCTAGAGAGCCAGTGAATATCTCACAAATGGAGACACTTGAAACTAGGATGGGGATGCTGTTGTAGGAATTCCAGCAGACAAGTGGTTGTTGGTTCCTTCCCCAACTTTGTAGGGTTATAACTAGGGATGTTCCTGCATTTTCTGCTTGGAGGATCTGGAAGATACCTCAGGGCAGGAAATGGCATTAAATGCAGAACAGAGCTACTGGCTGAAAAGCAAAAAGCCATCAGGATCTCTCAGTAGTGAAGGAACCAGAGAACACGCAGGCAATGTCCATCATTCTGACGCAATTAGCAGCATAATCATCTTCCCCCAGGAACATCTTGACCAGGGAATGTGTCGGTGTGGTGAATTTCAACAGTGGAAAGAGAAACTGCTAAATCTAAGAACTTTAATTTTTATAGATTATGATCTCATCTCTACAATTTTGAATTTCATGCTCGATAAAAGTCCCTCACTGTTTTTTTTTTTTTTTTGAGACAGAGTCTCGCTCTGTCGCCCAGGCTGGAGTGCAGTGGCGCGATCTCGGCTCACTGCAAGCTCCGCCTCCCGGGTTCACGCCATTCTCCTGCCTCAGCCTCCCGAGTAGCTGGGACTACAGGCACCTGCCACCACCCCCGGCTAATGTTTTGTATTTTTAGTAGAGACGGGGTTTCACCGTGTTAGCCAGGATGGTCTTGTTCTCCTAACCTCGTGATCCGCCCACCTCGGCCTCCCAAAGAAAAGTCCCTCACTCTTAAACTAAAACTGCCTTCTCCTTCCCAGAGCTGGCTTCATGGGCATGCAACCCTGGGAAGTCTCACAGGCCCTGCGGTGGGAGGAGCCCCAAGCTTGTTTTAACGCTCTGCCATTGCCATCTTAAAATTCTTAATTTAATTTTTTTTTTTTTTTTTTTTGAGATGGAGTCTCGCTCTGTCGCCCAGGCTGGAGTGCAATGGCACAATCTTGGCTCACTGCAACCTCCGCCTCCCAGGTTCAAGCGATTCTCCTGCCTCAGCCTCTGGAGTAGCTGGGATTACAGGCATGAGTAACCACGCTCGGCTAATTTTTGCATTTTTAGTAGAGATGGGGGTTTCACCATGTTGGCCAGGCTGGTCTAGAACTCCTGACCTCAGGTGATCTGCCCACCTGGGCCTCCTAAAGTGCTGGGATTACAGGCATGAGCCACCAGGCCCGGCCTTAAAATTCTTAATAATGTAACAAAGGGTCTCACGTTTGCATTTTGCAGTGGACTCTGCAAGATTTGTAGCTTTGGACCACGTTTCTCTTTGCATTCAGATACCTTCTTTTTTGCCTTATTTGCTCATGCAGACCTGGAACAAATACAGAATTGCGGTGGGTAAATGCGGTGTAGAAAGTGAACAACTGGGTTTGTCCTGTCACTTTAGACTTTTCCCTGCTGTCCCAACTCACATCACTTACTGGCTGTTAGATTTGGGAGTTCATTAGCTTCACTTTCCTGATGTATAAATAGGAATAATAATAGTAACAGCCTCTTTGGCTTTTGTAAGAAGTAAACGACATGAAGCGTACAAAGAAATACTGCATGACAATAAATATTTGTCCTTATTTGTTGAGGACATCCAAAGGACATTCAGGGGCAAAAGTAATCCAAGAGTCAAGACTGAATGCCTAGTGCGGGAAAAGACACACAAGACAACATTTAAGGGAACTGGTACAGAAATGACTTCCCAGGAAGTCTGTAACCCCGCTGGCTGAGCCATCCTTCTCGGCCTAGGCACCCTTCTCAGCGCAATGAGCAGGGGAGAGAAGGCAGGCTGCAGTGCAGCCCTCGGAAGGGCCAGAGCACTCCCTGGCTTCAGTCCTTCGCTGCAAGCCCTGTGTGGAGTGGGCTGTGGCTTGGTAAATAAATGCTACTTCAGGTCAAGAGCAGGGGATACATCTGAGCAGTTCTAGAGCATTCTAAACTATCTGGACACTAACTGGACAGTGGGCGGTTTGTGTTTAATCCAGGAGAAAGTGGCATGGCAGAAGGTTCATTTCTATAATTTAGGACAGACACGATGAAGAACAAGGGCAACGTTTGAGGTCAGAAGTCCTCATTTACGGGGGTCGAATACGAATGATCTCTCCTAATTTTTCCTTCTTCCCCAATTCAGACGGATGTTACATCCCTGCTTAACAACAAAAAAAGACCCCCCGCCCCGCAAAATCCACACTGACCACCCCCTTTAACAAAACAAAACCAAAACAAACAAAAATATAAGAAAGAAACAAAACCCAAGCCCAGAACCCTGCTTTCAAGAAGTAAATGGGTTGCCCGCTTCTTTGCCAGGTCCTGCGCCTTTCTCCTTTGGTTCGTTCTAAAGATAGAAATTCCAGGTTGTTCGTGGCTGCTTTTGACGTTGGGGGTTAAAAAATGAGGCTATTGCTGTCTCAACAAGCAAAGAAAATCCTATTTCCTTTAAGCTTCACTCGTTCTCATTCTCTTCCAGAAACGCCTGCCCCACCTCTCCAAACCGAGAGAAAAAACGAAATGCGGATAAAAACGCACCCTAGCAGCAGTCCTTTATACGACACCCCCGGGAGGCCTGCGGGGTCGGATGATTCAAGCTCACAAGGACGAGCAGGAGCGCTCTCGACTTTTCTAGAGCCCCAGCGTCCTAGGACTCACCTTTCCCTGATCGTGCATCGTCCCTCTCCTGGCCCCAGACTCTCCCTCCCACTGTTCACGAAGCCCAGGTGGGCCGTCGGCCGGGGAGCGGAGGGGGGCGCGTGGGGTGCGGAGGGCGGCGCCAAGGGCGCTGCACCTGTGGGCGCGGGGCGCGCGGGCCCCTCCCGGCGCGAGCGGGCGCAGTTCCCCGGCGGCGCCGCTAGGGGTCTCTCTCGGGTGCCGAGCGGGGTGGGCCGGATCAGCTGACTCGCCTGGCTCTGAGCCCCGCCGCCGCGCTCCGGCTCCGTCAGTTTCCTCGGCAGCGGTAGGCGAGAGCAGCCGGAGCAGCGCGCGCGGGGGCCCCCAGAGACGGCGGCGGTGGCGCGGGCAGAGCAAGGACGCGGCGGACCCCACTCGCACAGCAGCGCACTCGGTGCCCCGCGCAGGGTCGCGATGCTGCCCGGTTTGGCACTGCTCCTGCTGGCCGCCTGGACGGCTCGGGCGCTGGAGGTGGGTGCCGCGCCTCGGAAGGCGGGGGGAGGCGGCACGGTGGGGACCCGATACCACCCAAGACCTTAACCCAAGTCTTTAATGCAGAGAAGCCGGGGGTCCGTCAAGGGGACCCCTCTCCTCTCCGCCCCCGCTTGCGGACGTCCAGCGCATCCGCGCTTTCGGCCCAGCCCTGCCCCAGGGACTCGCGCTCCGGCCCGCGGACAGGGAGCGGGCGAGGCGCTGGTCTCCCTGGTTCCGCGCCAGCCCGGGGCGAGAAGGGTAGGGGGCGACCCTGAGCCCAGACCCCGACTCATTCCCTGCGTCGGAAGCGGGGGCCAGGGGAGGCGAGAGACATTCAGACAGGGGGGAAGGGGGAAGGAGCACGTGGGGAAAACCGAAAACCCAGCGTCCCTGAAGCCAGTCCTCTGCTGTTGAATCGTTGCCCTTTCCTTTCTCTCGGGCCCTGGGGAGGAGGAGTCGGAGTCGGGACAGCCCAGAAAGCTAGGGGCCCCTCGCTTTTCCCTGCGTTCTCCGCCTCGTTTCACCTTCTCCTCTCACCCCCATCCCCCTTCCTTGCTCCAACCTCCTTTCGCGGCTGCTGGCGGCGGCCGCCTGGGTGCGACCCTAGCCCGAGCCGGCGTCGGGGTCGCGCACCGCCTTCCATAGGCAAACTTTGTGCATTTCCGCGTCTCCCTTTTGTGTAAGTTGCGAGAAATGGGAGGGGTCGGAGACCCATAGCCACCCCGCGCCTTCCCCAAGCGTGGACGCCCCGGGAGTTCGCTCGCACCCTAAGCTTCTGCCTGAGAGGCAGAAGGTCCCCGGGAACAAAAGCCGCGACACCCCGCCCTCGCCTTGGGCCGAGCCGCGTTAGTCTCAGTGCGCCACCGAGGCTCCCGCCCGGTTCCCTTCTCGGCGCTCCGCGTCCGCCTCAGAGGGGGCAGAGACGCTGTCGGGGCCTCTGGCGGAGCCTCGGGGCCCCTCTGCTTCCCACCCTCGGATCACCTCCGAGGCTTAATTCTGTGCTGGGCTGTAAAGTCCTTGGCGGGGAGGAAATAAGGCGGAGAGTGGGATGTGCGTCTGGAAAGGGCAGTGGCGGATGGTGGGGAGGCGCGGGCTCTGTCCTGTGCATCCAAGGAGGCGTTTGTCTGATTAAGGCGCGGCCTCTTTCCTGGCAGCTCTGGGGACTCTGGTTTAGTTCCCCTGGGGGCACAGGATGCTGGGGAGGGTCCGACGGGTCTTTTTTTTTAGGGTGCAGATAAAAGAGTCGAATTGAGTGAAGATTAAGACGGAGAAGATGGCGCCTCTGCAGTGCAGCAAAGAAAAGCTGTGTGGAGGCTGCAGCCTAGTGAAATCCACCCACCACTAGGTGTATAACAAGTCTTCCCCATTCATCCAACTCTCGAACATTCAGCTAACGCCTGTGCACAGTGACTGTTTTTCTTTACATCTGAAGATGCTTAGAAGTTGTTTGCATGACAATTGGGCCAGAGGAGGTTGTATTTCACTTCGTTTGGGTTCGTGTTTGGCATCTTAACGTTTGCAACCTTCATTCCCCCTTTTTCCCCTCTTTTCCCCCAACCTCCTAGTAATTTTCCAAAAGAAAAAAAGCAATTTCCGGACAGATGTTTTCCTGTAATTTCACTGAGGCTGTACGGACTATCACACCATTAGGTTTTTAGTTTCTAATTTCCAAGGTCATTGAACTTTTTTCTCTTCTGATTTTTACCCACAAGTGGCTCAGGAATCACCTTAGGGCTAGTTAAGACAGGTTGTTTTAAGAGTTAAAGAATTTCGTTTTCCATGTTTTAAAAAAATGCACTTAACTAAGAGAATTCTGATTTCTCTCATGACTTACATTTATTTGTAGAATTATTCCAGTTTTCCCGAATGGTCTTACTACAGATTAAAAACCATACATTTAAGGAATTAAAAGCATGTGATAACCGTATTTTTGAAGCTTTTGTCAAAACTTAAATATGTAACTTTGTTGAGCAGTATTTCTTTCTGTATAAAAAGAGGAAGCATGTAGGCAGATTCGAATTTAGTTTTTGGTCTGTTTAATTGCATTAATTTGCTCTTTCTGCCATCTTTTGGGACCTTTTCACTAGCTATTGTTAACTCCTTTAAAGGGTGGAGGTGAGATTCACATCATGCCATTTTGCGAAGTGTTGGTAGAAGGGTAGGTAATTCAGTCTACTGAGGTTTGAGGGTGGTTTATCTGGTTCTCTCTGTGTCCACTGAAAAGATGTAATTACGAGTTGACTGTCTTTTATAGAGCTTAGAAAATAGGTCTGCTGCAGGTGGCTGTAGAAAAGAAATGAATAAGGGCAATGATAATGGGGCCTTGGCTGTCGGGGGAAACACGGTTATTATCTGGGTTGATGATTTTGGCTGGTATGTTGATAGAGGTGTGAGTTTAACAAACCCTAATCTGTATGATGTTTCACTACCCTAATATTTATTTATTTATTTATTTTTAAATCTAGCTTCGTCTTAAGTTTTATTTCCCTCTGTTGAGGGTTTAACCTAGTCACAATCATCTTACCTTTGTGGTAGTGCTAATTTATAGTTTATGGAAACCTGCTGCTACTGACTAGTACCTCCCTAAAGGTAGAAGCCGACACACAGAATAGTAAAGCTTAGGTTTGATGGTGATCTGTAAGGAGTCACGGTTCTTGCTAATCGGTGAGAAACCATGGTAACTGGCAGACTGCAGAAGCTTTTCTCTTGTCACCGTAACCAGCAGAGGCTCCTGAACGACATTTGCAAGGCTATTAGTACTGCGGAGAAGTTATTAGATGGAATAATACTGGTCCTGACTGAGGAATGAAAAGGAACATGCAAGTTCACGAGGTTAAATGAGGAATGGCTGATTCAAAAAAATTAAAAAGAAATAATGTGATCAACAGTATTGGTTTGAAGGAGTGGGAGAGGTTATCTTTATGTTGTCTTGTTGCTAGAGGATCTCTATTTTATGTTACTGTTTTTTGCATACTAGAGTCTTCTACAGATATTTGTATGAATGTTGTCAGTCATTCTGGAAATAAGCAGAGCTATTACTTGCATTTCACGTGGCCACTGAACTATCAGTGAGAAGTGCATTAAATTCAGTAGAAATGTACATTGTTTTCTGCAAATTGTATTACCTTGAGAATCTTACAAAGCATCTTTCATTAATACGTTTCTTTTAAAATCTCTATCAATTACAAATGTAAAGATAAACCTGTACAGATGCATTTTAAATTTAAAGCTTCCAGAATGTAAGGTTTAGTTTGACTGTATACCTCATTACCTCCCCTTCCCTCCTCCCTCCCCTTACTCCCAGGAAGTTTGCAGGGTAAATAAAATATGCATGTGATAGTAAAACAAAGTGGAATGTACTAAAATACCATAAGGAAAATACAGATTAAGTATGCTGAGTAAATATGTTACAGAGAAAACTTCCTGTATTTAAAAAGTTTAGAACAATGGGATGAGATAATAGTAATCCTGGAGCATTTCCTGGTAGTAAATTTCCAGCCAGGTTTATATCCCAGGTCTGGGGATTGGAGGTTAAGTTTTTGCATATACAATATTTGTTTACATTCCTCTCTGCCTCTCCCAGACACACACACACACACCACACACACACACACACCCCCCTCACACACACACACCCCTCACACCCCTCTGTCTGTCTCTTTTCTGTCTTTCTCTGTCTCTCTCACTTGAGTGACAGATGCTGGTGCAGGGTACTCTCAACAGGAGTAGGGAATTCGAAATAAGGAGTTGAGAGGTCAAAGGTAAGGGGCTGAATGCAGGACCAGAGAGCTTCAGTAGCATCTTGATAGACGGAGTATGAGATGAACAAAGTGATTCCCTGAGTGGCAACGAGGAGGATAGGGAAAAATCACATTTTCTGTTTATGTTTTGTTTTTGTCTGGTGGTTTTCAGCCTCTCTCTGTTTCACTTGACTATGCTTGATTATGAAATCTTTTTTTTTTTCTTTTTTTAATTTAAAGATCTCAACTGGCTTTGTTGTGATTCTACATTCAGGCAACACTATTCTGTAAAATAGTATAAATGTTCCGATCAGTTGAACAGAGGAGATTGGCTTTGTAGACAGAAAAGGGCTGAAGAAAACAGAAACAAAAACATCTTTTCCTTTTCATAGTGAGAGCTCAGATGCAAATATATGGAGTGGGAATGGATGGGAAATGCCGTCTTTTGCAAACCCTTGGAAACGCTGTCACCCTGTGGGTCTCACAGCCAGTGTACAGATACACCCTCATGAGTGGGTGGGGGAAGACAGAAGGTGGCTGGGGAAGGAATGAGCACACCCCAGAATGAGTAGCAAGTTTAATCAATAAAATATGTATTTCTTTTTTTATTGTTGTATAAGAAGAAAAGCAGACAGAACTCAAACTCTGAAGCTGATTTTGCAAGTGAAAAGCTTAGTAAAGGGGGAAATGTTATGTAACTATTTCTTCAGTTTCGTGTGGATGGCTTAAGAAATAACCATTACTGTGAGGACACTAGTATTTTTCTTGGGGAAAAAAAGGTTTGGCAAATTTTCCTCTTTAGATTAATCTTGGTTAATAGATATGCTTGAGTGGTACCTCTTCAGAAGTAGAAATCTAGCAAAAACTGGAGTACAATGATTGCTCTAGGAATAAATTCACATACTTAAATTTAAAAGCCTGGATATATTCATTAATTAATAGCTTTATGAAAAAGGGATGCTTAATAGATTCGCTAGCTGAGTATTCAAAGAGGGCCACAGAAGTCTCAGGTTCACATATATTAAATCTGCTGAAATAGAAACCTAAGAGATCGTTTTATTTAGGTTTATTTTGTGTGGCTACATGTTGAAGAAACATGCAATAGAGATTTAGCTTCAACCTTGTGAGACTCACAGTATCTTACGAAAGAAGATAGTTAAAATGGGGAAGATGAGAGGTTTTTAAAAATCTCACCTCTATAGAAAGAACCAGAGTTGTTCTGAATTTATAATGTTGATTTTGATGCCAGGCGTGATGTTAGGCCGATAACACTGAGTCATGGAGTGTTTCTCAGGTATGTAGAGAAGGCAGCATTGCACACTAATCAGGAGAGTTTGGACCAGGGCAGGAATGGATGGGCATAAATTCTGTCCTTGTCTCTTGAGCTAGTGACCATGGGCAAGTTTCTGTGCCTCAGTTTTTTCCTTTGTAAAATGGGATGAGTATTTCTAGTTACTGAGGATCGAATTAATATCTATGTTAAATGCTTGAAACAGTGTGTGAGTTAATATATATGTAACCTGATGGCATAAGCATAAGCACTGTGTGTTAGTTGCTACTGTGTACGGTGGTGATGTTGATGTACAATGCGTATATGTAAGTTTCCCCGCATAGTTGAAAGTTAAAAACCTATATGATGTTTCACTTATTAAGAAATTACTTATTGGCCAATTAAGACTATTGCAGGAAATTGGCAGATTGTTGCCTGTGAGTTTGATCTAAATTTAAAAAGCACATGGTGTCTCAGATACAATTTTTAGAATACATGTTATAAAATTTCATTTATTAAATATGTATTGTGTATTTCAATTGGTTTTTTGAAAAATGAAAATAATTCATGCTCATTGAAAAATTTAAAACAGTACAGAAATGTGCAAAAAGCATAAGCACTTTTTTACACAAATGGGAAATACCTAGTTTTTTTTTTTTTTCTTTTTTTCCACATAACATGGATGTAGACCTTTTTTTTTTTTTCCAGACAGAATCTCCCTCTGTCACCCAGGCTGGAGTGCAGTGGTGCCATCTCGGCTCACTGCAACCTCTGCCTCCTGGATTCAAGCGATTCTCCTGCCTCAGCCTCCTGAGTAGCTGGGATTATAGGTGCTCGCCACCACGCCCAGCTAATTTTTGTATTTTTTAAGTAGAGATAGGGTTTCACCATGTTGGCCAGGCTGGTTTCAAACTCCTGACCTCAAGTGATCTGCCCACCTCGGCCTCCCGGAGACCTATTTTTAATGTTGTACACACTGGCACCTTGCCACAGATGTCTAATATTGAGCAAGTTTATACACTGGCTTGATTATTAACTATTAGTTGGCTATCAGCTATGTGCAAGGAACTGTGAACAAACTTGGTTTAGTTTTCAGCGGAATCTGTGCTAGCAAAACGAATAAACAGGCTTTGCCAATCTGGGTAGAAATGGAAGATTTCAAATGCCAGCAAAAGAATTTTGGTCCTAATATGGAAGCTTGAAGTTATGTTCACCCAAGGACAGGGAAACCAAAAAGCAGATTGCTTGAGAATGCGGCATTTCTCTAAGAAGTTAGTTTCAAAATAAAATGAATTTGTTTTGTTGTTGTTGTTGTTGTTTTTGTTTTTTGGTTTTTTGGTTTTTTGGTTTTTTTTTTGAGACGGAGTCTCGCCCTGTCGCCCAGCCTGGAATGCAGTGGTGCAATCTTGGCTCACTGCAATCTCTGCCTCCCAGGTTCAAGCGATTCTCCTGCCTCAGCCTCCCGAGTAGCTGGGATTACAGGCGCGTGCCACTACGCCTAGCTAATTTTTGTATTTTTAGTAGAGACGGGGTTTCACTATGTTGGTCAGGCTGGTCTCGAACTCTTGACCTCGTGATCCGCCTGCCTCGGCCTCCCAAAGTGCTGGGATTACAGGCGTGAGCCACCGCGCCCAGCTGCAATAAAGTGAATTTGTATAACCAGGCATGTTATGGTTGTTACATCTTTAAAACTTTATAGTGATCTGCTGTTTAATTGAAATTATATATTTTTTTAAAACATCAGCATATGTTGCTCAAAAATAAAAGGTTTTTAGCTTCAAAAGCAGGCCAAGGATATTTGAAAGCCTTGAGTGTATGAAACTGGTGATACTGTGGTTAAATGATGATTAACACAGTGAAAAATCAAGAAGCAGAGTCCCAAAGAATTTACATGGGTTTTTGTTAACCAGCTCATGTAATTATAATTGTCCTGTCCAACTAAAGAGAAGAAGACAAGAAGTGGGTTCACATATGAGGATGTGTAATGACAGAAGCTGTATTTGTGATAAACATCCTGGTTACAGTAGATACAGTGAGGAGTGATTAAGATGGTTCCAGAAGCAGGAGTGGAGGGTCCATGAGCAGGGATGAGGAATAAATAGGACAAACATTTTGGAAAAGGGAAAATATGAATAAGCCTGTTTTGTAAATGAATGGATCCTGATGAATGAAGTGCAGTGATTCCTTAAGGCCTTATTAATGATGGACCCAAAACAGTGTTTGAATCTCCTAATTTCCAGATGGTTCCTCTCTTTTTTTCTTCACAAAGTCAGAAGGTTTTCTAATGAGAAATTTGATTCAACAAGAATAATTGTCACTTCTTTTGTTTTTTGGTGATTTTTTTTTTTTTTTTTTTTTTGAGACTGAGTTTCACTGTCACCCAGGCTGGAGTGCAGTGGCGTGTCTTGGCTTACTGCAACCTCTGCCTCCTGGGTTCAAGCAATTCTCATGCCTCAGCCTCCCGAATAGCTGGGTTTACAGGCATGTGACCTACCACGCCTGGCTAATTTTTGTATTTTTTTTTAGTAGAGACAGGGTTTCACTACATTGGCCAGGGTGGTCTCGAACTCCTGACTTCAAGTGATCCACCCACCTAGGCTTCCCAAAGTGCTGGGATAACAGGTGTGAGCCACTGCACCTGGCCAATTTTTTGGTGATTTTGATAGGAATTTTTTTTTTTTTGCCTGATTCTTTTTTTGAGAGAATCTAATAATTTGTCTCTTATTTAATAATTTGGCTTTCATTTAGCTTCCAGAAAGCCACATACTATCTTCATTGAAAAATGTAAGGCATCCTAGATGATAGAGACTGATAAATTACTTTTCAGCTATAAAGGATACTTATGAGAATAAGAGATCTGTTGCATAAAGAAAGGTCATTTGTATTAAGTGAAGAAATGCATTATTACTCTTGTTGCTTTGCTAAATTTCAAACCTTGAATGACTAATATATTTTGACCCCCTGGAGATATTTTGCAGGAAGAAAAATGAGAGGTTTAATCCTACTGTTGAGATAGACTTACGTGTTTTAGACCTGCCCCTCACCCCAAGTTACTACAAACTCATTTGTTTAGTTTTTCCTTGTCTGTGTGTGCTTGTTATTTCACAGTAAAATTAGTGAGACAAAATAAATTTAATTTTTAAGACCTTATCCATTAACGGTTGATTCATCTTAAAAAAAGGACTCGTTATATCTACTCCTACTATTGGATGAATTTTCAAAAGCATATTTATATTGTGTTTGGTTTTGTTTGTTTTCGGGACAAGTCCTCACTCTGTCACCCAGGCTGAAGTGCAGTGGTGTGATCTGCAGCCGTGGCCTCCTGGGCTGAAGCCATTTTCCTGCCCCAGCCTCCAGAGTAGCTGGGACTACAGACATGTGCCACCACATCTGACTAATTTCTTAAATGTTTTGTAGAGATGGGGTCCCCACTATGTTGCCCAGGCTGATCTTGAACTCCTGGGCCTCAAGCGATCCTCCTACCTCGGCCTTCCAAAGTGCTAGATAACAGGTGTGAGCTATTGTGCCTGGCCAACGTTGTTTTTATAAATATCATTACTCAGTTATTTTGTTTATAATTGAATTGATAGGCTCATAGAATAAAGATGGATAAGCACTGTTTCTTAACTGTATTTATTGATTTTTTTCATCTTTCAAAAAAATCCTCATCTACTTCAAAGATTAAGCCTTTAAAACTGATGCAAAGTTTTTGAAGTCTTAGCTTAAGTCTTCAGAGACTAACATTAAAACCCATCATATGAAAAGTCATATGTAATAGCAAATATTCTCCATCCTGATGCTCTCAATTGCTTATTATAGTTTAACACAAATATAATTTTGTCATTACAGTAAATTAATTTGAGGATATACCTGAAGAGTACCTAAGAAACTCCCATAGAAATGTGAAAATATGCAGACTGATTATTCTAAGAATAATTAATCATAGATACTTACATCTTAAATTGATTAGCAATTTAAAATTTAAACCAAATTTCTGTAGAAATTAGCTTATTTTCATACACAAAGAAACCTAGATTATTAGGGGTACAACCAAGAAAGGCCACTCCTTCATTTCACAAAATTTTCGACGTCCTTGCCCCCAAGAAGGTAGACAGAATAAAAAGGAGGAAGGAAGTGACTTGGAAAAAATTAAGTTGGGTAAGGAATATAAGAGAATGCTACGTAGAAGGATGTGTGTTGTGAATGTGATAGTGGCTGTAGTATTGTCAAAGTTCTCTGATCATTTCAGTACGTGAAGGTAAACTTAGATAACTGGGGGAAGGAACTATGTATTTACTGTAATACAAAGAATAATTGTAGACAGAAGATCTACTTTGGGTGATTAAATATTGAAAACACAAGTGGGAGAGAGAAGTTAGTGTTGATTGTGATCACACACTTTTCTATACAGTAATTTGTTTGATCACTCATGATAATGCCTTACATTTTGTATGTACTAAATAAATGAGTACTCTAGAAATTCTATGTGTGGTGATAATGAATTACGTTCAGATTGAAGATTCGAACAGCTGTGCGACCTTCTCTTACGTTTAAGAAATTGTGAACAAGCATAGAGGGAAGATTAAAGCCTTTTAAATAAGATTCTTGTTTTTCAGCCTCTTTTTGGAACATTTTATTGTGAAAAAGTTTCATAAATACTGTCAATATATCATGTTCAGTCATTTGCAACTGTATTTCAAAAATTCAGTTGGCCTGCAAAAAAAAAAAAAAAAAGCCTCATTCTTGAAATATTTCATCCATGCCCTGATTGATTGGGACACTTTCAATAGAGGGTGCCTAAACATAATTTTGTGTGAAGAAGATAGTAGAGTTTGGAAAGAAAGAAAATGTGTATTGGAATTAAATTTAGTGGCATCAAAATGAAAATTTCCCTGTCATTGTCTTTTTTTTTTTTTTGGCTCCTTTTTTGGCCATTTTACAGCTAGTGTTTAGTGTGACGAGGATCAAAATTGGCCCTTTAAAAAAATATATTGAATTCTATTATCTCTGTTATCTAAAAGAATTGTATTTTTCAATTTGAAGGGCTTGAAGCCAATATTACTATATACCATTAACTTGACAGGAATTGAAAATCTAATTGAGGTCATTATGATTAGCCTTGTATCTTGCTAGTGTTTTCTCAATCTTATTTTGAATGTTTTGTGTCAAGTGTTAAATCCTCTTATACCACAGAATCCAGAACATTTAAATCCAACAAAAGTAAACTGAATATAAAAATTCTATGGTTGTTGTGGAGGGGCGTTCTTGGCTAACCCATAGGGTGTTTGAATGTAAAGGCAGCTTACAGAACTGCTGCTAGTTGAATTGTGGAGGGTTTCACTTTTAAGAGTACATTTGAGACACAATTGCAATTTTGGAATCACTTGTTCCTGCTTGTTCAGTGAAATAGGAGAGGGGGGAATTCCTGAGGGAAGCTGGGAGATTTCCAGGTGATGATGGAATAGCCATGTGAGTATTTGGCTGAAACAGAGTAGAAGCAAAGTCTGTTGGACAGAGGTGGCCTTAACACTGAGTATCAATCAGCATGGCCATTAGAGCTGTCCAGGACAAACATAATGAATGTCGTGGTGGCAGAGAGGGTATACTTAAATGAACAAAATTGGAGGCTGACTTTCCTTGTTTCTTGGTAGTTCCTTTCTTCGTATTTGCTATTTGAATATTTCACTTCACTTTTGTGAGCTAGACTCAAAGGTTAAATTTATATCATTGTGAATTTTCTGGGTCATATTGTAGGGACACAGATGGGAAGCATCCCTTCAGTTTATTGAGAGTATTTCTTATGCGCATGTGTTTTTAATTGTATTTATTGATTTAATAAATAGCCGATGAGATGAGAAAAAATATTAGTGTCTTTTTGTTGCAGAGAAAAAGACATTGGATGCATTCTTAGAGTTTATTATCACATGTGAAGTTATTTAGATTTACAAAGCAATCCTGACATGTTGACTTCATTGCTCGTTTGCTCATTTCTATCAGAGGTTGAACACAAAACCAAGCCTAAGCCCGTGATTCTTCTGTGCGCAGATGAGGGGGAAGGTTTAATGCAGAATGTTTAACTGAATATTTGGATTGTGCATTCACCCGTTATGTTTCTACTGCAAGTTTTCTCAGGGCATTTGTGATTGACTTCTGTGATGTTGACACTTACTTGGAGTTAAGATGTTTAAAAAATTATTAATTTATGGCCTGGTGCAGTGGCTTATGCCTGTAATCCCAGCACTTTGGGAGGCTGATGCAGGCGGATCACGAGGTCCGGAGATCGAGTCCATGCTGGCTAACGCGGTGAAACCCTGTCTCCACTAAAAATACAACAAATTAGCCGGGCATGGTGACAGGCGCCTGTAGTCCCAGCTACTCAGGAGGCTGAGGCAGGAGAATGGCGTTAACCTGGGAGGCGGAGCTTGCAGTGAGCCATCGCGCCACTGCACTCCAGCCTGGGCAACAGAGCGAGACTCCGTCTCAAAAAAAAAAATTTACTGTCTTATTGTTTCTCTCATTTTGAATTTTTGAAATTATCATTCATTTTATGGACATATACTGCATGGATTCTGTGTTTCAGTTATGACAGGAGATCTAGAATCTGGGTGGGTCTGTGAGTAAATAGAAAGGTAGCTCAGTCTGTGCCTTGAGGAATTCCGCAGTCCAGTGGAGGAAGAAAGAGATGGAGAAATAATTAGGTACGGTGTGCCAAAGGCTATAATAGAGGAGGTACAAACTCTTCCCAGAGAAGGCGGGCAGCATTTGAACTAGGTTTCAAGTATGCGTGAAGGTGAACTGGGGTGGGGAGGGCTTCCCAGACAGAAAAAACAGCGAGGGTGTAGAGTTTCAAAGGAGGAAGCCCAGGGGTATATAAGTGAGAGAGACAGTGTGAAATTATAAATTTTGGATGCCCTTAATGAGTTTGAACTTCATTTTCTTAGCGATGGAGTACTTTTAAATGTTCCTAAAATGGGGACGAGGCATTGATGATCATGGTTCAGTTAGGTTTAGGAGCTTTTGTAGAAGTCCTTTTCAAGGTCTGCTTAATCTCATGGGCCAGATAGTGACACCTCGACGC
This sequence comes from Pongo abelii, assembly GCF_028885655.2. Lineage (NCBI taxonomy): Eukaryota > Metazoa > Chordata > Mammalia > Primates > Hominidae > Pongo > Pongo abelii. The sequence goes on along the minus strand of NC_072007.2, from coordinate 36,308,426 downwards.
AAGGGAGCGTGTAAATGTGCTCTATTAGCTGGGAGCATTGCTATCAGAAATAACATTTCCGGCTCTCTTAAGGATAAAGGACAGGTAGGATATTGGGTGGCAACTTGCATTCTGGGATGTAGAAGAAATACAGTACCATAAAGGGATAGAGGAAAATGGGTAGATTTAACGTTCTGAACCAAAGCAAAGATTCTCCATGAGCGATTAGAGTAGGCTTTTGGGATTTGTTTACCTTCCCTTATCTGCTAGCCAGCCACACAGGAAGCACATCTTTGTGGAGTGACAGAGGAGAAGGTAGGAAATGCTTTCTCATTTTTATGGTAGAAACATCCAAGAGCTGAGCCTTCATTCTGGCTGAGAGTTCTCTACATGGTTCAGACTTGCGTTCCTGGGAAGGCCTTCCAACCAGAGTGATGGAAGAAAGCAATGATTTCTGTGGCCGTGTATGGATAGCAGTGGCAGTCAGTTTACTCTCCCTGTTGGTTAACTATCTTTCGTTTGATCTAGAGACTTCCTCAAAGCAATTTTGTTGTGCTAGTTCTTTGAAAGCAACAGCAGACAAAACAAGCTTTGAGGTTTTTAGAAAAGAGCTTGATACTGAGCACCTCTTTTGAGCTAGATCTGTCTGTCATGCTGAACCTCTTTTCTCTGGCTGCGTAGCTTTTCAAATCTGTTTATGCTTGCTGGTGTTACTGAAACAGAATGGGAAGATCTATGAAAAAAGGAACATTGATCTTAATAAATTTATGTCAGTAAGAATGGGACTGCCATTTTAAAATTTATTTTAATTCCTTACCTATTTTCTTGTTCAATTATTCTAAAAGTGATTAAATGAAGATATGTCACAGAAAGTATGCGATGAAATCAAGATGTGGGGAAAACCTGCAGTTCTGAGTAGGCCTGATAGAATCATCATTGTTAGAGAGTATTTGGAGGTTTTGTAGTAGGGATTTTGTCTTCACTGAAATATTTAGTTGAAATATGTTCCAATAGTTTGACATATTACAGGATCTGTCTTAAAGAAATGTCTAAAATATGATTCCTCAGAAGCTGCTCTTGGTTTTATTTTCTGCTGTTGGTTTTACTTTCTAACATTTCATTTTGATCCCGCAGTTTTAAGAGTAATCAAAAAGGCTGGGCGCGGTGGCTCACACCTGTAATCCCAGCACTTCGGGAGACCTAGGTGGGTGGATCACTTGAGGTCAGGAGTTCAAGGCCAGCCTGGCCAACATGGTGAAACCCCGTCTCTACAAAAAATACAAAAATCAGCCGAGCGTGGTGGTGCATGCCTGTAGTCTCAGTTACTCGGAAGGCTAAGACAGGAGAATCGCTTGAACCCAGGAGGCGGAGGTTGCAGTGAGCCGAGATCATACCACTGCATTCCAGCCTGGGCAACAGAGCCAGACTCTGTCTCAAAAAAAGAGAGTAATCAAAAAGCTAGATTGTTTAAATCTTGGCATGTCTTCTTTAAAAAATGTTAAACTGTCAGGAAAATTATCACTTCTGGATACCACCTTCAGAAAAACACATGAAAATTTGTGCATGTCTCAAATAGCTGTTGATTTATGAAAAATTAGAAAGAGTAGTAATCAGATGTGTTTGAATGTATATTTCTGTCATATTACATTGCTCATATTTTTAAATTATACTTTTTTTCACCCGTGAAAGCCCATGTAGGTAAGTTTGAAAATTTTAATTATATTGGAATTTGAAAATTAAGTAAATCTCCTTTAATTCATGCATAATTTTCTAATAGTCATATAATTTGTATTATATAATTTGAGAAACTTGGTTCTAAAAAATTGTCTGCCAAAGAATGTATATTTCTGAATTGTGTTCTGCTTTCATACATCTGAAAATATTTGAGCTGTCATAACTGGCTATGCTTCAAACCCAGTCTGAAATGGGTGGCCTTTGCTGGCTTTGGATTGCATAGCTGGGGACTGTTGTTTGCTTTATCTGATTTAAAATAGTCAGTAGTTTATTTTGCAGGCAGTTAGATGTATACCTTTGCATAAAATCATTGAACTGAAAAAGTTGGCACTCCAAGAATATGTTGTGAGAAAAGAGAACTTGAGTACTCACTCTCGACTCACCTGAATCTTAATATTTTATTGATTAATATCTGTTGTATTTTTAAGTAAATAAGCTCTCTAGAAACTATCTCTGCTTCTTTGATCATTTAAAATATGTTAAACAAATTGATACAGATTGCAAAAATTAGTTGCAACATTCCTAGTTAGATATCAATGAAATAAAAATGGTCTATTCATACGAGTTCATTTTAGTTATTCCTACTAATATCAAATGTGTTTTAAAAAATGGGAGATTATAATCTTTTTATGAAGTAAATTATTACTTTATATATTTAATTCAAAGAAAACAAAATAGGCTACAAGTGCCTGCATAAAGGCACATCCACTTAGGATTATCGTTAAGGCCTACAGTTGATAATTAGGAATCAGTCATAGCGTAAATGAAGTGATATCTTTTTTTTTTTTTTTTTTTTTGAGACGAAGTCTCGCTCTGTTGCCCAGTCTGGAGTGCAGTGGCGTGATCTCGGCTCACTGCAAGCTCCGCCTCCCGGGTTCACGCCATTCCCCTCCCTCAGCCTCCCGAGTAGCTGGGACTACAGGCTTCTGCCACCACAACCGGCTAAGTTTTTCTGTATTTTTGGTAGAGATGGGGTTTCACCATGTTAGCCAGGATGGTCTTGATCTCCTGACCTCATGATCCGCCTGTCTCGGCCTCCCAAAGTGCTGGGATTATAGGCGTGAGCCACCGCGCCTGGCCAGATATCAATTATTTTTAGACCCAATGATATTTGCTGTTGATTTATTGTTGGTGCACAAAATAAGAAAACAAAAGCATGGTTTTAAAACAGCCCTTTATACATTCAGCCCTTTATACATTTAATATGGAAATGGTAACCTCCAGGTCTGTATTCCATACAGATTCCTGGGCTCATTTCATCTGCGAATTGCTCTGGGCTTCATGCATGCCCAGTACTGACTTCAAAGCAGAATTATCCAGTAGAGGTATAATGGGACCGTTAGATCTAATTTAAACTTTTCAAGTAGCCACATAAAAAAATAAGCAGATGAAATTAATTTTAGTCTGTCACTAAATTAAAAATGTTATTTCAACAGGTGGTCAATATAAAAGCTATTTATGAAAAACATTATTTTTTCATATTATGTCTTCAAAATTTTCACATTTCACATATTTATTTTTCATTTTATTATTACTATTTTTTTGAGATGGAGTCTCACTCAGTCGGTTGCCCAGGCTAGAGTGCAGTGGCATCATCTTGGCTCATTGCAACCTCCACCTCCTGGGTTCAAGTAGTTTTCCTGCCTCAGCCTCCTGAGTAGCTGGGATTACAGGCGTGCACCATCACACCCAGCTAATTTTGTTTATTTTTGGTAGGGATGAGATTTCACCATGTTGGCCAGGCTGGTCTTGAACTCCTGACCTCAAGTGACTTGCCCGCTTTGGCCTCCCAAAGTGCCGGGATTATAGTCGTGAGCCACTGCGCCTGGTTACATATTTCACATATTTTAATTCAGACCAGCTGCATGTCAAGTACTTAGTAGCCACAGATGGCTAGTGGCTACTGTATTGGACAGTGCAGCTCTAGGACAGTCTCTTCAACCTGCAGCTGTCTAGGAAGAGAATCATAGTTTATGGAACAGGTGGAATCTATAAGACCTCCTTTTTAAGCTTCTCCACTTTACAGATGAAGGAAGTAGTATCTGGAGATGTTGAGTTGTTCAAAATCACCCACATTTTAAGGCTCAAGAGCCCAATCCCTGTTCTCTGACTTGTAATCTCTTTCTTCATCACTTTCTCTGCTCCATGTTGCTGCATCCCCTTTAGTTACTAAGGTACTAATGTTAGGTTGTTGCTGTCAGTTAAATATTAAGCCAGGAGTTTAAGACAATCTGGTCCACTTGAAGGCATAGCCTGATTTGGACAAAACTTGTGGAGTAGGATGAATAGAGTTACCAGGCATATCTACGACCTCTCTGTGGACTAGTATTGTACATATATGAGATGATGTAGGGTCCAGTGATGAGTTCATCTTTTTCTGTTGTGAGCACTGTTGGAATAGGAATGGGGGGACCTTTTGGGACCCAGGATATGTGATTCTGAACCCTGAAATGTCAGATGCCCACTAAAAGGGAAGTGGGGAGATGGACATGTCATTACCTTACACATTTTATTGAGTGTATGGGTATGTAAACATGTACATATTATAAGGAATTGCACTTCATTTCTGGGCTTCTGGAAACACAGGTGTTAAGATTTCATTTACCTCCCCTTGTTCTGGAAGGGTTTTTGTGTGTGTGCCCATAGTTCTTACCCAGTTACGCTTAAAGTATGATACTTTTTGACAGCATAAGCCTAGTGCATTCCTGGCATGTAAAATAGTTATTTTCAGAATGTAAGCAAATGTGGAAAGCTTACTGCCTGACATGGAGGGTTGGAGAAGTGGGATTGGTGTTCTTTTGTTGTAAACTCATTTTTGTAAAATATTTGTTTTACAACATGAAGCATGCATGATGGATGAACTTTTAGAATTGAAAGTTATTTTTCATTTCATTCCTGAAATATTTACCAGCATGGATGTTGACTGAGTGCTTTGAAGAGAGTTTGCTTAGTCATATAACTTAGGTTTAATGATTTTTAGATTTAATTGAACTTAAAGTTTTCCTGTTTGATCCTCAGGACTTCTCATCTGTGGCAAGGCTTTACTCACAAAGGAAATAGCAACCTTGAAGTTAAGCGTGCCCTGTGTTTCTTTATATTCTGATGAAAATGATTGAAGTTTGCCAGTGCTGTGTCTGGGACAATGCTTAGAGGGTTCATGGCTTGTAGGAATGAATTAAAAGTACAAGGATATTGGCTGGGCATGGTGACTGTCACCTGTAGTCCCAAAACTTTGAGAGTCTGAGGTCAGAGGATTGCTTGAGATCAGGAGTTTGAGACAAGCCTGGGCAACATAAGGAGATCCCATCTCTATGTTTTTTAAAAAATTAAAAACAACAACAACAACAAGGTACAGGGGTATCTGCGTGTCCTTAGGCAGCTGTCTTATATACCTTTAAACTTAAAAAAATCCACCATTTTTAAAACAGTGTTTTCTGTTTTTTTTCTTAGTAAATATAAACAATAGGAACTGAGGTTTAGGGCTTAAAATTTTTGAGAGAATAATTTTTATTTCAGTAGCTTTTGGGGTACAAGCGGTTTTTTGTTACTTGGTTGAATTACATAGTGGTGAATTCTGAGATTTTAGTGCACTTAAGTAGGGTACCTTGTACCTAATGTATAGTTTTTTTTTTTATCTCTAGCCCCCCTATTACCATCCTCCTTGTGAGTCTCTAAAGTCCATTATGTCCCTCTGTATGCCTTTGCTTATTCCTAGTTTAGCTCCCACTTATAAGCTAAAACCACATATGGTTTTTGGTTTTCCAATTCCTGTATTACTTTACTTAGGATAACGGCCTCCAGCTCTATCCAAGTTGTTGCAAAAGACATTTTTGTTCCTTGTAATGGGTGAGTAGTATTCCGTGGTATATATATGCCACATCTTCTTTATCCTCTTATTAGTCGATGGCCACTTAGGTTGGTTCTGTGTCGTTGTATTTGTGAATTGTGGTCCTGTAAACATATGTGTACAAGTGTCTTTTTCATACAGTGACTTCTTTCCGTCTGGGTAGATACACAGTAGTAAGATTGCTGGATCAAATGGTAGATCTACTTTTAACTCTTTAGGAAATCTCCATAATGTGCCGGGCGCGGTGGCTCACGCCTGTAATCCCAGCACTTTGGGAGGCTGGGGCGGGCGGATCACAAGGTCAGGAGATCGAGAACATCCTAGCTAACACAGTGAAACCCTATCTCTACTGAAAATACAAAAAATTAGCTGGGCGTGGTGGCAGGCGCCTGTAGTCCCAGCTCGTGGCTGAGCTCATGCCACTGCACTCCAGCCTGGGTGACGAGTGAAACTGTGTCTCACAAAAAAAAGAAATCTCCATAATGTTTTCCATAGAGGTGGTACTAGTTTACATTCTGAGAGAGAATAAGTTTTTTTAAACTATGTTCAAGGTAGATTTTGAATTGGGAAAGAATTACATTCATTATAGGAAGCTTTTGAAAAATATATTTAAAAATATGCATAATCCTACCACCCACAAATGTCTGTATTATTATGTCATTTTCTAAACCATTTTTGAGATTATGCTATAGATTACATTTTATATCCTACATTTTATTTCTTAACATTAAATCTCATACTATTTTAAGTTCTTTGTACATGTACTGTTTATTGAATGGGTAAATCTGTTTAGGGAAACTGGAGCTATGTAGTTGTGGACATGTGCTTTTGTTTTGTTTTGTGTGTTTGTTTGTACATTTGCTTTTTAGCAATGTCTATTCAGATCCTTGGCCCTTTTTTGTTTGTTTGTTTGTTTGTTTTTTTGAGATGGAGTCTTGCTGTCACCCAGGCTGGAGTGCAGTGGGGCTATCTCAGCTCACTGCAAGCTCCGCCTCCCGGGTTCACGCCATTCTCCCGCCTCAGCCTCCCGAATAGCTGGGACTACAGGCGCCTGCCACCACGCCCGCCACCACGCCCGGCTAATTTTGTTTTTGTTTTGTATTTTTCATAGAGACAGGGTTTCACCATGTTGGCCAGGATGGTCTCAATCTCCTGACCTCGTGATCCACCCGCCTCGGCCTCCCAAAGTGGTGGGATTACAGGTGTGAGCCACCGCGCCTGGACAGACATGTGCTTTTTTATTTGGCATTTCTAGCCTGAACATAGGCCGGAAGTAGTGACTTAGAGAGGGATTGTTTGCCAAATATCAGGTAATATTTTAATTATTTATTATTTATTTTAATGTTCTAAATCAGGAGTCCCCAACCCCTGGGCCATGGACTGATACCGGTCTGTGGTGTGTTAGGAACTTTGCTGCACAGCAGGAGGTGAGCAATGGGTGAGTGAGCGTTACTGCCTGAGCTCTGCCTCTTATCACATCAGCAGGGCATTAGATGCTCATAGGAGCGCAAACCCTATTGTGAACTGCATGTAAGAAAGTGAGAGCTGGGTTGCACACTCCTTATTAGAATCTAATGCCTGATGATCTGAGGTGGAGCAGTTTCATCCCAAAACCAAACCACAAAATTGTCTTTCATCAAACCATTCCCTGGTGCCAGAAAGGTTGGGGACCACTGCTATAAATTGCTGCTATCAAGTAGTGTTACACATGGTGGTCTTTAACATAAAAAAAAAATGAAATGAACGTACACCATACAGATTAGCAAAAATAAGGAAAAGCTGATCTAGTAGTTCAAACAAGCAGTCCTCTTATTTAATGGTTCTGTGATTGCTTGTGTAGGCAGAAGCTTAACTGTAAGTTGTTGCATTGGACAGGCAAATGTAGCTGGAGCTGGAATGTAGATATTAGTGAAACTGTGATTTCAGTTTCCTGGAACCATTCAGTGGGAGCATGAAGTGGGTTACATGATTACACGGATATAAATAAAGCGTCCTCCTTCCCACTTCACTGCTGTTAAAGTCTCTCCTGATGTTATGTGGTGAAAAACAAGTCAAAAACATTAATTTTGTCAAGTTTCCAAAGATATAAGAATCTTTGACCAGAAAAGAGACAGTATTTATCTTCAAATTTAACAAATTGTGATGAAATGCTGCTGTTATAGAACCTTGTGTAAGGTCGTGGAGTCCATTCAGCCAGACACATGTAATTTTGATTATTAACTATTGTTTCTGTGGCCAGTCGGCCAGTTTTATGTTATTATATTTCACTGTTACAGGTTTTTGGAGCAAAGACAGTGTTGTTTATTGTTTACTTTAAAAAAGAAACACAGTCCTGTAACAACATAATGAGTAAATGTTGGTACTGTTGAAAACAGTAATAAAAACAAATTCTTATACTATCAACGTCACAGAAATTCTAGTTGTAAGAAAATATTGATATAATATGGAAATTCATTCATTTATTCAGTGCATTAATTGAACACCAACACTGTGCCAAGCATTGGGATAAAACCATGAAAGAGGCCAGCTTCCTGATCTCACAGAGCTTATACTTTGTTGGGTGGGGCAGAGAGCAAATCAATCTGTCTATCTGTCTGTCTATCTATCTATCTATCTATCTATCTATCTATCTATCTATCTAGATATGTCAGTCAGTATATTCTGTGCCACTTGGTTGTCAGTGCTACGAAGAAAAATTAAGCCAGTGAGGAGCTGGATAGAGACACAGTCTGGAAGGGTATGAAGGGAATCAGAATATGCTACCCCCAAATATGCCATTTTGGCGTAAGTACTAATTTGAGCCGAAGATCATCAAGAAATAGCAGGCCCAGGACAAGCTTTACCCCCTTTTTATAAAAATTTTGCTATGTGATGGTATCCTCCTTCCCCTCTCCATCCCTGGAGAGACCACTAGAGGTGGCACCATCGTCTGCAGAAACAAACCTTATTGAAATAACCCTTACCTTCTATTAGTTTCCCCCATATATTTACCTTCCCACACTTCCCCTGGAAGCCCTAACTCCCCTCTCCTTTAACTCCCCTCTGCTTTGTCTTGTGACTTTTCCACAGTTTATTGCTCTTTTTTAAAATGGTATGTATGCTCTCAGGCCTAACTGCTTCTTTTGGGTTTTTACTTTTCTGTGGAGCTCCCTCCTCTCCCTTCCCTCATGTAAAAATATTAACATTAAATAAAATTTATGTGTTTTTTCCCCTGCGAATCAGTCTTGTCAGTTTAATTGGCAAGGCCTCGGGTGCTGAACCTAACAGGGTAGAGAAGAAAGGTTTTTTTTCCCTTTTCTACAAGTATTAAAGCTGGAGAGAACAATACAGTGTAAAGGCTGTGAGGTGGGAGCATGCTGGGGTGTTGGAAGAAGCACATGAGCTTACAAACATTCCATCAATTTGCATACATTCCAAAAATTGTATGCAGTTTTTCAGTGATGATTCCCATTGATCAATCATTTATAAAAACTAATGGTGAGGGTCTTCCATACTCAGTTTACTCCTTTCTTGGAAAAGAATGTACATTTTAATCAAGATGATTTCATGAAAGACATTCTGTACTCCAAACATTTAAAAGAGCGTTTAGAGTATATAGCAATTCATCTTTTCTTCTGTATTTTAAAATTTAAGACAGGGAGAATTACTGTATTATACTTAGTTCAATTTGGTGGTGGTTTTGTCTTTTGGTTCCAGTGAAAAGAAATTGCATCAGTAACCTGGCGGTCAACCGTGCCATATTGTTTGTGATTTATTAGTCTGGAATAAATAACTGTATGTCTGGCATATGTAAAAATAGTTTGCTGAGAGGCCTCCTTGGTTGTGGCAATAGTAATACTAATTACCAGGTACTGTATATAGCTCATTCTATGAACCAGGCCTTGTTGGAAAGTGCTTTCACTTAATTTTTTGTTTTCAGCAGCGTGTGAGGTACCTACCGTTATCCCCAGCTGGGAGGGAGCCGGCCAGTGGACTGGGTTTAAACTATGTCTTCATTGTCTGTACTCTTAACCACTTATCTTCTCTGCTTCCAGCAAAATATGTCAATGAGTTCAGCCAGTGTTTCTTCTTGGACTAAGCAGTTAGCCTCCTAAGTAAGCAAGCCTTGGAATGCAATTGATTGGTAAGATACTAAAGTAATCAGTTAGGCCCTCAGTTCCTGGCTGCCAGCTTCTTTCACCCTCTCCTGCAGGAAGTTCTGAGTGCTGATATCTCTACTTGGTGTCTTCTCTCCCCCTCCCAATTTCATTATTTCCCTTTTTCTCAATCCCAAGTAAAGGAAGTTCTGAGTGTGGATGTTGGAGTCATTCAGACCTTGGATCTGAGTCACAGCGCTTTCAATTTACTAGAAATATGACTGCAAGAAAATGATGTAAGCTTCCCTAAACCAATTTCCACATCTACAAAGTATCTGTAAATAGATTGCTTAGGAGAAAAATTGTATTAAATTGAATAAGGTACAAAGCGCAGAACGTGGCCAGGAGTAGGCCCTGGATGAATGAGGGAAAAATGGTTCTGATTTTTATTTTTGAGGCTCTTTGTAACATCTGTTGGGCCCTTCAGAACAGTCCTTAGAGTTCATATCAGCCACCCTTTATCCCTCCTGGGACCAGGCCCGGGGAGAGGCCCAGCTGCCTGTGACACTGCTTAGTCTCACATTTCACTGCTTTAGCATTTCAACATTTCATTGATAACATTTTTGATGCCTGAAAACAGAATAACTTATTTGTAATTCTGCATACATTTTGTTTGTGATCAAATTGTTAGAATTTGAAATGAGCCTCATTTCCTTGGGTTTTGTCCCTCCCCATCTGACCTTCCTCTTCTCTGTGAACCCTGAAGAAAAAACACTAGCAAAGGAATCTCAAGAATGTTGATCCGGGACACAGCTCTCTCCACCTACTCTCCTGCCCTACTCCTGCCCCTGCTTGTGTTTTCAGCGGTGACCAGGCACTGGTGACAGCCTTGGCTGCTTGGACCAGCTGGAGGTAGCTGCAAAATGCCTGCCTGCTAGCTTTGAAAAATCTCTGCCAACCTCATTGAAATAATTGTTTACCACATATCAGAGGGGACTGGGAAGTGGGTAATTGAGAGATCTTTTTGAAGGGGTTGGTGGCTTCTCCACTTGCAGAGGCTTCCTGAAATGGTGGGTAATGCTCATGCCTCAGGGAGAATCGATATCCTTCTCCTAAAACCTGCTCACACGTAGCTCTTAAGTATTAGACGTGCATTTTCGTTAACATTTTATCAGTGCATTTTTCTACCTGTGTCATTTGGACATTAGATTCAGGAGAAAATCACTATGTATCTTTGGTGGTTTCAGGTGGCTCTTAAATTTCATTAATTCACAAAATCTGAATTGAATGGAATAGTCTTGTTTTGGGAGGTTTTTTGTGGGGGGGGTGGGGAGGGATTGGATTTTTCAGTCCTTCCAAGAGACTTCAGGGTTTTTTTTTTTTTTTTTTTGATGTTTTGATTAGCCTGGCGTGTGTAAGGCCCTATCAGGTGTTCGCCTGTGTGATCCTATAACACCCACATCCTGTAACTGCTTCCAAGTGCTTTGAGGCCGACTTAATGGGGATTAACTTAACAGTTGCTCTGTGGAAACAGATGCTCTTTGCTGCTTATTTCTAATAAATTGATTGAGCCATTTAAAAGATTTTTTTTCTTTTAAGTTACGTCTTCCTAAGAAACTGTAGACCAATAAAGCAAAACTAAAATACTTGTGTCTAAAATTAGTGTATTATATTTAAATCTCTGGGCTTCAGACTGATTATATCATGCTCTTTTACTGACTTTCTAGTCAGATGCTTATTTATAAAAATAAAGCTTATATAAAGGGCAGCATTCAAATGTTATACCAGTCGGTTTTAGCAGTTTGACCTTCCACAGTAGCTAAATATTTTTTACACTGAGAAAAGAATTCTTTAACATTATATGCTGTCAGCCTGTCAAGTGAATTCTGAGCTTGCTTGCAACAGATGAGACCCTAGGTAGAAATATAAAAACATACCAGTGTGAAAGAGAAAAGCAGGCTCTCTGTCTTTGGGAAGGAGTTCTGCAGGGAGGGGTATTTATAAGTGTAGTAGATACTTAGGAAAATTAATACAATTATTATAAAAGTCATCTGGGAAAAACCATTGGATAAGAATAGCCAATAAAAAACCAGAAGCAAAATGTAAAGATATAGAAATTAAAACTGCACATCCCATGCATAGATAGGTCAATGGGGCAAACTGGAAGTCTAGAAATAAAGTTGTGCATATATTGGAAATTAGTGCAAGATAAAAGTATCTTTTTACATCAGAAAGGGGAAAGATGGATTATTTAGTTAATGGTGTTGGGATATCTGACTGTACATAGAAGGAAGGTGGGTAATTATTTACCCAGTAACGATACTGGATTACCTAGTATTATGTACCCGGTACAGTTTGTCAGTAACAAAAGGCAAACTTTTTTATTCCATGAAGTGTTCTTATAAATCAGTAAGAAATACTAAATATGAACATCTTCAGAGAAAAATGAACATTTTTGAAAACTTATTATGAAAAGAATTAAACATACACAAGAGAGAATAGTGCGCTGAATCCTCAGCAATGATCAGCTCTCACCCAATCTTGTTTTATCTGTATTCCCTTTTCTCAACCTGCTCAATTCTCTTTTCCCTCACTGGGTTATTTTGAAATAATTTCAATTATATAATTTTATGCATAAATATTTCAGTGTGGATGTCTAACAGAATCTCTATTAGACATGGACAAAAAAGGCAAAGAATTTTATAGTGCACAGGAAAAAATACACATAGCCAATAAACCTATGAAGATATGCTCAATCTCATTAGTCGTCAGGGAAATGCAAATTAAAACAGTGATATAACATTGTTTTTTAAAACCCTGATGGGCAAAGACTAAAAAGGCTTGCCAGATTGGCATTTTCGTCTACTGTCAGTTGATAACAGATATTTCTTTGCTTGGAGTACAGTGGTACAGTCTGGACTCACTGCAACCTCTGCCTCCCAGGTTCAAGTGATTGTCCTGCCTCAGCCTCCCGAGTAGCTGGGATTACAGGTGTGTGCCACCACGCCTGGCTCAGTTTTTGTATTTTTAGTAGAAGCAGAGTTTCACCATGTTGGCCAGGCTGGTCTCAAACTCCTAACCTGAAGTGATCTCCCTATTACAGGCGTGAGCCACTGCACCCAGCTGATACAGAAATTTTTGAGATCAGTCATTTAAAATTTTATGTACATATCCCTTGATCTAGGAATTCTAGGAATTAATTAGTTCATAGTATATTGTATAAATGTGCACAGATGAGGATATTATGAGAGCATTATTTGTATCAACTAAACAAGCCTTTTAAAAACTTATACAGTAGAATATTATGCTGATACATTAAAAGTAGGCATAACCATACTGATGTATAGAAATGTCTAAAATCATACCGACATAAGTGAAAACAAATTTTCAGAACACAGGTCTAATCACATATTAAACAATAATTTACATTAAAAAACAGAAAATTTATATGTGTATTATGTCAGTAACAGATTCAAGTGAATCTGACAAAATCTGACTCTGGGTAATGAGAACATTGGAATGGAGGAGAAGGTAGTACATATTTACTTTGTATGTTATCACCTTTTGTACTATTCGAGTCTTTTTAACTGTACGCAGATACTTTAAAGCAGAGGTCCCCAACACCCAGCCGTGGACAGGTACTGGTCCGTGGCCTGCTAGGAACCGGGCCACACAGCAGGAGGTGAGTGGCAGGCAGGTGAGCCAGTGAGCATTACTGCCTGAGTGCTGCTTCCTGGCAGTAGATTGTCACAGGAGCACGAACCCTATTGTGAACTGCACGTGGGAGGGATCCAGGTTGCCTGGTCCGGTCCTTGTGAGAATCTAACTAATGTCTGATGATCTGAGGTGGAAGAGTTTCATCCCAAAACCATCCCATCCCATCCAGTCTCATCCCGTCCCACCCCCAACACCCCATGGATAAATGGTCTTCCACAAAACCAGTCCCTGGTGCCAAAAAGGTTAGCGATCACTGCCTTAGAGGTTGCTCCCTCCTGGCACATCTTGGATGTAGGACTCCTTGGTTCTGCCATTCCTGGTAGGTAGTCAACCAGCTTTTGACAGTTCTCCCCAGAGACTTCATCCCACAGGCAAGCCATCCCATTCCACGTAAAACATCTCTAATGTTAGGAAGGCACGTATTTTGATGTGATACCTAGTATCCTCCCAGCTGTTCTTCAGAGGAACGTTACTTTTATAAAGTTGAAAAGAACAAGTTTTATTGTATTATAAAACTAGGTCATTTCAGTGAATTTCATCTATTTTCATGGGTCACTGATTCTTATATCAAAACTTGCTTTTGAAAGTATTGGAAGCATAAATTATTACTTCAGGCCCATTTGCTTTACTTTGTTCAGCACATTGAACATCAAGGAGCAACTCCCTCAATCTAAAATTTCTAGTGCTCGTGCTTGTAATATTATTTTTCAAGTTGACATTAATGCTAACTGTGGAATTCTCATGGTAGGTCAGAAGAAAGCAGTTCAGTGGAACTGTTCTTTCTCCCACTGAATTGTATACTGAGATCTGTTATGTTTTCTGCACTTTAACCCAGAAAGTTGTTCAAGAGAATTCACCATGATAAGACATCTGTAGCTTATTTTGTATTTTCTTTTAATGGAAATTGTAACTGACTTTTAAATTTAAGATTGAGTGTAACCTTTCCTAAACCAATAACTAATGTTTTTATAACTATTTAGTGTAGGAGATTATAATAAAATCCACATTGCTTAAGCTGTAAAATATTTGTGCAGTAGTAGGCTGTATAAAAACAGTAAATTGAGATTGTATTGGGAATAATGTATTATAAACCATATATGAAACCAGGTACTAACTTGGTATTCTGCATAGCTTTATCAGAAAGGCAGAGCAAATACTATCTCAAAATGAAGTATAAACAAAATGAGATTCAGTGAGTGATGTGGTTTGGCTCTGTCCCCACCTGGATCTCATCTTGAATTGTAGTTCCCATAATCCCCATGTGTCGTGGGAGGGACCAGGTGGAGATAACCGAATCATAGAGGCGATTTCCCCCATCCTGTTCTCGTAATAGTGAGTTAGTTCTCACGAGAACTGATGATTTTATAAGGGACTTTCCCCCCTTTTGTTTGGCACTTCTCCTTCCTGCCACCATGTGAAGAAGGACATGTTTGCCTCCCCATCTACCCTGATTGTAAGATTCCTGAGGCCTCCCCAGCCATGCTGAACTGTGAGTCAGTTCAACCTGTTTCTGTTATAAATTACTCAGTCTTGGATATGTCTTCATTAGCAGTGTGAGATCGGATTAATACAGGGAGGCTACATAATTTGACCCAAGTAGCAATAAACAGTAGGGGTGAGGTTGGAATCCAGGCCCCTGGTACTTATGGCCTTAAGCTAAGTGAAATAAGCCAGACACAGAAAAACAAATACTGCATGATTTCATTTATATGTGGAACCTAAAACGCTCAAAACTCATGGAAACGAGAGTAGAAGGGTGGTGTTACCAGGATTTGGATGTGGGGGAAGTGAAGCGATGTTGGTCAAAGGGTACAAACTTGCAGTTATGAGATTAATACCTAATGTACAGCATAGTGACTGTAGTTAATAATAGTGAATTGTATACTTGAAAACGTCTGCGAGAGTAAATGTTAAATATTCTTACCACACACAACAAAAAAAGTAACTCTGAGGTGATGGATATGTTAATTAGCTTGATTGTGATAATCATTTCACAGTGTATACACACATCAAAACATCACGTTGTATACATTGAATATACATCATTTTTGTCAATTATACTTCAGTAAAGCTAGGGAAAAATAAAAGAGGTGACCTAACCAGGACACCTCTCTGTAGCTCTGTGGTAAAGCCAAAAGGGATAATAACTTTTGATTATCAAAACTTCATCATCATTATTATTTTTTAAGATTGGGTCTTGCTATGTTACCTAGGCTGGTCTCAAACTCCTAGGCTCAAGTGATCCTCCTGCCTTGGCCTCCCAACATATTAGGATTATAGGCATGAGCCATCACACCCAGCCAGTTTTGAAGGTATCTTTATTACATTTTTTGTTTAAATATTTAATAGTAAGTGTTTAACTTGAAGCATTTTTTTCTGCCTTAAAATTGATTTTCCCACTCATTTTATGGATCAAAACTATGATCAGATTTTAATTCCCACTCCACCACATTGTTTATAAAAGTTGACAATTATGGAAAGTAAAGTAATACTGAATTTTTCTAATGCCTATCTTTGACATGGAATAAAGATTATAAAATTTCTTACAACTTGAATGAGTTTTTAAAAATTCGACATCTTTTTATAAAAATCTAGCATTGACCATTTCAACATAAGTTTTACTTATCTCTGAAATACAGGTAGGACCTATTTTTATTAATTTTCTTAAGTGATGCCAAGTGACACTATTTTTGTTTTTTTCACTTTTTCTTTACTTTTTTTTTTTTGAGACAGGATCTCAGTCTGTTGCCAAGGCTAGAGTGCAGTGGTATGGTCTTAGCTCACTGCAGCCTCGGCTTCCTGGGCTCAAGCGATGCTGCCACCTCAGCCTCCTGAGTAGCTGGGACTACAGGTTTGCACCACCGGGCCCAGCAATTTTAAAGATTTTTTGTAGAGATGGGGTCTTGCTGTGTTGCCCAGGCTGGTCTTGAACTCCTGGCCTCAGGTGAGCCACTGACCTCTATCTCCCAAAGTGCTGGAATTATAGACATCAACCACCGTGTCTCCCAGTGACACTGTCTTAATTTTGAATAGGGGAGGATCTAATAGTATTAAAATGGTCTGGCAGAGAAGGGGATATGAGGCTTGGTGAAAATAAGCACAGGATGCACCATCTTAGAGTAACTGTTAGTTTCTGCGTAAGCCAGCAGCAACATTCTTAGCAGAGCCTAGAAAGATCGAGTGAGGGCTGTGTGGTAGTGCAGCCTCTTAAGTCTCTCTGGTTCCACAACATGCTCAGATTGGTGGCTTTGATATTTTCTCCATCCAGGATGGGTTGTGCTAAGCTTAGGGAAGATCCAGTGGATATTTACCAAGGCTCTTATACTGCCTAGCATGTTGCCATGAGACAGCAGCGTTATCACCTTAAATGGTGCAAATACTCCTTGTGCTTACCCTACCCCTGAGATCTAACATTTGGATTCTGGATACTGTTTCTTCTTCTTCCATCTTGCTGCATGGTTCCCAGGTTATGTATGTAGTGTGACTAGGCACCGCACATGTCCCTGGCTCCTTGCAGCCATACAGAGGTGACCTAATTG
The DNA here is from genome assembly GCF_028885655.2 of Pongo abelii. Taxonomy (NCBI): domain Eukaryota; kingdom Metazoa; phylum Chordata; class Mammalia; order Primates; family Hominidae; genus Pongo; species Pongo abelii. The sequence continues at coordinate 36,291,534 of NC_072007.2, read as the reverse complement.
GATGTAATTGGGTATCTACCAGGTGTTGGCTACCTGTGCAGGTTGAGGGCCTTCCACAGGTCTAGCAAAGCAATTCATTGCCTTTCTGAATTTTTGAATGCTTCATTTGTGAAACCCTTGATGTAATAACTGTTGTTATTATTTCTTTTTGAAAACTCCCCTTACTCTTCCCAGTTTCTTCATTTGTAAACTAGAACCAATAGAAAAGTACCAAACTTAGAGTTGTTGTGAGGCTTAAAAGAAATAATACAGCCCAGAGAACATAGTATATACTCAGCAAATATTTATTAATATGACTACTAAGCCAGCATTGGTGATTGATTGGCTCATAGTGTCTTCTATTTGCCAGATGTTTTCGGAGGCTCTGTTCATGTTCATACCCATGTTTGTAAATGACAGAATGTAAATTTCTTAATCATCTGTCTTCTCTTCAGCATCAGCTCTTGTCACCAAAGTAAAAGAACTCAGTCATCCAGAACCCTGTTTTGTACATCTATTTTTCAAAATTGGGCAGTTAATAGAAAATTAAAAGCAGTCTAGGGAAAAGCCTTTGCTTTGGGTTTGTTGCTTTCTTTTCTGTCATAATAAGGCTGTGCCCAAACTGTAGGGAAAAATCAAGAAATTGTGAAATACATCGTCAGGGTGTTTATAGTTAATGTAAAACGTTAAGTAACATTTGAGTTAATTTGTGCTTGTACAAACCTCAGAAGCTTAAATAATGAACCAATGACATATAATTTAGAAAGTTTTCATTAGACTCTTTGCGTTGGTATTTGCAATATCAGATTTGCATGTCATCATTATTAGCATTCCTCTATTTTGAGTGTTGACTAGGTGCCAGGCATCACGTTGAGAAATTTATGTGCCTACTTAATTCTCACACTGACTCCATGACATAGATACTCCATTTTACAGATGAGGACCCCAAATGATAACCTTTTGGCCAGAATTACAGTTAGTGTTATAATTTAAACCTATGCAATCTCATTCCAGATCCTCTATCTTTACTGCTCCAGAATGCTCCATTAAATGAATTGTTTCTTATAATCCGGTTGTTTTAACGTTGGAAAAGAACTTGAGAATATTTAGCCCAACCACCCCATGAAGTTTGGCAGTACTTCTTGCCATTCTTTCAATAGATAATTTATTTGAGTTTAAGGGAGAGTCTATGAATTAACACTAGTACCAAAACTCCCATGAGAAAATAATGTAGACGCCTTTTGTTAAAAAAGCAGAATTTTTAAAGGTGTTCATTCAGTTATCTTCTTGCCTAACAAGTTCTTGTGTTGTGATAGACTTTGAATTTGTTAAATATGAATTGGCCTCCTGATTCTAGCTGTTTTGCCAGAGGCCTGATTTAGAGAAGGGATTAAACCACTGGTCAACCTCGGATGGAATTTGGGCCAGCAGTTCCTTCTCCACAACCCCTGACACTTGGCTTTGTGCCAAGAAAATCCTACAAAAGGAAATTGATTTACTCTACCCAAGACAAGAGTTCCAGAGGCTGTGGTTGTCCATTGTTAGCTTAGAAGTTGGCGCAGTCTGCGTGTGATCCATGCCTAAATAGCACAGCCTTGCTGTGCGTGGTAGAAATTGGGTTAGTGTTGACATGCTGTTGACTCACCCTCCCAAGGATGGAAGCTGTGGCCTGGGTCAGGTTGTGGTCACTGCAGTTAACAGTTTGTTGATCTCAGGGAGTATTCCACAGTTGCTGATGTAATTGACAATGATTGGAGCCAGCTCTTCCCCAGATTCAAATGGACCAATTAGAGGACTTGTTGGTTCTGTTTATCAACTATGTAAGTGAGTACTGTGAAGTTGGCATTGTTTTTAGTCTGTATTTGGATAAGATGAAACTCTGTTCTCAGACAGTAATATCTTTCAAAAGTACAATGTTACTTATTGTGACCAAAGTAGGGATGAAGTTTGCAAATTATTTGGTGTAACAATTTAATTTGGTCATCCATGCAGTGCAATTCTCTAACCAGTGTGATTGTTCTCTTTGTAAAATACTCTTACTTTGTCAGAAAATTGCTTGTTTGTTTGTTTGTTTGGAGACGGAGTCTTGCTCTGTTGCCAGGCTGGAGTGCAGTGGCACAACATCAGCTCACTGCATCCTTCAAGCGATTCTCCTGCCTCAGCCTCCCGAGTAGCTGGGACTACAGGCGTGTGCCACCACGTCCAGCTAATTTCTGTATTTTTAGTAGAGACGAGGTTTCATCCTGTTGGCCAGGATGGTCTTGATCTCTTGACCTCGTGATCTGCCTGCCTTGGCTTCCTAAAGTGCTGGGATTACAGGCGTGAGCCACTGAGCCCTGTTGAAAATTCTTTTTAATAAGATGTTTCTCATAGAATGTTTCAAAAAATTGTGACTGGTTTCACAATCAGATGATTTGCAAGAATTAGCCATAGTATAAACACATAGTTCTCAAACCGTTTTCTGGGAGTGGGCCCAGAGATCTATTTAACAAAACTTTGACTAGAGTCTGGTGCAAGTTAAAATTGGAGAACCACTAACGTAACCTTACCTTATCTGTGGACCCCATTTTGAGCTTTGGAAAAAATAACCCTTTCTGTCCTTCACAAGGTAACAGATGATTTTTTTGCACAATTATTTGATAATGAGCTTATATTTGAGTTTAAGGTATGCACACGATAATGTACATTCTCACTCTAGGTCTGGGGACCTTGACCCTTTGACTCTTCTGTCCTTTTCTCTCCAGCTACTTGGTTTTGTGCATTAACAAACTTTTAAATTTACTTATTTTTTTTTACTTATTTACTTATTTCTTATCCCTTACGTAACATTGCATCATTGTTTTTTGTAGCCTCTGCAGTTCAAGATACTAATCAGCCCTTTCTACTACATTATAATACACAGACTCCAACTAAAATCATGTATCAGAGTAACTTGATATATACAAAAGTGTAACCATGTCACAATTCCCCACCCCACCCAGCCAGTCAACATAAAACTGCAAACACTTTATTGCTTGCCAAGAAAGTAGACAATAATATCGAAGAAAGCCCTCCTTTTCCTCTTCTTTGACCAACAAGGGAGCAGTTCCTGACAAATGTCAGTTTGCTTTTTGAGTTACTTAGGTTTCTGTGTTGTGTTTGCAATGGATAAATATTGAGTAACAGGTACTGACTGTATTGTATACATTGAAAACTATCCACCAACAGAATATTTGCAGGAGGATTTTGTTTTGTTTTGTTTTGTTTGTTTGTTTTTTCTGAGACAGGCTGTTTCTCTGTCACCCGGGATGGAGTGCCGTGGAGTCATCATGGCTCACTGTAGCCTTAACCTCCTTGTCTCAAGTGATCTTCCCACCTCAGCCTCCTAAGTAGCTAGGACTGCAGGAGAGGACCACCATGTCTGGCTAATTTTTTTTTTTTTTTTTTTTTGGTAGAGACAGAGTTTCGCTGTGTTGGCCAGGCTAGTGTTGAACTCCTGGGCTCAAGAAATCTCCCAAAGTGCTGGGATTATAGGCGTCGGCCACTGTGCCTGGCTTGAGAATGACATTCTATAAGTAGTTTCAGTCCCTTAGTTTAATCCCATATTTTGATCCTATAACATGTACAATATTTGTGTATAGTATATGATCTGCCAACTCTCTAAGAAGATTTTAAAACTTATGTTAAATTTCAAACATACACATCATCCAGCTTCAAAAATTGACCACATTTTGCTGTTCTTGTTTCAGCACCTCCCCCTGCCCCATTTTCTTTTCTGAAGCATTTTAAAATAATTCTCAGGTATCATATCATTTTACTTGTAACTACTTCTGTTCATAGGTTTCTGAAAGTATTTGATGCAGAAGGTTATAATTAAACCAGTATACAGAGAGAAAGGCCACTGGATATTAGTACATGTTTTGGTAGTAGACAGTCCTTTTAAGAGTATATTAAATCACATAAGGATTTTCTGAGTACCCATTAGAACCACAAAAAATACCTATGAGACCCTTCTTACTGCAGTAGAAGGTGAGTTTCTTAGGGTAGCCCTTTGTTGATGGAACAAACATGTATTTTGTTTCATCAGGAAAATCGTTGGAACAGCCGTGACTCAGATCCACTAAATGAAGGAACAAAAATAGGATCTGCCTCACCTCCTGATTTTTTTTAAATCTCTAGGATGAGTAACCAGAATATTTTTATGTTGTGCTAAGTAGGTTTGTTTGTTTGTTTGTTTTTTTACTCTGACTTATATTATTTGAATTTTAGAAATATATTGTTTTTTTCTTTTTTCTTTAAAATTCTATCTGGGGTTTCTAAATGAGAGATTGTAGCTCCTAAAACCTTTCTTAGTGTTAGTGTCTTGCTTTCTGTTCTTAGCGTCTGTGGTCATTTCTAACTCCCAGTGAGGAAAGAGCTCTCTGGTCTTGTTTCTTTGTTTAATGAAGGAGCACACCTCTGTCTCCTTGATCCACTCCCAACCTACTTGTTTTGTAACAATGAAAGTTATCTCATACTTAAAAGACAACTTGAAATTATAACACACCTGTAACAAAGTAAAGGGTGTGGGTTTTTACTTAGGTTTAAAAAAAGGGCAGTAACTCTTTTCTTAAAAAAGCAAAATTTAGATGGGATGGAATCCCCATCTATAAAAAAGATTTTAAAATCTCATTTGTTCTCATTGAAATCTTAACCTCCTCTCAAATACTGGCGCACCTCTGAGGAACTTCAAATACGGTTTCAAAACTAATGGTTTAAGGAGGGCCAGGCGCAGTGGCTCATGCCTGTAACCCCAGCACTTTGGGAGGCCAAGGTGGGCGGATCACTTGATGTTAGCCTGGGCAACATGGCAAAATACTGTCTCTACTAAAAATAGGAAAAATTAGCCGGGCCGTGGTGGCTCATGCCTGTAGTCTCAGCTACTCAGGAGGCGGAGGTGGAGACGGGAGGATCTCTTGAACCCAGGAGGCACAGGTGCAGTGAGCAGAGATCGCGCCACTGCACTCCAGCCTGGGTGACAGTGAGACTCTGTCTCAAAAAGGAAGATGAATGGTCTAAGGAAACTAGTTTGTGGTTTCTCAGCGGAGAATGCCATTCTAGTTTCTACAGATCTGGCAACAGGAGACAGGCACATAAACTGGCTTGCTTTGGAGTCAGGGCCAAGACTTAAATCCAGATTTAAAACCAGCTTTTTTTTTTTTTTTTCTTCTAAAACAACCAACCTGTGTTTTAGGTCCAGTGTCTGCCTTGTAAGTTGCTCAAAGCTCACATACAAGGAAGTAATCAGCACACATTTTTATGATAACATTCCTGAAAAGAAAAAGATGAGGTGGACTAAGGTAAATACACTGCTCGTTAAAAATCCGTATTTTTAGATTATTTATAAATCAAATGGGCATGGTTACCAAAGATGAATTATAGAGGTGTAAAACGCCACTCTTATACCTCAAATTTCAGTTTTCCTTAGGGAGCAAAACACTTCATGGTCTTACTGAGGACCTAAAAAAGCCTATACATATTTTAAAAATAGCACTCCCTAGATAAAGCCTGATGGATCCAGGGTACAGTAGAATCATGAAATTGCCTATTTCTTTTTAAAAGATGTGTATGATTGCTTGGTGGCTGTATATTGTCCATCATGTGTGCGTGTGTGTGTGGTATGTTCGTTCTTTCAGAGAGGCAGTGGCGTGCAGAGTGAGAGGATCACAAATGTGTATGTGACAAAACTATTTATTTTTTTCTTTTCTTTCTTTCTTTTCTTTTTTTTTTTTTTTTTTGAGACAGAGTCTTGCTCTGTTGCCTAGGCTGGAGTGCAATGGTGTGATCTCAGCTTACTGCAACCTCCGCCTCCCGGGTTCAAGCGATTCTCCTGCCTCAGCCTCCTGAGTAGCTGGATTACACGTGTGCACCACCATGCCTGGCTAATTTTTGTATTTTTAGTAGAGACAGGGTTTCACCGTGTTGTTCAGGCTGGTCTCGAACTCCTGACCTTGTGATCCGCCTGCCTCGGCCACCCAGCATGCTGGGATTACAGGTGTGAGCCACCGCGCCTGGCTGACAAAACTATTTCTAAAACACAAGTCCAGGTATTCCTACCAAGGGCTCTGTGGGGCTTCGTTTTGATTTATATGCAAAACACTCCTAATGTGGTGACATTGGGGAGATGAAGATCTGGGATGATGAGAGAGAAAGGCAGGTAGAACACATGCCCTTCCAGTAACTTTCCAGCTAGGGCTTGCATTTAACCTCTGATGGAGGCCTCACCATCCAGGCAGATGTACTTACTTAGGAATGAGTTTGAGATAATAAGGCTAAATGTGCTGCCTTCTGTATATAATTTGCATTTGTCCTAATGTACGACTAAGGAAATGAAAAATCAAAATTTGAGTGACTAAAATAAAAGAAGTCTGGAGTAATTGGAATGAATTTGCACCAAGTCAAGGAGAAAACTTCTGTATTTTGTATGTTTTGTCATGGTTCTATGATTACTTGTTAGAAAGTGATATAAAATTCAATGACTTAGTTTGATATGAACTTGGCTATCTTTAAGTTATAGAAGTCATGTATATAATGTGGCTGTTTTCAACCCCCATACCCTTTCTGAGTGGTTGGGGATGTCTTGAATTTCTAAGTGAGAAGGTCTGGTGCTGTTACATAGGTAATCATGTTAGCCAGCTTTACCTTCTGATAAGCTCTCAATTTAAGAGAGTACTTCTAATCCTGGCTTTATCTTTGACTTGCTATCTTATTATGCACAGAGCATAATTGTAAGAAGGGATAATATCTCTTGCTGTTTATTCACTAGGAATACTGTGAGCACAGGGCTCTTAAAAACATGAAGAGATGGGCACTATTGTATAGATACAGAGATTTGATGAAATGTTAAAATGTTGGATGATTTTAAATGACAAGTGGAGTGGTGAAAAGTTTATTTTTAACCTTATGTGGATACGTTGGATATTTAGAAACATCGAAGTTTTAAGGAAGAACGATATCTTGACTCCAAGAAAATGATCATGTGATATTGTGGCATCTATTTGGTCTTCCTGATGTATATGTTTCCTGACATTTAGCTCCTAAAATCCTTGGAATCTCCAGTGCTAAGAAGGTGTTATATCCTAATGAGGTGACTGGTGACTGGGTAACCTACCATGTGATGAGAGGGTTAGGACTTTCAGTCACCCTCCCCAACCTCCAAGAGCTGAAGTTTGAGTTGTTAAACTAATGATCAATGATACCTACATAATGAAGCTTTCTTAACAACCCTGAAGGACTGCGTTCTGGGAACTTCCAGATAGCTGAACACATGGAGGTTCCTGGAGGGTCGGATGCCAGGAAAGGGCATGGAATCTCCTTTTCTCTTCAACCGCACCTCACCCCGTGCATCTCTTCCATCTGGCTGTTCATCTGTGTGTCCTTTGTAATATCCTTTAAAATAAATGGGTGAATGTAAACAAGTATTTCTCTTGAGTTCTCTGAAGGTGCTCCAGCAATGAATCAAAACGAAGTAAGGGGTGGGGGGAATGGTAGCCAGTTGGTCAGAAGCACAGGCTACAACCTGGGGCTTGTGATTGACATCTGAAGTTGGGGGAGTTTTGTGGTACTGAGCCCTCAGCCTGTGGGATGTGTAATCTCCAAGTACAGTGTCAGAATCCAGTTGAATTAGAGAACACTCAGCTGGCATCCATTATTGGCATGCAGTATTCCTTGTCATGAGCCTGAGAAACATAGGGAGACCTCATCTCTACAAATATAGCTGGGAGTGGTGGTATGCACCTGTGGTTCCAGCCACTCAGGAGGCTGAGGTGGGAGGATCGCTTGAGTCCAGGAGGCAAACATTGCTTCTCCTCCAAATGCCATACTTTAACATGTTTGGAAACTCCTGCAAAGGAATTTCAACATAAAATAAGTTAATGGGTTATAAAGGACTGAATGCCATTTTGTAAATGTCAGAAATCAAAGTCACAACCAAGTTAAGTTCCAGATTAGGGCCAGGAAGAGAAATGTATTATCTGGTTAACCATATCAAATCTCTATTTTGGTGGAAGAACATTTTCTTATTGGTTCTGATTGGTTTGATACGGACAGGAAACTGTTTTCTTTATTCTAGTTTTTTGTTTTGTTTTGTTTTCGAGACAGAGTCTCGCTCTGTCGCCCAGGCTGGAGTGCAGTGGCGCGATCTTGGCTCACTGCAGCCTCTGCCCCCCAGGTTCAAGCGATTCTCCTGCCTCAGCCTCCCGAGTAGCTGGGATTACAAGCGTGCTGTAGTTTTTGTATTTTTAGTAGAGATGAGGTTTCACCATCTTGGCCAGGCTGGTCTTGAACTCCTGACCTCGTGATCCCGCTCGCCTCAGCCTCCCAAAGTGCTGGGATTACAGGCATGAGCCACCACGCCCGGTCTATTCTAGTTGTTAATCAGTTAACATAGCCAAAAGATATAGAATAAGATTGTGAACTGAATCCATAGTCTAATGATTTGTCATCCTAGTAATTGTGAATAATTCAGACATTCAAAATTAGTCTGGCATCATACAAACATTAGACTAGTCCTAAAATGAGGATATTGGCAAGTGTGTTAATAAAAATTGCATATGCAATATTAATAGGTTCCTTACGTAGGCTGCCAATTACTCAGGAACTGTCAGATGTTTTGTTTTGTTTTGTCTTTGAGAGATGGGGCAGGGTCTTACTCTGCTGGAATGCAGTGGCACGATCTTAGCTGACTGCAGCCTTGACCTGCTGGGCTCAAGTGATCCTCCCTCCCCAGCCTCCTAACTAGCTGGGACTGCAGGCATGCGCCACCATGCCCAGCTAATTTTTGTGTCTTTTTTTAGAGACGGGGTTTTGCCATGTTGCCCAGGCTGGTCTCCAACTCCTAAGCTCAGGGATCTACCCACCCATGCCTCCCAAAGTGCTGTGATTACAGGCATGAACCACTGTGCCCAGCTCCCAGATTTTTAATCTTCTCCTTGACATTGAGTTTCAGAAATGAGGTATAAATAGTGAATTTTTAGCGTAGAATATGATGCACCAGGAAGATCACTTACCCATTTATTCACTTTCTTAGACCATGTCAGCCAGATTCTTTATTTTGACCCTTGGGGTCTTTGCACCAGCAACGAGAATTTAACAGGCACTAAAGTAGGGTTCTGTTGTGATGGTATTCTTTAGAAGTGATTTTAATACTCAAAATACTATAGTCTGTAACATAATTTACTGATTTTTTTAATTTTTGCAAACTAAGTTGAAGTAATCAAGTATTTATGTGTTCTTTGGGTGAGACCATCTGTCAAAGAATTCTGGGCTTAATGGAGATACATATATGTTGTGAATACTAAACAGATATCCAGGTAATAAAGCAGAAATCATATGCTGTGTAACAGAAATGTAAAGTTCTGAATTAGTTCACGAGTAGGAGAGAAACTTTTTTTAAAGGTAGAGGAGAACTAAAATTAATTTCTTAAAGAGTGCCTATTTTACATCTTGAATATTAAAAGTCTAATTCAGTGCATTGGGACCTTGTTCTTTTTGTAGATTTTGATTTGAATGAACTTCAGTTTGCTGAAATGTCTAATGGGTGCAAAGTACAGATTTAATTATAAGGTTGAGCTAAAATCAGAATTCAAGCATATGGCATATATAATATCAATTTAATCTTTCCCCCTTAAATTTAGTTATTTTTAGTGAGTCCCAAACACTGTATTTGAGACATCACTTTTTTCTTTTTTAAAGAGATAGGGTCTCCCTGTGTGAGGCTGGAGTGCGGTGGCTATTCACAGGCTCAATCATAGCAAACTACAGCCTTGAACTCCTGGCCCCAGTAAGTGTAACTTCTCACCATGCCAAAGTACTTTTATCTTAAATTGCTTATTTTTTTGTTTATGTTTTTTTAACTGACTCTGTTTACAAAATTAACCCTTTATCTAGTGACAGCTAGATTGTATCACATTTGTCATCTATGGACAACTTATTTTTAGTTGTTTAATATGGTAAGTTTATTATTGTTTTTCCTTATTTAAGAAAACAGGATCTGAGTGAAAAAAAATCTTAATTCAACTATCACGATTCCAGTAAGAAGTAGACAGACATTCATCTGTATACATTAGATGTCAAAGTAGAGTTTTGTGGTTTATCATTCTGAAGATTTGAGATTCAAGACTTGACTATCTTTCAGTCATCTTGTGCAATAGATAACATATTATATAATGTTTCTCACTGATGAGAACAGTTGGTTAGATCTCCCAGATGACTTGAATTAGGTATTAGCTCAAGTCAGTTGTCAATAAGTTTGGCTTTATAGTTCAGAGGAGCTTGTTATGATTGGACATTTCTCAAGTATTGCCATATTGCTCATTTGGCTATCAATGCTTAAATTATACTTAGTATAGTATAAATTTTCTTATTTCCCTTATTTAAGCATGCCTCCATTACACTGTTGTTGTCTCTAATAAGAGTTTAATAATCTTTGTTTTGGCTTAGTAAAAAGATATGAGTGACTGACTGACAGTATTGCTCTATGCTCAGTTGTCTTAAAGGAAAAACGTTTATAGAATCACTGTGAACAATAAGATGGTTGCATTTTGCTGGAAAACCTTGGTGCTCCTTTGGTAAATAATGAAGTGTTTTGTTTTATGGGCCTTTTCACTACTTCATTGACAACAGACTTTTTTTTTTTTTTTTTTTTTTTTTGAGATGGCTTTTCGCCCTTGTTACCTAGGCCAGAGCGCAGTGGCACGATCTTGGCTCACCACAACCTCCGCCTCCCGGATTCAAGCGATTCTCCTGCCTCAGCCTCCTGAGTAGCTGGGATTACAGGCGAGCGCCACCACGCCCAGCTAATTTTATATTTTTAGTAGAGAAGGGGTTTCTCCATGTTGGTCAGGCTGGTCTCGAACTCCTGACCTCAGGTGATCCACCCGCCTCGGTCCCCCAAAGTGCTGGGATTACAGGCGGGAGCCACCGCATCTGGCCAACAACATACATTTATATTACCCAGTAATAGGCGTAGTCTAAGGAAGATAATAGAATTTATTCTTAGTAGTGAACTCTTTGGCTTTTTAAGCAGATTTTTTTTTCTTTGTACTCTTCTGTGGTAGTGAGGAAGGAAGGAAGGGAGGGCTACTGCTAAAAATACAAATTGCTAAATAGAAGTCAAGTCTCTGTTTGGGTGTTGAAGCTCACGTATTGGTGCTGTCCAGACCTGACGCATCTAGAAACAGGAATTTGCCCTTAGCATAAGCTTAGCCAAATGGTTGAGTCATTTCTAAGTATTTTAACATTATAGAATGCCTTAGGAAATGTCATGAATATCTAAAACAGGTCTTCTTGAGGATTTTATTAGTTTCTTAAAACATGGAGAGGAACTTGATTCTCAGTGCTGGTACCTAAAATTCAAAGACATTAGTTGTGAGTTGCCGTGCTCCTCAGCTCTAAGCCACAGTTGTCATGGCCAAGCCTGTCTCCTTATGGAGAGTGGCCTTGCGGTTTTCTGCAGAGCTTCTCTTGTGCCTGGCTTGTGCCTGGAAGTCAGCGTGTCCAGCTTGTGCCTGGAAGTCAGTGTCTCACTTCAGAGAGACACTATAGAAGCTTGGTGATCTTCAAACAAGAACTTAAAACAAGGAACTTTTCTTTCACAGGTATCTTAAAACTTGTAGCTAAATAAAACATGTGAATAACTGTGAGAGCCTAATTATAGCAATTTTTTAAAAAGCAGTACATGTTTTATTGTCTCTTAAACATCACAGAATGGTATTGTGTGTCCAGTTTTGTTTGTAAATGTAACCTTTGTGTGAATGACCATCTATTCCTTTCTTTTTGGAAGGTTAGCCAGTCAGCTGTTGTGTGATGCTCAACATTTTATATAATGACATTTAGCACAACGTTTCAATATAACATCTCAGGAAAACATTTAAGAAATAGTGAAGTTTTCTGGGTATTATATTAATCATATTAATTACCTGTTGCTTTTAATTTATCACCATATCACCCTAATATCACAAGGCATGTGTAATACTATTTTGTAAATATTTTCTAAAGACCTTCCTTCTATAGAAAAGAAAATTTAATTCAGAAATTGGGCTGAACTCTCTTTCACTTGTGTGAAAATGGGAAAATTAGAAGTAATTTGTATTTTTTATTGTGAAATCAGTGTAGGAACCTGTGCTCGTATCATGGAAACAAAAGCACTAATGGTTTTCTCCCCTCGGGTGTGGGCTTTGCTTCAGATATCCATGTCTTCTACTTTTTCTGTTTTTATTTCTTATTCACTTATTGTCTTTACTTCATATCACTTTATTGAATTTCACAAATGCAATTTAGGAATCCAGGGATGTGATAAAGTTTGTGCATCTGCTTGTCATTAGCCATCTCACATTTATATCGCTAAATGAAAATTTAACTTACTTTGGAACAAACCACCATGATTTAGTTCACCTGCGTAGTTTAAAAGACATAAGACCTGAAATTTTTTTTTTTTTTTTGAAACGGAGTCTCACTCTGTCACCCAGGCTGGAATACATGGTGTGATCTCAGCTCACTGCACCCTCTGCCTCCTGGGTTCAAGCAATTCTCTGCTTTAGCCTCCTGAGTAGCTGGGATTACAGGCAGCTGCCACCACTCATGGCTAATTTTTGTATTTTTAGTAGAGACGGGGTTTCACCATCTTGGCCAGGCTGGTCTTGAACTCCTAACCTCATGATCCACCTACCTCGGCTTCCCAAGGTGCTGGGATTACAGGCGTGAGCCAGGGTGCCTGTCCAAGACCCGGAATTTTACACTGCATTGGGACCTTATAAAATTCTTGACTTGTACTTTTTTGGCATGTTCTGAACGCTCATGATTTGCTTCTGAAATATTTTAGGCCTTTGGAAACACTCCTTCATTCTAATCCTCTCTTTTCTTGCTCTGAATTCTTCATGTCATGTAATTATTTTGCCTAGAGCCAAATCTGATGTGTTACTATAATCATCATTTCTGCAGGAGCTTGGTAACACTCCTGCTTTTGTTCCCTTTAAGGCTTCTTTTGGTTTTGTTTATTTTGTTTCACTCAGAATGATCTGGTTAAGTTTTGCTTGATCATCCATTTCAAATCTCTTAGTACATTTTTCAAATTCAGTTCCAAGTATGTTAAATGTGTCACAATGGAAGTGTCCCACGGTCAAATACATATAGGGAAACCTTGGTTTTAAAAAAGTTAAACTGACTTCATTATTACGGGTTTTTTTTTTCAAAAGCCTCCAGTATCCCTCTTGAATGATCCATTTCCCATACGTGTTTTACGACAGAATTCTCCCCACTCCCAGGTAATAACTGTTGACATTTTCTGAAAACTGTTTTTGAGAACACTGAATTAGATATGAAATGAGGCATTTATTCATACTTCGAAATGAATGTCTTAAACATCATTGGGCCATTTTGAGTATACATTACTAGTGATATATTTAATAACTTAGTGGTATAAGCATGCAATAAAAAATTTCTTAACACAAGAGAAGTTCTGTGTAGAAACGAATTTAATACTGTGGCTAAAGAAATGAACCAAAAAAATGTAATATCTTGAAATTTGCTTCTTAGCTCTGTTTAGAATCATTGTGATTCACAGATAGTAAATTGTCAGAGTGGACTTCATGAACCTTATATCAGACATTCTGAAAAGAGCTAAAATTGCCATTAAACTGCATAAGTTAAAATATCTTAGATAGTTTAAAAATACTATGTAGACTTGGTGAGTCAGATCTGCCACACTGAGCGTGTAGCTGGGGTTGACGACACACGTGTTGCAGTGTCTTTACCAGTTTGTCTCTTTTAGAGACAACTTGGCAGGCAGACGTCTTGCAGATAAACAAGGAAAGATTGTCTATTTCAAGTGGCATAAGACATTCTTTAAACCAGTGTGTCATATGTGGTTATATAGTCAGCATTTTCTTTAGTGCAGAAAATCCTCTCTCAGGGTTCCTGAATAAATAGCAGATATCTTTGTAGGGATAGCTCGCAGGAGATTTCAAATGCTGTATATTCATCAGTTCAGGCTCCCCAGATGTCTTATGAACGTGCTCATATTAGTTTTCTTTTCCCTCTTCCTGCTAAATACAAGTTGAGGCAATATGATTAGTTCTTAAAGTGCTTACTCTCCATTTTATGTATATTACTGCATTGTAATCCTCATAATATCCTGTGAGGTGGGATGTTACTATGTCCATTTGAGAGATAAAGGAAATGAAGAGGTAAAGTTACTGGCTTTCTCCAAACAGCTGGTAATTACTAAATACAGAATTGACTTTTGCCTTTTGATTCCAAAGATCATATTGGTACTTTCATGTGTGGGTCCCTTCAGCCAGTTCCTACAGTGACCCTGACCCAGCTGTAAGTCCCCTGAGGTCTCTAGAGATATAGACAGTGATGGATTAGACCTTGTTCATAGTTGCAGATACAAGACATAGAGAAGTTTCTAGCAATAATTTTTTTAGTTATATATTTTCATAGGGCTTTTGATTTATGTAACCTATTAGTATATATTTGTTATTCCAGTGGACTTAATACATTATTCAAAGAGATTCCAGTTTTTAAGCCTTTCCTCCATTTGTCTAAGTTGTTCATTATGAAATGATTGGCTAGAATTAGAAAGTCTTTACCTACAGAGAGATTCTGACTGGCTTGCTTGGTCTTGGAACCCTAGTTATGGGTGCATTGTCTTGCTTCCTGGTGAACTTTGCCCAGAAATAGTTACCACCTCATTTTTTTTTTTTTAAATGAAAGCTGGATAATTAACCCTCAAGATTTCTTAATTAAAAGATTACTATTATAGATTGACCCACAGGGAGTTAATACAATAAAATTATTTTTGATCATTTTATATGAAATAATTATGGGGCGATCTTCTGTAATCTTGAGTTGAAGGGGTTATCTTGCTTAATGTTAATAACTTTTGATACACCAACTACTTTTTAAAAATGAACGTTTTTTTTTTTTTGCTTCTGTGGAAGGCAGGCTGTATTTTGTAGGATTTACAGTTTACATAGTTATTGTTTTATATGTCAGTTGGATCAATTATGTTTTGGGTGGAAACTGTTTGGTTCAACCAATATTTGAATGCTAATTTTGTTCTGTGAACAAATAGAAATACAGAGATCAGTAAGACATGACTCTTTCCCCCTAAGTAAAGGCTTAGGTTGGAGTTTTCAACCTGGGCATTATTGACATTTTGAGCCAAATAATTCTTATGTTGGGTGGGGGAGGGCCTACAGCGGAGGCTGCCTGTACATTGTAGGATGTTTAGTAACATCCCTGGCTTCTACCTACTAGATAGATGCCAGTAGCACCACCCAAGTCATGACAATCATCTTTGCCAAGAACTTTGGGCCTCTACCTAGAAACAGTTCATAGGGCTCAAAAAGCAAAGTGGCCTAGGACCCATGTAGTTAACAAGCTTGCCCTGTTGGAGAACCACTGCGTAGCTGAACAACATGGGTGAGACTAGTGTCAGGGTAAAGGAGCTCTTGACTGAAGATTGGCCGTGCACAGAAAACAAAGTGAGTGCGTATGGATATTTGGGGATTTACCTTCATTAGGGCACAGTTGGTTAGTGTTAGGTGTACACCAGCATTATTCCCTCTTTAGAAACAGCCATGCACGTAACATTTTAGCACATCTGAAGAGGCACTTCTATTCTAATTACCTAAAATTCTTATTACCTGGAATTACATGCTATGAATAACAGCAGTAAAGTCAGAAGCCAGAATCTATGTGATGTTATCTGTTTTGTGATCACAGTTGTGTTCTTCTCTTAGTTTATTTGAACAACTTTGTGAAAAAAATTTTTGTGCTTATGTAAATACTCTTTGCTTAGATTTTTTGGTAGAATGTAAATCTTTCCCACACAATAACAATGCAATACCCCTCCTGCCCAAGGGCGAGATATAGATTGTACAGCTTGTTATTTTTGTGTTTTAGGGCTTATTCCTCTGTAGACATGTCTAAAAGACATCCGTGGGGGGTAAGGAATGCATTAGCAATTCAAGCTGGTAATCTGCATGGTGAGAGTGCAGATAATTTTTTCCCCAGGTCACACAGGCAGCTCTGCACAGGTCTGTTAAACATCTGCTAGTTTTGAAAATTAAAATAAGTTCCCATCACTCAAGGCAATGAAAGGTAGATGAATTGCTCTGCCAGATTGACTCTTAGAACTCCTGATGTGATGTGGGGCTAGACAGAATGGGATGTTTGCTAATAAATCAGGGAAGTAGTGATTGTTTTCCTTCTTTTTCTCTCCCACCCCCGTCAGGACAAACTCACATTCTCTAGCCTGGTGCACTCTAATAATGCCTGTTGACCTTGACCATGAAAGCACTCCAGACTCACCCCCTAAACACCACACCGAATGTGCTCATCCTTGAAACTTACAAGCCTTAGAATCTTCTCTACCTCCACTCCTGTTTACTGCCTCCTATTACTCCAGGTGCTTCCAGTCAGACCGTAGTCTTGGCTGTGCAGTACCTTTCGGAGCCCTCAAAAATGTTGAATTTCTTTTAAAATCAGAAGGAAAAATAAAGAACATGATAATAATCATCAATATACAATAATGAATCCAGCCTGACTTAGAGTTGTCTTTATACCAACCAACAGAGCCCTAAAATATAGCTTTTAATGTTTTTTTAAGAGAGAAAGGGGCCCACGAAAGTTGTCCTGGGGCCCCCGCATCCTCCTCATACACAGGTGGAATGCTGCTCTTGCTTGCTTTGGAATGTGGCAGCAGCTCCCAGTGACTTCACACATTTATTACAAATTCAAGGTCATTTGGACGCTAGCCCTGTGCTACCTTTCATGCTTCCTGTCCCCACACTCAGCCTGGGCACGTTTTCTGCTCTGATCTTTGATCTGCCTTCCTTCTCCTTCTCCAAGTCAAACCAGTCACTCTTTCCTGAGAGCTCTTTGATGCACCCTTGCCAGACCTCTGCATTAACACTCCAGCACCTTTGGTTAGCCAGTTTGGCCTTATTTGTGTCTCCACCATTGGATTATCTGTCCATCAAGGTCAGGAATGTTTTTGGGTTACCCCACTGTCCCCAACTTTGACTATGTTCACTGCCTGGAAAATGTTTATCTGAATATAAGGCATCAAGCCAGAACTTGCCCAAAACTTAACCTAGGACTCAAACAGCTTTGAAATCTTATCTGTGTAGAGTGGGAACAGCATGTGTTTGATAACCATCAGCATTTGCTGTTTTGCTTAGCCATCAACAATCCGTTTCTATCTCTTCCTCATAGTATTTTCAGGTGTATTTTTGTACACCAGTCATTCACTTTAGGTGTTAGGTTACACTGAAATCTCTGACAATCAGTTCTGTGCTACTGAAGGCTTCTAGCGGCAGGATTAAAAAAAATACTGATTGCACATTCAAAGTCTCACTGCTCACACTATTTATGTAATTCTTGGAGTCTAGTTAGATCATCTGATTTTTAAAATGTTGCCTGAATTACAAAGGAATTCAGGAATGTGTTATCAAAGAATTAGGAAATTAACATTGAAATTTATTGAGCAACATAGCTAATAGGTTGTCTTGCTTTTTAAGCCTTCTTGTTTTCTAGGAGGAGCCTGAGGTCCGTGGACAAGTTGAGCTGTAACTGGTATTTAGGAATTGGTAAAGATAGAGGTGTGGATGCTATGTTTTCTTTTCTCTGTTAGGAAATTACTCTGCTGATGCCACAATAAAAAATTTCACAGGTATCTAAATTGGAATTTATTTTGTATTGTTCCACACCTTTGTCAATAATTACATTTTCTACCTTCTAGTTTATTACTGTTATTATTTTTCATGCCAGGTGTTTCTTAATTGTTGGCATAAGTATTGAATGCTTATATGTGGGAGTGAGAGAGTCAGGCCAGTGCTAAAGAGTAGGGAATAACCCCTAGACAGTGAAGTAACTTTTGTCTTGTTTGCACATTAAAAAAAAAAGATTAGGAATCCTTGCTCTATATACTAGAAATGTTTGGTGTTCTCTTTTCTTCTCTTCAAACAGAGAAAACTTAGATGAATACTTACAGGCTCTGCTGTCAACTAACTGCACCCTCCTAATATTGGCATCTGCATATTTTTACCATTGTCAATATCAGATTGCCTCCGATGTTGTGTCACTGAAACTGATAATTAACATTACATCCAAGAGTAAGACTGCAGTGTGATTTTTGGCTCCTGGTCTTCTGTTCTTTCGGCAACAATTTTTTATAGATATAGTCAAGAAAATAGAAATAGAGTCTTCACTGCTACCTTCCGTTCAGAATTATTTTCTCCTAGTGTTGTGGTTCCTGATAGCCTTTATTCCTATAGAGATGGCAATTTGAAAAATTCCTTCTGTGAATCTGAGGGCTCTACAAAGGGAAAGCTTCTTTGATAGTGCTTTGGTGTAAGTTATTTAAGAAGGACAATCTACCCAGGCTTATCAAGCAAATAGCCTGAAATTTGAACCTAGAGTATTCTTTAGTGTTCCAAGCCTGCAGGAAAAGAAATAATCTTGGCTTAAATTAAATAAGTTAACAGAATACAATTTGAACAATGAACAAGAATGCTGTTTGAAAATTATCTTGGGTTTTTTATGTCGTTAATATTCTCACTGAGTTTCTATTATGTTTGTAAAGCAGTTTTCTCCTAGACCAAAAATCCTAGTAATAAAACCAGAACAGTATGAAAGTTATAAGCACACAGTAAAGGCTGATGAGTAAATATTATGACACTTTGAAAGGAAATAAACCAAACGATATAATGTAAATATCCTTTGTGCTTATCAAAAATAAGTCACTTCATGTTCTGTTCCTGCAATATTTCTGTAAATCTGCTAAAAATAGAAAGGTAAAGGTCTAAGATCATAAATTCTTTGATGCCCTTTCCTTAAAAGTAAGGAATTCTTGTCTTGGATTCTTATATAATATACTTATTTATAATCTCACTTGTTCTGATTGCAGTGGCCTCTTACTATCTTTACATCCATGTGAATGTGTGTGCTTTGATGTGTACATATGAGAGACAAGAACAAAAGTAAATGTCAAATATCCGAATTCCCATTTCAGTGAGCTTTCATGGACTAAATTCTTTTTGTCTGCTTGCCTGTGATCTCTTCAAATATGACTTGCATTTAATGACCTTTAAGAAATCTTTTAATAAAATAAAAAATTTTATTAAAATCTTTTAGTAAAATAAAAAATTTTATTAAAATCTTAATAAAAAATTTTATTAAAATCTTTTAAGAAAAAAATTTTATTAAAATCTTTTAAGAAAAAAATTTTATTAAAATCTTTTAAGAAAAAAATTTTATTAAAATCTTTTAAGAAAAAAATTTTATTAAAATCTTTTAAGAAAAAAATTTTATTAAAATCTTTTAAGAAAAAAATTTTATTAAAATCTTCTTCATATGTGTTACTTGAATTTACTCATGGCAAAGACCAGTTAGTACCATTTTATGAAATCACAAGCTCATGGGCTTGTGATAAAACATACAAGTGCTTTAAATTTGGCATTGGTAACGGCAGGCCGACTCACTTGAAAAATACTCTGAACTGCTCTGCCTCATGCTGATGGGAAGACAGATGGAAATGACTTTCTAGAGAGTTTAGCTGGCCTCTGAGCTTAATGGGTACTCACTCTCCTTATCCCCCGATAGCTGCTCCGAGATTTTAATGTACATTGCAGACAATATGATAACATAACCTGGAAAACTAGCATTTTGGTAAGGGTCTTTAACTTCACTAGTATTTTCATACCACTTTGGTACTAGAAATTGTAAAGATATTAAAGGGTATGGACAATGTGGAATGTATGTACCAGACCCAGCAATGTATACTGACTCCCTCACTATAGCCCAGAACTGGAAATCCTGCTAACTACCTCTCCCCATCCTAGCCTGAATTGCACTCTCCACCTATGTTGGTTTTCCAATGGCCTGATGCCTGAAAGCTGGTAGAAACTGTGTAGGAAAATAGGGTTGGGATAAATTTCTGGGCTGACAAAGCATAGAGGAATATGCTTCTTTTTCCCCTTGTCCAGGTATATCAGCAACTCTAAGATGCAGATGTATCAGTATGGCTCTACTGGGCATATTCTAGTTAAATGGTAGACCCACTACCTCTTCTGGAAGCTTGTTTTCCATTATATTCCCACTTGCAGCTTTTCAAAGACTTATTCTCTTCTCTAATGATCTCTTGGTGCTCTGTTTTGCCTGTGCTCTACGTTCCGAGTGGGTCAACATTGCAGTGGGTCAATGAGAAGAAATAGAGGGGAAAAATATAAGAACCAGAAAGAAACCTGTTAAGTTTGCACTTACTGGTGCATTAAGCATATTGGCGTAAGCCTTAAACTCTAGAAAACTCACTGCAGTGCTGTAAAGTACCATGATAAAGTAAAAGTTCATTTTTGTGCTGTGTTCTTATTTAGTGATGAATATGATATTGCATAAAAGATGAGGATCTGTAAGGCCAGGCGCGGTGGCTCACGAGGTCAGGAGTTCGAGATCAGCCTGACCAACATGATGAAACCCCATCTCTACTAAAAATAAAAAAATTAGCCAGGCAAGGTGATGCGCGCCTGTAATCCCAGCTACTCAGGAGGCTGAGGCAGGAGAATCGCTTGAACCAGGGAGGCGGAGGTTGCAGTGAGCTGAGATCATGCTACTGCACTCCAGCCTGGGCGACAGAGTGAGACTCCGTCTCAAAAAAAAAGATGAGGATCTGTGTATACCTGCCAGGTGATGTGTGAGGTACCATGAATAACATAGCAATATCCTAACTGTGCAGGTATGAGGAGTGACCCCCAGGAATATAATTGCAATTAAACTTGCAAATTATGTGGGGACACTCTATTTCAGGGCAATAAAATAAATTATATCTAGAGCTCATAACTCTTACACATACTTGGCTAGGTCTATGCAGCAAAACCCAGGTGATACTGAGGCTTTAACTTTGGGATTTGTTTGGTGCTGACTCTGCCACATGGTGAAATTTGGTATGATCACAGTGCGAGTGTCACGTGATCAGTCTGCTCGACCCAACATGCCAGAATTCCATTTTTCAGCCCACTCTCTTCTCTGCATACATACCTACCTCCCGGAGAGGGCTGGGCGGGAGCTACATGTGGCAAGAGCCCTCACTGCTTTTGTTACACAGATTTCAACACATATGGCTTGATGGAGTGTGATTGCAGTAGCATGAGTGTTTGGTGATGAAATTTGCATGTCCTTTGCTGGGAGAAGTATAATTATAAGATTTTTGTATTCACATAGCCACATGTGAGGTATGAGCAGGAACAGGATCTATTTAATAGCATTAGATTGCTTTCAGATTTGAAATATTTCCTTTTAGAAATATATTAAGTATAAACAAAATACGTTTAATTTTTTTAAAAAACTATGCCTTTGTACAAATTGTTTATCATTTACAGAGGTCTAAAAAAAGTAGGAGAAAAGTTAAGAAGCTCACAAAATCAATCAGATCTAAAGATTGCAAAGATTGATTACCATCTCCTTAAAAGCTTCAGTGCATGTGTTTACAGTATCATTCTATTTGCCTCTGCTCAGATTCTTACTTTCCAATTCTAGGACAACCCAGAGTGTATAGATCATAAACCATAACTGATCCTACCTTACATAATACATTAACTATAAAATATTTATGGCCAGGCATGGTGACCAGTTCCTGTAATCCCAGCACTTTAGGAGACCAAGGCAGGAGGAACACTTGAGGCCAGGAAGTTGAGACCAGCCTGGGCAACATACTGAGACCTTGTCTCTACAAAAAAATTAGCCAGGTATGGTGGTATAGGCCTGTACTCCCAGCTGCCTAGAAAAAGGCAACTTGAGAAAGTTTCTACCTTCTGAAACAATCTATGCCTTGATTCTGTCACTTAGTATTTTAGTTATTCCTATCAAATACATGACTGTGTTAATTTCTCCTGCCACAAAAATGCTGCAAAGCCACAAACTCACTCCAAAATTTAGTGGCTTAGAACAATAACCATTTATTATAGCCCACAAGCTCAAGGGTCAGCTGATCTTGGCTTAGCTTGGCTACATTTGATATAAAACAGTAGAAATTTAGAAATTGAATATATGTAGAATATCTCTTGTACCAAAAATGAAGAGGAATAATAGATTTTGATTTTTCTTTGTTGTATTCTGTGCTGGGTGCTAATCCGTCCTAGCTCAGAACCAGTAGAAGCCATACTGGAAAATCATTTATTTGTTACTATCAAATTTATTTCAGTGAATGCCATTCAAACCACTATCTCTGAGGAGCCCAGTTACCAAGTCCTCCACCTTGTTAGCAACATGGACTTAAATGCACTAACTAATTCTAGAATGAGATTTTAGCAAAGCACCGGCATTTGAGATTTGTGCAAATTGAGCTCTTAAACTGTGTGTATGTGTGTGTGTGTGTGTTTATTCTAGCACTACCACTACATACCATACAAGTAGCTGTATAGCAGGTATATATACGTGTGTATATGTACATAGGTAGGTATATGTCAACTGTTGAACACTAGAAAATACACATTAAGTAAAGTAAGGGTTGATAAACGTTAATAGTTGGAACATTGGGAGATTTGGACTCCTAGTTAGCGGATTCAGTTGGCTGCATTTGATTTAAGGAAAGAACTAACTTTGGAGAAATTTGTGTTTGCATTTCAGGAGAGATGTCTTAAAGAGGAAACTACCAGAGGTTAGTAGATATTAACATCTAGTGATTTAAATTTGAGAAATGCAAATTAGACATTTAAGCTGTGGGTTTGCTTCCTGTTTTACTTGCTCTAAAAGTAATTTTTTTAAAAGCCAGTAACAAAGACATGCAAAATAGTACTGCCATGGGGGAAAAATTACTTGAAAATAATATTCAAGATTGAAAAATTAAAAAAGCTTGACATCTAGTACCAGGAATGCCAGCTGGTGTGTTCTATCAAAAAGCAAGCATGTGCTTTGGAATAACACTCTTGATTAGACTCTAGGCTGGTTTTGAGCCCTTCTGATTATCTAAATAGATGTGGAAGTGACTTATCTTGGTTTTTCTGAGTCAAACGAGATAATGAGCAAAGGCCTTAGTAGATCTTTGATTTTTGCCTCTAACCCTTTTTCTGTCTGCATGTTCACAAGGTCAAGGCTGATGAGATATGGCAATATTGAGAGAGTCAGAATAGGATAAAGATCTCAAATACTATATATATATTTTTTTTATTTTTTTTTCCCTTTGGTGACTGTATGAGACATGTCAGTAAAACTTTAAAGACAGGCCAGGCGTTGTGGCTCATGCCTATAATCCCAGTACTTTGGGAGGCCGAGGCGGGGCAGATCACTTGAAGTCAGGAGTGGCAACATGGCAAAAACCCGTCTCTACTAAAAAATACAAAAATTAGCCGGGAGTAGTGATGCACGCCTGTAGTCCCAGCTACTTGGGAGGTTAAGGCACAAGAATCGCTTGAAGGAGGCAGAGGTTGCAGTGAGCCGAGATCACCCCACTGCACTCCAGCCTGGGCGACTGAGCGAGACTCTGTCTCAGAAAACAAAACAAAACAAAAGACACACAGAAAAACTGTAAAGACAGAATGAAAGAGGTGAACTTTTTACATCTCGCTCATTTCATCACATACTATATAGTATGCGTATGGTTTCATATATGTTTGTGTGTATGTATATATATGAAGTTAAAACATTCACCTTTTAGGACTAAATGGATATTGACTAGATTGTAAACTGTTTTTGAGACTAAGAGTTTGGTTGCCATGCATAAGGCTCTATTTTTTTGTAATTCCACTTTTATATTCATTTATATCAGTCCTAGCAGTAGCTGCCACTCTTACTGGGTCCTGCCTAAATGCATGCTTCAGATGTTGGTTATTAATTTCACGAGTAGTGAATAACAAAGGCTCCTGTTGAGGGACCTCTTCATTTCCTACTGGGCACCAGCAGCAAGCATGACTTACTGGCCTTCTTATGAGCGGGTAGGAGTTTTGGGTCAACTTGAGAACATCTGTCCTTTGAGTAGTAAAAAAGCTTGGTATTAGGTTGGCACAAAAGTAATTGCAATTTTTGCACCAATCTAATATCAACAGAGGCCATGAAAAACATCAAGGGAGGATAGCTTGTAATTAGAAGCCAGATCAACAGTGACCCAAAAAGAATTTCAGGTTTCCAGGAGTGAAATATGTAGATTACTCCTCTGAAAGGAATTGTTTTTCTCCCATTCACTTTTATGGCAAATCATTTTTTAAGCTGAAACTCAAGCTCTGAAGTAATTGTGCAGCAAATAGTGGCTGTGAATAGATGTGGCAACTCTCCACAAGGGTAAATAGAAACCACTTGCAGTTTCAGTCATCACATTTTGCAGTTTCAGTCATCACATTTTATTTTTCTTTTTTAATAGCTTCTCTATTTTTGCTCACCACAAATACATGCACACACACACACACACACACACACACACACACACACACACACACACACACACACACACACACACACACACACACACACACACACACACGGGCAAAGCCTTGGAAAATTGCAATTTTCCATTTTAATTTGAGAGACAGCCCGGTCACATTAACAGAACCCTTGATGGAATAGGTTGAATTCCCTTCTCTGTCCCTGTAACCGCATGGCCTTGGACATATCCTTACCCGGTGCCCTTTCCTCCATCTTAGGGTCCACTTATGTGATTCTAATTTTAATTTCAGTTCTCTGTTAGTGATGAAATGAGCAACTGCAGATGTTCCGCTTCCACTGGAAATACTTTTTTGGCATTTGAAAGAAAACCCTACAGATGAATTATTCCACTGAAAGGGGTTCACTCAGATTTTCTAGATTATGATTCTAGAAAACAGTTCTTTACATCTGACAATGGAGAACTTAAATGTTTTAATATGAAAATGTAAAGCACTCTTGTGGGGTATAGTTGAATTTTGCCCAGGTTAAGGGAATCCAGTATTTATGTCAGGAAACCATGGATGTGATAGAAATAGTATCACTGCAAAGCCAGGCACAGTGGCACATGCCTGTAATCCCAGCATTTTGGGAGGCTGAGGCAGGAGGATCACTTGAGGCCAGGAGTTCGAGACCAGCCTGGCCAACATGCCGAAACCCTGTCTCTACTAAAAATACAAAAATTATCTAGGGCGTGGTGGCACAGGCCTGTAATCCCAGCTACTCGGAAGGCTGAGGCAGGAGAATAGCTTGAACCTAGGAGGCGGAGAGGTTGCAGTGAGCTGAGATCACGCCACTGCACTCTAGTCTGGGTGATGGAGTGTGACAGTGTATCCCAAAAAAAAAAAAAAATTGAGATTATGCAAGAATCTGACTCGAAGAAGTTAGAACTGATTAAAAAGTACCAAATACTTCATTATATGAGGCCAGCTATTTAGACTAGTCAGCGGGTGGCTCAAATGCAGAAAACAGATGGCTTTCATTAGCCAGAAACCTTAAAATTACATAAATCCACGGGTGCAACTAAGCTATGGATCTGTGCCCTCTCCTTGCCAAACAGGACCTTTCAGCTAGCAAAACAGAGAGCTCCTTGTTCACTTTTCCCTCCTAGTTGGGACCCTGTTGGGGAGGAATGCTGCCAAGCCTGCTCTATAAGGAATTTTGATCTCCTAGATGATAACAGAGAGAAACTTTTTGGAGAAAGGGAACACCCTGTTTGAAAGGACAACAAGAGAACTTGTTCAAGAAGGTGGCTTTGCATTTAACTGAAAATTGTAGCAACTGTAGGCGTAGGGTTTCCAGATTCACCTCTGCAGACTGGTCCAGATTAGGTATATATGTTTATATTCGTTTATGTTATCCCCTTAAGGCTCTTTTAAAGCCATTTCTAAAACTTGCTTTGGAAAATCCATTTCACTTCAGTATTCTTTATATTGTGGCTCAAAAATATTTTTTTCTGGTAACAAAAATTTTTTTTTCTGTTTTTGAGACTTGTAGCATTTTTAAGTTTGATATGTACGTCTCTGTAGTTCAGAGCACTCGGTAAACAGCCTCTTGCTTTTGAGGCAATTTGTGAATGCTTCATTGTTTTTAGCTGGTTATTTTGTTCATTGTCAGGAACACTGTTTTCCCATGGGAAAGCATCTCCAGTTTTATGATGTCAGTGGCAAGTCATTCAGTTTACAAGAATTACCTTCATATTCAGTCTTAGAAATGCATGGACCACGAATGAGAAATGCATAGACCACGAATGGCCAGTTATATCACAGTTCTCATCTTTTAAATGTTGTCTTAGATTTTTGCAAAGTAACCTTAACTCACCTTAGAATAGTGTTAAGACATAAATAGAACCAAAATGTAGTAGTTAAGTGGTTATATTTCCCATCTGCTAAGGTATTTATATTTCTTTTCTTTTAGAAAAGAAAAACTTTAAAAAAATTAGGAATAATTATCTTTAGGATGACTTTGTAAGACTGTGCTTTTTTACTGGCAGCAAATATCTTACTCAAAGATTTCAATTTTAAGAGTGTCCATATTAACAGATGCTGAATAGGACCCTGTGTATGATTCATTTAAGTCATTTCTTGGAGGCTTCACTCAGGAAAAGGGAGTTAACCCTTGGATGGCAATGTTTAATGTGGCCACATTTCCTTTTGGCTGAACGCCAGGGAGTGGCTGTGCTTAGCAACCAGGCTTTGTTTCATAAATGGGTTATTTGATGCAGGTGAGGATGCCGTGGGTTGTTTGTCTTGTTTTAATTAAGGGAGACATTGTTTGTTTGTCTTGTTTTAATTAAGGGAGACAGGCGTGTGTAGTGAAAGCATGGAATTGTTTGCAGATGGGCTTCAGTAAGAATAGGAAGGCTTCTGGTTCAATTTGTATCTCCAAGCTAATTGCTCTGATTTCCATATACACACCTGGTGTTGGTTCAGGGAAAAAATTTTACTTGAGAAACATGGCTTTTGTGAGTTGGTATTTATTTGTGAAGGGCCTCTTGTAATGTCAAATGTAAGAAGATCTATACATACAACCAGTTTTACACTTTCTAATTCAACAGCTTACCCTAATTATTGAGGATTCACAGTTTAAATTATTAAACGATCTCCACTTGAAGAAAATAGAGCATGTTAATCATCATGATTCTCCAAACATATATTTTTAAAGTTAATATTAAATCTCATCTGGTGGAAAACCTGACAGGAACTGAAGCATATATTTTCTAGTCTAAACTCTCATTGTTAAAATGAAGACAACATGAGACAGTTATAGGGCCGTAATCAAGTTATTTGAAAAAAAGTTTTAAAAATTACCACTTTTTGGTAGTCAACATACACACATATGCCAACAGATGGCATTAAAAAATGACAAGAACATGAGACAATTATAGGGTCATAATAAATTTATTTGAAAAAAATGTTTAAAAAATTACCAGTTTTTGATAGTCAGCATACACACATATGCCAACAGATGACATTAAAATACCTGTAAAGTCAAGAAGCAGGGAGGATGACAAAGTGAAAAGTAGAAGAAATCAAAGGAAGTTAAGTCAAAAGAGGAAAAAAAAATGAAGAAGCATTTACTTGGTTTGTCAGGTAGGGTGGTGATCCAGTGTATTTTGCCAAAAACTTACCTGGTTTTAGCACCAAATGTCTCAGAACATGACAGCTGACCTCCCTCACGGTGAATGATCCCAGAGAGCAATGAAGAATTGTGATGCCCTTCATGACCTTGTTTTGGATGTTACACATCATCATGCCCTTCATGACCTTTCTGGTAGCAAAAGGTTTGTTTTAAAAAGAGTTGCAGCATCTTTAAGTCTAATATATACATGCTCGGAAGTTACACCATCATCCCTTCTGCTGTACTCCATTTGTTGCACAGACAGACCCTGATACATTGTGGAGTTGCCCAAGGTCCATGAATAGCAGGAGGCAGGGACTATTGGGGGCCTTCTTGGAGGCTGGCTACCCTGGGGAGAGAAATTGTCAATTTCCTCTCCTTGCGGGGAGGAAATGGAATCAAGGGCATTTGTATTGTCAAGAAGGTAGAACGCTTTCCTTAGACATTGTAATGAACAGATTGTGGATAAACAAAAGTACAGAGAGAGTTTGAGGCAGAGAGGAGGAGATTGATTCAACAGAATATTTACCAGCTATGGTAAGGGCTCATTAGTGTCTCCGTACAGTTACCAACATGCTGCCAAGACTGGAAATCTTCGGGACAGGAATGAATTCGGAAGGTGAACAGAATAAAGTACTGTGGGAACAATGGCGATTCCGTTAGTGGATTGTATGTTCCTTAAGGGCAGGGCCCTCCATAGCATCTGATGTAGGGCCTTATCCACAGGTATCTGATTATTATTTGACTTTCTTTAATGTTTTTGCAGTATTATTATCTGTACTACTTATTTCAGTAAGATTGACAACATTTGCATTTTGATTTCTAAGATCAAGACAATGAATTTCCTCTTAATCCCTCAGGAAAGCTGTGAAATTTAAATTTATAGAGCATTCTACTTAGCCTGCTGCTTTGCATCTGTCAGAGAATGAGACCCCCCAGTTTCATGGAAGTCACAGGAAGTGGCAAGGGGCTCTGATGGAACTGAGGGGTTCTAGCTATTTCTGCAGATGATCTGGATATTTTGGCATCGGCTGCTTTGACTTAACCATCTGGCAACGTAAAGGCAGAATTTCGTTAAATATTGGAAAAGTTACTTGAAAACATGGTTCTAGAGATTTTGCCAGCAGCTTTTGCACTCGTGACTTGGTTCAGTCTAAGACCTGTTTTGTTTTTTGTTGTAAGGACCTAAGTCCTCTGCTGGGTTTTGACGAAATATGTGTAAAATGACTAAAATGGCCAGAGGTATCCTATTTTACATTTATGTGGGAAGAAATGTTTGAAAACTATTTCATTTCTTTAACCGAAAATTTCTCAGTACAATTTTAGTTGGTGTTTTTCCTCCTGTGGACAGTTTTTAGGAATGATACAAGTTATCGTGGAATCACCCAGTTCTTGAGTGTGTGAACGAATGGCTTCTGCTGGAAGTTAATTCTTCTTAGCATGGATGTCTCACATTTCCCCAGCAGCTGGATTTGACAAGGGAGGGCCTATCCTGATTAATATGCCTTCTAATTGATTGGTTTAAGTAACACCTTTACTCCTGTGGATGTATTTTTCATTTCTTGCTGAATTTTTTTTTTCTTTTTGAGATACCAAAACCTATTAAGTGACATAGTACAGATATTTCAGGACTTCCATTTTCTCTTTTAAAAATATTTTTGTAAAGGTAATGCCTGTACACAGAAGGGTTTGAAAATACAGAAGGCACCCTTTTTCATGAAGTTATTTTTGTGAAGTGGTCTATTGCCTGCAATAGTAATAGCTAGGACCCCTTACTTACTACCCAGCAGGCACTATGCAGAGCTCCAAATGAGAAAATGTTGGCTCCTTGCAGATGGTTGGGAGAGGGGACACCAGCACTCTTTACAGTCTTTTTAAGAGCTGAGAGTGATAACCAGAGAATATTCTGGGGGAAACCAGGTGGAATCGCCAACATACTCAGTTATATTTGTGGATGGTGAATTCTACAGTGAATTTTTCTGTTCAAAATCATAATACAGTCACTTGCTAACTACCAACGCCATGCTTGCTCTCAGTGCTCAGAGGTGGCACACAATATTACTTTCAGGCTTGGTCATCAGGCAGGGCCTGGCAGGCATTGTGCTCTGTGTGAGTCAGTGGAGTTTATTATGAGAATGCGGTAGCCTCCACAGTGATTATATTTATTATAGAAAAACATGTTATTTTGTTGTCAGAACCTTTCAGCAGGTACCACAAAATCTCATATGGGAAAATGTATAAATTTTTCATGAATAAATTCCTTTCGGTATTGGTAATTTCCTTCTCTGTTTTAGTACAAAAGAAAGCACTATCTTATAGGTGGCTAGAAATGTCTGTATCATGCATAGCACTTAATCTAAAGGAGTGTTGAAGACCGGGCTGATTCCTAATTAAGAATGAGCAAGAATAGAACTCTTTTTGATCCCTGTTCTTCCCCCCAGCCTCTGCCTTGGATCTATGGATTCTATAACTAACTGAAGCTTCTTCTTTCAGGTACCCACTGATGGCAATGCTGGCCTGCTGGCTGAACCCCAGATTGCCATGTTCTGTGGCAGACTGAACATGCACATGAATGTCCAGAATGGGAAGTGGGATTCAGATCCATCAGGGACCAAAACCTGCATTGATACCAAGGAAGGCATCCTGCAGTATTGCCAAGAAGTAAGTCCTGTCTGGTGGCTAGCAGTTGACGTTGGATCACATGCATTTGTTTTCAAAAAATTTAACTTCTTATACTTTGCATCAGTATGTTAACCCTACAGTAAAAATCTTGGTTCCTAATGATTCACCATACCATTAATATATTTATTTGCATTACCCTATGATACACATATAAATGTTTTAAAAATTATGATGTCATATTATGACCATCACTAAACAGTAAAGTTTAAGATGTCACAGCACTTTTTTTTTTTCCTCACTCTGTCGCCCAGGTTGGAGTGCAGTGGCAAGATTATGGCTTACTGTAGCCTAGACCTCCTGGGCTCAAGCAATCCTCCCACCTCAGCCTCCCGAGTAGCTGGACTATAGGCACATGCCACCAGGCCTGACTGATTTTTTTTAATTTTTAGTAGAGATGGGGTCTCCTTGTGTTAGCCAGGCTGTCTGAAACTCCTGGGCTCAAGCGATCCTCTGGCTGGACCTCCCAAAGTGCTGAGATTACAGGCATGAGCCACCATGCTCAGCCCTCCGCACTCCTTTCATCTTTAGTATGTATCTCACCACGGCTCTACAGTCAAGGTCTTTTGGTTAAAAGTGCTAGAATTTTTTTCTGTTATCAGCTTGATATATATTTTAGTTCATTTATATCTGAATATATATAATAGAATATATATAATATATTCTATTATAGTTTAGTTTTTTCCTCCCTTATTAATTTTACTTTTTGACTATCGTGTTCTATGAAATATACTCGGAAAGCTCACTTTTCACTCATTCTCTATTGATAAACATTTTCATTGTTCCTGATTTATTTTTTTGGCAAAAGAAAATACATATTTTTCCTTTCTTGTACCAAAAAAATACAAAGTGCACTGTTCTGCACTTTGCTTTTTTTTTTTTTTTTTAAACTTAACTTTATATCCTGGAAATCATCCTTTCTCATTTAATGGAGATCTTCATTTTTGTTTAATTCTTTGTAGTCTTTTTGCTGTTACTATACAGGGTGCTCCTTTCTTATTCAATTTAAAATAGCTGGAGTTCCAGGCATTTTATCTCACACTTCTTAGATAGTTATCTCTACATGTGACTGCATCTTAAGAACATTGGAAGTAATTAGTCTTATGCTTGTTGGCAAAGCAAGATAGCCTGGCAACATTTTCTTTTGTTGTAATCCTTTTTGTACTAGAAATTTTTCTTTAGCCTACTTGGGTGATGAATGTTTGTTGTTGAATTAATATTACTATTCTATTGAGATCCTTTTATTTTAAATTGTAAATGCTAAAATTATTATTAAAAGGTTTAATTTGTTTGATAGCACTCTGTTTAAGAAAGGACAATCTCTAATTACTAATTGGTATTTTGAGAAGCAAAAAGCATCTACATTATCACAATATATTACATATTAAGTAATTTTTATCTTGAAAGGAGTATGAACCGTGATGTGAAATGATGAATAGTGGAAATCACTAATACTTAAGTTCATTATATGTATTTTTTTTTTTTTTTTTGAGATGACGTCTTGCTCTGTCACCCAGGATGGGGTGCAGTGGTGCAATCTCAGCTTACTGCAACCTCCACATCCTGGGTATAAATGATTCTCCTGCCTCAGCCTCCTGAGTAGATGGGACTATAGGCACCCGCCACCACGCCCAGCTAAATTTTTTTGTGTTTTTAGTAGAGACAGGGTTTCACCATATTGGCCAGGCTGGTCTCGAACTACTGACATTGTGATCCACCCACCTTGGCCTCCCAAAGTGCTGGGATTGTAGGCATGAGCTACCGCGTATGGTCCATTATATGTATTTTTACAAGAACGTTCTGTGTACTGATTTACTAAGTATGGATTGATAATAAATCAGCTTTTGCCTGGGTGTGACTTTTATAAAGTATCAATTTTAGAAATAATATTCACATTCTGCTGAAGAGTTCTTGTAGTACAATTGTGTAGATAAGTTATAAATTTTATAAATCGGAACTCTGCATACTTATATGTTTTTGATACCCTTTTTTGATATATGCATACAGACTATGTATTCTGAGTGTCAAATAAACTTTTTTTAAAGGCTAGAATTAAAATTTAGTTTATGACATTGACCAAATTGTCCTTTTCTGGTGAATCGACTATTTTGATACATGTGTCATAGTTTGCATCTAAGTTTTTCCTCCCTTAGTTTCACGTATGAATAACCAGATGTTTTCACATTTGTATGGTGGCCATACAAAAATTACTCTTCTTGACCCCAGGAACACCCCTCTTTTCCCGTTTCACTTAGAGATCCTACTAATGCCTGGGTAGCTTTACTTTCTGTCTTAGCCTGTTGTTGGTCCCAGGGTGTATTAGTCTGGTCTCACATTGCTATAATAAACTACCTGAGACTGGGTAATTTATAAAGAAAAGAGGTTTAATTGGTTCATGGTTCCAAAGGCTGTACGGGAAGCATGGCTGGGGAGGCCTCAGGAAACTTATAATCATGGCAGAAGGTGAAGGGGAAGCAGACGCATGTTCACATGGCTGGAGCAAGAAAGAGAAAGAGTGTGAAGGGAGAGGTGCTACACACTTTCAAACACCCAGATCTCATGAGAACACTGTCAGGGGACAGCACTCGAGGGGTGGTGCTTAACCATTAAAACCACCCCCATGATGCAATCCCTTCCCACCAGACCCCAGCTCCAACACTGGGAATTACAGTTTGACATGAGATTTGGGTAGGGACACAGAGCCAAACTGTATCAAAGGGTTAAGCACAGAGTGGTTCTTCCCAGTTCTGGACTTTACCAGATTGTTTGTGGCCACCATGAGTGGAGAGAATTAGCCCTTTGCTGTCACCTTCCTCTTGCAATTCTGGTATCATCTGTCCTCTGCCTACCACCCACCCACGGAAGTCTTGTCGGATGATATACACCAGCCAGATTCTTCAA
This sequence comes from Pongo abelii, assembly GCF_028885655.2. Lineage (NCBI taxonomy): Eukaryota > Metazoa > Chordata > Mammalia > Primates > Hominidae > Pongo > Pongo abelii. The sequence goes on along the minus strand of NC_072007.2, from coordinate 36,258,423 downwards.
CATTAGGCGCCATAAGTAAGAAAGGGCCAAAACATCATACCTTGTGAGCCATTTTAATGGATTTGGGTTTTATTTTGTAGCAACAGGAAGTCACTAGACTTTATTTTTTATTTATTTCTTTTTTTTCTTTTTTTTTTAATTTTATTTTTGAGACAGAGTCTTGCTCTTGTTGCCCAGGCTGGAGTGCAGTGGCGCAATCTCGGCTCACTGCAACCCCTGCCTCCTGGGTTCAAACGATTCTCCTGCCTCAGCCTCCCGAGTAGCTGGGATTATAGGCGCCTGCCACCACGCCCGGGATTTTTTTTATGTTTAGTAGAGACAGGGTTTCGCCATGTTGGCCAGGCTGGTCTCGAACTCCTGACTTTGTGATCCACCCTCCTCGGCCTCCCAGAGTGCTGGGATTACAGGTGTGAGCCACCGCACCCGGCCTAGACTTTATTTTTTCAAAGAAGAAGAGTGATTGTAGATTTGCATTTAAACAAATCACCCTCTTGCTTTATCACTATGTCCCCTACCATATATCTTCGTCCTCCCAGAGACTGCCATGCTGCAGCCTCTAGCCGTGTGCTGTCCAGTACTGTAGCCACTGGCCCCAAGTGGTTGTTTGGCACTTGAAATGTGGCTAGTGGAAACTGATGTGTGCTGTAAGTGTAAGATAAATACCGTATCTCAAAAGATACAATGTGAGAAAACCTGTAAAATGATCACATTCATTTTTATATAGATTTAACATTGAAATAGTTACGTTTTGAATATGTTGTTAAATACATCATAAATGTTACTGAGTTGTAACTATGTGATTAAAGTTGATTTCACTTGTTTCTTTTGACGTTTCATGTGGCAGCGAGGAAATTGAGGTTCCATAGGCAGTTGCGTTCTATTTCCGTGGAACAGTGCTGTTCTCTGTGCTATCCCAAGCCACCAGTGACTCTGAGCTGTAAGGGTCTTACATCCCAAGATCTGGCAAGTGGGAGGAGGAGGTAGAAATGAGGAGTCCCTCCATACCTTCAACCAGAACTTCACTGCATGTTGCAAGTCAGGGAACAAGGCTTGTTTGGGGTCCTTTTAAATACATCTTTCATTAAATACATTTTGATGTAAGATGATTATATGCCTTTCTAGAGCCCTGTGGTGCTCTCTTCCTACTCAGACATACGTCTTTGGATACTAAGGGTGCGTTGATGAACAGAACACAGGGCATATTCTTTAAAGGGGGAGAAAAGCTTGTAAAATCATAATTTTAGCAATCTAAAAACTACATGGTGACAGTGACACTAATACCACCAGCACTGAGCATTCACAAAGGGTCAGCTACTATGCTAAGTACTTGCACTTATTTTACCCACTCAGTGACACCTGTGGAGAAGAACCCAAGGAAAGCACCTTGGGGAATTGCAACATTGAAGGCAAACAAAGAGAGACGATTGATTCCCCCTGGAGGGAGATGAGCAGTGGCCAGAGGGAAAGGATAGGAAGTAGGAGGTGTTACATGCTGGAAGTCAAGCCATGTGAATTTCTAAATGAGGGGAAAGCAAGAGTGCAAGCATGATGCAAACGGAAAGCAGTTGAAGTGTAGTTTTTGACAAGGTAAAATCATGTCTGTCATGCAGACTGAACACATGTCAAATATTTTATTCAATTCATTAGTGAAAGATGTGAAAAATGGTTCATTTTGACTTGGAGAGATTTAAAATTTCTTCCCCAGAACACTTGAGTTGCATGGCTATGAACAGGAATCATCTGGAATTATCTGGAATATCGTCAAATTATTTCCATGGTACAGGAACACTTGCATTGCTATGAGGTGTCTGCAGTATCCATCTTTACAAAGCTGGAAGGGTGCACAATAGCTTGTAAGGATGTAAGTAATAAAGGTGTAAGAATTTTAAGGGTGTAAGTCGTAAAATAGCTTCTTTAGTAGCAAGTCAACCGGAGGAACATGCTGTAGAATCAGATAATCCTTTCCCCACCACCCTCAGGGTCTGAAAGACAACACCTGCATTTCACTGCTAGGACACCCAGGAATCTCTTTTGCTCATACCTTGTTTTTGGACATTTGTGTGTGTGTGTGACAAAACATTGTTAGGATCTGGCAAATAAAAGGTCATTGTTAACCCTGTGGAATAGCATGGGGAGAAGTTAAGTTGCAGTCCGTTGCAGGAAAAACAACGTGGGTCAATGGTGAGTCAGCTGTGGACTCCTGGAAGAAAGACCTAGAGGCAAAAAGCTTTGAGGTCATTGAAGACAAAAGGAAAGGCTTTGTGATTTTGCTTTTTACATGGAAGGAATTTGGGCAGAAGGAAGCTTAAACTAAACTGTGGGGAGGACTGATATCCATCCTAAGCACTAGTTGCAGGTATCTCTAAGAACTAGGTTTTGGCTGAGCTCTGTGGCTCAGACCTGTAGTCCCAGCGCTTTGAGTGAGAGGATCACTTGAGCCCAGGAGTACAAGGTTACAGTAAGCTATAACTATAGTACTCAGTTCTGTAAGAACTAGGCAGAAAGGAGATCCAGTGGATATGTGATTGGCTGGGTCTTGGAAAGGGGAGGGAACATCTCCTTTTCTGAGGAAGAATGGGGAGATAGTAAAGGTGGGTTAATTAGGTAGTTTCTTTTGCCAGGTGATAAAAACCCCCTAAACAATTTGTATTTTATATATGGAGAATATTTTCTCCCACTGATGGGAAGGATCGTAGTGTGGGGGATGCTTACCCAATTTCTTAAAAATGTACACAGAAATGAGATCACTAGGTGCTGGAACCGAGAGTCAGTACTGCCTAGAATTTCCCCATTAGGGTCTCTTTTGTTTCTGCTTACCTTCCTGCTGTGTGTTTACTCCTTTTCTCCTCCTAAGATGGGCATCCTCGAGGAGACCAGGGACGTTGGTAGCCACGACCTCTGGTAGTGTTAGTCCCAGTTTGGCATCCCAACTTTGTTCTGCCCATAGGCATTATCAGGGAGTGCTTCTGGTTGGCACTGCTTTGAGTTACACATCGACCCTTGGAGCCGCCACCATATCTGTAGGGACTCAGTATCAGGACTAGCCCATCTTGGCCTTGTAGGTGTGGCGGTGTGATGTGGGAAGAGGAGCTGTTACCAGAAGAGGGATGAAGAATGGCATGGGCAAAATAGAAGAATGACCCCAGTGCTGCAACACAGTGGGTATGGATTAGAAAAGGCCTGTAGGCTGGAAAGGGAGAGGTGAGGGAGTGCATCATGCATTAGGATTTTAAGTGGCTTTTTGGGGAGTATTGAGCAGGCGGCAGGGAGAGAAGTTCACTCAGAAGTTTTAGACAGTGTTGACATTTTCTATCAAATTGTGCATCTTGAATTCTCTAGAACATTCTTTATAGATATTTCAGGATCTTCCTGCCACTTTCCACATTGTAGCTATTCTGGTGTTTTTCTTTTATAGTTAGAAATAATGAATAGTTCTCATTTGCGGCTTGGATTTTCGTGTGTGTGTTGGAAAGTGTTCATTTTGCCTTTCTTTTTTTAACTTCATGTTTTTATTTTTTAAACAGTATTGATGGATTCATTGCTAGGAAGAGCAAGGAAAAGAATACTCTCACAATGTTACCATGTTTCTTTCTCACGGGTTTTATAAGTTGTATTATTTTTATATTTTCAAAGTTATAATCTTACCGTCTCCTCTGTTACCATAATTCTCATTCATAGGGTCTGTCTTTAACTGGACTCATTGTTTACAGCTAGTCTATTCATCAGATCATCTCAAACCCTGTATTATATTAATATTTTGATTCCCTTTTGTTGGATGACTTTCATCTTAATCATTCTTATTGTTGAACAATGTTTTTCTTATTATTGAACAATTGCTTCATTAGGTATAGAATTCCTGGTTGATGGGTGTTTGATTCAGCACCATGAAAATTCATGGCATTCTGGTATCTGTCATTGGGCAAATTCTTCTTCTTCTTTTTTTTTTTTTTCGGAAAAAAATGCGTGGAAACCATTAGTTACCATTAACAGAGCTACCCATTTAACGATTTTTTTTTCTCCCAGTAGTGGTGGATGAATTTTTTACTTTGTGTTCTCACTTTGTGTCTCTCATGACCAAAATATTTTAGAGATAGCTAGCTGGCTAAGTCTGAGGTGGCTGTTAGCAGTCTGGTCCTAGGATAGAACAAAACCAACAGAACTCATCACCGTCACGTCATTTTGGCTTTTTGCTCACCAGTTTAACTCATTGTTTAATTTGTTTTTCCAAAGGATTGCTTTGCATTATACATGTTGGTGCTTAGCTTAACATGATGATAAATACATAACTTTGATTGTGAATTATCTACTCTGCTCCTTTCATAGTCTCATGCTTCTCTGAATTTGTATTTTGTGTTACTGGGTTGTTTTGTTGTTATCATTCATAGTGTTTTCTTTGCCCTTGATTTCTTTGATCCAGTTTTTGGTCAAGAGCAAGATTCAAGAGAAAAAGTAAAAACACAGTCTTTTATCTTTGCTCTTGGTTATAAACCCTTGTAAAGTTTGATTGAGAAGATAACTTGGATCTTATGGTTTAAATTGAGTCTTTGTTTAATCCCAAGTCTTCCAAATTCTTTGTGCTTGTGTATTCTTTCCTCTTTCCCAATCATAATAGTTTTGCTTCTGCCTAGTCATCAGTCAAATACCTGCCTTTCAATGCATTTAAAAAATATTTTGTGTTAGCACCATTTGAGATTTTTTTCCCCTTTTTTTTCAAGTATGTATCGAGGACTGTTATGGGATGAATGTTTGTGTTCCCCCAAAATTTAGATATTGAAACTCTGACCCCAGGCATGATGGTATTCGGAGATGATACCTTTGGGAGGTGATAACTGTTAGATGAGGTCATGAGTATGTGCCCTCGTGATGGAACTAGTGCCCTTATAAGAAAAGATAACAAAGAGCTTGCCTTTTTCTCCCTGCTCAAACAAAGAAGAAGTCACATGAGGACACAGCGAGGAGGTGGTTGTCTGCAAGCAAGGAAGAGCGGCCTCACCAGAACTTGGTCGTGCTGGCACCTTGGTTTTGGACTTCCAGCTTCCAGAGCTGTGACAAAAGACATTTTTGTTGTTTAAGCTATTCACAGTAAGGCAGCATTTTGAGCTAAGACAGAGACCTACTGTGGCTTCTGTAGGCAAAAGCCCTACAGACCCAAAGTGTTGTGAGAACTAATGTTTCTAGGGATCATGCCTTAAAGTGGATTTTATCCAACACTTAGCTCTGACCTGGAGCACACTAGTCATCATTAGGTAAATGTGGATGGTCAGTTTCTGGCACAGAGATTGGAGCAGTATGGGCAGGAGTTCTGTATCCAGCTTATGCTGAGAGAGCTTCCCATAAAATGGAGCCTATACTTTCCTTTTGCAGAGACCATTTCTTTCCATTGATAGAATTCTTTTTTTTTTTCTTTTTCTTTTTTTTGACACGATCTCACTCCATTGCCCAGAATGGAGTGCAGTGGCATGATCTCAGCCCACTGCAACCTTTGCCTCCTGGGTTCAAGTGATTCTCATGCCTCAGCCTCCTGAGTAGCTGGGATTACAGGTGCATGCCACCACATGTGGCTAATTTTTGTATTTTGGTAGAGATGGGGTTTCACCATGTTGGCTAGGCTGGTCTTGAACTCTAGTGATTTACCTGCCTCGGCCTCCCAAAGTGCTGGGATTACAGGCATGAGCCACCGCGCGCAGCCTTCCATCGACAGAACTCTAAAGACATGTTTAGGCAAGAGTTGGCGGAATGTTGGCCCATAGTCCAGATTTGCCTTCAGTTTATTTTTATCCACTTCAAATGCAAAGGCCATGATAACTCAATAGTAAAGTCATAAATCCATAGTATGACTTAAAATATTTGGTTGTAATATTACAAAGTATGCTTCCGAACACATTAAACATGCAAGATCCTTATATTGTTCTTTTTGTTTAGTGTTTAGGGTAGTTTGTGTGAATCATAGATGACCACAGCAGACTGTTTTTATTTTCTTTTGGCATTCTTTGATAGAAAACAGTGCTTTTCCTCTGTTATTTATACAAGAAGCAAAAAATATCTCTTGTAGCGTTATGGAAACAACTCGAATACGACTACGTCAATTATTCATGCGCTTTTTTTTTTTGAGACAGAGTCCCACTCCATCAACCAGCCTGGAGTGCAGTGGTGCAATCTTGGCTCACTGCAATCTTTGCATCCTGGGCTCAAGCGATTCTCGTGCCTGAGCCTTCAAGTAGCTGAGATTACAGGTGCCCACACCATTCTTGGATAATTTTTGTATTTTTACCAGAGATGGGGTTTCACCATGTTGGCCAGGCTGGTCTTGAACTCCTGACCTCAAGTGATCCACCTGCCTTGGCCTCCCAAAGTGCTGGAATTACAGGTGCGAACCACCGTGCCTGGCAGTTATTCATCATTTAACAGCATAAAGTGGCCACTTGCTTTAATAAACTATTATAGTACCAAAATTTTGGCCTGAGGAATTTATAAATATAAATAGAACAAAACAAAAATAATATTCCCCTTGAAACATATTCTAAAACCAGGGGCTAAAAATTAGAATTGTTAGATTTTATTGTCCTGTTTCTTTGGGATGAAATGAAGTTTTTTAAAAAAACATAGTTTTGGCTGGGCGCGGTGGCTAATGCCTGTAATCCCAGCATTTTGGGAGGCCGAGATGGGCAGATCACGAGGTCAGGAGATCAAGACCATCCTGGCTAACACGGTGAAACCCGGTCTCTACCAAAAATACAAAGAAATTTACCGGGCGTGGTGGCGGGCACCTGTAGTCCCAGCTACTTGGGAGGCTGAGGCAGGAGAATGGCGTGAAGCCGGGAGGCGGAGCTTGCAGTGAGCCGAGATCGCATGCCATGGCACTCCAGCCTGGGCGACAGAGCGAGACTCTGTCTCAAAACAAACAAACAAAAAAACAAAAAAAAAACACATAGTTTTATTTAAACCAAAGGCTTTGGGATTCCAGAAGAATAAAGGAAGTGTACTTCAATTCTACATCTCAAGAATCTATTTCTTCCCAAATTTAATACAGGCAAATTTAGTCTATATTTATTGGGCACTGTTAGGTTTTTGTGTCAGGTGTTGCTGAGTGGCGGGATACCATTCTTGGCCCATTAGGACCTTATAAATCTATTAATACAATTAAATTGTGAAGAAAATTTAGAAAATTGCAAAGGTAGAATGAGGTTGCAAATTAAAGGGTCTTATTCTGGAGATAAGTGGAAGCTATGGCAGATTTTTAGCACGAATGCTTTCTGGTCAAGACACTTTTAGAAAAATTAGCTTGTTTCCAAGAGTAGGTTAGATTGGGGAGAGAAGGAATTCAGATTACAAAATAATAGTGTGAAAAGCGTTGTGGGAGATCATCCTGTCCATCCCCTCATTCATGATACCCTGAGGTGCTGTATTAAGGGCATCATTGCTCTTTGTCACCCGAGCAGTCCAGGAAGGCTGCCTGTTCAGTCTTAGACTGTGTCCTCACGGTCTTAAAACATGTCCTCACTTTATGATAGAAACACACAGGCAAGTGTTGTAAAAGTTACATATTGTCAGTTAAATAAGAAATTGGATGAGTCCCCATACTATTCTTCCTCTTTTAAATAGAGAACTTGGGCCGGGTGCCGTGGCTTACACCTGTAATCCCAGCACTTTGGGAAGCCGAGTCGGGCTGGTGATGATATCAAGAGATCAAGACCATCCTGGCCAACATGGTGAAACCCCGTCTCTACTAAAAATACAAAAATTAGATGGGCATGGTGGCGCATGCCTGTAGTCCCAGCTACTCGGGAGACTGAGGTAGGAGAATTGCTTGAACTCGGAGGCCGAGGTTGCGGTGGGCTGAGATCACGCCACTGCACTCCAGCCTGGCGACAGAGTGAGACTCCATCCCGAAAAAAAAAAGAAAAAAGAGAGATAACTTGAAACAGGCTCTTCCAGCCTCTCTATTCCTATTAATAACATGCAGCAGTGCACTTCTTGGAGCTAGGGGCTAGGGGCTTCCTGAAGGTGTTGATGTCTCTGGTAACTTACACTGCGGGGCAGGTCTCTGGAGGGAACTTTGAACAGGTTAAGCCTCAAATGCAGGCAGAGATTTCCAATTGGGAAAGTTAGGCGAACGTGGCTTTGTCATCTCTTTTATTGGTTTACGGGTATTTTCTCTTTTTCCTGTTTTCTTTTCCACCATTTAACATTATCTGTTCTCTGCCTCTTTAACCTTCTGGCTTTAAATGAACAGTTGCTTTGTCTATAGATTAACAGGATCAGCAAACAAAGCGCAGCAGTGCCTGCACAAAGCAAAAACTGCCTGTTAGATGAGTTGAGCAAAACCATTTCCTTTGCCCAACTTTCTCCTCTAAAATACATAACTGAACATGGGATTCCCAGACAAGAATTGTTTCTCAGCCTTTCTTTTTCCATTCTACAGTTGTATGAAATTAAAATTAAATAAAAAGCAAACAACAGAGGTGGTCTTTTTAATCTTACCAAGTTGAAAGGTATACTATATACATTATCCTATGGTAGAAGGTCTGGTACATTCTTGACCATTATTACCTTGCTATGGGCACCCTTCACCCTTGTAGGCTGAAAATTGACAAATCATAGGCATGTATACATTGTGGTTTTGGAATTTGAAAGATCTCAAATTCATATTGAGTGAGACAGTTTTTGAATAGAGGGATCAGGCTGTCTATATGTGAGTATGGATATATTTTATGCATTTCTGGTCTGTATAAATGTAAGGATTGCTTTACTGACTGTAGGATTTCTTCTAGGGCTAAAAAGTTGAAGCCAGTTTGGATATTTTAAAATAAGAAAATTAGCCCTACATTGAAAGAGAGAATAGGAAAATCTAGGCTACGTACACATCTGCTCGTGTTTTCACATTTGTCTCCTGTCCTATTTATTTTGATTTCTCTCCCATCTCTTCCCCACCCCTGCCCCCAATTTGTTTTTCATTCAGCACTTTGAAATTAGAATAGCTTATCTATCAAACAAAGTTCTTTGACAGGATTTTCCAACTCTGAGTATGAAAGTGTGGATATAACAATATATTTATATAGAATGTCAGAAGCAGAGTTTGGCCAGATTATTGGGAAATATTCTAACGCCCTGCCCCATTTTACCACCTTTGCTTTTACATAAGGCCATCATTTGGAAACATAGCACGCTGATACCTCCCATTATTTCAGTAGCGTTTCATCAGCTGCACGCTGCCTCTCAGCGCCTCATTAAGTTGCAAGCAGAGAATGTTTTCGTTTTCCAGTTCTCTTTCTCAATTAAGTTAGAGATTCTATTTTCAGTATTCCTCATTATTAAAAGAATTTTTGTGGAGAATAGTTTAAGATGTGATATTTCTTTGTATTCCAGGAAAACTTAAAGAATGTCATTGAAATCCAGAAACAGAAGTATATATTGTCTAGGACATGCTTTGTCTTGGTTTATATACCTAAGTCCGAGTAGTTTAAACTTTATAATTAATATACTCTTTGGATGCTTAGAAATGGCATCGATTTTAGTTGTTCTAGTTTCATCTTAAATAAATTGGAGTAATTACTAACTCAGAGGATTATGATGTGCTACACATAAAACATTTGCAGTGATGTCTGGTACTTAGGAAACCCTCAGTTACGACATTTTTCTTTCTTCTTGGGTATGTTCTTTGAAAAAGGGACTGGTATGCAAAAGCTTTCAGAAGATGAAAATATACAAGATAGGCTATCTCTGAAACAATTTGGTATAGAGCATTTGATTCTCTGTTTCATGTATATATTCATATATGCTAGCTGCAGTCATGCAGACACAATTTGGGTGTTGGGTTTTTTTTTTTTCCTTTTTCATAGGCAGTTATAAATTTAGAAAATTGGCTGTTTCCTCTGGACTAAATGTATTTATTTAAATTTTCAGTGCTTTAAATGCAAAATTCCAAGCATATGTACAAGTAGAAAGAATAGTAAAATGAACCCTCCCATCTACCTGTCACTGAATTGCAGTAATGATCAAATCTAATCACTCTTGTTCCTGAGTCAGTCTGGAATGCAGGTTTTTTTTCTTAACTATTCAGGTTCTCCAGCAATCCTGGCAAAACACACGCGGGTTTCAGCTCATCTCTTTCAGTGACTTTTAAATTAAGATGTGCTAAAGCAACACATGTTACTCACTGACGTTTTGTTAGTATATTTAAAACATATTATTGGTACCACATAATTTTTAGTGTTTTCAAAAAGAAATATCTTTGAGAATTTGGCTAAAGGTGAATTTTAAAAATGGAATGACTAAGTAGAAAAGTAGGCAAACTGTTTTCAGAATTAGTAGCAATTTCCAATTCCATTTACTCTGTTCATTAACTTTGTTTTCAGCCTTTTGTTAGCCATGTTTGATTTTGTGTTTTTGAAATACCTTTGGTCATTTTAGGACTTTTGGCATTAATCACCTGTCTTAGGTGGCCTGTTTACAAAAGAGACTTTTAGGTTCTCCATTTGCCCTTTGGGAATAGAGACAAAGTTTCTGTAGGATTCTGACAACATATGGCTTTACAAAGTTTTTTTTTAATATATATATTTCTCTTCTTGGCTTTCTTAAATATCATCAATGTCTTTTCTTGCTTTACGTATTTAGCAACTTAAATGTCATCTTGTCTGAGATCAATATATTTCCAACTTGGAGAGATAGGAGAAGAGAGACTTCAGATTTTTAAAATGTGGAACAAAACATTCTGATGGTGACCAGGTTTTAAGGTGTTTCTTCAGTAGACAAAACTACTTAGGCTACCAATGATAAGCTTTTAATATTAATAATAATTATTATATATAAAAATATTAATATAATAAGATCTAAGATTGTTTCTGTTCTCCCTCTTTCCTGGTTGTTAGGATTTGGAATTTCTTATGCACTCTTTTTTTTTTTTTTTTTTTTTTTTTTTTTGAGATGGAGTCTGGCTCTGTCGCCCAGGCTGGAGTGCAGTGGCGCGATCTCGGCTCACTGCAAGCTCTGCCTCCAGGGTTCACGCCATTCTCCTGCCTCAGCCTCCCGAGTAGCTGAGACCACAGGCGCCTGCCACCATGCCTGGCTAATTTTTTGTATTTTTTGATAGAGACGGGGTTTCACCGTGTTAGCCAGGATGGTCTCGATCTCCTGACCTCATGATCCACCCGCCTCAGCCTCCGAAAGTGCTGGGATTATAGGCATGAGCCACCGTGCCCGGCCTATGCACTCTTAAAATTATTTCATGTACTGATACTGATGCATTCACTTTCAATGATAAAACATGGCTGTATAACCAGGTAGGTAGGCTGCTTTTCAGATTCCTGTACTAACTGAATGGGCCACATTAACCCAAGTGAGAGCTTAACTTGTCACTCTTCCTAAATGTCTTCCTCAGCTGAGTGCTTATTTACAGTAATCTACTGCTTCTTATAGCAGATGCTATGATTTGTATAAGCTGTCATATCTACTTGGAAGAACAATATTGAAAGGCATTGAGATACTCATTTTCCTCAAAAGCCCATAATCCGACAACTATTTAGAGTCTTATTTAAGAGATAGGTTTATAATACCCAAAGGGAACTTAATATATACTGAAAGTCCCCGATTGAATGGATTCTGACCTTAACCGGAAATATTAATTACATGCTTATCAGACACTTACTGTGCTATCCCAGGGTTGGCCACTGTTGAGGGAACACCAGATGAATCATATTGTCCCTGCCTTCAAGGATTATATATTCTAATAGGACAGACAGCCCATCAGCAGAATAGGAGGTAGAAAGTGGTCAGGGATCAGATAAAGTGATCAAGGAAAGTGGAGGATGCAGTGGTAGGATAGAATGGTCTGCACACAGAGATTGAGGGGATCATGTGGTGGGAATTAGTGAACTAGCATGCAAGCCGGGCCTTTTTCTTAGCTTTGGTTCAATTGGAAAGAGCATAAAGCTGCTAAAGTAGCTTATGTTTAGAAATAGGGCTTCTTGAAGGGGACAAGGCATCTCCTAGAATTCAAATGCACATCCCAAGACTCACAAGAGTTAGAGGGCACACAGGCGGTCCCTGTCAGATCTGGTCTCTGCCAGATCCAGTCTTGTCTGTTGCTCATCTTCCCTTGTCTCTCTGGGTATTTCTGTTTTCCTTTCCTGGACTAACTGCTTCTTCCAGATGCCTAGTTTGAGTCCACCCATGGTTTTTTGGGGGGCTTTCTTTGTTTTTTTGTTACATTTTGTTTCTGGTTTTTTTTGAGGCAGGGTCTCACTCTGTTGCCCAGACTGGAGTGCAGTGACGTGATCACGGTTCACTGCAGCCTTGACCTCCTCGCTCAAGCTGTCCTCCCACCTCAGCCTCCCGAGTAGCTGGGACTATAGGTGTAAGCAACCATGCACCCATGGGTGTTGACACGCCACCTGTGGCTCAGACTTATCCTCACCTCCAGTCAAGTTTCTTCCTTATCTAGCGACAGCCTTTGTGTGTTCATGAAAGCCCTTGAGGGAGAGAATGCTACGTACAGTTTGGTTTTCTTCGGCTCTAATAAGCTATAGGGATGGCGCTGCAGAGTTGAAATACAGTCACTAATGAGTCCTTCTTCAGAGAGCTGAGGGTGGGAGCACCACATAAAAGGAGTTGGGGGTCAGCAGCCTCCTGATAGTCTGAAAGCCAAAGATGATGGATGTGGGGCTCCACAGGGAGGCTATAGCATGCCGTGTTATGTTTTCTGCCCTTGAGGAAAGCTTCTTTTCGCCAGGCAGGCAGTACAGATATGTACTTAATAGCGATGTGAGGCACACTGATAAATACCAGAAAACATTCCCTAAGAGGGGTTAGCATTATTTCACTGTGTGCAGAGGAGGTTTGTCCATGTAGGGGGACCCTAATGGGCTTAGGCATTTGAAGTGTAGTCTAAGGGATCTTAGGTAAGAGTGTGTTTGGAACACAGTGTATGTATTTATACAGCAAATGCTCTGTGTGGCTATAATTGAGGAAAATTTGTAGGAATTGAGGACAGCTTATTTTTCTACTAGCTGACAGAGTTCTGGGTTTGCTTCTGCTTTAAGTATAAGTAGCTCAAGTCCTTTTTTAAAAAGGAAAATCAAGAAAATAGTCGGAATTGGGTTTCACCTAAGAAGCATTTTAGAAAAGAAGGGGAGTATGAGAGTTAGGATTTGCTAATGTTTGCCGTATTAGCAAATTACTTGCACTGCTTGTCATATTAGCAATACATGTATGTTTTGGAAAACACATGCAAATTGAACAGCTTAAGGAACTTCTATCTTTATTTCCTATGTAAGATTTGAGATGCTGCAAAGAAAATACTAAAACATTGAACCGATACTTAAAATTATAGTAGTCCTCCCATATCTGCAGAGGATACCTTCCAGGACCCCCAGCGAATTCCCAAAACCTTAGATAGTACCAAACCCAATATATACTATGTTTTTTTCCTCTATGTACATACCTGTGATAAAGTTGAATTCACAAATTAGGCACAGTAAGTGATTCACAACAACTAATAATAAAATAGAGCAATTATGACACTATGCTATCATCACTGCTCTTTCGCTTTGGGGCCATTATTAAGTCAAGTAAGTGTTACTTGAACACAAGTGCAATGATCAAGTGATCAATGGGCAGGTAGCATGTACAGCATGGAGATGCTGGAAAAAGGGATGATTCACTTTCTGGATTGTGTGGGTTTGAGATTTCATCACACTACTCAGAATGGTGCACAATTTAAAACTTATTGTTGGCTGGGCATGGTGGCTCATGCCTGTAGTCCTAGTACTTTGGGAGGCCAAGACAGGAGGATCTCTTGAGGCCAGGAGTTTGAGACCAGCCTGGGCAACACAGGATGACCCAGTCTCTTTCTTAAGATTAAATACAGGCAGGGCATGGTGGCTCATGCCTGTAATCCGAACACTTTGGGAGGCCAAGGCGGGTGGATCACAAGGTCAGGAGATCGAGACCATCCTGGCCAACATGGTGAAGCCCCATCTTTACTAAAAATACAAAAATTAGCTGGGCATGGTGGCAGGTGCCTGTAGTCCCAGCTACTCAGGAGGCTGAGGCAGGAGAATCGCTTGAACCTGGGAGATGGAGGTTACAGTGAGCCGAGATTGTACCACTGCACTCCAACCTGGGCGACAGAGTGAGAGTCCATCTCAAAAAAAAAAAATAATAATAAATTAACTAAATAGAAAAATAAAACTCGTTTATTTTTAGAGCTTTCCATTTAATATTTTTGGACCGAAACTATGGAAAGCAAAACCACAGATAAGGGAGGACTACTATAATTATGATAAAAATCAGGAACTTAATCTAGTCACAAGGACATTTGTGTTTCTGATTATTTAAATTTTTATTCTTGTCTAAAATGTTGAACTATATTTATATTTATATCTTTATAAATGAGTTATATATTTGTATTTTATATAAATATTTTTTCCTCTCTGGATGTTTACTGGGGTTATTTAATAAATGATACTGGGAGTTTTTGTTGGAATTTTAAATTTTAACATGTTTGTTTCTTTTTTTGTTTTGTTTCGTTGTTTGCTTTCTGAGCTGGGAGTTGGTTGTGCATGTGGCAATCGCTTTATCTAAAGGGTCTTGCTGTGCTTCAGAAGAAGTTTTGTTACCTTGATTGCTAATGTTCTCCCCCTTAAATAAACCTCCTGATGTTGTAACAGCAAAATTGCATTATGTTTGGAAAATCTAAATTAATAATCCCTTATCTCTGAATAAAAGTCACTGAATCAGGTTGAATTTACTGCTTCCATTTTAATAGGGCAGTAGGAAAACTATGCATGGGCTTTATGTGGTTAAATTTTTTTTTTTTTTTTTGAGAGCGAGTCTCGCTCTGTCACCAGGCTGGAGTGCAGTGGTGTGATCTCAGCTCACTGCAACATCTGCCTCCTGGGTTCCAGTGATTCTCCTGCCTCAGCCTCCCAGGTAGCTGGGACTTAACAGGCGTGCGCTACGACGCCCAGCTAATTTTTGTATTTTTAGTAGAGACAGGGTTTCACCATGTTGGCCAGGATGGTCTTGATCTCTTGACCTCGTGATCCGCCCGCCTCAGCCTCCCAAAGTGCTGGGATTACAGATGTGTGCCACTGTGTCCAGCCTGGTTCAGATTTTATAATCTCCACATCTATCTGCATATTAACAATTGTCATTGTCGGTGTTATAGACAGAGAGAAGCTGAAGCACAGAAAATAACACGCATGTCCTAGATTTCCTGGTGGGAACTGGAAGTAAATTCTGTGTTTGGCTGATCAGTGTATAAAGTTCTAGTACTAGTCTTTAGGAAAAAGCCCCATCTTCCTGTATTTTAATTTGTCAATTTGCAATTCTACCTACTCGGAAATAGTCAACCTAATCAGTTACTGCCCTGTTGCACCAACTATTACCATAGGAATCTGAAGATGGTGTGCAACTAACATGAAAAAGAGATCCTTTTCTCCTGGTAATCAGTTTGTACCCTACAAACAATTCGTTGGTTTTAAATTGTATAGAGGGAACCATGTTGTGAATATGCCTGCTACTGGGTTTATAGAACACCTATGACTCCTGAGGAAATTCTCAGCAGGGTTGTCTTTCACTGAAGTGGCAGCTAGAACCCTTTAGAAAAATGCAGTAACTCACACTTTACTGCACATAAAGTCATGTCCCTCGGGGTGGACTCTCAAGTGTCATACAGTTTATGACTCATGAGTGCCGCAGCTTTGTGATCTAATAAACAAGTAAAGACAGTGGGAGAATTATATTCCTGTACAAAAAGCCACAAAAAAGCCATGGGAATATTACATTTTTAGTGGCATTTTTAAGTTGAGCATTTTCTGTGATCTAAAGTGCCTGCATTGAGATATTAAGATACTTAAGAACAAAGTAAAATAAAGAGAAGTACTAACAGCTGGATCCCTTTGGAGCTAGGTTAATGTGAGTGGTTTCAAGAATAACTCTCTCAACACCCACCCTAGGATTCTGATTTAGAGATTTTTTGGTGTGTTCTCATAGCATGCACTTCTACCACTGAATTTATCCCCTGCTGCTATACTGATTGATACCTTATTTTTAAATTTTTGTTTTTAAAATAGACGGTTTTAGAGCAGTTTTAGGTTCACAGAAGAGTTGAGAGGAAGGTACAGAGGTTTCCCATATACTTGCTACCTGCACACATGCTTAGCCTCTCCTATTATAAACATCCCCCACAGAGAGGCACATTGGTTACAATCGATGAACCAACATTGATACATCATTAGCACCCAAAGTCCATAGTTTCCCTGAGGGTTCACTCTTTGTGGTATACATTTTTTGGGTTTGGACAAATGTATAATGACATATGTCCATCATTGTAGTATCATACAGAGTAGTTTCACTGCCCTAAAAATCCTCTGTGCTCTATCTGTTCATCCTCCCCCCGCCCCCAACCACCCAAACCCCTGGCAACCACTGATCTTTTTAGTCTCCGTAGTTTTGCCTTTTCCAGAATGTCATATAGTGGGAAGAATGTCATATAGTATGGAGCCTATTCAGATGGGCTTCTTTCACTTAGCAATATTAGTTAAGTTCCTCCATGTCTTTTCATGGGATCATAGCCCATTTCCTTTTAGTGTTGAATTAACATTCCATTGTCTAGGTGTGTACCCCACAGTGTTATTTATTCATTCACAGTACCTTATTTTTTAATTGATTTTTTGGAGTCTGGGACTAAGGTGAGGTAAACAAGGCACTCAGGAATTGAGATTGAGAATTTTTAATGTAATATTTTTAAAAATCAAAATTAATGCAAAACTCCATGATGAACAAAATGTCAAGTTTTTAGACAAAGATTGAGTCACGCTCAATTGACATCAAGCCCATGCATAGTTTTCCTACTGCCTTATTAAAATGGAAGCAGTAAATTCAACCTGATTCAGTTACTTTTATTCAGAGATAAGGGATTATTAATTTAGATTTGCCAAGGCCTCTGAATGTTGTGGATAATCATAAGCGAAATTCCGTGTATTGTCTAACTCCCCATGGACGTTATCTTGCTCAGAAACCTTGTTCTCCCTCCAAGGAAGGCACTACTTCTCCTGTAGCCTTCTCAGGTCGAAGTTATTTTCTCAAAATCCTCAGAGCGTTGCCCCTAGAGGTAGGAATGTCCTCTTTTCCTCTTCATTTTTGTTTCCAAACCACTCTTCCTTTCTCTTCCCTAAAAGCCTCTCCCACCTCAGCTGTGAAGTGCATGCTTTCAGACAAATCACTTTGCTCCTTCACCTGTTGGTCATCTCCAGACTTCTTTCTACCTCATCAATGTTCACCACTCAGACTTTGAAGATTTTAGCTCCTGCCTTGCTGTCATCCGGTGTAGCTGCTCATTTGCTGATTCTTAAGTGATCCTAATATTGATCTCAATGATCCTTCCAATATTCCAGTTTGTCAGTTCATGATTCCCATCCCTCCAGTGACCTTGTTTTCATCATTCTCCATCATCCATTGCTTACAATGGTCATATTATACTCCTTGCAATGAGCAATCACTGCAACTCCTCCAAAATTTTAATTTCAATTATCTGACTCTGCAAGTACTACTTATTACCACCTCACTTTCTCTAGTCCTGTACGCCACACATTCTTTAGCCCCTGGAGTGTGATCGGTGGACTCAAACTCCACTGGTCCTACCACCTTTTACCTGTGTCTTCTTCCCCTCATGTTCTCACTTTTGCCACTTGAGATTGCATGGCCCAGCATTCTAATCATTCCCTTGCTTATACCGTCACTTCTGTATTCATTGTTATTTATCTGGCAAAACAGCCACCCTGCTGAAATGCAAGACTTATGCAAGGGAATGCACATTTTCGAAATAGATTTTTATGTTTATGTTTTTCTTTCAAATCTCTACTCAATAAATAGAAGTGGTTTGATATTTCACAAATGTGATTTAATTGATCGAGTTTCACATTTCATTCTAAGTGCTCAGTTCAACACCATGATGTTTTCACAACAGTAATCAAAGCAAGGGGCTGTAGTTAGTTATAGGAGCAAAGAGAATTCATGAGTTTATTTTTATCTAAATGACACCCTTGATAACTTTTTGATAAATTATTTTCATGTAAATTACTTGGAATAAGAGCAGGATTTTTATATAGAAAGTTTTCTATGTGTCATAACCTGTAAAATGTTTGTCTGATTAGTGAGATATAGGAGGAGGTTGAATTTTACTAAACATAATATCCCCAGCCACATCTACTGTAACATTTGTTTAGGACATTACAGACTATTATCCTACACCAATTTGTTTCACATCAAAAATCACCCCATGCTTGTAAGAATCCTCCTTTCCCCCTCGTTTCTATTTTAGTTCCCCTGGAAAAATAATATTTTAAGTCTAAATGAGTGCAATAAATTAAAAGTTGCATTGCTTAATATTTTGAATGAAATGGCTAGATGCTTGTCATTTGCATCTTTTTCTTTCTACTGAATTTCTTTAGCTTGGTCAGAGGTAGAGCAGGCTTGACTGTTAGGGGATAGGGGTACAGGTTGAGTATCCCAAATTTAAAAATCCAGAGTCTGAAATGCTCAAAAACCCAAAACTATTTGCGTGTCAACATGATGTTCAAAGGAAATGCTCATTGGAGTATTTTGGATTTTGGACTTTTCGTATTTCAGATGCTCAACCAGTAAGTATATAATGCAGATGTTCCAAAATCGGAAAAAGTCAGAGACCTTGAAAGCACTTCTGGTCCCAAGCATTTTGGATAAGGGACGCTCCACCTGTACCTTACAGTGGAGGCTTGTTAGTTGCTTGTACATGCCGTCCCCTGCCTCAAGTAACAATTGATTCTTTTTGTGTGCTCTCCCAGGTCTACCCTGAACTGCAGATCACCAACGTGGTAGAAGCCAACCAACCAGTGACCATCCAGAACTGGTGCAAGCGGGGCCGCAAGCAGTGCAAGACCCATCCCCACTTTGTGATTCCCTACCGCTGCTTAGGTGAGCCGGCCGGCCGTCGGGCTGGTGTTGATTGGGGGCTTGGTCTTGAGGGAAGAAAAAGAGGATGCCCCTATTAGGTCGCATACACAGACTTGTTCTTCAGCACATTGCCACTCTGTGTTGTACTGTGTTTTGGACTCTTGCAGTTACATTCTGTGCACTGACACTACAGGAGCAGTATTTTTGAGTTCCCTGCCTCAGAATGAATTTACCCAGGGTGTTTATTGAAATTACAAATTCCCGGGCTAGTCCCAGGACTCCTGAATTAAAAATGCCTATAGTAGCGGATCTGGGAATTCTTACTTTCCTATATCCCATAGATGATTCTCATGAACTGGGGCCTTGTGTGTTTCTTCACATAGACTTTCTAGAAGAAGGAATCTAATGTGAAGCTGCAGCATTTTGTTAATTTCTTTAAAAAAAAAAAAGACTTTTCTACAATAACTACTCCTCTTATTTGGTGATAGTAGAGGAATTGGAATTGGGAAGGCTTTTTTTCTGCTTACATCAAACTGGAGGAAACAGTCTGATCACGAATGTTTAATGTTTCTTTTGTCACAAACCTCAAATTTACCTCAACCTTTTATTTAAAAAAATTGAGTAGTTTTATGTGGTATCGTGCTCTTTTCCTCTGGAAACTGTCATACTCCATATTTAATCTAACTTGGTTATTAGTCTGTTCCTAGTTGTTGTTTTTATATGACCAGTCATTGCAGAAATTAAGTTCTTTGCTCTGATATCTTACATCTAGATGTTTTCCACAAGTGTATTCATCGGTAGGCAGGTTGTAAATAAGGATATAGAGATTGTCTGTGGAGATTGTGGACAAATATTGATGTACATTCTGATGACTTCTTATAAAGGTTAAAAGGAATGTTTCAAAGAAAATCCAACAGCAAACTTAGAAAGTAAGGATAATTACTGAAGATTCTGGAGATCTATGTAATATATGGTCAAAAATGAATGTCCTAAGAGCATACTGATTGCTGTTCATAATTTGAGTGTGATTTGAGTGTGATGCATAATTTGAGTGTGCATGATTTGAGGGTGATGCATAATTGCTGTGCGTAATTTGAGACATAAAATGAAAACACTGGGCATTAGAAAGAAGATTTCACCTGGTGAATTTACTTACAGTGTAATTTACTCACAATGTAATTGACGAAGAGAGTGTAGAAAACTAGATTCTTAAACATTTGATAATTCAAGAGTTTCCTTTTTCCTCCTTATTCCTTGTACCTATATGCTTTATAAGGCATCTTAACTCTTTTCTGGTTGATCAAAAAGTGCAGTTTAATTAGATGAAAATAAGCAGCACTTAAATACTAGACACAGAACTCCTACTCAAAAAAATATAGAAGTCATCTGTCTCCAGGAACTGTATTTTATACTCACTTAGTTATTACACCAAGAAATAACACAGAGATTGAGCAATTCAGTGCAAGTTAGGAAGCAGATCATGAGTCTGTTAATTCGATGGGCCAGGCTTTGTTAATGATTTGTTTCTTTTTGTTCTTACTTGCCTGTTCTATGAAGTATTCCAAATGTATTTTCATTAGAATGTAAGCTCACTGAGAACAGGTAGGGCTTTGGATGGGCATTATTGCTCCTGGTATGACACTCAAAACTGCAGTCATGTTTCAGAAGTGAACTTATCATTTTACATAGATCTTTCTGCTACATATTCTATTCAGAATGATTTGTATTAAAGTTGATGGAAAGATGAAATCCACATTAAGATTGTTATTTACCACCTAGTGCCAATTGTTGTAGCAAATATCCTTTGAACGCCAGGTCTATTTTATCCTACCTGTTGATCACTTCCTTTGCCCCTGCTCTTCAAGCCTCCTCATCTCTGAAAAGCTCTCCTTCCACTGGGCATGGTGGCTCAAGCCTGTAATCCCAGCACTGTAGCAGGCCGAGGTGGGAAGATTGCTTGAGCTAGCAGTTAGAGACCAGCCTGGGCAATATAATGAGACCCCATCTCTTAAAAAAACAAAAACAAACAAAAAAACCTCCAAGTGAACGAACAGTACAACAAGTAATAAAAGATATAAAAGATGTTCTCAGATCTCAATATCAAGTCAGAAGATTTTATGATAATATTATAATTACACGGAGACTGTCCAAATATTTGTATTTGTTGTGATACACTGCATTATGCACCATTTAGGGAAACAACAGCCTAAGTAATGTGGTTTTAAATAATTAATCTCATCTACCAAACACCTGTCTGATAGAAAAGTTAATGACCTGTCCTCACCTTATGTTTTTAACCATTATGGAAAGAGAACCACTTGAAAATATATCTTTCCACTGACAAATAATTACAGAGCTGTGATGCACAGGCTGGAGACTGGCAAGGAGAAATGGAGAGAAGCCCATAAAATAATTCTTTCTCTGGGAAGGAGTTTATTCCTGCCAAGGCTTTGCCATCAGCTGTTATCAGATTTCTCTTTCATCCACTGAACAGATTCTGGGCTCCTTTGATGTGGAGGTACATAATTCAAGAAGATGGGTCACTTGCGACATGTTAAGCCAATTTCTCAGTTCTGGTTTAGTGTCTGATGTGAAATGAGCATGTTGACACGAACTATTCTTGACTACTATGGGACTAGATAATCATTCGCTATTTCCTGTAGGTACTTGGCCTGTTTGAATCATTTTACCATATTTTCTCATTTTATGAATCACTGGTCCTTTTCCATTGGACCTGAAATTAGACTCTAATATGACAAGTAGAGCATATGTTGTCTCTTACTTTGTTACTAACCTTAGATTAGAATTAAGGAATATAGGTGCTGCTTTTTTCTTAGGTAGTGGCAAATTTTCCAAAGGTGTCAAACCCAGAGTATAATACAGAGTTTATAAAATAACCTGGTAGAGTATGCAGAGCATGCCTTGTCTTTCAGGAGAAGGAATTGAGAAACATAGGTTTTTCAATAGGTGTAACAGGTAACATAGGTACATAGGTGTAACTCATGTACATTTTACTTGCACTTAATAGACAGGCAGTGTTAGTTCTTCGTCTCTCTTCACAGGCTATACGACTACCAAGATCCAGAGAGGTTGGATCTCTTGCTGTAACTCACAGCAAATAAATGGGAGAGTCAGCACTACAGTCCAAGATCTCTTGATTATTGGTCCAGTGTTTTTTACAGTATACACAAAAATTTGTTTTAAAACAAATATTCACTATGAATTAGAGACAATAAATAACACTAAAAAAGAAACTCACAGCTATCGTTGTGTTGACAAAGGAGACAACCATGACCTAGTACAGGATAAATCTCCATGTGATATATTTTCTACTTCATAGTAGTAGTAGGTAACATTCTTACATATTATTCCTGCTTAACAAAGAATTACGGTTCAGCATTAACATAAGTATGCTCTAAAATCTCTTGACTGTATCCAAATATATGTTTTAGACAAGAGTTTTTTTTTTTTACTGACCTAGCAAACAAAATAAGATTGTCTTAAACATTAAGCGTGTTAAAATTCAAAACAAAGCTTGAAGAGAGAAAAATGCTTGTTATGTGTGGCATACAACCTTCCTAACCTCTTTATCAGATGAAGGATCCAGTGTGGCACTGGATTATTTTTCTGTAATATTTTGCCTTGGACATATGTGCTGTACATTTCTCGGCTGCATGGAGAAAGTATGTCAGGTTGCTGTTGCCACTTTCTTCCCATGGAGTGGATAATTTCCCTTGAGAATAAGTTGGCCTTCTCATCTCACCCTTTGCTTTTGGTAGTACCTCTGGAACCAGAGGGTAAGATTCATCTTAATCATATGAACATTTTATTAATTATCTCATGTGTGATTCAAGCACATCATTACTATTACTCAAGGAGAATATTTTCTTTGCAAAGCTTTCAACCCTTTCCATTTGAATGACTGCTCTTCATGTTGTAATAGATCCACTGTTGAAATTGGCACTTTTCTGTACTTGTCTCTGACAAGCAAAGGCAAGGAACATTGCGTAAAATAAATTACTGTTGAATTATTGGGGCAAAGTCAGCTTAATAGCTTAATCCAAAAAAGGAATTACAAGTTAAAGAATTTTACCTTAAATGTCATTCTATTTCATTTTGTAATTAAGACTTTCCAAATGTGTAAGTAGTAGTGACCAGAAATCTTATCAGGTATGGTCAAATGAGAAAGGTATTCAATTCATATTAATTTTGAATTTTATTGTTTTAATACAATTTTAGGAAAAGCATGCCTTGTTTTCTGGGTTTCTTGGCTGTCTTTGTATCAATTATCTACAGCTATCTTCTTTAGCATGGAAAGGATGTATTTGAATACTATGACATATTATACCAGGGTAATTCTTTGAATTTATGTAAACAACAATTCTCTTGAGACACATCAATACAATAGTCAGAAATGTCACATGAGAGTTCACCAAACTTTAAAGATGGAGATGAGGATGGAAAAACATTTTTATTGTAGACTTTAAGGATCTTGTAAATCCCCGTATGTAATCCAGTGTGCTAGAGAATTGGTGCCCATGGCGCCTCCTGTCCCCACTGACCTGCACTGTGGAAATCCTACTAATTTTGAAGTCATGGGAGATGCATGTGTGGGACCTATACATGCACTGTGATGAGAATGATGACTTCATCATTCTCATTATTTAATGAGCCCGGCTGCTGCACAAAAGAAGGATGCAAATTCTTGAATGTTCTTGATTGTTTACATCATGGTCTCATAAGGAATGACCAGAATTGCTGGGCATTTCTTCATCAGGAAAGGCTAATCAGCCATCCTTGGAGAGATATCAGACCCCTTTATATGTGGCCTTCCCATGGGACCTTTGAATGGTCCACGTTAATCATGCTTCAGAACCAGTATATGCAGTCCGATTCTCAACTGAGTAAAAGAAAACATGTCCGGAAAAGAAATCTTATGAGTGTTTATCTCCAAACAGTGGGATTACAGGTGATTTTGATTTTATTTAAGCAATTTTCTATGAATTTGTATAATAAATCAGTAGCTTTTATAATCAGCAAAAGATAGACTATGAAATCAGTACATATAATTTTGTATTTGTATGTAGTACCATTGAAGGATAATAGAAAAAAGTCAAAAGACTTGAAAGTCGACACAGAATGATCATTAATTTGTTTTATCTCTTGGTAGTTGTACTTTATGAGCTGTATACATACAGTATGGGAAAATACACTTTAGTTTTAAAAACACCATGCTGCCAAAATAAAAGAAAATAACATTTGTTCATACGATCTTCAGCAAAATTTAAGCATCGTTAATCATCGCTGATTCTTCAGGAAGATTCTTGATCTTCCTTAATTTTTTTTCCCTCCAAAATTGCATATGGCAGCCACATTTGTTTCAGGCCAGAAGGAAGAATGGGAAGAGCTTACATTTATCTCACAGATTCCTTCTGGGTGAGGAAGACTTAGAAAGTGAAGCCCTCTTCCATTTGGTTAAGCAAGAACACCTATAAAAATGGTGTCCTTCGGCCGAGCGCAGTGGCTCACACCTGTAATCCCAGCACTTTGGGAGGCCGAGATGGGCGGATCGCAAGGTCAGGAGATTGAGACTATCCTGGTGAACACGTTGAAACCCTGTCTCTACTAAAAATACCAAAAAATTAGCCGGGCGTGGTGGCGGGCGCCTGTAATCCCAGCTACTCAGGAGGCTGAGGCAGGAGAATGGCGTGAACCCGGGAGGTGGAGCTTGCTGTGAGCCGAGATCGCGCCACTGCACTCCAGCCTGGGTGACAAAGTGAGACTCAGTCTCAAAAAAAAAAAAAAAAAAAACGGTGTCCTTCTAGATAGGTCATCCTCCATGGCTCACTGCCGCACTTCCTTGGCCCTGTCCCAAGTTCCATAATTGCCTCAATTGCATTGGCTCTTGCTTGATTTGCTTTCTAAAACTCAGGACAGAGGATGAGTTGAGGAGACTGACTTTTTTAAGAATCACATTTTGAAAAGAAGGAAGCGTAGTGGTGTTTCTTGGCTCCATTTCCAATTTGTTTCTTTTCATTTTAATTATTGTACCTGGTATTGTGTCCTCTTTCTGGGACTTTTAACAACTAATGTTTTGATTGATAAGAGCTATAATAGCATGGGTGATTTATACTTCATTACATCTTCAGTTTTGTCCTCTTTACTGGAGTTGTATTCAGGTGTCATTAAGTAACAGGAGGCATTAAAAAGAAACAATAACTTTTGAAAAACTGCTGTTATGGCTTATGAGTGGGCTTTGCTGATATTTTCTTGAAGCACAGAATTTATCTGTCTGTGTAGGTCCTAGATGATAGGTGAGAAAAAGAAACCCAGCTTATTTGGCATGATATTGTCCCAAGGCTTGTTAGTAATCGCTTTGAAAAATGAATAGCAAGGCTAATGGACATCTCATTTGTAGTACATGCTAAGAATTGCAAATATGTGCTCAAAAGAAATTTATCTGATTACAAAAGTAACATATATTCAATGTACAAAGTTGAGAAAATACAACCACTAGCTAAAAATAATCAAAACCATTTGGCTTCCTTGCAGTCTACATTTTTTTCATGTGTGTTTTGCTTTTGTTTTTAGTGTTATATAATCGTTTCCTGTTTTGTGACTTGCTTTTTACACCTAACATTTTTAGAATACTCTATCTGTGAAATTAAATATTCTTGGAGAGCATAATTTTTAATGTAGCATCACACCAGACACTCTAATGTGTTTACTCTTTTTTCTATGGTCATTTAGGTGGTTTTCTTTATTTTGTGGTGGTGTAATAGTTATGAATGATGCTGTGATAAACATCCTGGTAGATAAATTTGTGTTTAGTTGATTTTTATATAACAGTTATTGGCGGAATGCCTTGCAAATCTTATAGTTGGTGTAATAAAATATATGTGCCACATAATTGTTTATGAAAATATGGAGGAAAATTTTAATACTGATTTATGATCCTGAGTTTAACGTAAGCATAGATACCCCTACATTTAGCTATGATTTTTTTATTGATACAGTAAAAGCGCCTATAATTTCTACTTAAAACCATTTAAAATAATTACTATTTAAATCTATTTAAACAATTTTAAATATTGCTTTTCCAAATTTCCACCTTGGGAAGCAGTTAATTGAATATTCTCAGAGAAATAAGTCCTACAAAATTGACCAGTAAAAGGTCAAACTTACGTATTCATTGTGTACGTTTTATTGATCACCCACAGTGTGTGAGCCCCTGGAGGTGGGTGAAATGTGGGCCTTCCTCTTACAGAGTTGATAGTGGGCCTGAAGGGGGATGGGATTTCAGCTCAGGAATTTAAGGAAGACTTGACAGGAAGTAGCATTGTGAGCCAAGATTTCAAGGATAAGATTTCACGGCAAGAAAGGAGATGTATTTTAGGTATTCAGACAGAGGGTCAACAAAGTCTTTCAGGTAGGAACTGAAAGGATATGTGTAGAAGAACATGGTTCAGTTTTCAGAAAGAAGAGGTAATTGGTCATGATAAGAGGAGTAGTTTTTAAAAATCATTACTGTTTTCATTCATTTATAATGAATACTATTATGTTATAATTTTAAAGTTTGTATCCAAATAATTGTTTTCAAGATGGTAATGAATGTATATTGCTTTTATGTATACACATAGTACTTTTTGCTTTTTGGTAACTAAGTTTATAATTTTTGAGGGCAGGAAATATTTGTTTTTCACTTAAAAAGGAACTATATTTTAATAAGAGTTTTTTGACAGCAGTGCTTTATGCCAAAGGAAAATGAAGCAACATTTAAGATATCAAAGAAAGCAAATGCAAAACAAGGATTGTTTATTTATTTATTCATTTTTGAGATGGAGTTTCACTCTTATTGCCCCGCTGGAGTGCAATGGCGTGATCTTGGCTCACTGCAACCTCCACCTCCTGGGATCAAGGGATTCTCCTGCCTCAGCCTCCTGAGTAGCTGGGATTACTGGCACCCACCACCACGCCCAGCTAATTTTTTGTCTTTTTAGTAGAGATGGGGTTTCATCATGTTGGCCAGGTTGGTCTCGAACTCCTGACCTCAGGTGATCCACCCACCTCGGCCTCCCAAAGTCCTGGGATTACAGACATGAGCCACCATGCCCAGCCAAAACAAGGATTTTATATTCAATCAAAGTGACATTCAGATATGATCACATGAAATAAATATCAACGTACAATAACTCAGGGCATATTTTCACATTATTTTCCTGTAGAATCTGCTAGGGAACAAGTTTCAGATACCCAAAATACCTAGAGAAAAACTGATATAAGGATGGGTAATGAGCATTAAGTAGAAACATAAAAACTAAGACTCAACGATGGTAAAAAGTATGATAATATAGTATTCCACAGCTATATGCTGTGACAATAAAGAGATTCTGTAACTGTCAGGCCTCTGAGCCTAAGCTAAACCGTCATATCCTCTGTGGCCTGCACGTATATGCCCAGATGGCCCGAAGCAAGTGAAGAATCACAAAAGAAGTGAAAATGGCCTGTTGCTGCCTTAACTGATGACATTCCACCACAAAAGAGGTGAAAATGGCCGGTCCTTGCCTTAAGTGATGACATTATCTTGTGAAATTCCTTCTTCTGGCTCATCCTGGCTCAAAAAGCTCCCCCACTGAGCACCCTGTGACCCCCACCCCTGCCCGCCAGAGAACAACCCCCTTTGACTGTAATTTTCCTTTACCTACCCGAATCTTACAAAATGGTCCCACCCCATCTCCCTTTCCTGACTCTTTTTCGGACTCAGCCCGCCTGCACCCAGGTGAAATAAACAGCCTTGTTGTGACAGTAACTTTAATGGGGAAGAAGAATGAGAAGAAGATGTGCGTAAAGAAACAACTGTTTTTGTATTAATGGTGGTAGTATTAGTGTGTAATTCTGAGCCTGGTGCGTAAGTAATGTGGTGTAACATAAGTGAATAGTTGTGTGATATTTTAATTCAATCATCCCATGTATTTGAGAATCAGAATTTTTGATGTGGTAAAAGAAGATTCACATGTAACATGTAATCTATTAAAAAGATACCCTGTAGTCATGAGTTTGACTTTTAGGTATCATTTCTCAGTATAACATATCATTGTAGATTTCAGATAACATTTTTCCCCATAAATACTGTCCACCGCAGGCCTAAAAATAATGAAAAGGCCTAAAAGACCAACTCAGTAGCGGTAAACACCAGTACTGCACTTAGATTATGGTCTTTAGGAACCATTTTCCAGTAAAAGATATCAGTAATCTGGAAAG
The DNA here is from genome assembly GCF_028885655.2 of Pongo abelii. Lineage (NCBI taxonomy): Eukaryota > Metazoa > Chordata > Mammalia > Primates > Hominidae > Pongo > Pongo abelii. The sequence continues at coordinate 36,230,229 of NC_072007.2, read as the reverse complement.
CAGGAATTTTTTTTTTCTTTTTTTTTGAGATAGAGTCTCGCTTTGTCACCCAGGCTGGAGTGCAGTGGTGCGATCTTGGCTCACTGCAACCTCTGTCTCCTGAGTTCAAGCCATTCTCTGCCTCAGCCTACTGAGTAGCTAGGATTACGGGCACCCACCACCACTACTGGCTAATTTTTTTTTTTGTATTTTTAGTAGAGATGGAATTTCACCACCTTGGCCAGTCTGGTCTTGAACTCCTGACCTCGTGATCCACCCGCCTCGGCCTCCCAAAGTACTGGGATTACAGGCATGAGCCACCACAACCTGGCGGAAAGCGGGAAATTTTTTAAAAGCTATTTTAATTCAGTCATGTAAAAAAAAATGAGCAGAAAGAAACAAAAAACTTAAAAAAAAAAAAAACTTAAAAAATGAGCAGAATCTTAGGAATCACCTGCGACTTTGGTTATTCATGCTTAGCCATTTCTATAGGAAATTCCAGCACTATTTGAGTTAGACCACTAATTATATGTGTGTTGTAGCTTTCTCCAAGAGATAATGGAATTCACAAATCAAAACTTTGAGATTATTAAGTGTTACAAGTGAATTATAACCCCAGTCATTTGCTTTCAAATGAACAGCTAAACGTATTTTGTGTTAATTTCTTATGGATGCTGCTTTGTTTGTTTGTTTATTGAGACGGAATTTCGCTCCTATCACCTAGGCTGAAATGCAATGGCGAGATCTCGGCTCACTGCAACCTCTGCCTCCCGGGTTCAAGTGATTCTCCTGCCTCAGCCTCCTGAGTAGCTGGGATTACAGGCGTGCACCACCACACCTAGCAGATTTTTGTATTTTTAATAGAGACAGGGTTTCACCATGTTGGCCAGGCTAGTTTCGAACTTCTGACCTCAGGTGATCCACCCGCCTTGGTCTCCCAAAGTGCTGGGATTACAGGCATGAGCCACCATGCCTGGCCTAGATAGGCTTTTAGTTGGTTTCCATATACAGTATATAGGGAGAAACAGACTAAGACAGACACTGGCATCCACAGAAGTAAAAAAAACAAAGTGAGGTATAATTTAAATTTCACACTGCCATGGTCACATTTTTTTCAGCTTTTTGCACCTATGTTATATAAAAAAGACAAAAATGCCTTTAGAGGCTGAAGTTTTCAGGTCTTCCTGAAGCTGTGTCACGGTTTAAAAATGCCATAAAAAATGCCGTCAGATTTAATAACATATCAGCTGAACACTGTGGATTTCTGTTATGTTGAGTCTTCAAAAATTTCTCCCTGTGTGAGGAGTTACTACTGTTATGTCTGATCTGGTGGTCTGAAATGTGAACTTTTCTGGGCTAACCAGTAAACAGCTGCTTCTGCTTTGTAGCTGCGTAATTCAGTCTTGGAAATTATTAGATAATTCCCACACCATTTCAGCTTGCTGTTTTAACATAAATTTAATATGAACAATATTTCTAGCTAACCTCAAGCTGTGTTTATTGTCGTGGAATTTTCTCTTTTATTCTGAGGTAAATGATTACAAATGGTTATGATGAGGAATCAAAGAAGAAAGTGGACTTTCTTCAAAGTTCTTTTTCTACTCTAGCCGCTTCTGAGCATCTTTCTCAAGCACTGTGTTTCCATCAGTTCCTACCCCAAGCAGAGAAAGGAAACAATTTTCCCCTTTGTCTTTAGAACCCTCTTCTCATCGTGTCATTTCCCAAAGCAAATAAAAATCTTGGGATACTGTCTTGAGTTTGATTTTTTTTTTTTGAGACGGAGTTTCACTCTTTGTTGCCCAGGCTAGAGTACAATGGCACAATCTCAGCTCACCCTAACCTCCGCCTCCTGGGTTCAAGCGATTCTCCTGCCTAAGCCTACTGAGTAGCTGGGATTACAGGCATGTGCCACCACGCCCAGCTAATTTTGTATTTTTAGTAGAGATGGAGTTTCTCCATATTGGTAAGGCTCGTCTCGAACTCCCGACCTCAGGTGATCCGTGCCTCGGCCTCCCAAAGTGCTGGGATTACAGGCATGAGCCACCACACCCTGCCGAGTTTGACGGTTTTTTTTAACCATTCAAGCCAGTAAATAACTTTCCAGACAGCTGTAGTAGAAAACAGAATTTGTGTGTGACAAAACTTAAGATTTTGGGATTGAGAGCTCTATGGTTTATGCCATGTGGATAATTGTAGCCAGATGAAGAATATGAAATTTAAGGAAGTGTTTAGAGTGGTACAGACAGCTATTATTATGATTCTTGGAGTAGAAGAATAGCTTACATCCAACATAAAAAAAAATGACATTAACTGAATTAACTTCAGCCTTTGCCATGAAACCCAAGCTTTCATTATGTTTTAAATAATGAACTACATTAAAAATAGTATATAAATATGTAAAATATATTAGACATAGACTTCTCATAATAAATTATAGGGAACTTTTGATGTATTTCTTCCCTAGGAAAAGAACTAAACAATGCTTTTTTGTGGGCTTAAAATTTTTCAGTTTTACTCTTGTGAATTAGGTACAGCATATCTTTATAATTCCAAATAATACCCATAAAAGCAGAACTGTTTATTTACTTATTATGAAGGGAATACTGAAATGAAATTAAGGACAATTTTTTTCTCACATATTATATTTTTAAAAAGTTATTTGATGTTTGTACTTAAATAAAGAACGATTTTTTAAAGCCAGTTCTCAATTAGCACTGAGGAAAAGAATATGCTTTTTTTCAGGTACACAAAAAAAGCATCATGGATATAAGAAATGACATAAAGATGAATCTACATTCTGGGTTAAGACGTATTTTAATTTCAGTGTCAAAGGCTGTTAGGAAATATTCAGATTTTAGTACTTGACAAAGAAGGTTCTCAATATTTGTTTTAGTGTTCAGTCAAAGGATAAATTCTGTCATCTTTCTCTTTTATCATGTTAGTCACTGAGTGGCTTCATTAAACATTCCCTCTTCCATATCCCTTGATAAATTTCAACTCGTTGGTGATGCATCCCAGGAGTGTCTTGTCTTTTTTTTTTTTTTTTTTTTTTTCCTTCTCCTGTCAGTGAGTCAGGCTTTGGCTTTGAAACCCTATAGTGAAGGGAAATCTCAGGCAACAGCTGTGCAACCAACCGTCTGGAGAGCAGCTAGTCCAGATTGGAGGAGACGAACGGGGCTGGTCCCAGGAGAGAGGCCTCCAGGAAAAAATGGCATTGATGCATTTTCCTGTACTTAGCATGCTTTTTAGGGTTGTACTGGAGAGTTTGGGAAAGATACAGTATTGATGGATGCATAGAAAATGAGGCAAATTTTTTAAATTGGGCAAATATTAACTGTAGACAAAGAAAAGCCAAAAGTACAAAATAACAGCGTTGTAAAATACAAAGATAAAAATACGCCCAAGTATGAGCGTTCTGGCAGACTCACAATACAAATGCTATATATGGGGTAAAACTATACCAGTAGGATGGTGGGAAGGGAAAGGGGTGGGCTCATGTTCCATAGTGGGAAGACCTACAGTGGAAAAATGAGGAGAATAGCTATTTAAGCACAGAGTTTAGGGAGTAAGTTGCAGAAGAGACAACTAAATGAGATGGCCGTGAATGATTTTTATGACCTCCTCTGGTTATGGGGAAATCGATCAAGGAGGCCTATATTTGATGGCAGGAAGAAGTTGAGTTTAAGGTTTCCAGACATTTTTTAATCTGAAACATTTCTTTTTTTCTTTTTTTTTCTTTTTTTGAGACAGAGTCTCACTCTGTCGCCCAGGCTGGAACGCAGTGGCACAATCTTGGCTCATTGCAACCTCCGCCTCCTGGGTTCACGCCATTCTCGTGCCTTAGCCTCCCGAGTAGCTGGGAGTACAGGCGCCCGCAACCACGCCCGGCTAATTTTTTGTATTTTTAGTAGAGACTGGGTTTCATCCTGTTAGCCAGGATGGTCTCGATCTCCTGATCTCGTGATCCGCCCACCTCGGCCTCCCACAGTGCTGGGATTACAGGCGTGAGCCACCGCGCCCAGCCGAAAATTTCTTTTAAGCTTGGAAGTTGCAAGTCAAGTTACTGTTAAAGGCGTCCTAACTTAGAATTAGATAAAGCTAAACTGTGGTTTAATTGAGCTGAGTTTGTTGTATGCTATATCTCAACTTCACAAGATGTTTGCTTTTTCTTGGCTATAACTTAAGATTATACATATATAAAATTACCTTTATGCCCATTTGATAGACTTTAGGGCTGAATTTCCCTGTGTAAGATGTAGAGGTTTGTACTTGTGATTGTTTTTACTCTAGAAACATGTTTATCTTCACTTCTTTAGTGACAGGTGTTTGTTCAGGAACTTCAAACTCAATGTGATCAAAACTAGACTCATGTTCCTTGAATAGTCTCTCCTGACTACAAATCTGTTGGAAACTTCCAATCCTAATTAATAATTGTAAACTTTTTAATGTAAGTCATATGAGGGGTTGCTGTAAGCATAGGAGGTAGGGAGATGGTACTGTCAGCTGGAGCATATGGTAAAAGTTGTTTGAAAGAAAGTAGAGCCATGATGTGGATCCTGAGGGATATGTAAAGAAAATGAAGAGGTGTAGATTTAAAAATGTTTATGGGGCCTGGGCGTGGTAGCTCACACCTGTAATCCCAGCTCTTTGGGATGCCGAGGCGGGTGGATCACCTGAGGTCAGGAGTTCGAGACCAGCCTGGCCAACATAGTGAAACCCCATCCTTACTAAAAATACAAAAATTAGCCAGGCATGGTGATGGGCCCCTGTAATCCCAGCTACTCAGGAGGCTGAGGCAGGAGAATCACTTGAACCCGGGAAGCGGAGATTGCAGTGAGCTGAGATCACGCCACTGCACTCCAGCCTGGGCGACAAGAGCAAAACTCCGTCTCAAAAAAAATAAATAAATAAATAAACAATAAATAAATATATTCATGGGGATGTTCCAGGGAAAATAGTTTGTGTTGGTAGCAATGAGAAATTATAATAGAAAATTAGAATAGAACTAAGTTGGTTCATTAAAGTTGGAACACTTGTAGAGATTTTTGATTTGGAAAGACATTAATCCATTTGATTATTTCTCTTATTCGATGTCCAGAAAAATATCGGTACATTCAATGTGGTTTTATTTGTACTGCACATGTCATTAATATGCTGAAGTTACCTCTAAGATACCTGCTTTCTTAGTCCTTGTTACACTGTAAATTCTGGGCATCAGGATATAGCTTTTTATTATGTTAGCTCTTTTAATAGATGATACAATTGGATTGGGGAAAAAACTGATTATACTCTGGAGTAATACTTTCATAGCCTGTAGTATCCTGCAAATAGCTCATGGTCATCTTCGAATTTTACTAGCAAACTTGTAGGGTAATAGGTTGGGAGAAAGTATAATCAGTGGCTTTGAGGGCCTGATGAGAGGAAACAATAATTGTACAGCTGTATTGTGAATAAGTAATGGTTGATGCTGATGGTTAACCCTTTCCTGCGGTGCTCAAACATTGGGAAATAATGGTTTTTTGTTCAAAATGTAAGATCTTCGATAATTGAGACTTTTGTCAATTCACTGAAATATTCCCAGAGCTTGAACATGTCTGGCACATAGTACATACTTAATAAATATATATATTTAATGAATGAATTGAGGATGTAGCCGAATATTGGAAAAGGAAAGGGAAAAGAAAGAATAGCTCAAACATTAGAAAGACAGAAGATGTGGAGCAGCAATTTCACATGCCTAAAAGAATTTCTGAGATTACGGCAAAATCATTTACTTTGCTTACTCCTTATTGATCAACAAAGGAAGAGCAGGTTTTATGTAACAACCAAGAAGTAACAGAGATCTCAGAAGAGAAGAAACCAAGTGTCTTTGGATCTTGATAAAAAGAACATTCAACTCCAGAAATAGGGTTAAACCTATCCTACACATGTGTAGTAAAAAGTCAGTGTATCGGAGGCATCTGTTTAGAGATAAAACATACCATTAGATTCATTTATAATAGTTTCATTGTCCTTAGTTTTTAAGGCTAATGGTAAAGATTTTTTTTTTTTTTTTTGGAGACACAATCTCTCTGTCGCCCAGGCTGGAGTGCAGTGACGCAATCTCTGCTCACTGCAACCTCCGCCTTCCAGGTTCAAGTGATTCTCTTGCCTCAGCCACCCAAGTAGCTAGGACTACAGGCACACGCCACCATGCCCGGCTAATTTTTGTATTTTTAGTAGAGAGGGGGTTTCACCATGTTGCCCACAATGGTCTCGATCTCCTGACCTCAACAGATCCGCCCGCCTTGGCCTAGTGCTGGAATTACAGGCATGAGCCACCACGCCTGGCCTTAAGAATTAATTTTCACAGAAATCTGCTTCTAAATATTATTCAGTGATAATAGATTTTAGAAATTTCAGATTCTTATGTCGTACCTTAAAGGTTAGGATACTATTTATAAATGCTAAACATAAACTCCTGTCATCCTAAACATGAACTCCTGTCTTTATTAAGTGATTACATGAATATGGCATTTCAGTAGGTGTTTGATGTATTAATAGATGTAGGTACTCCCCTCCTAAAGCTTTAAGTATTTTCATGCCATGAAAAATTTGGGGGGCATTCTTTTTATTTATTGATTAGGTACCTGTATTTTCAAGAATATTACCCAGCTTCAGTTCCCCCAAATCTTTTCTTTTAGTGTTAACTACCTTTCGAGAATATGGTGTAACATTTTAAAATATATTTTTTGAAGGTTTGGATGTCACTGAAGATCCCCTTATTTATTGGATGGTATCTTTATCAGTTGGGAAGATAATTAGTTTCCCAATGTTGCTATATTTTTATGAATAGGTCCTGTAGCTCTTGCTTTCTTGAAAGCTTAGAATTGATTGTAAGCCGTGGACTAATGATATTCTCTAAGCATATTTAATATGAATAGGCTCATGTTCAGTATGTCAAGAAGTTACCCTGTTGTACTATTTAAATAATTTGAGCTTAGTTTTCTTTTTCCACCTTTGTTCTAAATTCTTAGGTGAGTCTAAATTCCTGGGCATCCGTGCACACAGTTTCTTCAGTAGGTCCTTTAACCTCATTGCATCTGATCTTTGACTTCATAAAGACCCTTGGCCTACTGACCCTGTATTTAATTTCACATCTCAATAGTATTTAGCCTTCTCATATTTTTCCTCTTCTTTAGAGCTCCCTGGTCCCTCACTCCAGTCATTGAACTCTGTGTATTCCTTTAACTTCCACCCTCGCTCTGTCTCTTCACAGATATGCTTCTTTATATGGTAGTCAGAGGTTCCTGTGTGATCTTCGTAACCTCCAGTTCCCTCCACAGTCACCTGTTACCAGGCATCTGTTCCTTGAGCTCCAGGGAATGAGCTCTTTGCTATCATTCTGGTTGTCGGACTCACTGGGCACTGTTGTGTCCCCCACAGTCTCTCAGTGGCATCGGTTGATGGGTGCATTCTCCCCACACTGATATCATTCTGCTGCTTCTGATTTTCTTTCTGCTGTCCTCCATTTCCCTTTCAGGCTCCCTTCCCCCTCCTCCCTGCGCCCACCTTTTGCAATATTTAGGATTCAGAAATTCCAAATATTGCAAAATATTTAGGATCAGAATTCAGAAATTCTAAATATCAGTGTTTAATAGGAGTCCCCTGGAGTTGTCCATTTTCTCACACAACACATACTTGCTAGGAGAGCTCATAAGTGCAGTGGTTTTTCAGAGGCCTGCATTGATGATTCCTGAGTCATTATGTCCAGGCCAGGCCTCATACATACTATTTACTGGTCCTCTTTCTGCGGGTGCTCCACCAAGAATTCAGACTCAGTGGAATACTTCATCTAAGATGTATACCAGTTCCTTATCAAAAAAATGGCAAATTCAGGCTTCTTAGGTTAAACAGAGAACTCTTGAACATGGCATATGTCTGTTATTCCATTTTTCTCTGTTGGCTTATTGCTGAGTACCATTTGGGATAAAAATCTGTTTCGGGCAAAGGATAGGATTGTTTTCAGCTTTTATTAAATTCTCCTAGACCCTTGATTCTATGCAGAGAACTAATTAAATTTGAATGAATTTAATGTAGAAACCCTGCTATTGATGAAGAAATCAACCTGATTCTGGACTAGCACCAGAATCAAGTATTTTTGTTGTTTTTGCTTTCTTTTTTTTTGCTTTTGCTTTCTCTGCCGGTAAATAACAACTAGTATGTAAGAATCAAATGAATCAAGCATAAATCCCTAGGAAATATTTATGCATTCATTTTTTAACGATTTAAAGATGTGAAGATACATAGTTAAGCATAATCCTCTCAAAGTTTGACGTTGAAAAGTATTTCAGATACTTCAACTTAAATATATTTTTTGCAAAATATCTTTTTTAAAAAAACAGATGTGGTCTCAGCGATGTAATTATCATCTTACAGTGTGAGGAGAGCTTACAGTTGTACCAAAATTTATAACTAGGAAGAAGAGAATGTGAAATAATCTGGAAACCTAGAAAACTGTCCTATATAGGAATACCAATTAAACAGCTACTAAAAATGAGTGTAAAATGACAATATGGCTTTATCAGGTGCTTAGGGTCCGGAAAAACGCACATATTGCCTGTTATTTATTGTTATACTTAATGAATGTTCTTTTGCACGTGAGAACTGTTATAAAAGATGTCTTTTGTACATACTTGGTACACCAGTTGGCTTGTTAACCCATTAGCTGTTTTCCCCCAAAGGTGGCCTACTCTAGATGGCGTTAAAAATACACATTTTCCAGGGACTTATATAAATAATCAACTGCCCTATTATGGAAACTTGAAGGCCCTGAAATAACCAGACAGTTTGAACATAACCAAAAATGAAGTGAATCTCTAGAATTGCCGTGTAATAGCATGAGTGGGGAGGGGTTCCCTCAAGAGAGGGAACTGACCTTTTTCTTCCTCATGGGTGACCTTGAGTACACACTTTATTTAGTCAGTAAATGGGTCACCTTAAGCTTAGAGAATGAAGATCCTACAGCCTGTTAATTTTAACGTTGTTAGAAACTCTCTGCCTTTGGCCCGAAAATGGTAAATCACCTCTCTTAGAAGATTCTCATATCCAGATATTCTTACCAAATCAGAATCTTTTCTCAGCATTTTCTTCAAAAAACCACAGTTCTGGGTTAAAACACCTCAGATCCTAACTATGATTTTCCTTTCATGTACATTTTAGTCATCTTTATAATTTTAAATGAAAGACAGGAACTACATTATTTGAAATAAGGGTTAACTCCCTCTAATTATAAGCATTAATCACACACAGTTTTCTCATTTCTAAATGTTAAATATAAAATGGGAGCTATCTCTTCTTCAGACACTTTTCTGTTGCCTTCTGTGTGCAGCAGGACCTTACTTTGAAAGACTATTTAAAGCTTATTTTGATTTAAAGGCTGAGTTTCTGCTTGCTTGGAATGCTTGCTCTTCAAAATATTTGCTCCCTGGAGAGGGAAACTGAAGATGGAGTTTTCACGTGACTTTGGACTGTTGACCTGGAAGACGATTGGGGTAATAGGATGGGCTAGGGCATGGTTCCACTGCTTTCTGTTTGAGTGAGGTCAGGAAAGGAAGGCGGGGCTCGCTGTGTGCAAACAGAAAAACATAGTCTGAAGATGTTTGAAGCCTGAATGCACTTTCGTTTGATACCTTGCTTTATTGCTTAAGAGAATTTTAAACTGCTGAATCCGCAAATGTGCTGCAGCCTATAATGACACATATTTAAATGATTTTTGCATCTAAACAAATGCATTCACTCTTTGCCTGGTGTGTACAATTTGAATGACACTCGCGCTCTGCCTGGAAGGAACAGACGTTTTTCATTATAAAATTCAGTCAAGCAGAAAAGTAGCAAAGGAAGCAGAAATTTCCATTTACATCTATGATTGAAGTTGTAGTGATAAAAGAGGATGACTAAGTTGAAGAATAGCCTTGTTCTCTTCTGCTATCTGACATGGGATCTTGTCACTTTGGTAATAGTTTTTAAACTTACGTTATTGAGGAAGGCTCTGATCAGAAGTCTCAAATTATACATGTTCTTCAACCTTAGATTTTTCTGGGTGTATTGTTTCAAAAGTCTCAAATTATATATGTTCTTCAACGTTAGATTTTTCTGGGTGTTTTGTTTGGTTTTTTGGTTATCTATAGATAGATTTGAGTATCTTTTTTTCTTAAAATCCATTACTTATTAGTAATAAAGACTTCAGTGGCAGCTTTATGCTCCATTATCACAGAGATTCACAGTACTTTTTAGTTTTTACTTGTGAGCCCCAGCAGGTGTAGACAGATACCTTAGTTGCCACTGATAACATCCAGTTGCCACTAGATCAAGAAATGGTTCAAAATTCTCCAAGGGCATTTTCTGCTAAAGAAGAGTTGATGATCTTCCTTTTGGAAGCCTTAATGTAGTTAAACCCTCTTCCTTAGAAGTCCAGAAATTCAATTATTTCAGCTCTCTGTGGAGTGATAAGTCCTGCCAAATTGATTTACAATAATGAAACTAAGCCTTGTTTACAAATCTAAGTGGCAATTTCTAAGTCCACAGAGGAGTGGTAATAGAAAGAGAGATTCTAATTTATCTGGGGTCTATCCGTGTTTGAACAAATTGTGTGATTTTTGAAACATGATTCAAAAGGGATGTTGATAATTTCTAAAATATATTTTTCTTGAAGAGCTTGATGAATCATATATACTTACTTTATTTGTTATTCTATTAGATATGGTCTTCCTCATCCCTAGGTGGTGTTGCCAGTACAGTGACAGAATTCAGATCCTTCTTTTTCCCCTGCTCTAACAGAGCTTTGTAAACTCATAGCAATATTGTAATGCCTGGTAAAAGGTGGTGCCAGTTTCAAGTACTATATCCTAATTACTTCATGGCTAACTCTTTTGTTATTGTTAACAATATTGTTAACTCTTTTGTTAAATTCAATGACATCTTTTTTCTTTCTCATTCTCTATGTACTTTTTGCCCTAAATAGTTCTGCATCTTTTAAGATACAAGTTTGTTTTTTCTTGGAGGTTTTTAGTTGGAAAATGCCTGAAATATATAGACCAACATTTGTTCCTCCAATGGTTAAATTACATTGTCTCCCAAAGTGAGACATTTTAAGTCTGGACTATACCCAGGAGAATCTAAAAGAGGCAGTTAATAAGCTCTTGAAGAGCACAGTGGGGTGGTTGTGTATTTATTGAGTCTCACACTTAGGAGAGAAATAGCCTGGACCAAATGAGCCTGGGCATCAAGAGCATGTGGGTGGTCGTTGGTGATACGCCCAGTGATGAGTGTGTGTGCTGAGGGTCCTAGACCAGGCTGGCAGGGAAATGAAATGAAGGCAGCGATGCCTCCCCTGATAACCGCAGAGAGTGCTGCAGCATCCAGGACCTCAGGATCATGATGAACAAGCTGTAGTGGATGAAAAGGAGAGGAAGTATGGGAAGGATGAGTTTCTGGCCAGAAAGTGGTTTACTGGAGTGCTGTGTCTGAGTATTACATGATCTGAGGTCCATGAGGTCCACCTTTGGGAGTATGGAGAGTTTGAGTGGAGTAGAGGTATAGTCCCATGGTCTTCTGATTCACAGACATTCATCAGCGATAAGTATCTATTGAGAAAGTGGAAGCATGATTTTTATGACCTCCTCTTGTTATGGGGAAGTCGATCAAGGGGGCCTATATTGGTTGGGTTCTACAACCAAATAGAATGTGTTCAGCAGGAGTCATGTTTTGGGCTCCTCACAATGTTCAGTGTTAGTTCTGTTCCTTTCTCTTGCTTCCGCATAGGAAAGACTTTGACCCAAAGAGGAATTAGTCATTGTCCTTTGGGTACACTTCCGGAATTTGATAATCAGTTGGGCACTTGATTCTAGTACATTTGCTAAAAGTAATTAATACCCTGCAAGTGGAAGCATGCAGCAGGCGACTGGGAATGCTAAGTGAAAGGTCAGAATTGAAAGAGTGGAGGAGGCTGTTGACCCTTAGGCATGGATGATATGTCTGAGTGAGAAAGCAAGAAGAGTAGAAGACAGAGTCTTACTTTATAATCAGAATTATGAAAAGAGGAGCCGATGAGAGGGAAATAATGATTAGCTTGAGATAGATTGGTGGAAACTGGAGAAGATTGAATTTAAAGAAGAAAAGTGGGCCAAGTTCAGTGGCCCATGCCTAGAATCCCAGCAAATTGGGAGGCTGAAGCTAGGAGAGTTGCTTGAGGCCAGGAGTTTGAGATTAGCTTGGGCAACGTGGCGAGACCCCTGTCTCTACTAAAAATAATTTAAAGAAAAATTAGCCAGGCACGTTGGCGTGTGCCGGTAGTTGCAGCTACTTGGGAGGCTGAGACAGGAAGGTTGTCTGAGCCCAGGAGGCTGCAGTGAGCTCTGATCACAGCACTGTACTCCAGCCTGTGTGACAGAGGGTATCCCTGTCTCTTTAAAAAAAAAAAAAAAAAAAAGAAAGAATGTGGCAGAGTAGTCAGAGAATTGGAGGGCTGAGAAGAGACTGATGGCATTTGTTGTTCTTGACCTTGAAAGAAGAGTTGCAGATTGTTGGAGCAAGGCCAGACGGTAATAGGTTGGAAAGAACAAGTGAGGGGCGTGAGAGTGACAGTCCACAACCCCGTTAAGAAGTTATCTGTGAAAATGCCTCTTCCTGTCTTGATTACAGCCCCCCTCGCACATGGCTTTCTGAGTATGGTATGTGAAAACAGCATGCTGTATATTTTTACCTTCCCATATGATTTAAGGTTTTGGTAATGACTCGTGGTTCTTTTGCCTCACGGTACACCAACCTGGTTGGTATTTTGTCAGCAATTATGTGGTTTTTAAAAAGCCCCATATATAACCTTAATTAATTGCATCTCTAAAATCTATCAGGCTTTGAGTTTTGTTTTGTTTTTTAAATAAGGTAGAAAGAAAGGAAAGTGTTAGGAGAAAGCAACCAGTGAGAATACAAGAAACAAAGTAGGGAATTTAGAATTATCTTTACTGTATCTGCTTTTTCAGCTTATCTCTCGGGATACAGAGGACTGAACTAAGCTAAAGGAGGTTCAAGTCTAAAGGAAACCTTAAATTAATTTCTGTATTAGAATTAATCACACATCTGTAAATACAAGTTATAATATGAGAACTGCAACAAGAGAAATGGGGGAAGATGAGCAGTTTGCTGATCTATAGGGTTAATGATGGTAACGTAGAATCCTAGTGATATGCCTCCCATTGATTAAAATGTATGTGTTAAGATAGCATAGCACATAAAACGGTGTACTGCAGTCTCAGTGTATTCAAGCTTATTATGGTTTCTCTGCCTAGGTTTGTGTCTTTGGCTTTAGATTTTCTCCCATAACCCCAACCTGTCCACATTCAAGTCACCACTCCTTGAAGTATATTCTTGATCCCCAAAATCTGATGCTAAGTCTGTGTTGCCCAACGGTGGCCACTAGCCACCCGTGGCCATTGAGTATTTGAAACCTGGCTAGTCCAAACTATGCTGTGAGTATAAAAAAGCCACCAGATATTAAAAAGTTAGTCTGGGAGAAAAAAACGAATGTAGAATGTCTTAATGATAATTATTTACATTGATTACATATTGAAATGATGAAATTTAGGATGTACTGGGTTAAAGTATATTAATAAAATTAATTTTACCTGTTTCTTTTTACCTTTTTATGTTAATGTGGCTACAAGAAATTTTAAATTAGATATGTGGCCTCTATTATATTTCTGTGAGACAAAGCTGCTCCAAGCTGTTTTGGTCCAGAACTATATCTCGGTTCTTTTGTATCCTTCATGGACCTGCATAGAGTGGTATTTAGTAATACTCAGCAGTAGCAGAGATGATCTCTTAAGATTATCAAATTATGTTAAGTTTTAATTTTTATTCTTGTCTCTCATCCTATGTGCAACCTCTCTGGCCAGGAGGCATTTATCATATCACCTTTTAATATCTGGAAATCACTTGATCTGCTTGAGTCGTTGTGTTGTTTTCAAATCTAGAACTCTTTCTACCATATTTTGTAACTTCTATAATTAAACAAAAGGCGAACGAGGAGTAGCTTGGCTCTTAGGGATGTGTGAAAAGGCGCTCAGTCCTTAAGATGGTGCCAAAAGTGACAAATCTATGGGATGAGATGCACATTTATGGAAGAGAAGCATGAAAAATTTAATTTTTAAAAGGACAAAGCAAGCTAGTCACCAAAAGACAGATACTTGATTCTACTTATATGCAGTACCTTTTTGAATTTGAAGAGTTTGAAGATGGAAAACAGAATGGTGGTTTCCAGGTTCTGGAGGTGGGGGAATGGGGAGTGGAGGTGGGGGAATGGGGAGTGGAGGCGAGGGAATGGGGAGTGGAGGAGGGGGAATGGGGAGTGGAGGCGGGGGAATGGGGAGTGGAGGCGGGGGAATGGGGAGTGGAGGTGGGGGAATGGGGAGTTGTTTAACGGTGTGCAGGGTTTTAGTTTAGCAAGATGAAAACTGTTCTGGAGATGGAAGGTAGTGATGGTTGTACAACGATATGAATCTACTTGACACTAAACTGTGTAATTAAAAGCAGTAAGCAGAGTTACAAAGCAATAACTTGTAACTTAAAAATTTTGAAAACCTTAATGAGATTAGTTATAATGGGTTATCTTAAGTAGACCCTTACTGCCGGAAGGAACAGCTGAATCACATCACTGGGGAGCTTCTTAGAAAAGCAGACTCAGTCCCACCCTAGACTTGTCCAATCAAAACCTGCATTTAACAAGGCCCCCAGGTGATTCATAGGCACTGTAAAGCTGGAGAAGCCCCTGCTCCAAATATCATTTCTCAAAGTGTGATCCATGAGCCACCTGAATCAGAGCCACTCTGGGGAGGTCTGTTTTCAGGCGCGTCCCAGAACACGTAAATCAGATCTAGGCTGTGGAGCTAGAGAGAAGATGAATCTGCAGACTGATCAGGATCCCAGGTGATTTTGAAGCATGATTTGAGTTTGAAAACCCCTAATCTGGAAAGCTTTAACAACTATTACTCTTACAATTCCATCTTTTAACGAATGTTGGAATTATTAAATACTTGTAACAAGAAGTCCTGTTATTGATAAAATCAAGAATATGACTAATAATGCAGTCAAAAAGAGGCAACAGAAAAAGCACCTATAACTTATCTTGGGTTGGTTAATGAGGAAGTTGTCATTCAAAATTAGTAGACTATTGTAACATTTCTTGGGGTCCTGAACATTGGAATGAGAGTGGGTTTCAGAGTTGAGCCCGCCTCTGTCATTAGTTTTGTGCAAACCTCATCAGGCTCAAGATTCCTCATTTGTAAAGGGGAATGAATTCTCTGACCAGTTAGTTTACATTCCTAAGACAAGGTTAAATTTGGAAAGCAAAGAATTTTTAGTATATATGTGATAATTTTGAAATTCTTGAATTTTTAAAAAATTTAAATGCCACATTACTTATATTTTTTTCTAAAAAAAAGTCAAACCAAGCCCTGTCTCGTTATTAATAGATACCACAGATGAGATGCCTGAGTTGGTAAGCTCTTTTTAATTCTAGTTCTTTTCAACTACAGTAATTTTATAGACTTTTTTTGAAGGCTGGAATGTTGATGTGGAATCAAATAGGTATGCCTGTATGTATGGTAGATGCACCTGACAGGGATCACTTGGCTTGAACATGCCCTGACAGTGATCCTGTGTGGCAGGTGCACCTGAATCCGAGTTCTGAGTTAAGAAATCCGGGAGTGGGCCAGGCGGGGTGGCCGGTGCCTGTAATTCCAGCACTTTGGGAGGCCGAGGCAGTCGGATCATTTGAGGTCGGAAGTCCAAGACCAGCCTGGCCAACGTGGCAAAACCCCGTCTCTATTAAAAGTACAAAAATTAGCTGGGCGTGGTGGCGCAGGCCTGTAGTCCCAGCTACTTTGGAGGCTGAGGCAGGAGAATTGCTTGAACCTGGGAGGTGGAGGTTGCAAGTGAGCCAAGATCATGCCGGTGCACTCCAGCCTAGGAGACAGAATGAGACTCTGTTTCAAACAACAACAACAACAACAACAAAACCCAAAACAAAAAAACAACAACAAAGAAATTCAGGAGTGGCCAACCCAGAGAGCCATTCCTTATCTGTAAGGAACATCTGAGCCCTCATCTCCTTCTGTGGAACATGGGCCACGCCGGGGATTGAGACCCTTTGTTATGAGTTAAGTGGAAGTTGCTAGGTGGAGATTGTTAGGGGGAGGGTGTTAAATGAGAATGCTATAGAGATCACATGCCTTTTGCAAGCGGCTGCGGTTCTTCTGTCCAATCCACCACCACTGGACTCTCTCCCCTGTATGCAAGCCCCCAATAAAACCCTATGAGACATACGGTTCACTAGCTCTGGGCCTCTTCTGGCTCTTGAACTTGGTGCCATCCACATTGGAGTCAATAGGAGTTTGACATGACACCTTATTATGTGAAATTTTATATCAAGCCATTAAATTTTTTTTAAATGGACTTTATATTTTACAACAGTTTTAAATTTACAGAAAAATTGAGAGGATAGTCCAGAGAGTTCCCATATGCTTTGCATCCAGTTTTCCCTATTGTTAACATCTTATATTAATATGGTGCATTTGTTGCAGTCAGTAAACCAATTTTGATACATTGTTATTAACTAAAGTCTATACTTTATTCAGATGTCCTTAGTTTTTGTCTAATGTCCTTTCTGTGTTCCAGGATGCCATCCAGGAAGGCACATTATATTTAATTGTCAGGTCTCCATAGCCTCCTTTCCTCTTGGCTATGACAGTTTCTTTATACTTTTCTAGTTTTTTAATAACCTTAAAGGTTTTGTATTGGTCAGATAATTTGTAGGATTCCCCTCTATGGGAATTTTCTCATGCTTTGCCTGGGGTTATTGGTTTTAAGAAGGAAGACCACAGAGGTAAAATGCCCATTTCATCACATCATATCAGGAGTACGTATTTATCAACATGATACAGCCCTGTTGGCACTGACCTTGATTACCTAGCTCAGGTGGTGGTTGTTGAGTTTCTCCACTTGAAAGTTACTCTTCTTCCCACTTTATGTGCTCCACTCTTTGGAAGGAAGTCAGTTTGCACAGCCCACAATTAAGGAGCGGAGAATTATGCTTCATTTTTTGAGGGCAGAATATCTACATAAATTATTCGGTCTTCTTCTGCACAGGAGATTTGTCTCTTTTTTCCGATTTATGTATTCATTCATTCAGTCATTTAGACTCATGGATATTTACATTGTACTTTGATTTATAATCCAGTACTACTTTGTAATTTTTATTGATCAAATTATTCCAGCTTTAGCTATTAGAAGCCCTTTCAGTTGGTTCCTGTGCTTATTTGACATAGCCTCTTTTTTTTTTTCTTACAAGATGCTGCAGTCTCATCTTTCATATTTTCAGCCCTAATCCTAGAATCAGCTTTTCCTCCAAGGAGCTCTTGTTCCTTTTATTGGAAAGTAACGTTATTGGAGAATAGTATTAAAATCTGGATGTTAAGGATGCTCATTGCCACTGGATTTTCTTTGCTTTTAAGACTTCTCAGTTGATAGAGCAAGGCAATGTATTTGTCTGTATTCACCCTTGTGTTATGCAGATCTATAAATATTTCTATAGCTAACTAGTTGTATTTATATTAAGCTATAATATCTAGTCTATATTAAGCTAAATACAAGTTCATCCGGATGTTTCCTTCTCTAACATATTACCACACGGACACAATATCTCTCCTCCTTGGTTATCTGTAAATTCTCACTCCATCCACCAATCTATGTATTTAATTGTTCAGTTTCAGTATATGTGCATAGCAGTATCAGAATTGTTAACCCAGGCTGGGTACAGTGGCTCATGCCTGTAATCCCAATACTTTGGGAGGCTGAGGCAGGTGGATTGCTTGAGCCCAGGAATTTGAGACTGGCCTGGGCAACATGGCATAACCCCGTATCTGCTAAAAATACAAAAAATTGTTGGTCATGGTAGCATGTGCCTGTAGTCCCAGCTACACGAGAGGCTGAGGTGGGAGGATCACCTGAGCCCAGGAAGTGAGCTGTGATCATGCCATTGCACTCCAGCCTGGGAGACAGTAAGACTCTTTCTTAAAAAAATAAAAAATAAAAAATATAAAAAAATTCGTTAACCCACACCTATATGAGTCTTTTTAAAAGCTGCAAGACTGCTAACAAATATGTATGTATGTATGTATGTATGTATGTATGTATGTATGTATTTATTTATTTGAGACAGAATCTCCCTCTGTCACCCAGGCTGGAGTGCAATGACACAATCTCAGCCCACTGCAACCTCTGCTTCCCTGGCGATTCTCCTGCCCCAGCCTCCCGAGTAGCTACGATTACAGGCACCTGCCACCATGCCCAGCTAATTTTGTATTTTTAGTAGAGACAGGGTTTCACCATGTTGGCCAGGCTGGTCTCGAACTCCTGACCTCAGGTGATCCACTTGCCTCGGCCTCCCAAAGTGCTGGGATTATAGGTGTGAGCCACCATACCTGGCCATAAATACTTTGTTCCCATGGTTTTTTTTTTTTTTTTTAAAGTAAATCCTTTGCACTATTTTTATTATTTTAAGACCAGTGTTATTCATAGCCTGGGTTAAACACTATTCTGTGTTTGTTTGTTTGTTTTTTGAGACAGAGTCTCGCTCTGTCACCCAGGCTGGAGTGCAGTGGTGTGATCTTGGCTTACTGCAACCTCCGCCTCCCTGGTTCAGGAGATTCTTTTGCCTCAGCCTCCCAAGTAGCTGGGACTATAGGTGCGTGCCAACACGCTCAGCTAATTTTTGTATTTTTAGTAGAGACGGGGTGTCACCATATTGGCCAGGCTGGTTTCAAACTCCTGACCTTGTGCTCCACCTCAGCCTCACAAAGTGCTGGGATTACAGGCATGAGCCACCACTCCCGGCCAGCACTATTCTGTCTTATACTCACTCTGCCATCTATGTGTGTATATGGTATGTATGTGAGGCTGGATCTGTGCACTTGGAAAAGTTGGAGAGATGATTTAGGTAAAACTTTTAGTTTTCACTTCTTTTGCCTTTTTGCTTATCTTGATCCATTTAGTTCCCACCATCTGGCAAATAGTTCTCATCTGAAGAATCCCATCTGTCAGTTCTCACTATTATCCGGTAATAGTTACAGTGAAATGCTGGTGATGGCAACAGCCACTTTTTAAAAGGATGTGTAATTCACCCTCATGTCCTCTTTGAGAACCCAGTAACTGCCCACACTCTGAAGCTAAAACCATAACAGTTTTATCACATGGGAAGTTTGTTGAGAAATGCTTAGCTGCTTCTGTAAGTAATCGTCCCGTCTCTTGAGTACAGATGCCTCCCAGGAAAATTTTCCCAGCGTATTTGTTAATGTGAAAGTTACAAAAGATAGTACATAATGA
This sequence comes from Pongo abelii, assembly GCF_028885655.2. NCBI lineage: Eukaryota > Metazoa > Chordata > Mammalia > Primates > Hominidae > Pongo > Pongo abelii. The sequence continues at coordinate 36,210,834 of NC_072007.2, read as the reverse complement.
GCACATTCAAGACAAAAAAATATTTGTGGAGTAAGAGTCTGAAATGGTAAAATAGAAAATCACCTAAGAAAACATTTATCTGTAGCTGTCATTTTCATATACACATATCTAGTGTATACAAGTTAGTAAGTACATAATTCTCGAAAGTTCTACCTGTCTACACATCTACACAGAAAAGTTAGGAAAGTCTTGTCCAGACTTTTCCATCATCTTCAGTATAAAGCATCTTCTAGCTGTTGGAATAGAAACAAGCTAGATTCTTGACTCCTTTCTATTTGGTTATTTAGATCTGACCTTCAGATGACATCCAGAATCTGAGAACTACTTACCACCTCTACTGCTGTCATCCTGGTCCAAGTCACTGTCATCTCTCACCTGGATTAATGCCAGAGCCCCCTTCCTGGTCTTCTCACTTCTAGTCTTGACCCCCTAGGGCAAGAATAATTAGCTTAGAAAACCACCCAAGAGCCTTCCAGCATTACTCTGAGTACTGGCCAGAGTTGGACAATGTTTAAGGCTCCGTGCAGTCAGCTGTCCCTGTCCTGTCCTGGCTCTCATTCACTCGCTTGCCCATTGATCTCCTCCACATCATTCCTCCACGACAGCACTGATCTCCTTGCTCTTCTGTGAGCTCTCCAGGCATGCATCTGCCTCAAGACTTTGTGTAATACTTGTTGCTTCCTCTGGCTAGAATATTCTTCCCTTTGATTCTGAATACTTTGTTCCCTCACTTCCTCAAGTCTTCACTGAAATGTCATATTTTCAAGTAGGCGTTCCCTGACCACCCTATTTAAAATTTCACCCCCCAGAAAAAACAAACAAACAAACCATCCCCTTTCTCTGCTTTATCTCTGTAACATTTATTACCATCCAACAGACATTGTATTTTTATCTTTTTTTTTTTTATTGCTTCCCTGCTAGGATCATATATCGTTTTATCTGTTTTGTTCACTGCTGTATTCTTAGCACTGAGACATGATTGTAAGTATGCAGTGAAGAGTTAGTGGATAAAGGACTGTGGCTGCCAGAGGGGATTCAGGAAACACCCCCTCACCGCCAGGACCAGCACTTGGTGCAAGAGTTGAAAGAGGTGATCACTCAGATTCTCTGCTTCTCCACTCGTAGGGACTCCACCCCACTGTGTTGATTGCTATCATGTATTCACCCCATCATAAGTAGTACTCATATGTAAAACAGTACGACGTCATCTCTGTGGGGCTACAAGTAGGTAGTGATGGTGTAATGAAAATAAAACCCCAATGTCTTCAGTAGGTGCAAAATAGGTGATTAGCAAATGATGAAGAGTAGCTGTTGCTGTTTTGATTACTACGATTATTATTATGAGAAACTACGGTGGTTGATGAGATAGACACTGGGGAGAAGGATACTATTAATATAATTTATTGAGCAACTTTGTTCTGGGCACTAGTTGAGTACTTTATGGATATTAATTCATTTAATTCTCCTAGTTCTGCCATTTACTCTGTATGTGAACTGGACTGTTACATAGTCTCTCGGTCTCACCTTCTCTGTTTTTTTTGAGACAGTCTCGCTCTTTCGCTCAGGCCGGACTGCAGTGGCGCTATCTTGTCTCACTGCAACCTCCACCTCCCGGGTTCAAGCAATTCTCCTGCCTCAGCCTCCTGAGTAGCTGGGATTACAGGCATGCACCACCACGCCTGGCTAATTTTTTTGTAGTTTTAGTAGAGACGGGGTTTCGCCATATTGGCCAGGCTGGTCTCGAACTCCTGACCTTGTGATCCGCCCGTCTCGGCCTCCCAAAGTGCTGGGATTACAGACTTGAGCCACCGTGCCCGGCCCTCGCCTTCTCTTATAAAGTGAAATCATTGTAGCTGCCTTGGTGTGGTTCTGAGGATGGTGAGAGAAGATGCACGTGAAGTATTGAGGGTGGCGGCAGGCACACAGTTCAGAGTTACTGACAATACTGATGTTTTATCTTCACAAAGCAGATCTGGGCCCATAGCACAAGGAAACCGAGGCTTTGGCATTTTACAGTAATTCCATTGCCAGAACATTTCCCCCACTTTCTTGAATCATCTTTACCTCTTGAGAGGTGAGGAAGAGAGGGTACACCTTGGGCAGAAGTCCAAAGACCTCAGGCATTTTTGGCCCTTCATTCCCATGATTCTGGCCAACATCATTTTAGTCCCCAGCAGTTCATAGAAATATTGTGTTTTAATCCGATATTCAAATAATCTGTGCCTTGAAGAACCTGTGTATGGCTCTAGAATCTTTTACGTTCATCTACTCAACCCCACTCATGCTCAAAACTTTAGCAGTCTGTTTTTTTTTTTAATTTTAATGTCTTTATTTTAAACATTTATTTTTAGAGGGAGGATCTCTCTAAGTTACGCAGGCTGGCCTCAAATTCCTGAGCTCAAGTGATCCTCCCACCACAGCCTCCCAAGTAGCTGGGATGACACCCCCAGGTGCCGCCGTCCTGGCAGCAGAGTCAGTTTTGAGACATCTTTCCCTTCTCATTCCTCCTGGTGTCATGGATTGAGGAGTTACTATGGTTTTAGTTGCAGTGCTTTTTACTCTGAATTCTGTCTGCTTCCTGGAATTCTGTCTGTCTTTTGAAAAGACAACAATAAAGAAATTGAAAAATATACTTTAAATTCCATAGTGTGGGAGCCTCTGCTGCTCGCCTGTTTGATATTCATTCCCATTTTTTCCTTTCTAAAAGAATTCCACATTTTTTTTGTTCAGGGTGACAATGTGCTCTGCTGAAAGTACTTTCACAGATTCCCTTGCAGGTGCATGTGACCAGATCACAGTAATGGCACATATGGCCTCAGTGGGATTTGCTGAGGAGTGTGTCCCTCCCAAGTAATACAGCAAAGCTTTATTAGAGGAAAAAAAAACAACAGAAAACCTTTCACCTTTGTCTTGTTTCTCCTGCCTTCTGCCTGGAACTTGGACACAAAGTCTTGAATTTCTGTGACCATTTTGTGACCACAAAACACGAGGATAAAACCAACGTGCCAAGGATGGCAGTACAGAAAGATAGGAATACCCTGGTCCCTGATGGCATCATGGAATATCTGCAGTGGCCCTAGCTTCAGTGTCACCTCTTAGGTGAGATACATAATCCTGCCATGTGTTAAAGCCATGGTTTGACATGTGGTCTATTCTCTGCCGCCGACTGCATTCCCAGCGGTTGTGTATGGCTTGCTAGCTAATTTAAGTCTAGTTTTATTGTCAAATTGACCACATTGTAGATTATAATATTAAAGTACTTCACAGTCTAAAAGTGAACTACTTTTGTAAAAGCCAAAGGAAATGGGCCAAATGAACCATTTTGAACAGAGTTTAAATGAGTGAGTTGAGTTACGACTCTTGGATGGAGAACTGGAGACCTGGATTTTCAGTCTAGTTCTACTGCCAGTTGGCTCTGTGGGCAAGTCACTTGACCTGAGCTCTTTTCCTCCCATCTGCAAAATGAGGTAATTTGAGCTAGACAGTCCTCTCAAAGACCACCAAAGAGCTAGCAGATTGAGGCCTGCAGACTCCTATTGAATTTGCCATCCTTGTTCACCTTGCCAAGACTTCATAGCCAAGAAGCCAGACCCAGATTTTGTTCATTAGCTTTGAAAACACCCTTTCAGTTGGGTGTGTGTGTGTGTGTGTGTGTGTGTGTGTGTGTGTGGTGTGTGACATGCGTTTTGAATATAAATGCTGAATTGTTTAAGCGAGAAACCAGGTTGTATGTTTCCCAATAAACATGCATACTGTATATTGATGAATTTATCCACTTGAAATAAATGGTGCCAAATTTCCTAAAGTTTGCTGTAAACAAGAAAATGATGTTTAATTTGTTTTAGTCTTTGATCTCTTACATCAGAATTCTGTTAAGAACTTTTTTTACCTGAAAGATCAAAGCAAATAAACAGAAGCATTTATAAAAATAAGGTGTACATGGCTGTGGAGAGAAACTCCAGGTATATATGATCATAGGCTTTTTAAAATTAATAAACTTTGTTTTTAAAAACAAAGCAGTGTAAATTCACAGCAAGTTTGAGTAGAAAATACAGTTTCCATATAACTGCTGTCCTAGCAAAGATTTTTAAGTACAATATTTTTTGATTAAAAAGAGAAAATATAAACCATGCTAAGCCAGTTGGTGAAAAAGGCTTCATTATACTTTTAGCACTCTTAACTCTTATTAAAAGTTTTTAAAAACAGATTTTTGTGGTCGAATCACTTACAATTTCTGATGTGTAACCTTCTAACATGTTTCATCAAATTTTAAAAGTAACGTAAGCAGTGCTGTCCACTGCTAAATTTTATTTTAATGTTAGAATACAATGAGGTTTCTATTTTGCCATTAGTCCTGAGAGCTTATTAAGTAACCAGTTTTAATCCTTTAAAAAACCATTCTCATTTTGAGGGACACATATTTCTTAGCTTTGTGCAATATAAGAAGCTAAGACCATCTTGGCAGTATCAAATGAAATGTTTGCAAGTTAGAAAGTTCAGTAGCCACTTATAAACATAGTGAACAATTGTTATAGTCAGACTAATGCAGAAATACAGGTGTTGGGGGCGGGCCGACTTGGTCCACAAGTAGTAGTTTGCCAACCTCTGTCCTAAACATAAGTTCAAGAATATGGTTCTCTTGGATAGATTTCCTGCCAGACGAAAGTAGGAGTAACATCCTTAGCTAATGAACTCCTAATATCCAAGGCAACTTTTAATTAATTCAGGCTTTTAGGAAAAGCTTGTTTACCAACTCCTCATTAAAAATGTTCAGACTGGCTGGTCATGGTGGCTCATGTCTGTAATCCCAGCACTTTGGGAGGCTGAGGCAGGCAGATCGCTTGAGCCTAGGAGTTCGAGACCAGCCTGGGCAACATACCTAGACCCTGTCTCTGCAAAAAGTGAAATAATTAGCTGGGCATGATGGTGCACAGCTGTAGTCCCAGCTACTCAGGAGGCTGAGGTGGGAGGAGTGCATGACCCCAGGAGGTCAAGGCTGCAGTGAGCCATTGATTGATCCAACTACTACATTCCAGCCAGGGTGACAGAGTGAGACCTTGTCTCAAAACAAACAAAAAGATTAATGCAGTATGTGTCCTTTTGAAAGGTGAATAAGTAAATATGTTTTGGTAACTTTAGCTTTGCATTATAATCTAGTCGTCAGCAGATTGACTAAGGGCAGATAAAACAAGATGATTTGGTTTTGTGGTTTGGCACTTACTGTCTGGTTTATGCCCCCAAGAACTCTTGCAGGCCAAGGTCGAGTGTATCTGATCCCTGCTGTGACTCTTCTCAAGAACTGATTTAGTAGCTTTGGGCCAGGGTTAGATTTTTAAAACTCTTTGACCTATTTGTACATGACAGGCATTTAATCTTTCCAATAATTACTTGTCAAATAGAAAAGCATCACTTCTTAGTTTGGACATTTGCAAATATGGCTGAGCAGAGCTGACAGATGAGGTGGGCATCTTCAGGCCATAGGTCACTTCTGGCCTCCTGTAACCTAGAAAATTGGGATGCCTCAGATATCAGGTATTCTTCCAAGCAGCTAGGGTTGGTCCCTGACCTCAGAAACCCTGAGAAATCCACCTGGGAATGGTGTATTTGTTTTGGATGAGATTACCTTTAATTTCCATTCTCCAACTCTTCTTGTGTTTTTGTTTTTGTTTTTGTTTTGTTTTGTTTTATATCATTGTATGTAAAAGAGAAATGTGATATCATTTGCATTATCATGTTCTTTCCTTATAATTTATATCTTAATGCTTATCTCTGGGGCTAGGTTATAGTCTCCTGAGTTAGGTAGCCTTAGGTTTCTTGGCAGAGATTCCTCCCCTGCGAAGTGAGGTTTATAAAAGAACCTGTGATGTGGCCCTGTAGAGCTGCATGGAGTGTTGCTCAGTACTCACTGGTTTCTTCCCTGCAAAGTGACACCTGCAGCCTTTGGGGTACCATGTCTCATAATTTTTACATTCCCTGCAACACACATTATACTGCTATGGGCATCATTGATCATTTTAAAGATTTAAGGAATGACAAGATACAGTGCTTATTCTCCCCTATGATTTGCTTAGATTTTTATCTAAATAGTACTTATTGAAATAAATACTTCAATATCATGCTACATCTTACGTGTTTGAGCTAGAAACAGACTAAAGTTTAAACACCTTTATGAGAATGTAAAGTTACTTCCTTCCCCTTCTTAGGGCTTTTAATCCCTCTTTATGTTGCATTTCAGAAAGTGCCCTGTAGCATACTATGAAAGAAAGACATTCATTCCTGTCTTTGCTGGTGTGTGGACAATCTGTATTCCTTGTTCCGGGGGAGCTGTGGGTTTATGTCTATTCTTGCATGTTTTGCCTGAAGGACCACAGTGACCTACTTGGTGGTCCCCCTGCTTTCATAGTTTCACTATGCTTGATGTATCCTTCACTTAATTATAGAGTCCATCTAAAAAAAAAAAAAACTTTTGGCCTGTATTGCTTCTTCCAAAATGGCATCCAAAACATAAGCCTCTTTAAAATTGGAGTCCAGCATGCTTCCCCAGTGCTGCTTCCTTCTGGACTCCCTTTGCCACTTACTTTGTGCTCCAGCCATGATGGGCTGCAAATATACCTTGCTGGTTCTTTACTCTTTCTTTGCACCGGAGGCTCCCTCATTTTGAAGGATCTTTTGCTACCCATCCATCCATCCATTTGGATTCTATAATAGAGTTCTTGATGTTTGACAGAACTAGGCCAGGAATTTTGGGGGTATAATGGCAAGCAAGACAGATTCTGTCCTTACATTATGGAAGTTCAATTCGTTTCCCACGTGGCACACTACTTCTCACCATTCAGATTTCATCTTGAATGTTGTTTCTTCTTTGAGGTTTTTCCCACTGCACCCAAGATACTGGCCTGACACTTTCCTCATCTCTATTACAGAATTTAACTTGTTCATTCATTAACAGATATTTATTGCCTACTATGTGCAAGAATCTGTGCTAAAAACTGGGAATGTTGCAGTAAACAAAACAAAAATTAAGTGTGCAGCTTACATATAATGTGGTAATGATCTATCTTTTACCTTCATTAGACTGAGTTCATGTAGGACTTCATATAATATCTTTATATCTTCAGTACCAGAAATGCCTAGAAATAATTTGCATGATATACATTTTCTTTAAAGATATAACAAAAGTCTGAGGAACAGTTTTCACAACTAAACTGAATTAAACTCTCTCTTTCTCTCCTATGTGTGTTATGTAAACATGTATATAAAATACACTTTTGGGTTTTTTGCTTAGGAAGTAGAAAAATGCTAAAATTTCTGTTATTTACAAGCAGATTAAAATGTCCAAGAAAGAGAAGTAGACAGGGATTTATATTGATTTTGCTCAAATGCTCACCTAGACAATGTCAATATTTGTATTTTACCCCCTGTTGTAATAGAATGGTAATTGGTTCTCTAGTTAAGCAGCTTTTTTTAGGATTAATTTTGAAGCAAGAAATTCAGATTAATTAAGGGACAATTTCACTTGCAGCATTTAGGAATTATTTTAACCATCAAACTTGATGTGGCAAGAAACTGAGTTGCTTAAGGAGGCTGGAAGTAACATTCTAAAGGTAGTAGGGTCTTGATTGGGTTGCTTAGGCATTGAAAGGCTGTTTAACTTGTCTTGAAGTCTATCTTTCGTTGATGCCTTCTCTACGGTAAGAACACTGTGATACAGATGGAATGACGGGAAGTGGTTTGCCTTTCTTTCAGTTGGTGAATTTGTAAGTGATGCCCTTCTTGTTCCTGACAAGTGCAAATTCTTGCACCAGGAGAGGATGGATGTTTGTGAAACTCATCTTCACTGGCACACCGTCGCCAAAGAGGTACCAGCCCATAAATTCTTTCTTATTGCAAAGTGAAGATTTCCTGGGGACATACCTAATGGCATTTTAGGGGTATTTTGAGGCAACAGCTATGTTAATAAGTTATTTAAGAAAAAAACCCAATGCTACTATCCATAACCCAGATTTTAGTTTTTAGAGTGATTTTAGGTTCACAGCAAAATCGAACAGAAAATAGAGTTCCCGTGTACCCCCTGTCCCCACACATGCACAGCCTCCCCATCCGTGAATATTTTTAAAAAGTCAAAAATAGGGCCAGTTGAACTAGATTCATTATGTGCCTGTGCCGTGTTTCGCAACTTAAAAATATAAGTTGTCTGTGCCATGCCTTATAACTTAAAAATATAATCTCTAATAGTTACAACTTTAAAGTTTACCCTTCAGATTATTTTTATGTACCTGTTGTTTTCTTTTGTCATATACAATTTTTTAATAATTTAGCCTTTTCCTCTGTTATATATTAGTGAATACAGTGGTAGAACAGTGAAGTAGCTTGTTTGTACCAGCCTGAAAGCTCCAGTTAGAATTCAGTTTCTAAGTTATACCATCCAATTTTATATTCAGCAGGCCATGCCTACCATCTTGATTTTTCCACAGGGTGAGTCTGACCGAGCACTTGGTTGACCTCTGCTTTTGGCTAAGCCAATAAAAGATATAAGATACTTAGCATGAAAAGGTCACTGTGTGTTAAGACCACCTTCACAGCTGCTGTGTCCCTTTGATAGTTTTTCTAATAAATGTATATAGTTTATTAGTGGTAAGATCAGTCTTAGGCTAACTAGAATTAGGCTCCTTTATCTAGCTCACCAGTGCTTCACTTGGGTCCATTTTGATCCCCTGTCCCTCCCCGGAACATGTCTGGAGACATTTTTGGTTATCACAACTTGAGGGAGTAGTGTTACTGGCATCTGATAGTGCCCAGAGGCCAAAGATTCTGCTAAACATCCTACAGTCAACAGGATAACCACCCGCCACCCCGAAGAATTACCCAGTCCAAAACATCAATAGTGCTGGGGTTCAGAAATCTGATCTAGCTTAGCTTAACCATTGTGTCATAGCTTTATAGCTGTTAGGCAGAAAATACCACTGAAGATTTAGTATTATTTTTTGCCTCTTATAAAATAATATATTTGGATCCACTGTAGAATAAAATGTTTTTTATATAAAAATGTGTTTCGGAGGTTTAAGAGCTTGCTGAGTTTAAGAAAACAAACCAAATAATTTGAAGTCCAGCTACCTATTTGATAACCTCATTTTTTATTGCTTCTGTGTTTTCAAAAGAAAAATCCTTTGTCTCTAAGAAACAAAAATGACTCCCATAAGGTCAAAATACAGTCTGTAATATTTTCATTGTTTACCATTACGTATTGAATTATTAATCCTTCATTTATCACTAGTGGATGCTCTCAGAGCTTTATGCTAATCTAGATTTGTGCAAATTTAGCAAATCCCAGGAAAGCAAAAAGACATTCAAGGAGAAATCTCTAATGACTGTAAGTTCTGGTTCTTAGTGGCTGCAGGGGATAAGTTCTTCTCTTCCCAGGATTGTTACTCTGAAAGTGAACCAAGAGAGTCAGAATTTCTAGCATAAGGCAGGTCCATGTGAGATAAATTTCCATCTGTAAGGGAGGTAGGAGTGAGCTGGGGATCTACCTGGAACGCGTACAATTTCTGGATACACGAATTAAGCCAGAAGGCATTAATTCTCTGGTATCTGTTCACCAGTGGAGCCTTCTACATCTTATTTCCCAGTTAGTTTCCATTCCAGTTGTTCATATAAACCTCTATTATATAACATCCTGGTCTTATTAAATAAATAATAAACTTAAGAATAAAAAGAGTACCAAAGTGTAACCCATGCTAAAAAAAATCCTGTTGTAAATTCACTCAAAAAGCAAATGATCTTTTCCTTTGTGAAATTGGTTCCTAATATATTGGGTCTGCATGTTGATTATTTTATGTGGAGTTTTCTTACAATGAAACACATCTACTCTACCACTTACTGTTTTCTCCTTACACTTTGTAGACGTGCAGTGAGAAGAGTACCAACTTGCATGACTACGGCATGTTGCTGCCCTGCGGAATTGACAAGTTCCGAGGGGTAGAGTTTGTGTGTTGCCCACTGGCTGAGGAAAGTGACAATGTGGATTCTGCTGACGCGGAGGAGGATGACTCGGATGTCTGGTGGGGCGGAGCAGACACAGACTATGCAGATGGGAGGTAAGGTGGCCTTTGTGTGCAGCCTCCAAGATGCTGAAACATCTTGTATGGAGTGTTTGTATCCTGTAAATTAATCTTTCTGTTTATCACTGAAAAGTTCTCTGCCCACTCCCATCAGAGTCTGCTGTTATGCAGAAAATCTTAACTATGAATTTTTATGGCATCCTGTTGAATTAATAATATCAATCACCCATCACAGAGTTAATTTTAACTATTTAATATTAAACTTGGGATCAAAATCCCACTGATAACTATCATAGGTTACTGGTAGTTCTAACAGGGAGTTGAAATAATAATGGCATTCTCTTTCGGTCATTAATTTAAAAATATTTTTAAATGCTATCTGGGATTGTCGGTCATTAGTTTAAGGTGAATTTTTGTTAAGAAAGGTTTGGTTTGAGATTTTGGGAGTTCTGTGTGTGGATGTGTAAGGGTTTTTTTTTTTTGGCCTTTTATCATCTTCTTTTCCTTCATAGTGGAAGTCAAAGGCATTAATAAATGCTTGTTAATTTTTTTTAACTACCTTTGATTTCATGATTGTAAAGAAACCTATTTTCGCCTCTTTTTCTTAGGGAGCTTAACCCCGTTACTTCTTACCTGATTCTCATTCTTAACTGAAGGCAAACGTCTATATTCAAATCATAAAATTATAAAATGAGAATCTTTGGGTTGGAAATGCCATCTGGTTCAGGCATTGATTTTATGCTGTCTCATCCCCCAAAGGGTGATGATTGTATCACTTCTCTTTTTCCTTCAGTATTCTCTTAGATGTTCCCTAGAGCTACAGATTTCCAAACAGCACATTCAATAGGAGTTGTAAGTTTATAATCAGCAAACTACAGGATGCTCGTTTTTTTTCTTTTAATTTCTGGTGTAATCTGCTACTAGGGCCCCCGTAGAGTTTATTATCTGTATCAGCTAGAACACTGCAACCACAGCCATAAACCGAAGGATCCAGGCAAACTGGGTCATATGGTTACCCCACCTATTACAGTCTTCAGTAATGATGTCACTATCCAGGTTGATATTCAGTTGAAATGCTAGCCAGCTCCTTCCTAGTTACCTTCATTTACATCCCATTTCAGTACCTGAACACAGTCATGCTTTAGACTCTGAAATTCCTTAGAAATATTGTACCATAAGGTTTCTAGCTTTGATATTCCTCTCTGATCATGATCTTCCCTCATAATCACCTCCCCAGTTCAGGCTTTTAGTCCGTTATCCTTTTTCCCTGCCTGCCTTTCTAATCAGGATGGAATCAATGGATAACCATTCTTACCTATTCCATTGAACATCCTTGACTTGGCTGAAACCCTTCACATTTTCTAAACATATTTTTGTCAATTCTCCATAGCTAGGAAAAATTAATTTCTTTCTTTAGTTGCTTCTGGGATTTCTAAAGTATCAAGTCATGTAACCTTACCACTTAATTCCATTTCTTATTCATGCTGTAACATCAGCTGGGATCTTAATGTTACTAGATGCACCTAATATCATCTTCCCCATAGCAGTTGATCCAGCCCAACTTCATTCTCCTTGGTTCCCAGCGTAACTTTCTCTCATGCTCTACAGATGACCCCTCCACAGTCATCCATTGTGAATTTCTGCAACATGGTACCTGACATTGGGTAGGTGCCCAGTACATGTTTGTTGAATAAACCATTGAATTTTCTCCTGTACTTCAGCAACTGTTGTACTTTCTTCTATCCCTTTGTTTCCTGTCTTCCCTTTTATGATTATGTTCTGCTGGACTCTGAATCATCTCCTCTCCCTTTCTTGCATTTTCAGTCTCCCTCTCCCCCACACCCCCAGGCTTCATCCACTGTCCTCCCAGGTAATTCTTTCCCATGCATTACTATCTTTCTACTATGTGTTTTTAATCATGTTGACAGTTGGTAGGAAATATTTGATGGTTTATTCTACCTGTAGAGAAGTCCAAATTCTCTTGCAGGGCATTCAGAAGTCTCTTACGTGGCTTCAGCCTGCATTTTCGGCCTTATACATGTATGTGACTCTCCTGGCATCCTAAAACCATTGAACTTTTCTTTCTCTAGGCTTTCGTTCCCACCTTTCTACCCCATCTGAAATATTTTTCCTTTTTCGTCAAATGGGGTTAATGTATAATAAAGATATTTGTCAACTCTGAAGTGCCGCATCTTATGACCTGTCAAAATCCTATATATTTATAAGTGTTCACCTGAAAAAGATGCAGGCTTTACAAGTCTTTACAGGTGCCTTGCTCTGCTATACTACCCTTGCTTTACCTTTTCTTATAAGACCATAACTTATCTTCCAATTAATTGTAGTCATATCTCTTTTTATCTGTTAGAATCCAAACTGTAGTTTATGTGTCTGGTATGTCTTGCACATAGGTCCTCAATAAATATTAGACAAAGTAAATTGTATATTTTAATTTTTTTTCATAGCTTTTGGTAAGGACTTCATGGTCCACAATTGGATATTGTAGAAAGCTTATCCAACCCACTGCCCAGGACGACTTTGAATACGGACCAACACAAGTTCATAAACTTTCTTAAAACATTATGAAATTTTTTTGCCTTTTTTTTTTTCTATAGCCCCTGTTATAGAGCCTCCCATCTTTTAGCAAAGAACTGTCTAATACAAATGTAATGTGAGCCACATACTTTTTCGTTTTCTTTTTTTGAGATGGAGTCTCGCTCTGTCGCCCAGGCCGGAGTGCAGTGGCGTGATCTCGGCTCACTGCAACCTCCACCTCCCGGGTTCAAACGATTCTCCTGCCTCAGCCTCCTAAGTAGCTGGGATTACAGGCATGTGCCAGCATGCCTGGCTAATTTTTTTTCTTTTTTGTACTTTTAGTAGAGATGGGGTTTCACCATGTTGGTCAGGCTGATCTCGAACTCCTGACCTCGTTATCCACCCACTTCAGCCTCCCAAAGTGCTGGGATTACAGGCTTGAGCCACCGCACCTGGCCTTACTTTTTCATTTTTCTAATAGACAATTTAAAAATAGTAAAAAGAAACAGGTGAATTTAATTTTAACAACATTTTATTTAATCCAATATATCTGAAATATCATGTGACCAACATGAAAAATTTAATAAGATAGTTCACATTCTTTTTTTTGTTTCTTTCTTTCGTAAGAAGTCTTAACACTTCTTTTAACATTTAACAGCACATCTCAATTCATACTAGCCACACACTGTGTTTGATAGTTACATGTGGCTAGTGACTACTATATTTGGACAGTGTAGTTCCTGGATGACTTCAAATTTCTTATCACTCTTTATTTTTCCATTAAGACAAACGGTTTATATAACCTAGTAATGTTTTCTAAGGTTGAGCCACTGAATTTTTATTATTATTTTTTAACTATTCTTGTTTTTAAAATTTAAAAAAATTGGTTTGGATTCAGTGTAATTAGGATATCAGGTCACTTGCACCATTTTATTTTTTAACTTCTTTTCCTGTAGCCCTGCAGGCAGGCAGGGCTTCTTCCTCATGTGGACAAAGCCAGAAAGGTGTTGCATCACTGATCCACACACAAGCTGGGCTCCTGCCAACTGGCAGCGTCCTTGTTCCAGGAACCAGCCCTCCTTTTGACACTTGAAATGTAAAATCAGAATAGAAGTTTAACATACCTGACTTAAAACATCTTCAGGGGATGCTACGTGACAATTCTTGAAGGAGAAACGAGCTACCATTTTCCTGGAAATAATATTTGATTCACAGTATTTTGTTGTTCGGTAGTTAATAAGGCTTGTTTTGATAGAAGATAAGTGTTTTTCTATTGCTAATGAGGCATTTAGAGAAACGTTCCTTGTGGGATGAGCTCTGTTTTATGACCTCATTGAAAAAGAAGTATGAAAAAGAGGTAAATCTTTAACATAGGCAAAACAGGTAGTGTTTCAGAAATTTATGTGTAAATTACCAAGTATATATTTCTCCAGTGTTGTAATGGTCATGTTCTCAGATCACCTCAAAATGCCTATTTATGCAGTCTGTAATGTAGCATAATCCAGACTGTTACTAACATTATGTAGCATAATGTTAATAATAGTAATTATGTACATAATGTTAATAATACGCAGACTCCAGCCATCATGGGTAAGAATTTTTTCCATGGGAAAATTCATTTGGAAAGCTAACTTGTAAGACTAGCCAGGTAGGCAGCCTAGCCCTGGAGGCAGAGCTGCTCCTCACCTGGAACTGCAGATTCTGATTGAACCCATTGGTCCGTGGGGGTTGCTGAATTGGTAAAGCAAATGAAATGTTAGAAGACCCTCTAATTGTTGTAGAGTCACACTTTTCCTCTTGCAGAGGAGGTACTCACATTTTTTTTGAGAAACAGAATCTTTAATTATCGATGTATTCTTTTAGGTTTAGGTTTGCAGACATTGGTGAGAGTGTGCTGAGAGGTAACTTGATGTATCTTTCTGGATAATTAGATGATTTTTTTTTCCTGTTTCCTTTAAACATTTTTTTTTTTTAAAGAGCTGCTTAAGATCTGAAGGAGTGATTCCTTTTGACCGCATCTTATCTTCTTGGAGACTGTATAACTCAGAAGAGTTTTCTTTTTTTTCTTTTTCTCCTTTTTTTTTTTTTTAAGATGAAGTTTTTGCTCTTGTTGCCCAGGCTGGAGTACAGTGGCGCGATCTTGGCTCACTGCAACCTCTGCCTCCTGGGTTCAAACAATTCACCTGACTCAGCTTCCTGAGTAATTGGGATTACAGGTGTTCACCACCACACCCAGCTAATTTTTGTATTTTTAGTAGAGACAGGGTTTCACCATGTTGGCCAGGTTAGTTAATGTTACTCTCTGGTTTGGGGGGCAGTGATATGTTTTGGCTTTTTTCCCACCCAGATCTCTTCTTGAATTCCCATGTGTTGTGGAAGGGACTCAGTGGGAGGTAATTGAATCATGGTGGCAAGTCCTTCCCATGCTGTTCCTGTGAAGTGAATAAGTCTCATGAGATCTGATGGTTTTAAAAAGAGGAGTTCCCCTGCACAAGTTCTCTCTCTTTGCCTGCTGCCATCCATGTAAGACATGACTTGCTCCTCCTTGCCTTCCACCGTGATTGTGAAGCTTCCCCAGCCATGTGGAACTATAAGTCCAGTTAAACCTCTTTCTTTTGTAAATTACCCAGTCTCAGGTATGCCTTTATCAGCAACGTGCAAATGAACTAATACGGCTTGGGGTGGCTTGTGTGGGTCCGTATGGCCATGTACACAGGTGTGCGTGCATTGGAATATACAATTCCATATTGAACCCAGTTTAAACTTCATCAGTTCTGGTGATTGCTAGAGTGTCACATATGGCCAGACGTCACCTTGCCCCCTCACTACCCCAGAAAACCAGGCCAGCACCATTGACTATCTAGATACAGTGGGCCCTTTATATTATTATTATTTTATATTTTTAGGTTATTTGGCAAACAATTTACAGAACTAAGAATAAAGGAATAGTGAGAAATAACTATTAGCAATTGTAATAAGAGTTAACATAGTAAATATTTTAATTTTACGAAGAATTTAAATATGGTAAACCCACATGTTTATTCTATATTTTCCCAGTTTTGAAGGTATGGATTTCTGAAATGAACATTATTATCATTTGGAATGCAGCTAGCTGCTAATCACCTGCCATGCATGAACCTGAAATATATCCATCTTACAAATACTGGTTCTGCGTTTCAAATACATCTCTATTAGGTTCATCATATTTCTTGGTCTTTTTTTTTTATACTTGCAATTTCATTTAACTGTAAAAATTTAAGATATTTAAAACATTGAAAGCTCATAATTTTATTGAAGAGAGAATACAGCCATCTTCCCTCAGGAATAAAATGTTTTCAAGTTTGGATTTGTAAACAGCTATTAAAGTGATCAGTCCAGTCTTTTTTTCCCCCTCCTTTTTTTCTACATTATCTCTTCTAATCACCTTAGAGAGATTCCTGCCTTGGGCATTTGTCCACTTCCTAATGGTATCAAATAAATGTGTTGCACAGGCATAAAATTTGTTGCATAAGCATTATAAAAAGGGAAGGAATACTATCACATCATTTTAGCAATGATGGTTAGTGTTTTTGTCACATAATATTGAGTGATGATATCCTTCCTGTTGAATGACTAAGTGGATGAGAATACCATATTTTCTTTTTATTCTTAGAAATACATTGCTCAGCCGGGCACAGTAGCTCACGCCTGTAATGCCAGCACTTTGGGAGGCCGAGGTGGGCAGATCACCTGAGGTCGGGAGTTCGAGACCAGCCTGCCCAACATGGAGAAAGCCCGTCCCTACTAAAAATACAAAATTAGCTAGGCGTGGTGGCGCATGCCTGTAATCCCAGCTACTCGGGAGGCTGAGGTAGGAGAATCACTTGAACCCGGGAGGCAGAGGTTGCAGTGAGCCAAGATTGCGCCATCACACTCCAGCCTAGGCAATAAGAGCGAAACTCCACCTCAAAAAAAAAAAAAAAGAAAGAAAGAAAGAAAGAAATACATTGCTCACTTGTCAATTCTTGAGCTTGGGAAAATTCATCTAGGATATCATGTGAAGGCTCAGAGCCTAAGGTTTTACTTACGTGATCAATTTCATTCTTCTTCTGGTTTATCTAATTGGTAAAATGCCTCCTTCTGTCAGTTGTTCCTATTTGCCCATATGTGGAAAATGATTTTTGACTATATTCAGTGAGTCTCCAGACTTCTTTTTATCGTGCTTTTTAAAGAGATGGGACCTCACTCTGTTGCCCAGACTTGAGCACAGTGGCTATTCACTGGTGTGATTATGGTGCATTACAGCTGCAAACTCCTGGGCTCAAGTGATTCTCATGCCTCAGCGTCCCAAGCAGCTGGGACTATTCAGACATTTTTTAAACCATCTTGAAAGATGATGCAATACTTTGGGAACACAGTGATAAAAATGTGATAATTTCCCTATTGCATCACCTTTCTAGGCAATTCTATCATTCTTTCATATTCATATTATTTGGTCTTCTTTAGCACAGTTTTTTAATAGTTGATGGCTAATGATGAAATAATTCTTAGGATGATAAATATTTTGTAACATAGGAACAAAATATAGGAAAAAGATCGAGATTCATAATATATCTCAGACTCATGGTTAAGGACAAGCTAGAATGAGTTTTATTCAATTAAAATTTTCTTTTTCTCTATGAATGGATAAAAATAAGAAATATCAAGCCCCACAAGTAGTTAGAATGCTCAGAAACTCAAAAGGTAAAATTGTGTCCAAAGACCCTGATGGTATTCTAAAGGTTAACAGCCTATCCTACTTACCAAGAGTTTACATTTATTATGAGGCCTGTACAACCTGATACAGGAAAATACTTGGCATAATTTTCTATAAGTTAGGTAGTTAGGTGCTCAACAAGTATTTGAGTTGAATCACATTGGCATTCACATCAAACACATACACCTACGTAGTCATGTTAACTTAAGGTTAATATGTGTCACCAAAACTAACTGGTCTTTAAAAAAGAAAAACTAGGCCAGGCCTGGTGGCTCATGCCTGTAATCCCAGCGCTTTGGGAGGGCGAGGCTGGCAGATCTCTTGATGTCAGGAGTTCAAGACCAGCCTGGCCAACATGGAGAAACCCCTTCTCTACTAAAAATACAAAATAGCCAGGAATGATGGCATGCGCCTGTAATCCCAGCTACTGGGGAGACTGCCAGAGAATCGCTTGAACCCAGGAGGTGGAGGTTGCAATGAGCTGAAATCGCACCACTGCATTCCACCCTGGGCGACAGAGCAAGACTCTGTCTCAAAAAAAAAAAAAGAAAAGAAAAACTAGGGAATATCATTCTAGACGTGCAGTAATTAAATAAAATTGCATCAGGGGTCTAATAACAGCATGATGGGTCCCATGTTTCATTATTTCCACGGGCAGAAGAGGGATGGCCACATTGTATATAAAGGAAAATTGTAACAATAAGAAAGAAAAGATGAAGTATGAAATATTTCCAACTCAAAAGCAAACTGTATCTGAGCATACAGAGGTACAAAATGTCACCTTTTTCCTCCGGTGTAATGAAGGGCGCTAAACCTCTTGAGCATTTGACATGTTCCAGATACTACATTAAAGTGATTTTTTTTTTTTTTAAGAGACAGGTTCTTGCTCTGTCGCACATGCTGGAGTGCAGTACTGTGATCATAGATCACTGTAACCTTGAACTCCTGGGCTCAAGTGATCCTCCTGCCTCAGCCTCCCAAATGGCTAAGACTACAAGCACGTGCCACCATGCCTGCCTAATTTTATTTATTTATTTATTTATTTATTTATTTAGTAGAGACAGGGGTCTCGCTGTGTTGCCCAGGCTGTTTTCAAACTCCAGGCCTCAAGTGATCCTCCTGCCTGGGCCTCCCAAAATGTTGGGATTACAGGCATGAGCCACCACGCCAGACCAAGGGGTGAAATCTTGATAACAATCATCAATGTAGTCATCATAAAAGACTTGCTCAGGCTCAATTTGTAGGTGGCACAGTGCTACATCTAGTCAAAAGCCAATTTAATTATGGTCATTGTGCTCTGAGAACTTTTCTCAGAAAATAATAACCAGATGGTATTATAGATGGTGTATTTCACGAATACATGATTTGTAGTTAGTGAAAAGTTGTCATTCAATCATGTAATAAATTATGCACATACTGTCTTCCGCTTAGCTAGTGATGTTGAAACATTCATATCCTTACCTGATGAGCTCAGGCTGTCATGAGAATTTATGTCTGTTCATGGGTTAGTACTTTGTCTTTAAAATTAGATGAGAGAGAAAGAGAGGCTCTATTTGACTATATATCTTTTTATTTGTATCTCTGGAGTTAAAAATTTTTGAATATATAATCTTTCAGCTGCTTTCTGCATTGCATTTTAAGAAATGATATTAAATGCTCAAGGAAAAAAACCTAACAACTTTAGAGGGCCACAAAGTGAATCATACAAAAGATAAATTAAAGCTGTAAATCTTTGCCAGCGTATGAGTCAAGTAAGAGTGGATTTAATGAAATGGCTCATGGCTTTGAGAAGCAGCTGTCATAATGCTGAGTTGGCAGCTTCCAGGACTGTGTGAGGCTTTCTGACTGTTATACTGAAATATAGGAGAACTCATTTGAAAATGACGAATAGGAGAATAGCAGAAGCTTGCATTTTCTCTTGAGGGAACTGGCTGCCAGTTTTGAGGTGTTATTAGAAATGCTCGATTCCTGTATTGAGTAAACTTGGACTACATGTATGTCAAGAAGAAAAGCAAAACACTTTTATAGCCTTAAAAGCAGATTACAGATGTGTGGCCAAACCAGTGGGGTTTGTTTTTGTTTCCAAGCAGGTGATGCCTGGAAGAGGAGATGCCTCTGCAGTGCAGGGCTTGAGTTGCTGCCATCTGAGCTACATCTGGCAATGAGACTGTGCTTACTGAGACCTAATGGCACAGGTTGCCCCAGTAACAGGATATTGCTGAATGAGAAGTACTGTACGATTCATTTGTAAGAGTTATTTGGAGGGTTGGATTATTCAGTGCTAAGGATTCTAAGCTACTGATGCATGGACTCTTTTCTTCCCTTCAGTATCTTTTAATTAAACTGTACAAATTCCCTGGCTTACAAAATAGTAGGAAAAGAGGAAGAAAATACAGATTCTTATGATTTTAACTGGTTTCTGGCAATAGTACACCGAAACATTAATTTCTTGTCAAAAACAACATCTGGATATTTGTGTCTTCAGTGTAAAACCCCTAATTTAGATAGGACTCTCCATTGTGACATGGAAAAGTAACCCTTTAATTAGTTAATTAATTTTACTGTGGCCTCAAAATCTGCATATTAACATATCAAGCCAAAAACTGTTGGCTTTACTTGGGAACCATGTGGCTTAAACTAGTACCAATAACTTACCACAAGGAACTCAGCAAAATTATAAGTCCATGTTTGTTTTGGAAGGAAGGCAATTATTAAGAAAATAATTTAGAGATGGTCAAAACTATTTCCTTTGAGTAGAGGTAGAGAGTGAACAAAATCTGTCCCAAGTGGGAGCTAACTAGCTTCCTTTTTTGCCCTCCTTGTTTACAAAGTAACACTTTTAGTTTACTAAGTAACATTTGCAGTATCCCCAGTGTTTCAATGTGAAATTGTAGGTGGTAGACTAATGCCACTTAGCCGAAGCCATGATCACGTGAATTTTTAATATATATTTTTGTATGGAGTGAGATAGTGGGAGAACAGTCTTCATTAGCTTAAACTCTAGAATGTACTCTTTATTTGTTTGTTTGTTTATTTATTTATTTTGAGATAGAGTCTAGCTCTGTCACCCAGGCTGGAGTGCAATGGTGCGATCTCAGCTCACTGCAACCTCCCTTCCCAAGTTCAAGTGGTAGTCCTGCCTCAGTCTCCCGAGGATTACAGGTGCCTGCCTCCACACCCAGCTATGTTTTTTTTTTTAATGGAGACGGAGTCTCACTCTGTTGCCCAGGCTGGAGTGCAGTGGTGTGATTTGGGCTCACTGCAACCTCTGCCTCCCAGGTTCAAGCGATTCTCCTGCCTTAGCCTCCCGAGTAGCTGGGATTACAGGTGCCAGCCACCATGCCTGGCTAATTTTTGTGTTTTTAGTAGAGATGAGGTTTCACCATGTGTTGGTCAGGCTGGTCTCGAATTCCTGACCTCAAGTGATCCACTGGCCTCGGCCTCCCAAAGTGCTGGGATTACAGGCATAAGCCACCATGCCCAGCCAAGAATGTACAATATTTTTAAAGAAATGCAGTTTATTACTATAAAATACAAGTTAAGCATCCCTAATCCAAAATCTGAAATGCCCTAAAATCCAAAATGTTTTGAGCGCTGACATGACAGCAAACGTAGAAAATTATGTGATCTTATGTGTTTAATGTATACAAACTTCCTTTCTTAAACAAAAATTATTTAAAATGTTGTATAAAATTGCCTTCAGGCTGTGTGTATAAGGTATTTTTGAAACATAAATGAATTTTATGTTTATACTTGGGTCCCATCTCCAACATATCTCATGTGTATGGAACTATCCCAAAATTTGAAAAGAATCTGAAATCTGAAACACCTTCTGGTCCCAGGCAGTTTGGATAAGGATTACTCAATCTGTAAATATAGTAGCTCAAATTGATTTTGTAAAGCATTCAAGTCATTATTTATAGTATTTTAATTTGTATTATTCTTTTAATATAGCTATTTGTTTTATATATTTATATAAATAAATTTTTTGCAATTGAGCAAATTAAAAAAATTAAGTGATTCCTTCAGATCTACATTTTATTTTCTATTTGTTATCAATTTAATAAGTAAAGGGCACACAGATCATCTGATTATGTTGTCAGACATTTGAAGGTGCAACTGATGGATGTTCACGGTTCTACTTGGTCATGTAAATTGTTTTAAAGAGAAGTGAATGTTGAGCATATAGTAAGGCTACACATGCCTGTGGATTGGCTCATTGTTTTAGGAATTTGTAATTTTGGAAAAGATTTGCCAAGGGTATTCAAAAGTATAGTTTGGTATTAGAAATTATTTGAAAATAATCTTTATAGCATAGCACCATTTTATTTAGATCAATAGTAATTCAAGCAGTATACGTAATTTGCTATTGTAAGTGTAGCATATAACCTAAGTTTTCTTTTACATTTGAGACAACTGTTTGCTGTTGGTCGAATTTGGTCTTCCAAGATTTTTTGCTTAGCGACCTAATTGCCAGCCTATGTGAAGAGCTGTTACTTATTGTCAAACCAGGCAGTAAGGGTTTGCTTTTATCTTTTTATCAATTCTTTCAATGCTAGTAGTCATGAGATTAATGTAGTTGGATACTAAAATGTTAATACGTGTTAGATAACAAACTGGAAAAGAGATGAATGACATCATGAAGGAAAGGGCAGTATTGCACTTACAGTGATTTCATGATGATAGAACTAACCTGCCTAAAAAGACATTGGGTGGAAACAGAAACCAGGTGTAATAGATGCATCCAAGTAGTCAAGGAAAGAAAAGACTTGTAAGTAAATAAGATGATCTTTGCTTCAAAAATATCTTCAAAGGTTTAAAATGTGCTTTGCCCTCATATATAATCTTTTTGAGCCTATTTCTTTACCTCAAACGTGGGGAAAATTGCAATAATCTGTATCACGGTATTTGCTTCCAAAACGACTAATCGATGTAAATGCATATCAAGCTGGTAAAGTTTACAGTGGACTTGTTTATAATGTATAGATTGGAATTGTTGGGGGAGCAGGCCAGCAGCATGGGATGGTTTTTTGTTTGTTTGTTTAAGACTCTGTCGCCTATACTGGAGTGCAGTGGCACAGTCTCGGCTCACTGCAACCTCTGTCTCCTGGGTTCAAGCAATTCTCCTACCTCAGCCCCCCAAGTAGCTGGGATTACAGGTGCCTGCCACCACGCCCAGCTAGTTTTTACATTTTTAGTGGAGACAGGGTATCACCACGTTGGCCAGACTGGTCTTGAACTCCTGACCTCAGGTGATACGCCTGCATCGGCCTCCCAAAGTGCTGGGATTACAGGCGTGAGACACCGCGCCAGCTGGGGTGATTTTTTTCTTAGTCAGATCACTTCTCTACCCATCATCTCACACTGTCGAATACAAAGACTCTCCTTGGGGCTCAATGACTAATCTCCCACCTCTGGTTTGATAATCATGGCTATTATAACATGTTCCCTTTTTAATTAGTTATTTTAAAATTATTGTAGGTCTTGTAATCATAATCAATAATAATACGTAATGGCTTCTTAAGCATTTTCTATCCTAGATGAGGTTGAGAACATTATAAAATTAGTTTTGGTAGTAATCAAGTAATGATAATTCTTATTTTATGAATTTAAATATGTAGGAGTTTTTTTATTTTAGGGAAGCAAAAAGGACCAGAAAGTATGATGTCTCATGATTAGAAAACTGCTATAAAAATGAAGGTAGAATTGATTTGGGCTCTTTTGGACATTTTAAATAGAAATTTAAATAGGTATTCAAGTAGCAAAGTCATTCTACTTTAAAACTTCTATACTTTTTTAGGACCTTGAATTTTATATTTAAATTATATTTTCGAAATGGTTTTAGAAGAAATATTGTATCTTAAACTCTAACTACTAATAAGTAAGAGAAGATATATCAAAGGTTTGATCTTTTATCTCCTAGAACTTGCTATTCATTTGTTTTCCCATTGTACATCATTTGAATGTTAATGGTTAGCCTCAAGTGGTTCTCAACATAATTGTATAGCTACTATTGTTGGAAAATTGGAGCCAAGGACTCATACACATATCAGAAGTGGTAATGAAGCACTTTGGTTTTATGAAAATATGTTTACAAGGTAGTCACAGGATAGCAATATTGCATTTAATGTAAAACAATGATGGTGGAACTAACTGCAGTGGAACAGGATGCTGAGACCACAGTTACAGCATCTCTAAGTGCCTCGTCTAGTTATGGTCCGACCTCAGATATAACTCATTGGTGTTGAAACATGTCTAGCAACATTTAAGCATAGACTGTTCATTAAAAGGTACCTTTTAAAAATTTTTATTTTTAAAAATTGGCATGTAATAATTGTACACATTTACAGGGTACACAGTGATCAGATCAGACTAATTAGCATATTCATCTCGGGCATGCATGTATCATTTCTTTGTGTTGGGAACATTCAATATCCTGCTTCTAGCTGTTTGAGATTATGTCATATATTACTGTTAACTGTAGTCATCCTACAGTGCTGTAGAGCACTAGAACTTATTCCTCTTATCTAGCTGTAATTTGGTACCCTTTAACAAATCTTTCTCTATCCTCAGTTTCTACCTACCCTTCCCAGCCTCCATCATCCTCTGTTCTACTTTTTACTTATATGAAATCAACATTTTCTAGCTTCTGCATATGAGAGCATGTGGTGTTTAACTTTCTGTTTTTGGCTTATTTCACTTAACATATGTCCTCCAGTTCCATCCATGTTGCTTCAAATGACAGGATTTTATTCTTTTGTATGGCTTAATAGTATTTCATTATACGTGTGTGCGCGCGCGGACACACACACGCACACACATCACGTTTTCTTTATCCATTAGTCTCTTTGGACACCTAGGTTATTCCGTATCTTGGCTATTGTGAATAGTGCTGTGGTAAATATGGGAGTGCAGATACCTCTTTTAATATACTGATTTGCCTTCCTTTAGATAAATGCCCAGTAGTGGGATTGCTGGATCGTATGGTAGCTCTATTTTTAGTTTTTTGAGGAATCTCCATACTATCCTCAAATGGTTGTACTAGAACAGAGCTTTTCTACCTTCCTTCCATTTGGGAATCTTCTTACCCAACATGCATATTAGTGACTTGGCTATGTATGTCTCATCTCTCTGTCTCAAATACTGTGTCTAGGACATCTGCAGTCTTTGGCTATGACCATGACTCCTAAAGTTCATGACGCTTTTGCTCTGTCATCAGTATTACTTGACAGGCAAGTAAGATAGTACTTCTCCTTATAACCCCTTTACCTGCCCAGCCAGAATACCAGTACAGACAGACCCAGATATCTCTGGGCTCAAGAATCCAGACATTCATAGGATGGGACTTTTATCTATAAATCACCTTAAGATTAGTAAGTTCTTAGAATTGATTACCTTTGCCATTTCTCAGAAGCCCTTTGTCTAATGTAACTTGTGTGTCACTGTCATTTCCAGCCTGTCTTTCCTACACATTGTTTATGTAGGCTTTAGGAGTTCCCACCCCCCAGTTCTACCCCCCACCCCCACCCCAGCCTTTGTTGTTTTAACTATCCCGTCTTGGCTGATTTTGTTTTGTTTTGACATTTCATCCATTAAATTCCTGACCCTGGGTATCTCTTTACAATTATTATAGTATTTTTCTTTCTGGCTCGCTCTTCCTGATTGCTGTAATCCATGCTCTTGACTGTAAATACCATTTGTAAGTAGACTAGGCCAAGGTTTATTTCTCTAGGCCAGACTCTACCTAGTTATTTCATAGGCATATGAATCCTAACATGTCCAAATGAGAGTTCTTAATTCCCCTGCTACCCAGTCCTCAATGTGGTTCTCTCAAAGCTATTCTATCTCAGTAATGCCCCCTCCTAGGGATTATTGCTAAGAACCTAGAACTCATCATTGTCTCTTCTGCACATCCTATGAATTCTGGATTTATTCACTTCTCTCCATCTTTTCCAGTACTAGTCTAAACTCCCATTGTTTCTTGCTGGAGTTATTTCACTAGCATGCTGATCTCTGCTCTCGTTACCTTTCTCGTTATCTGACACATGTGCCACTGTGTTCTCCCACACTAAGCCATTCTCTGTACAGCAGCCAGGATGTAGAGTGTTTATTTACATAAAGCAGATCCTGGAACCCCCAAATTTAAGTTGCGTTCGTGGCTTACCAATATGCGTAAAAACCAAGTGCACAGAGAGAAAACAATGAAGCCTTATTTGGATATGCTGAGGATAATGATAACGGGTAACAAATAACAAACACGTAGTTGGTGTCAGGTTTGACCTCCTACATTCCTTACAGGTATTAGTGTATTTGACCCAGCTCCTCCCTACCTCTCCAGTATCACCCCGTGCCTCTCTTTCCCCCGACTCTCCCCACAAGTCAATATCCCCAGCTTGCTAACCCCGGGGCTGACAGATCTCATTGTCTATAATGGATCTTCCAAGGTCCCACCTTCAGCCTCAGTTTTGTTGCCATCTTCCCAGAATGAATTCCCTTGATCATTCTGTTTTTCGGAGACAAGGTCCTGCTCTGTCACCTAGGCTGGAGTGCAGTGGCATGATCATGCCTCGACCTCCCTGGCTCTAGAGATCCTCCTGAGTAGCTGGGACTACAGGCCGTACCTGGCTAATTTTTTTTTTTAATTTTTAGTAGAGATGAGGTCTCACTTTGTTACCCAGGCTTGTCTCAAACTCCTGAGCTCAAGCAGTCCCCCCACCTCAGTCTCCCAAAGTGTTGGAATTACAGGCATGAGCCACCATGCCTGGCCCTGACCATTCTTTTCTGAAGAAAACACCCCTTCTTCATTATTCTCAATCTTAGCAACCTATTTACTTCCATTCTGAAATGAATCACATTTTAGTATTTTATTGGTTCGTTGTCATTCTCTCCCCCCATAGAATGTAAGCTCTCTGAGGACAGGGAGCTTATCTTTTTCCCTTTTGGAGCCTCGGATCTAGCAGAATGCCAGACACTTAGCAGCCACTAGCGTTTGATGAGTGAATGGCTTTTCATACACAATTTTAAACATTGTTCCTGTTTGGTCTCTCTAGTCAATAATAGATTTATCAAATCTAATCGATAACAGATTTCTTTTTCTTTTCTTTTCTTTTTTCTTTTTTTTTTTTTTTTTTGAGAAGGAGTCTTGCTCTGTCGCCCAGGCTGGAGTGCAGTGGCACGATCCTGGCTCACTGCAAGCTCTGCCTCCCGGGTTCACGCCATTCTCCTGCCTCAGCCTCCTGAGTAGCTGGGACTACAGGCGCCTGCCACCACTCCTGGCTATTCTTTTTATTTTTAGTAGAGATGGGGTTTCACCGTGTTAGCCAGGATGGTCTCAATCTCCTGACCTCGTGATCCACCAGCCTCAGCCTCCCAAAGTGCTGGGATTACAGACATGAGCCACCACACCCAGCCGATAATAGATTTCTTTTATTGATTAGAGAGACTAATCAGCTACAGTGTTGTAAAATTCTCACATAGATCTCTGAATTGGAAAGCAGTCTTGAATTATGCTTGCAGGGAGAGAGGAAGGAAGGAGGAGGAATGGTGTAATTAGACTTCATAAGACTAGATTTTGTTTCTACTTAAATAATGGTATCACAGTGGGACATATTATCCATGCAGAAAGTGAGTGGGCATCTGGTCTCTTATCTGTGGTCTTTCAGGAATGGCAGCTCTTTAGTTTAAAAAACAACCAAGTGCAGCGCTATTTATTTAATGGAAATAGAAAAGCAGTGCCTGTGTATTAGTGGCTCAGATTTTTTGTTCTTTGTTTTCAACTGTCTGCTGTGTGCCTCTCCAGCAGGGTCTTACAGAATCTCAAATCTACCATGATCAAAGCTGAACCCCTTAGCTCCATTTCTTAATTCCTCCTGTATCCTCTGTTACCATTAGTAACTATTCTCCAACTCAAAGCATCAGATTCCTCCTCTTACTCACTCCCTTCATCCCCAGAGTCACCAGTTCTGTGCTGTTATTTTATCCAAGTTCTCAGTAGGCTTCACGAGCACCGCCTTCGCATCCCAACTGTCACTCCTCCACCTGTCTGTCCTCCGTGCTTCTGCTAGCTCATGTTTGTTGCAGTACAACTAACCTTGCCACTCTTCTGCTTCAGGCTTTTCTACTAGGCTCTGTATCGCTTAGTAGATGATGGTCCAGACTCCTCAGCCTGTGAAACAAAGCCCTTCATAAAAGAGCAGAGCTACAGCTAGTCAGCTCCCTTCCTGCAGTCCACCCCCTCCTCCACCATACTGAGAATTGGCAATTCCTGTAGCACTCTTTGTATGAGTCCATTTTCACACTGCTATAAAGAAATAACCAAGACTGGGTAATTTATAAAGGCAAGAGGTTTAATTGACTCACAGTTCTGCATGGCTGAGGAGGCCTCAGGAAACTTACAATCATGGCAGAAGGGGAAGCAAACACATCCTTCTTCACAAGGTAGCAGGAAAGAGAAGAGCGAGGAGCAGAGTGGGAAGAGCCCCTTATAAAACCATCAGATCTCCTGAGAACTCCCTCACTGTCACGAGAACAGCATGGGGAAACCACTCCCATGATCCAATTCCGTCCCACCAGGTCTCTCTCTAGACACATGGGGATTATGAGGATTGCAATTCAAGATGAGATTTGAGTGGGGACACAGCCAAACCGTATCACTCTTCATCTGTTAACGGGTGCCATTCCTTGTTTCTACAATGTCCTTTTTGCTACCTTCTTTGTAGATTTCTATTCATTCATCATGTCCCAGTTTACCTGTTACCTCTTCAGCAGATTATTCTTCAGTCTGTCCCTCCCAAACTTCACCAATGTCTCAAAAACAACCAAACAAAAATCTTATTTGAGTTCGAAACGCATGTCAATTAGCAGTCACGCCCATTCTTCCCATCCCCCACAGCCCTGAGACAACCACCTATCTCTTTAGATTTGTCTATTCTGAATGCTTCATATAAATGGAGTAATACAGTATTGGCTCTTTGCCACTGGCTTCTTCCACTTAGCATGTTTTCAAGGTTCGTCATGTTGTAGCATGTGTCAGTACTTCCTTTCTATTTTGTATATTATTCCATTGTATGGATATACCACATTTCGTTTACCCATTCATCAATCAATGCATATTTAGTTTGTTTCCATTTTGGGGGCTGATACGAATAATGCTGTTATGAACATTAGTGTACAGGTTTTTGTGGAGGCATATGTTTTCATTTCTCCTGGGGATATACCGAGAAGCAGAATTACTGTGCCACACAGGAACTCTACGATTAACTAAATAAATAACTGCCAGACTGTTTTCCAAAAAAAAAAAAAAAAAAAAAGATGTCAGTATATGTCTCTAAAATCTAAGAACATTTTTCTACAGAGTCCAGATGATACCATCTCACCCACAAAATTAACATAATTTTTTAATACCATTGGATACCGTGTCCATATTCAGATTCTCCCTGAGTTCCAGAACGGTCTTTCACAGGTTTTGCATTTCACATCCTATCCGGCACCAGGGCCAGCATCTTACATCCTTATTTCTTAGGATTCAGAATAGCACTTTTTATATCCTGATAGTGACTTGCTGAAGAAGCTGTACCAGTTTTCCTATAAACTGTCCACTCCTTGGATTTGTCTCATATCATGTCCTAGGGATATTGTTTAGATTGTTGCTCTATTGCTAGGATATTCATGTTACCCTAAGTGTGTACTGAGAGATAGCGGAGTAAAGAGAGATTGTCTTTTAAAGGTTCTACCCAGGAACTGCTAGTTTACGCAAAAGCTGGGCTTTAGTGCTTCTCAGATCTCTTTGCTTATTCAGTAATTTTTTTTTAGAAATTCACTAATTCACTAACATAAGCGGGGCAGGGTTTACAGGAGCATGTGTTGAGAGAAGTTGGTTTGACTTTAAACGGTCATTTTTACAATCCATATTTAGGCCTTATAGGTCACATACAATCTCTGTCACATATTGCTGTCATTTTTACCCCCTTTCTTTTCTTTTTATAATCCTTTAAAAAATGCAAAGCCTATCCTTAGCTCACAGGATGTACAAGAACAAGTTGCGGGCTGCAGTTTGCCAACACCTGCTCTGTGCCACTGCTGACTTGCCATTCTTGGAGCCCACTTTCTGTTCTTGTCGGCCAGTTCCCTTTCAGGTGCTCAGGTTTCCCTCCCTCCTGTCACCGGGCCTTTGCACATGCTCTACCCACCCTGCCTAGTGGAGAGTTGTCTTTAGCCCCTTGACTTCCTTCACTTCGGACCTTCTTTGGGTCACATTTCAGTCATGCCTCACTGGACACCTGGAATCTGGTTAGCACTCACTCTTTTGGGTCTCCTGGCTGTATGTAATTGTTATCAGGGCAGTAATTTTGCATTTATACAGGTGCTGAGGTCAGTGTCTGGCCTTTGGCTACTTGCCTTGTGAGCTACCCTTGCTTTCCAGTGTATCCCTAGCTCCTGGCCCAGTGTCCAGCCTCCCAGCTTCCATTCATATTTTCCCTAGAGACCACTCTGTGCCCAGCAGGCAGAGACATCATTGCAACTTAAATCTCATTGAGTCGTTGCAGTTGCTATAAGAAATGTAACCTTACTGGGTAACACTGTGCCTGTCTGTCTCCACCACCAGATCTTATACTTCCTCCCTCATCTGCTACTCCCTAAGCTCACTGGCCCTTTGTTGTTGTTTTTGCTCAATGTGCTAAGCTCTTCCTCATGCCTGGGCCTTTACATTGCTTACCTCTGCCTCAACCATCCATGCACCCTCTTGGTTTTGCTGTGCCCGACTTCAGCATTTTCAGTTCACATGGCTCTTCCGTGGGGCTCTTCCCTGACCATCCTGTTTGAAATGCTACCCATCTCCGGCACACATCTATCATAGTCATTCATTAGCAATTAGCCCCATTTCCTTTCTCTATAGCATTTTTCCATAATTTTTTTTTCTTGCTCATATTATACCTCCCCAACTAATAGATAGATTCCAAGAAATTGAGTGCTTTATCTTCACTTGTGTAGCCTCAGTGCCTGGAATAGTACTGGCGCTTGGTAAAGTACAGTGGATATTGTTGATTGAATTACTAGGGGTTGTCTTAGAGAGGTACTTAATGGAATGATTCAGTGGAGGAATGAATGAATGCATTGCCACTTTTTTGCTCATTATCATCAATCTGTACATATGCGTTTCAACTCAAATATTTATCCATTGGCTAAAGAAAAAAATACCTGAATACCCTTGTCTCTGCAGTTTACCCTTCCTCACTGTTAAAACTCAGTGCCTGTGTAAAATTTCATTATATTTTATTTACTTCTTATTCCACTTGTGCATTATGTGGATATGCCTGCCTCATCCCCACAGCCACCTATCACTTCCGGCCAACTCAGATGCCTCTGGCTCACAACGATCACTTCTCTGTTGAATTTCTGAAGCGTTTAATCTGCAGTATGTCTGTTACTCATACAGCAGTTAGTGTGGATTGTCTCACCCAGAATAAGTATTCATTAAATGTGTAAGAATGATGATATAGCCTAATTTCAGATCAAGATTGTGATTTATAGCTCATTCTTAATCAGCTGAGTCATGACTTTATTTATTTTTTCTTTTTTTTTTTTTTTTTTTTTTTTGAGACAGAGTCTCACTCTGTCATCCAGGCTGGAGTGCAATGATGTGATCTCGGCTCACTGCAGCTTCTGCCTCCTGAGTTCAAGTGATTCTCATGCCTCAGCCTCCCGAGTAGCTGGGATTACGGGCGTGTACCCCCACACCCAGCTAATTTTTTGTATTTTTAGTAGAGACGAAATTTCACTATGTTGGCCAGGATGGTCTCGAACTCCTGGCCCCAAGTGATCCGCCTGTCTCGGACCCGCAATGTACTGGGATTACAGGCGTGAGCCATCTCCTCAGGCCTGAGTCATGAATTTTTGGTAGTCCAATCGTGTGGTTATCTTCCTAAATCTGGAGGCCTTAAACCTAGGGCCGCAGGTGGGCTTATGAACCCTCTGCCAAGAAATGCCTTTAGCTGCAAGTAACAAGAAACCCTTTTCAACCTTTTTACTGATTTATTTAGAGAGAAGTACACATAACAGGTAATACAAGTATGCAAAGTTTTAAGACCACACAACTGGATAGCCAGCATCCGGACCAGAATACAGAGCCTTGCCGGCCCCTAGAATCCTCTCTCCTGACCCCTGCCAGTTACTGGCCTTTCCCCGAGTTCTATTTGCCTGCCGTTTGCTTGTTTTCATATTTAATTCAAATAGAATTAGGTGATGTGTTAGAATTAGGTGATGTGTCCTCTTGTGTTTTGCTTCTAACAGTGCCTTTATGTGGGAGAAGTACTGGCTCTTTCTTACTTTGCCCTCTCTGCCCTGAAATATTTTCCTAATTTAATAGCAGTAATTTCAGAAACGGCTTTCCTTTGGGACAAACTGACTTATCCAGCCATTGTGCCTTCCAGTTTAGACTCTGGCAGTTTGGAGAGCTGAGGCAAAGAAAAGGAGAACCATCTGTGTGTCTTCTTGGAAAAACTGCTGTATTTTCTCTCTCTTCCTGACTCTGGGAGCTTCTAGACTTTTTTATCATGTTTTCATATCCACAGAGGAAGAGTCTGAACCTCTTCCTGTTGCGCCTTCCCCTGGTTGGTTGCATTTCAGGAACCGACATTGGTTGTCTTCCTTCTTCCCTCCTCAGTGCAGTAGTTTAGATCTCATGGTTGTCCATATTCACATAACCATGAGAATCACAGGTCTCTCTCTGTCATTTCCTCCCTGTTTATCTGTAGCAAGAAGAAAAAAGTCAGTCTTAACAGAGACTGTGAAAGAATAAATACAGACTTTATTGTTTTAGAGCAGTTTTAGGTTCACAGCAAAATTAGGCAGAAGGTACTGAGATTCTCCCATATACTCCCTGTTCATACACATGCAAAGCCTCTCCCATTATCAGCGTCCCCCTTAGAGCGATCGTTACAATCAGTGAACCTACATTGGCACCATCATCATCACCCTAAGTCCATAGTTTACATTAGCATTCTCTCAGCATTGTTTATTCTGTGAGTTTGGAAAACTGTCCAATGACACGTACCCACCATTATAGTGTCATACTGAGTACTTTTACTACCCCCCAAATCCACTGTGTTCCTCCTGTTCGAACCTCTCTTCCCTTTAACCTTTCCAAGCCACTGATCTGTTACTGTCTATAATTTTGCCATTTCTAGAATGTCATATGGTTTTCTTAGAAAATATAAATGATGACTTTTTTGGCATGACTTTAATAAACAAATGAAAATTGGTGTGTGAATCAAAATCTTTTACTCTCTAAAGGGACTATCAGGCAGCACCTGCACGTGGAATTATATCAAGGTCAGCTTTTATTTAGAAACAGAAGGAGAGTCACCTTTGTGATGTCATTTCTCCTTCATCCAAGTAAAATCTCGCATGCTGACACATAAAATTTTATCATCAGTGATTTATTTCCTCGTAGGAATGTCCCTTTGACCTTATTAAATTCAGATACTATGGGGATGGTCAGCATTTTCAGATGGTTCACTCGTTCTGTAAAAGTGTTTCTTATTGGTGTTTAAAAGCTCTAAAAGCCACCCACTATAAATTGATAGCCATTAAAGTTAAAGTCTATGAATGTGATATGACTATTCCACTATGTTCCCAAGCGTTTATTTTATTGTGAGTTGTTATTTGATTGTTTGTAAGGAAATTGTTTTATGATGCTCAGCTTTATATTTCCACAAACTGTTCCTCCCTTGCAACTTCTTAAACTGTGATCAGCTTTTCAAAACAAGTCCACAGGACAACAGTCTGTCCAGCATTTGAAGAAGTGGTGGAAAAGTCATTTTTTTCCTTTCAGTGTTTCTGGCTATTCATGAAAACTGCAGTTAAAAGTTATAATGTTGTTGTGTTTGGCATTCTTTGGGAAGATGCAGCATTATTCAAACAAAACCATGTGCTCTTGTTTTAAATAGTGTCCAAATGAGTAATTGAATTCATGGACATCTAAATTTAATTCCAGAAATCAAAGCTATGGTAATAAGAACTTGGACCTGAGTTCTCTTAGGCCAAGTAATTTAATTCCTTAGCCAGTTGAACTATTTATTACGTGTCTGTGTTCCTGGTTATTATGCCAGTAAATTGCTCGGGCAGATCAGGGATGGATGATGGGCATATAATTCACTCTTTTTCACGGCTAGACACATACCAGAATGCAGATCACACTAAACAGCTGTTTTTACAAACATGGTTTCTATTCAGAGCTTTAAGAGCCACATCCAAGTAATATCAAAGAAGCCTGGAGGAGGAACCTGGGGATACCCAGGGTCATGTTTTTCACCATCCCACCTGGAAACACGGTGCTGTCCTAACCCTGGATCATACACTTGGGCATCGTCATTCCAGTCATGGTTCAAGATCACGTGTATACGTCATGATTTAAAGAGAATACTGGTTTGATTTTTCTTCCTGACTTTCCCTGAATTTTCCATTTAAATTGGAAAACAGCGCTAGTGCTCATGATTTGATTGAGTAAGAAATCTCAAACACGATAAATTAACTGATGACATGCATCAGGTCATCTTTCTTTGATTCACTAGTAATACAGCATTGAGATCCCATAGAAAAGTGCAGAGGCAATATACTCAGTGAAGCTCAGGGCAGCTGAGCAGCTGTTAAGTGTAGGATTCTTTTGAAATGTTGCCCGAAGTAGTAAACTTCTGTGCAATAATTTGGGCAGCCAAAAAAAAAAAGAATTGGTTATTTCACCTCATTTATTTCTACGAGGAGATAAAGGCTTCCAATATCTGATTTTCAGTGCCAGTGTTTTCTGTTTCTCTTTTCACCTATTTCTTCCTAGGCTTGTGGAAATGTTACAATAACTGATTAGGATTTTCTCTGTATTGACACTTCATTTATTAACATATGAGTAAGTTGCTATTAATAAATTATTCTGCTTAATCAGTTTCTTTTTATTCTTTAGCCACATGCTTTCAACTTCTTCAGATGTCGTCACTTAATATCCTTACATCATATTTAATCAGAGTTAGAAAGACGTTCCACTTGGGGGTCATACACATTTTTTGGGAAATTTTATAAATGCCCTTTATGCTATTCTTGTATCCTATGTAATCACAGTCAGGTGTTCCATGGGGATCATACACATCTTTATACAACTTGTATAACACATGCTTTAAATGCTGAGGTAATCAGAGAATTCCTGCCATTGATGGATTCATCTCTTTACATATCTTTCCCTTTCACTGTCAGCAAAACTATTTATGGTGGTCCTGTTAGACTTTGAAAACCTTTCAGGTTTATGGAGGAACCTTCCTTTCTATTGTCATAGATCATGGAATCATAGTGTTCGCTTGTCTCACGTGTTTGGAATCTGATTTCCTACATAATGCTGTGCTCTCACTACGAGTCCAAGGCTTCCTGTGGCTACAAACCCCGGGTTCCTATCACTTTTCCCAATGATGAGCTTCTCCTTGTTGGCCAGAATCAGCTCTGTGGTAATAATTCCCTTCTGCTTTCTCTCTCTCTTTTTTTTTTCTTCTGGGTACATTATAATGTCAGCATAGCAGTTTTTAATTCTATTACTATGGTACTTCTCAAATAGACCTGTGGCAGCTGCCCCGGAAAGGTTGAAACCCCTGCCACATCTAGGTCTTTCTCCTGTATTGGTTTTGTGATCTGATCAAGGATATCTATTCCTCTAGTCCCACTAGGAGGTATATGATAGGCTTTTACTATTTGATATTTCGTGTTCTTATCTTCATTTATCTTCTTTCAAATGCTGTCAACTATGCCTGCCTTGGCAGATACATGATTTCCACAAGGATTTCCTAATAGGCCTTCTTAATTTTGTTCTAGACATGCCTTTCTTTTGCCATCCAAATTTGCTGATTTTTTACACACTATGATGCATCAGCATGTAAATGTTTAATACCATAAATATTTCTGATCCTCTTCCCAGTTTCACTGAGTTACTGGTTATCTCTTGCCGTTATTCTCAGCGTATTGCAGTGGATCTCAGAATATTGTCCCCTGACCACCAGCATCATTATTACCTGGGAATCTGAAATGTACATTCTCAGACCCCACCAAGGCCTCATGATTCAGAAACTCTGGAGCTGCATTAGAAACAGCCAGTGGTACCTGGTGATCTGTGTTAGTTTTTGTTTGTTTTTAAAGAGACAGTGTCTTTGTCTCCCTGGCTGGAATGCAATGATGCAGTCATAGCTCACAGCAGCCTCGAACTCCTGGGCTCAAGTAATCCTCCCGCCCCAGCCTTCTGAGTAGCTGGGACTACAGGTGCACACCACCATGCCTGGCCTTTTTTTTTTTTATTATTTTTTTAAATTTTTTGGAGACAGGGTCTCACTGTGTGGCCCAGGCTAGTCTCAAATTCCTGGCCTCTAGGTTTTTTTCCCACCTCAGCCTTCCACAGTGCTGGGATTACAGGCATGAGCCACCACACTTAGCAGGTGATCTGTGTTTCAGTAAGCCTTCCAGGTGATTCTGATGCTCACTGAAATTTGAGAATCACTGAAATATTTGGTATTCTACAAAACATAAGCAATTAGCAACCATAGGGTGCGCAACTAAATAGTTTCAGCAGGCATCCCTGACCACAGGGCATTACAGATTTACTTAAGTCAGTTTCATCTTCCACCTGTGTGTCCAGTTTAAGCTCTCAATTGCAGTTTTTAAACCAATTTCCACCAGCACATACTGAGTATCTGCTACCGTGCATTGTGTTGCGGCTCTTGTATATACACTATGAGAAGTGATTCCCATAATACAGCAAACTCAGTTTTGATATCCACCACCCCACTTTTTATAATGGACTACATTTTTCAGAGCAGTTTTAGGTTTACAAAGAATTCAAGCAGAAAGTACAAAAAGTTCCCTCTACCTCTCACTTCCCCACTCCCCAACAATTTCCCCTAGATTAACATTTTGCCTTAGTATGGTACATTTGAACCAATATTGATACATTATTATTAACCAGTGTTCCTGTTTTAACATGAGAGGCGACTTTTTGTGTAGTATAATCTCTTGGTTTTGACAAATGCATAATGCTATGTATCTATTATTACTTAATGACAGTATCATGCAGAGTAGTTTCTAAAAATCCTCTCTACTCCACCTATTCATCCCTTCCCCGCTCCCGCTGAACCACTGGCAACCACTGATCTTTTTATTGTCTCCGTAATTTTGCCTTTTCCAGAATGTCCTATGGTTAGTCTCATGGCATCCCCTTTTAGCAACTGCAGAAACTAAGAACTGTCCCCAAGGATAAAAATTCTTGCAGACCCACTGAGCTGGGATTTATACTTAGACCTGCTGACTTTAAGTTTTGGGTGTGTTTCTTCTCAAATTGCCAAAAGTCCATATGGACGATTTTTCTTTTCCTTCCCTGAAATGTGTCTAATTGACTTTTTCTGTTATTTATGTTTGCCCTTACAGTGAAGACAAAGTAGTAGAAGTAGCAGAGGAGGAAGAAGTGGCTGAGGTGGAAGAAGAAGAAGCTGATGATGACGAGGATGATGAGGATGGTGACGAGGTAGAGGAAGAGGCTGAGGAACCCTACGAAGAAGCCACAGAGAGAACCACCAGCATCGCCACCACCACCACCACCACCACAGAGTCTGTGGAAGAGGTGGTTCGAGGTAATCCACCGTTTGTTTGGATTCCCCCCACCCCCAAGGAAAAGAAAGCGTAATACCAGAGTTTGAAATATCCATCCTAGCACCACTGCCTTCCCCAATCAAAAACACTTTTTTTTTTTCAAAAGGCTTCTTATGCTTGTGAAATTTTTTTGGTTTAACAAGCAAACAATTTCAAATAATGTGAAATCTTTATTATACAGTTTGTTTTGTACCTTGTATATGCTGCTTGGCAAATCCCAAGTTAATTCTACAAGACTCCGCCCAACCAGGTAGTCATCTAATTTGACAAACACTGAGTTAGGTGACTCCTTGGTATTCCTTTCACAGTGAGTGTTTGTTATATAATAGTGTCTGTTACCACCTAGACGATGAGCTCCTTGAGGGTAAGGACTTGATTTTATTCAGTATTGCACAGAGTGCCTGGCTTGTAGTTTTGATAAATCTTAGTTGAGTGAGTAGTTGTGATTAGATGTCATTAAAGAGGGAGATTTGGGCCAGGCACAGTGCCTCACACCTGTAATCCCAGCACTTTGGGAGGCCGAGGCAGGCAGATCACCTGAGGCCAGGAGTTTGAGACCAGTCTGGCCAACATGGTGAAAACCCATCTCTACTAAAAATACAGAAATGAGCCGGGCGTGGTGGCACGCACCTGTAATCCCAGCTACTTGGGAGGCTGAGACAGGAGAATCGCTTGAACCCAGGAGGTGGAGGTTGTAGTGAGCTGAGATCACACCATTGCACTCCAGCCTGGGTGACACAGCAAGATTGTCTCAAAAAAAAAAAAAAAGAGATTTGGTGAGTATCGCATTGTTTTATGCTATGAATTTTAACTGAGGTGATTTATGTTGAGTTTACATTGTTTTATTGGGGAGTATGGCAGTGCTTTCTTCAAGAAGTAAATATAGTATTAATGTCTTAGACTTTCTCTATTGAATTAATGTTTGTGTTGCAAGTATTGTGAACTAAAAGAACTAAAGGTCGTACTTGTCTCCATGAAATAAAAACAAACATTCGGTTGATATTAAGTGACCAAATGTCACAGAAACGAGTAAACTGTTGGATTGAGTTCCTTAAAGAGTATGCATTTGTTCCTTAAAGAGTTCTGCATTTTGTATCTGCCTTCTGCTTGGCAGATAGTAAAAGATGCTTCTAGAGCTAGATTGAATGAATATGTACTTACTGAATTTTAATGTACTGCAAATACTTATAAAGGTCAACCACAAATGTTACAGCATTTACAAAAAGTGGCTTTCTCTCACTTTTTGCTTAAGTTTAATGATTTCAGATTTATTGTTCTATTAGAGCTTAACATGGGCTATTTTGTCTGCCTCAACTATATTCATAGTTGTCACTATAGTATTTTCTTCCCTTTGTTGCATTTTTTTACCTTATTAAGGTGTAATTTACATATAAGATTCATTTGCTTTTAAGTATATAATTCAGAGGCTTTAAGAAATTTGCCAAGCTGTGCAACTATCACCATAATCTAATCTTAGAACATTTTCATCACTCCAGTAAGATCACACATGCTCACTCCCAGTTAAGCCCTCTACTCCAAGCAACAACTAATCTACTTTCTGTCTTTATAGATTTGCCCTTTTTTGGACTGTTATTATAAGTGGGATCATATAATACATGGTCTTTTGTGTCCAACTTCTTTCACTTAACACAGTATTTTTGAGGTCCTACATTTCTTTAACTTGAGCTTTTAAAATTGAGATTATTCTGAATTAAACACTCAGAGTTAGTTTAAAATTTATTGAAAGTTTTACATGTTCTTTTAAAAAAAAGAACAGAGTGCAAGATGGATTAACTTTATCATTCCCTACTTAATGACAGTTTCTTACTCACTTTAGCACATAAGTAAATGTGCTAGTAAATGCGCATTTTGTTTAAACCACCATTTTTCAAATACGCAAAAATCCTTTTTCAGGGTGTTTTTCATACACCTGTTAGGGCCAACTATGGCAGATCTGGTCAGATGAACTTGTTAGCCTGATGCCTGTAGCAGGGAAGGACAGCTTTTCAGGGCTTCTCTTCTCGAAACCTAAATGAAGTGTGAATACAAATTACAGCAGCTAGCAGCCTGCAGTGGGACTGAAGTCCTTGTGATCTCCATCAAGCTGGCTGTTTATATAACAGTTAGCATCCATTTACTGAACATTAGATTTTGAGCACCTGCTTGGTACAAGCCATTTTGCTAGGCTATGTGGAATGGATGATGAGCACACACAGGCCAGCTGACCCTAGTGGATGTTAAAATCTCTTAGGAAATAGAAGTCACAGAAGTACAAAGCCATCTGTGTTATAAGAAATATGAACACAGAACCTACTTCCAAGAGTAAGAGGGAACTTCTGGATTGATCAGAGAAGGTTCCATGGAGAGCATGACATTTGAACTAGAGCCAAAAGTGTGGGTGGGTGGTGTGTCTACCAATGGATTTTGCTGTAGAGTCATCAGGACTAGCAAAACAAATATGGTGCCATGGAAAGGCATATTTAGGAGACAGGATTGATCTAATTTAAGCTAGAGCAGATGTCTTTTAGGTTGGGACCAAAATATAGAGACCTTCAATGTCAGGCTGGCAAAGATGGCGTTAACTGCAGCTGATTAATTAATAAATATTAATTCAGAAGCTACTGTGCGCTGCAGATTTTTCCAGTAGACAATAAAGAGATTTTGTTTTGATGCTAGTACTGTTGAGGTAACAGGTGAACAAGGAGTGACATCAGTTATGCAGTACAATGAGAGGATGCCACATAAACTTTGGCCCATATTCTAGAACAAGACAATTCGCTTGAGATAAAGTGGTCTCATTATCGTCTGCATTAGTCCAGTTCTTTTTGCTTGAGTTTTACAGGTAGCATTATTTGATATTAAGATGGAACATAAAGATGTTGTATTATTTTATTTCCTGTAGAAAGACGAAGGCAGTTAAAAGAATTTCATAAACAAAACACTCCAGGCTAAAGGCAAAAAAGAAATGAACCTTAAAAAATAACAAGTTAATAATTTTGTTGACAAGAAGAGCAACAAAAGCAACCTTCTGAAAGCAAGATACCTGGTCATTGAGAGGTACCAACTGTTAATGCCCCAGAAATAGAGGAATCTTTAATGCAAGTCCATTCATTCCACCTCAAACTCCTGAACAAAAGCTCTACTTGAGGCCTTTCCTGGGAAAGGGGGCCTAACAGAAACATGTTATGGTCAGTTGTGCCCATGCGAGATAGTTTTTTGTGCTTGTAGCTAATTCCAGTAAAGAAGTAGATGTTTTAGAGGGTAACGTTAAAGGGGTCAGCTGCAAAGAGTCCTTTTCCTCCTCCTCACTGTTACAAAAGGTGACTTGTGGTTCTTCCCTAATTGAGAGCAATGGCAACGCCATAGGTGATTACTCATTTTGTAAAACTCTAATTACAAGTGGGTTGCTTCTGTGTTCAACATAAAAATTAGAAGTGACTTGCAAAGATGAGATACTGCAGGGAGGCTTACAATCTTGTTTTCAATGTTAGCGTTTCAGTACCCAGAACAAAATGTGGTTTACAGCCATCCTTTCTAAGAAAATTGTCATCATTACCAACATATTGCTACTGATACCAGTCCTTAATGTGCCTCATAAAAAAACAATAATTTCATAACCCGTTAAAACTGGAATGAAATGGAGGGAAGAAAAATAAGACATTTTTAGCATAGTCATAATCTTCTCTGCCATATTGTGTTAGAATCGATGATACCCAAAATGAGAAGATGTCTGTTCTCTGTTACTGATTCCAGTAGAATAAAAGTATTGTTTAAAAGTAAGCACATCCACTGCACTCCAGCCTGGGCAACAAAGTGGGACCCTGTCTCAAAAAAATAAAAATAAAAGTGAGCACACAATTGCAAGATCTATCTGGTTTTGGGGGTTTATTGTCATCTTTGGTTGTTAAAAAAAAAACTTGGATATTATTAGTTATTGGTCTAGTGGAATAAGCCGTTACCGATTTGAGTAAAACAGTGGTATATTTAGACACTTGCTCCTAATTTTCTGTTCTTCGAGAAGGGCTTGTGCTTCAGAAACCAGAGATATCAGGGTAGTTTTGATTGAGCCATAAATTCTAAACTCTGATTGAACATAGGTATTGTAATAAATGGCATGATCTCTTATTTAATCTAGTCAATTGTGCCTGTCTAGAGGAACTGGCCATTTCTGCCTTATGTTCATTTATTCAGCAACTATTCGTTGTACCCCTGCTGATGGCTAGGCTCTCTGCTATTGTGGAAGGCATCATGGGGGCAGAGCAGACAGCATTTTACCTCCGGGGAGACTGGCAGATTTTTGAAGCCTTTGTTGCAGATACAGATTTTCACGGTCACCACTCTTGCCCTTTAATGTAATTTAAATTTTTTTTTTTTTTTTTTTTTTTGGACAAGGATTTTGCTATGTTTCCTAGGCTGGATTCAAACTCCTGAGTTCAAACCTCAGACTCCCAAGTAGCCAGGACAACAGGCCTCTTGCGCTTTAAAGCAGTGATTCTCTGTCTTTAAACCTTGTAACTATGCTGTGTGGTGGGAATTTTACTTCCCCATTTAAAGCCAAGATCTCTAAGGCCAAGAATTTTTTTTTTTTTTTTTTTTTTGAGATAGAGTCTTGCTCTGTCACCCAGGCTGGAGTGTAGTGGTGCGATCTCGGCTCACTGCAAGCTCCGCCTCCCAGGTTCACGCCATTCTCCCGCCTCAGCCTCCCGAGTAGCTGGGACTACAGGTGCCTGCCATGATGCCCGGCTAATTTTTTTGTATTTTTAGTAGAGTCGGGGTTTCACCATGTTAGCCAGGATGGTCTCGATCTCCTGACCTCATGATCTGCCCACCTTGGCCTCCCCAAAGTGCTGGGATTACAGGCCACCATGCCTGGCCGAAAAAAAATTTTTTTTAATTGGCCTGGGCTGGGCGCAATGGCTCACGCCTATAATCCCAGCACCTTGGGAGGCTGAGGCAGGCGGATAACGAGGTCAGGAGATTGAGGCCATCCTGGCTAACACGGTGAAACCCCATCTGTACTAAAAATACAAAAATTAGCCAGGTGTGGTGGCATGCGCCTGTAATCCTCGCTACACAGGAGGCTGAGGCAGGAGAATCGCTTGAACCTAGGAGGCGAAGGTTGCAGTGAGCTGAGATTGTGCCATTGCACTCCAGCCTGGGCAACAGAGCAAGACTTCATCTCAAAAAAAGAAAAAAATAAAATAAATTGTCCCGGGTCACATAACTGGTTAAGTGATGAAATCAGAATATGGACCTGGATAGGCCAGGATATTTCTGCTACACTCATGTCAAAATTACACTTTTTATTTTCTTTATAAATACACACAAATTCATTTCAACCTGTGTTCCCTTGTAAATGCATATCCCTTTGATATAGGCATATATTCATCTATTATTTTGCACTGTGCATTTCTGAATTTTTAGAATTTTTACTTAAAAGGAAGTGATCAGGCTGGTGCTGTGGCTCACGCCTGTAATCCTAGCACTTCGGGAGGCTGAGGTGGGCAGATCACCTGAGGTCAGGAGTTAGAGACCAGCCTGGCCAACATGGTGAAACCCGGTCTTCACTAAAAATACAAAAAAATTAGCTAGGCATAGTGGCGCGTGCCCATAATCCCAGCTACTCAGGTGGCCGAGGCAGGGGAATCGCTTGGACCTGGGACGCGGAGGTTGCAGTGAGCTGAGATCGCGCCACTGCACTCCAGCCTGGCGACAAGAGCGAGACTCCGTCTCAAAAAAAAAAAAAGAAAAATGATCGGGGGTGCACAAATAAGAGTAATGATCAAGAGTCAGCAAACTGGGGCCAAAAATAGCCTGTTTCCTGTTTTCTACACAAAAGTTTTATTAGGACACAGCCAGTCCCATTTGTTTACAAATTGTCTATGGATGTTTTCATGTTTTGGAAGTAGAGTTGAGGATTGCAAAAGAGATTGTGTTGCCTGCAAAACTGAAAACATTTACTGTCTGGCCTTTTCAGTAAACATTTGCTAACCCCTGATTCTCACTATAAGACGGTGACTGTGAAGTTCTTTCTGTTTCACATACTGCCATATCAAGTTAATTTCTTTTGAGGTAGGGTTTTTTTTCTTTGTTTTTTTTTTGTTTGTTTGTTTTGGTTTTTTTTTTTGGTTAGAGACAGACTAGTATAGTGTTTGAGAGAATTTTTATGACCGTGGGCCAGTTAAGTAACCTGTTTTTTATGTGTGTAGTGTAGATGGTAATGTTATCTTGCATGTTTCTTGTGAGAATGACTTTAGGTAACCTATGTTAAACACTTACCATCATGCCCAGTAAATGTTCAGTTGCATTTACAAACTCAAGCTGTCCAGATTCAAATCTGCCCTACAAGCTACTAACTGTGTAAATTTGTATAAAACAAATAACCTTGAATCCTCATTGCTTCTCTTTGTAAAATAGGGATTAATAAGACCTATCCAATATTTAACTATTTTGTGAGGATTAAATTAATTAATTTATAGGAAACACTTTGCATAATTCCTGGTATACAGTAACTGCTCAATTAACATTAGTTGCTCTCTTAGTTATGGTTATAATCATCATTCCGATCCTCCATTGCATTTGAAACATTAGCAAACTAATGTTTACTACTAATCAGGAATGTTAAAGGTAAACCAACATGTTGACTTTTAATTATAAAAGGCATAAATGTGACCTATCCGTATCTATTGGTATAATAAAGCTGATATTTATAGAGAACATTATGTTATGATTAAAAGAAACATTTCTTGCTTAAAATGTTTTTTGTGAATATATACTGTATATTGAAATATCTGCACTTAAATTTTAAATCCAGCTGAAAATTGGATAAGATAGTATTAGATGCCACTGCATTTCAAGATAGAGTTTTATTTCTTTCAGGTATTTTAAACCTTGTGGGAGTTCTTCTATTAAGTGAACAGATAGAGACACTGATACAGATGGCTCTTTAACCGTCTCATGTGTTGATAAAAGCTAAAAGATTTGATCCGAATATTGCTTATATTGGGCTAAGTGATTGACCTTGGCAGAATGAAATTATTTTTCTTCT
The DNA here is from genome assembly GCF_028885655.2 of Pongo abelii. Taxonomy (NCBI): domain Eukaryota; kingdom Metazoa; phylum Chordata; class Mammalia; order Primates; family Hominidae; genus Pongo; species Pongo abelii. The sequence continues at coordinate 36,166,790 of NC_072007.2, read as the reverse complement.
TCTGGTGACCATTAATCTGGGAGAAGTACCATTTGATTTAGTGCTGTACATTTCACCAATATCCACAAGGCACTTGTAGGTAGCAGACATGGCATTGGTTGCTGCCATGGCTTGCTCAGGTTGCTTCTAGCCATATCCGCATTGTCCTTGAGAGGGACGAGTCTCTCAGGCCTGCCTAGGAAGGAATTTTGGCAGCATGGAGAAGAGAAAGTGCTCAGCCCAGAACAAAAGTTTTCACCTACTACATTGCAGAGAAGTTGGCATATCAGTAATTATAAAGGAAGAATAGGGATTTACTGGGTGATAGAGCACCAAATAGAATGAATGCAATACATACTTGAAGTAAATCAGAGTAGCTTGTATTGATCTCAAGGGGAGAAGAAACAAAGCTTAATTCTCATCCCTCTGTTGTTACTTGTTTGTAATGGACATGACACTTACAAGGTATCCTATAATTCACTAATGGGATTTTTACTTATGATTAATATTTAACTCTCCACAAAGCTTGGAGTAAACTGTGAGCTCGACTTGCTGTGAACCCGAACATGAACTCACATACTTCAGTTGGAGGCCTCAGTAGCAGCATGCTGTACAAAAATGAAACTAAAGCTCCAGGGAGTATTTGGGAACAGGGCAAAAGGGTAATGGCTCCTCCTTATAGAGCAAGCCTCAGGCCTTTACCTTTGTGTTTTGAAGATGGAGAGGATGCACTTCTACTCCTCGCCCAGGTTGTAGCATGCTTGCTAATGATGTCGAGAGAACTAGTGTCAGCACTGACCATAGATGTGACAGGTAACAGCCTGTTATTTTGTGCCCCATGTCATGGCAGCCATTGATTCCGAGGTGTTTGATACACACTTTGATAGAGGCAGAGTGAAGCAGGACATTGACAAGCATCTTTCCATGTAGTTTAATGGTCTCAATCTAGAAAGCCCACTCAGATAATTAGGTTGCTTAAAATGTGATGAGACTAGGGAATAGAGCCATATAGAAGTGTGTGTGTGAGAGAATTCAGTGGTTTAGTATATTCACAAAGATACACATTTGACACCAGCCTGGGCAACATAGTGAGAACCTGGCTCTACCAATTAAAAAAAAATAGAATAATAGAAGTAATCAGTGAAAGGCATTTTAATACAATTATATCTAGATTTATTAAAAATAAAATTTTAGTCCAATTTAATTAAAGGCCAGAAACTAGATTTTTAAAGAATATTAGTCTTTCTCATATTTTTCCCCAAATCAGTTGCTTTAAAAAAAAAAAAAAGTGCACAGATGCCTCAGGCACAATAACTGTACTCAACTCAAGAATTTGCAATTAAGAAAAAAAAAAAATCAAACCTAAAAGAAGAAATCCAGCAACTCAGAGGTTCAGGTTCATTTAAACATGCATACATTTACACGGGCACACTTTTTTTGTTTTGTTTTGTTTTTGAGATGGAGTTTTTGTTTGTCGCCCAGGCTGGAGTGCAATGGCGCGATCTCGGCTCACTGCAGCCTCTGCCTCCCGAGTTCAAGTGAGTCTCCTCTCTCAGCCTCCTGAGTAGCTGGGATTACAGGTGCACACAACCGTGCCTGGCTAACTTTTGTATTTTTAGTAGAGATGGGTTTTCACCATGTTGGCCAGGCTGGTCTTGAACTCCTGACCTCAGGTGATCTACCTGCCTTGGCCTCCTAAAGTGCTGGCATTACAGGTGTGAGCCACTGCACCCAGCTGGGTACACCTTTTGTTTGTTTGTTTTGTTTTTTTTCGTTGACATGGAGTCTCACTCAGTCACCCAGGCTGGGATTCAGTGGCATGATCCTGGCTTACTGCAACCTCCGTCTCCCAGGTTCAAGCAGTTCTCAATTCTCCTGCCTCAGCTTCCTAAGTAGCTGGGACTACAGATGTGTGCAACCACACCTGGCTAATTTATGTATTTTTGGTAGAGACAGGTTTCACCACGTTGGCCAGACTGGTCTCGAACTCCTGACCTCAGGTGATTCACCCACCTTGGCCTCCCAAAGTGCTGGGATTACTGGCTTGAGCCACCGCGCCTAACCGGGCACATGTTTTTAGCCAAGCCATAGGTCTGATTAAGTAGAGTCAGATTCCTTGAGCAGGTTACAAAGCTGTGGATTTGAATGGAGATCTTTAGTTCCCTTGTAGAAAAATGAGTTTCCAAAAGCAGAGTGGCTTACAGCCTAACCAGCTGCTTCTCTCAGCCTTTAACCATTTTGCCCTCCTGAAAATTCATCTTTGGTTTCCAACCACCTCTTCCAATATACCTGACTTTTTGTGATTCTGTTAGTAGAAGAGTAAAAAGTCAAGGGGAGGCAAGAATGAATGAATCTCATATAAAAATGATGCTCAAGAGAATCCCTTAATTTTCAAGACAGCAGCCCAAATTGTAAACATTGAGACTTTTACAGTGTTAAAAAAAAGTGTTTAAAGGCCAGGCATGGTATCTCACACCTGTTATCCCAGCACTTTGGGAAGCTGAGGCAGGATGATCGCTTGAGCCCAGGAGTTTGCGAGCAGCCTGGAAACCATAGGGAGACCAAAAAAAAAAAAAAAATTGTTGTGCTGGCTGTAGTGTCACAGGCTTATAGTCCCACCTACTCTGGAGGCTGAGGTGGGAGGATCGCTGGAGCCCAGGTGAGGTCAAGCCTGCAGTGAGCCGTGATCACACCACCACACTCCAGCCTTGGTGACAGTGAGACCCTGTCAAAAAAATAAAAAATAAAAAAAAATAAAAGATTAAAGCAGAGGAAATGTTAAAGTTACGCTATATTTAGTTGGTAATAATGGTAAGACTGTTCAGGTGTTTTAACTGTGAGGGTAGGGTTGCCTCTTTCTTAAATTTATGTATGTTCTTATTGGGTATAATTTCTAGACAGAATATGCAAGTATCACAGAACATGGATGGCAATTTTATGTTGCATGCACGTGACTTTCGGTTCTTGATGTTTCATGATAGGAGCAAAGAAAGGCCTTGCTTGCCAATTGTTATGATTGCATCTGTTCTGGAAATTTACTAGCATTTGTTACCCAGGATTTCTGAAGTGCTGGTGACTGCTGCCCAGTAGTCTTGGTGGACAAAATTACTAAAATGCATCACAAATCCTTCTGGTGTTGGGTGGGCTATGGCAGGGTTTCTGGACCTTAGTACTATTGATGTTTTGGGCCAGATAATTGTTGCGGATGATTGTCCTGTGCATTGTAGGATGTTCAGCTGCATCACTAGCCTCTACTCGATGCCAGTAACACCCCCAAGTTGTGACAATCAAAAATGTCCCCTGGGAGAAGTAGGGGATAGACTCTCTCTGGTTGCAAAACACTGGGCTATGGTGTTGAGATGTGCAGTGATGAGCAGCTTTAAATATGTGAACAGAAGGCCAGGCGCCATGGCTCACGCCTGTAACCCCAGCACTTTGGGAGGCTGAGTTGGGCGGATCACTTGAGGTCAGGAGTTAGAGACCAGCCTGGCCAACATGGTGAAACCCCGTCTCTACTAAAAATATAAAAATTAGCCGGGCATGATGGTGGGTGCCTATAATCCCAGCTACTCAAGAGGCTGAGGCAAAGAAATCACTTGAACCTGGGAGGTGGAGGTTGCAGTGAGCTGAGATCGTGCCACTGAACTCCAGTCCGGGCAGACAGAGTGAGACGCCATCTCAAAAATAAATAAATAAAAATAAAAACGTGAACAGAGAAATACCCGTGCAATACTGTGTCTCATCTCCCTCTCATTCCCCAAAGACGAGTCTTGCTCTGTCGCCCAGGCTGGAGTGCAGTGACACGATCTCAGCTCACTGCAATCTCCGCCTCCAGGGTTCAAGCGATTCTCCTGCCTCTGTCTTCCAAGTACCTGGGATTACAGGCATGCCTCACCAAGACTACCTAAGTTTTGTGTGTTTTTTTTGTTTTGTTTTGTTTTTTGCTTTTTTTTTTTGAGACGGACTCTTACTCCGTCACCCAGGCTGGAGTGCAGCGGCACAGTCTTGGGTCACTGCAACCTCTGCCGCCCAGATTCAAGCGATTCTCCTGCCTCAGCCTCCCAAGTAGCTAGCATTACAGGCACCTGCCACCGCGCCTGGCTAATTTTTTTTTTTTTTTTTTTTTTGTAGTTTTTGTAGAGACGGGGTTTCACCATGTTAGCCAGGCTGATCTTGAGCTCCTGACCTCAAGCAATCCATCCATCTCGGCCTCCCAAAGTGCTGGGGTTACAGGCAGGAGCCACCCAGCCCAGCTGGTCTCATTTCAATGTCAGCTCTAACTTCTGTATCACTGCTTTGCACATTGTAGATAACCAGTGAACATTTTTTATTGTACGAGAACAGGTAAAATAAACAAAAATATGCCAAAGCAAATCTGATAAATACACATTTAGTAAGGTAAAAACAAGTATTTGATAAAATGTGTAATGTAGTCTAGTAGCTTTATTTAGAAACAGAAAACAACATAAAATGTTGACTTGCAACATTGCGTATGCATATTTGCCATGTAGACTGTGAGATATGGAGGTAAACTGCCTTCCTAGTTTTGTTTTTTTTTTGTTCAAAAGGAATTCGCTCTCCCCTTGTCCACTGATATAAAATAGCAAATGGTGATTAGCATCTGTGCTGTAACCAGGGACACTGCTGTTCCCAGCTGGAGTCTGTGGGTTCTTTGCCTGCTAGAGATTGTGACAAGAAGCCAGTTAACATGGAGAGATGGACATGCTCAGTCTTCCCCAGAAAAGGACATGAAACAGCAGGACCATCCTTCCAACCCATGACCTACATCTAGAGGCGTTCTTTTTTTCTTTTTTTTTTTTTTAAACCGGAACAGAAATACCATCTAGTTCTTTCTTTACAGAGAAGCGGTATAAGGAAGTACATTCTGGCCAAGCACGATGGCTCATGCTGTAATCCCAGCACTTTGGGAGGCCTAGGTGGGTGCATCACCTGAGGTCAGGAGTTTGAGACCAGCCTGGCCAACATGGCAAAACCCCTCGCTACTAAAAATACAAAAATTAGCCGGGTGTGGTGGCACACACCTGTGGTCCCAGCTACTCGGGAGGCTGAAGCGGGAGAATCTCTTGAACCCGGGAAGCGGAGGTTGCAGTGAGCCAAGTTCGCGCTATTGCACTCCAGCCTGGGTGACAGAGCGAGACTCGTCTCATTAAAAAAAAAAAAAAGGAAGTAAATTCAAAGCCCTTGAATTGATCTTGGCTTTCTTCATTATTTTTACGAGTAAAAAGAGATTTCTGATGTTCTGGGATATTATAGAAATGACACCACTTGAATTCAGCTTTCTGAGAAGCCTGGTATTTTCAGTCTTAATATGAGTAAGAGAATTATGATCTTGGTACTGGATCTAAGGCAGAGGTATCGAAGCTGTTTTAATGTTGCTTGAGATAGGACAGAACTTCAGAGTAAAATAAATTTTTATAGACAATCTGTTCAATCTGTTCAAATTAAATTGTTGATATGTATATTTCAATCTTAAGACTACTAATTTTGTTGTATCTGTCTTTTCCCAAATATATGTGTACTTCTTTTAATAAGCCAAAACCTATGCAACTTTTACTAATTCTTCCCCACTGGTTCTTTTGGAAAATGATTAAATCTTGTGTATCACGTTTTGACACATCTATTGCATTTAAAAGACAAGGTCGATCATGCTGCTTCTCAAACTGAGATATCCATTCAAGTTACCCAAGGCCCTTGGAAAACAATCATTGTGAGTCTGTTTGGGGGCCTGAGTCCCAGGTGGTGTTGACTCTGCTGGTCCACGGATCTATTTTGAGTAGTAGACTCTAGTAGCGTCTCCTGCCTTCCATATGGTGCAGATTTGCAGCACTGAGACAGGAAATAAGAAACTGAAAAGGAAAACCATTCTTACCTTTGGTGTTATTGTTTTTGGTATGTTACAGATACCAACAAGTATGAGAGAATCCTGAGACATCTACCTACTGAGCTTTTCTTTCCTTAAATTCACACCTCAAGACCAAGGAAACTGAAAAACTCTTACAGTCTCCCTATATGTGTTCACTTGTGCCCCTATTTCCTGTCATTCACATGGTAGTGTAGCCAACTCCTGCTAGCCTGTAAAAGCTAATTATTATGGTATAGAGGAATTTTGTAAGCCATAGCCATTGGGTAGCTTGAAATACCATTGGTGGGAGTATTTATACCATGGCAGTTGGCATACACTGTAACTCAAGAGTGTTCTTTTTGTTTGTTTTTCTAGACAGTGCCAGTTTCCCAGCATACTCCTGTCTCTCATTCAGTAAGAAGAAGCACTTTCCCTTATTTTCCAATACAGGACATGATATCCCGAGTTTTGAGCTTCTTGTTAATAGTCTGTTGCACGCTAACCACGCAGCTCAGCGAAGAGGAAGTTTATTCCCATAGCAAACAGGAAACAAAGGTTGAGGAAAAACCGTAGTGGTACCCTTTTGTGAATGTTCCCTAACACCGTCACAGGAGTCCTGATTAGTTTAAATACTTTACAAGTAAATCTCCTTCAGGTGGCATTTTATAAACAATCTTTCATCATGGAGAGATGAGAATTGGGTCAGGTATAATTAGAATGACAGCTGTATTGGCTAGCCTTAGGGAATTAACGCAATTCAGTAAAAAGGCTAGCCAACTGCGGATATCTTCTAGAGACTTCCGTGACAAATTAGCACCCATCCTCTAGTACTGAAGCAGTGCTTTCATTAGCATGCACAGCTGTTTGCATCATTTTTGTTTGTATTTCAATCCATATTTGGAGCTTAAGTGAGATTTGTCATAAGACTTCAGTTCAAGCTTGCTTGCCTAATTTTACATGCTTCTATTTAGTAAAATATGATTACTAGGTCATAAATATTTGATAATTTATTGCCTTATTAGAGTAATTTTCTAAACATGTTTTTTGATGACTGCTTGCTACTACGTACAAGCACTTGATAAATGTTCCTTTCTGTTAAAAGTACATGGTTCCAGAATTGGGAAAAACACGTTCTTAAAAGTTAACCAGTTTTCTATTGTGTTGACTTTTAAAAATTTTTCATCAATAGAATCAAATGCAAATATTGTCTACTTATTTTTCAACAGAATACAAGTTTGATTTTAATAAGTTAGGCTCATGAAATGTCACCATGTAGTAATACTTAGAATTACAGCGATAACTTAGGCCAAAAAAGTAGTTATAAACTACATTGAGCTCAGACAGATACATGTATTAATTATGTAAACATTTATATAAACATGTATATAAATTATATATTGTAATATATAGTATATAATTTATAATATATAATATATAAATTATATTTATAAATTAGAAAGTTTATTTGAAATATTGAAGTTTTGTGTACTTAGTGGATTTTAATACTTATATCCTTGTTTTCATTTTATTCCACTGTTACATTAAGGAAGTAACTTATTACAAAAATAAATTATATTTGTCTTGCATTTGCCCTTTTTACTCTACTTAAAATTGGAGGAAAAGAGTTCAAGATAGGGAATTTCTCTCAGAAAGGAGAAATAGTTGTATTATGTGAAGTTTAAGTAGATATTCTTGTAGAATATGGAGAAAATAATGCTACAAAATGTTATCTTTTAAATAAAGGTTCATAAAATATAGTTCCTAGCTCTCTCTAAATGACTCTAGTTTGACTGTGGCTGCTTTCCCAAAATTTGTAAATTTGAAATTTATACATTACATGGAATATAGTTTTATTTCACATACATTGCAGTAGGCTGAGAATACTTGAAATTCAATTATTAAAAATGAAATAATAATAACCAGCTTTACTTTATTCTAAAACAAGCTTTACTTTATTCTTTATTTACCACTTTATTGACAGCGAATTATTTGCTAATCTGTTAACTTTGCTTCATAAGAAGGCATTATAATTATCGTACATTTGAAAGTGGAGATTTTCTCCCCATACTGGTTGCCAGTTTCACAACTGTGTTCATTTTTAATTTATTAAAACATGTAAAATTAGCTTTCTAACCTTGGTTGTCCACAAAGATTTTCACTCCAATTTGAAATATCTGTTCAGAACTAATTTTTTGTGGTTGAGCATTATTTTTTGAACAATGAATTGCATAATCATTTTATATAATCCAGGGAGCTCTGGCTTAGATTCTGTATTATTTTGTATTATATTGATTTTTAAAAAATGGAATGTCGTGTTGACACGAGCACAAATCTCAGCAAGGGCCTACCTTACAAAGATAAAAGGCGTGGAGTTTGATTAGAAGCACATAATTTTGCTTTGTGTTTCGTATACACCAGCATTTCAGTGTAGTAAATGGCATTTTGTCTTGAAGAGTGAGCAGAGTTGTTATAAAAGAAGGCATAATGCTTCCTTGCCAGCAGAATTCAGCTAAGTGAATATCAGAAAAACTATTTGTGATCTTGAAAGTTTAAGAAATTCAACATCAATAAAGGATTGTGGTTCCTTAGATAGCCATGTAAGTCTTTGCCTATGTTTCTATCTAACATTTCTCTTTAAGAAATATTCTTGCTTTTATTTTTCTGAACAAATTTTCTCCATTATTATCTCTGATATTTACTTTGAACAGAAAGGTGGATTGGAAATCAAAAAATAAGTTTGATTTCAAAAATGATTTCAAAATGTTAGTTTTCTCAGTATTTTACATTTTGAGAAGAGAACAAAGACAAGGCAGATGAAGAGTTTTTTTGTTTTTTCTTAAATTTGTTTTCTTTTCAACTTTATTTTTAATTGACATAATAATTATATATAGTACACATTTTGAAGATATGGTTTTAATTTTCACAGGAATCCTATTTGGGTTTAGTTATATAAGGTCTAATTTTGCATCCTCTACATTTAGTGGCTGATATATAAATTTCCACTGAGTGATAATGGTAATTAATGTGAAACAGGTTTTTTGCTGATGTTTTTAGAAGTTTCAGTAGATTAGGAAGGAAGAAATTATGCTATTGAGAAAAATAGAAAATGTAAACATAAGCATTTGAACTCTCTCGAGATATTTTTATCTTCCATGAAACTAGATGCGGCTTATTGAAGATGTGTTTCAGGTCTCAGTGCTCTAAAACTCTTCTACTTGGTGAGCATCTTGATTGGTTAGATCTCTTACTAATATCCCATTGCTAGAGAGGGATGTAAAGGGAATTTTCTCAAACTGAGATTTCCAAACCCTCCAATCTCTGAGTCAAGGAAAGAGACAAGGTTAGAATTCTTAGGCAAACTGAAAAATCAATATTCCTATATTATTATTTATTTTTTCTTTTTTTGAGACCATGTCTCACTCTGTCGCCCAGGCTGGAGTGCAGTGGCACTATTTTGGCTCACTGCAATGTACGCTTCCTGGGTTCAAGTGATTCCAGTGCTTCGGCCTCCCGAGTAGATGAGATTATATGTGCACGCCACCACGCCCAGCTAATTTTTGTATTTTTAGTAGAGACAGGGTTTCACCATGTTGACTACGGTGGTCTTGAACTCCCCCAAAGTGCTGGGATTACAGGCTTGAGCCACCATGCTCAGCTTCCTATATTCATTTTTTAATGTGGGCTTTTTAAAATCTTTTCAATAGCAAAGACTTGACACCAACCCAAATGTCCATCAATGATAGACTGGATTAAGAAAATGTGGCACATATACACCATGAAATACTATGCAGCCATAAAAAAGGATGAGTTCATGTCCTTTTCAGGGACATGGATGAAGCTGGAAACCATCATTCTCACCAAACTATCACAAGGACAGAAAACCAAACTCCGCATGTTCTCACTCATAGGTGGAAATTGAACAATGAGAACACTTGGACACAGGGCGGGGAACATCACACACCAGGGCCTGTTGTGGGGTGGGGGGCTGGGGGAGGGAAAGCATTAGGAGAAATACCTAATGTAAACGACGAGTTTATGGGTGCAGCAAACAACATGGCACATGTATACCTATGTAACAAACCTGCATGTTGTGCACATATACCCTAGAACTTACAGTATAATAAAAAAGAAAATAATTTAAAAATATTTTCTTTGAGACAATTGTAGATTTACATGCAGTTGAAAGAATTAATACAGGCTGGGCGCAGTGGTTCACGCCTGTAATCCCAGCACTTTGGGAGGCCAAGGCAGGTGGATCATGAGGTCAGGAGATCGAGACCATCCTGGCTAACACAGAGAAACCCCGTGTCTACTAAAAAATACAAAAAAATTAGCCGATGTGGTGGCGGGTGCCTGTAATCCCAGCTACTCAGGAGGCTGAGGCAGGAGAATGGCGTGAACCTGGGAGGCGGAGCTTGGTGAAGCCTGCAGTGAGCGGAGATAGTGCCACTGCATTACAGCCTGGGCGACAGAGCGAGACTCTGTCTCAAAAAAAAAAAAAAAAAAAGAATTAATACAAAGACCCTGCATAGTCTTCACTCAGTACAGTATCACAACTATGAAGTTGACATTAATCCCTTAACACTGCTTTAACCCAAGTCTATGCTGCTGCTTCTCCACGTTCTCTTCTGAGAGGCACCAGCCATTTCTTGTGTGCTTATTCATACTTTGTGTAAAAGCATTAGCATCGTACTTCCCTGGTGTTGACCCTACCCTCAGTTCCAGCTTCTCCCAGAGTAGGCTAAGATTCTCTTTTCTACTACATGGAAAATTGTTCTGGAATAATAAAGGGTTAGCAAAAAAGTCAGAGGAAACAAACAGTTGTATTCCCTTTCCCTGTAGTAGAGTAGGAATATAATTATGAGTGATAGAGGATACGTTATCCATTCCTTTCCCAGTCCTCTCCGAAATCAGCTTTACTGCTGTAGGAAGTTGCTATTTTCATTATATCCCTGAGGGAAAGTGTTGGGAAGTGAGAGGTGAGGTGATGGGGAATCAGGGTTGCTGACAATTGGGGGAATTATAACGAGAAGCTCTTTTTCACCAGGAGAGGGGTTGCATGTTAAGGCCCGTCTGCTCATCCTCCATGTCAGCAGATGAGAACCAGTTGGACAACGTAGCTGTCTTTTAGATATTCAGAAGTAACAAAAGCACACTGTCGGTCCTGTTCTTCCAGCCTCACATATGTCTTCTCCATACATTATGTATTTGACATTAAATTAACATACACTCTTACACCCATTCCTGACTGCATTATCTCAGACAGCCTTTTGTATTTGAGTATTGTGGGATCTGTTGCTATTGCCCATGATTCCCACTTGGACTCCACCAAGGCCGTGAAACTCTTGGGGGCCATTCAAAGTCAAGAGTGCCAACTGCCCCTAACAGGATTGGGAGAAGCAACCAACACTCCCCAAATAGGGATTAACTCACTCTTTTCTTGGCCTTTATGAAAGGAAGGAGTTAAGGCTCTTACAGCTGGAGACTCCAGCAAGAGTTGTAGGCTCAACGTGTAGCTTATACTATTTACTTAATTAACATGTAAATGGATTTTGAGTTCTGAATGCCTGTTCTAGTTGATTAGGGCTCATTTAGCCTGGCTTCTACGAATTAGCTATAACAAATGGTTTCATAGCTGTTATAGAATGAGGCAGATGAAAAAATGAATGTAGCATTATGTTTCACTAGTGGTATAGGAAAATGTTAATATAATGCCATTTAGGTTCTGGACTGGGGAGATTGTGCCTTTATCATAAGTAAGAAATTGTTGCTAGGTCGCACATACGGGCACATATTTATCATGAATCATCTCCTTCGATCATCATTCTTTTATCCCATTACTTGACTTGCACCCATCCAAAATTCTACTACTTTTATTTAATATATAGACTCATAAAGACAAGGTTTGTGCATCTGCAGAGCTGTGATGTTCACTGCGAGGCCCGTGGCACACGTCTATAAGAAGACACATATTTGGTACTCTAAGATGATACTTTTTTTTAATGCCAAAATGTGAGGGTCAGCATAAATTGCCAAGGCATGGTGAATTTTGTTGCCAGTGCTCCTGTGACTGTGGGGTGAAGGGATTCTGTGCCTCCCTTGGTAGCAGTGGCCACAGTGCTTGCAATCCCAGTGCCAATTCCCAGCACAGTGCAGGCTCTGTAGGCACTGCTGCCCTGCAGTCTTATTGGAATTAACACTGCCTGAGTAAGAGATTAATAATGGGTGTTGTTGTGTCTTAGAAACATTAAAGAGCATGTGACATGAATGTGTACACATTGGTGAAGGAGATACAGAGAAGGAAAGCAAAGTGAAGCTGTAGATGTTTGTTACAACTGAAGATAAGCTCTGGGAGCAGAGACCACTGCTGGCTACAGTTGATGGGATCCTCACATCTAGGCATGGCTTTGAGCTTCACAGTCCAGAAGCTGCTCTGTCAGTAACTCAGAGGGGATATGGCCCCTAGAACCAATTCACTTTTAATAAATCAGGGTGCCAGTCCTTTAATTTTGGAAGATAAATAAAATTGCAAAGTAGATGGGATACTTATGTCAACAAGTTGGTTGGTTTTCATTCTACAAGAGTATTGTGTACAGGAAACCAATTTGCTTTGGGAGCATGGACTTTGAAAGCAGCAGTACTGAGTGAGATGGCCTTAATGATGGATGATAATGAGGTTGATGCTTTCGTAGCCACCTTTCCATCTGAAAACCACGTGAAGAGAGTCACATCATCTTCGTGTCCGTTGCATGGCGCATTTCTCCTGCGGCGTGTTTGACACCTTCTGGGCTTAGTGCTGACTGTCCCTCCTGTTGACATCATCATGATGGTAGCAACCTCTGGTTTTGCTAGTACTTTATTGCATCTACTAAAAGAGCAACGTGTATAGGGAAGTAAAACAATAGTTAATCCCCATTTGTATTGAAGACATTGTGGATCCTTGTCTTTGATTGGCTAATTAGAATCAATCTGTTGAAGGACCAGTGGCAGTGGCTCATGCCTGTAATCCCAGCACTTAGGGAGGCTGAGGTGGGTGCATCACTTGAAGCCAGGAGTTCAAGACCAGCCTGGCCAGTTCAAGACCTGGTGAAACCCCGTCTCTATTAAAAATACCAAAAAATTAGCCAGGCGTGGTGGTACATGGGTAATCCCAGCTACTTGAGAGGCTGAGGCACAAGAATCACTTGAACTCAGGAGGTGGAGGTTGCAGTGAGCCAAGATTGTGCCACTGGGCGACAGTGCAAGACCCTGTCTCAAAAAAAGAAAAAAAGAATCAATCTGTTGAATATTACTAATTTGGAAGTACTGCGTGATGTGTGACTTTCATCTTTTAGAAAGGTGTTTTTATCTCTGTCAGTAAAACTAAGAAGACATCTGTGTGTGCTAAGGCAGTAGCCTAGCAAGGGCAGGGCACAAACCCAGAGGGAGAATTGGGCTGTTGTTTCACTTCCAATAAAAATGGGATATACATGGGAGGTACAGTTATAATTCTACTCAGGATTGACTTTGTACATGTAATTGGATGGGTCACTGATTCACTTTGAGGCAATCAGGGATGAGTGAAACTGATCTTGGGGAGGGTGGCAAGACATGTTGACAGGTAAGATGTGTTTTAATGTATAACAGTGCGTGGTGTGTATTAATAAGTTAGAGTTGGTTGACTATGTTTTATTGTTTGAAACGTTACTGCCGAAGGGTCAGGTAAATATACAAAATATACAAATAATACAGATTTTTAATACATAAATATCAATTAAGTAGCATAATTAAATAATACATTGTTATAGTTGTACTTAATGTGTATATAATTAAATATATGCAAATAATACAGATCTTTAATATTACAGATTAATAATATATAATTAATTATATATTAATCTTTAATATATAAATATCAATTAAATAGCAGAATTAATAATACATTGTTATAGATGTACTTCATGCATATGTAATTAAATTATTAATGTATAATATATATTAATACATATTTTAATATACAAATAAAATGGTATTAAATCAGAGTTAAGACCATTTACATTAGTACATATTTTAATATACAAATGAATGGTCTTAAGTTAGAGTTAATGTCATTGAGTGTAAGTCACATTTACAGATACGACATATGTTTCCAGATAAAGTCAATGGACAGACAGCCTCCAAAACTGGAAAACATTCAAAATATATGCAATTAATTTTATACTTGAGTTAAGGCAATCATTTATTAAGGAAAGCAATCATGTTTTGTGAGGGCTTAAACTTTCGCTTCATAACCAAAGCAGTTTCCTTACATGAAAGTTGACTTCTTAAAAAGAGAAGTTTATTTTTTATAATGGAGAATCGTTTTGATGTGCAGACACCTTCCGTCATTTCATACTCATCTAAAAGCAGCCAAATGATCTTTTCACCTTTGGCCGGAATCCTTTTATTGCTCCCGGGTCCTGCACTCATTAAACCAGATGAGAGTGCATGCTCTGAGAGGTGTAAATCTCTAGTCCTGGTGGGCTGTTAAATTCCTCAGTAAATGTTTGGTAGATGCTGCCTAATAAACCCAGTCCAGGTTGCCACTGGGAGGATTAAAAGAAGTAAACGTGTATACATGAACAAAGAGACAGTGCCTTTTCATGCTAAATGTGGTTCCCCACATCTCCTCTGATTAGAGGTGTGCTCTGAACAAGCCGAGACGGGGCCATGCCGAGCAATGATCTCCCGCTGGTACTTTGATGTGACTGAAGGGAAGTGTGCCCCATTCTTTTACGGCGGATGTGGCGGCAACCGGAACAACTTTGACACAGAAGAGTACTGCATGGCCGTGTGTGGCAGCGTCAGTAAGTGGACCCTTCTTCGAGCCTGGCCACCTTTCGTCTCTCTCGCCACTGACTCTGCTCTTTGTAACAGATTGATTTTCCTGGTTCTTGGGAATGGGCCTGTTGCTACCACTAACCACATTTCTGTCCACTTCTCTAATTGCTCAGAGTCTCCGCAGTATGTTCAATCATGAGCACACCTCTCCGTCTTTCCCTGATAAAGCATGGCCATGGATGTGTTCTCTTCCTAGCTGTAGCAGATATGTCTTGCAATCCAGAGGGACTTCTGAGTGCTTCTCTTTGAAACAAAGCTGGAGTGGCTGTTTTGTCTTCTGCAGCCAGCCGTTTCTGCAAATGCATACTTATGTGTTTGTCTGTGTACATGTGTGTTCATGTTTATGCATGTGCACTACCTGTGCAGATACTATCTACCACTGGAAGCCTGGCTGATGCAGCTTGAGTTGCATTGATAAGGTGTATGGCTGTGATGAATACCTTTAAGTTGGTTCATAACATGTCTTTTATTGTGCTGATGAGGGAATGTGATTGAATTGAGCTCATGCATCTCAAATGCCGGAGGGCAGAAGTGCCCGTCTTGCCCCCTACTAAGCTCAGCACACAGACATTTGCTAGGTCAAACTTCTGCTTCTTCTCTTGAAAGTAGAAGAAAACTTTTGACTTAACGTGAGAAACTTTCAATGACATAAGGCTCGAGGAACATAATTTTTTTTTTTTTTTTAAAGACAGGGTTTCTTTCTGTCTCCCAGGCTGGAGTGCAGTGGCGCGATCTCGGCTCACTGCAACCTCCGCCTCCCGGGTTCAAGTGATTCTCCTGCCTCAGCCTGCCCAGCAGCTAGGATTACAGGCACATGCCACTGGGCCCGGCTAATTTTTTGTATTTTTGGTAGAGACAAGGTTTCACCATGTTGACCAGGCTGGTCTCGAACTCCTGACCTCAAGTGATCCACCTGCCTCAGCCACCCAAAGTGCTGGGATTACAGGCGTGAGCCACTGCGCCCGGCCGGAACATAATTTTCAAAGTCTTTCTCTTGAACATTAAGCTTTTCTTAATTCTGGAGGATAAAAATATGAAGTGATGATGACTTAAGTGCATGATGAAATTTTCCCCAAAGAGGTAATTCTCAGGAGGTCCAGTACCAGATGTGAGACTTCCATGTCGTTAACAGACTTCCAAGTGAAATTCCCAATTGTGCTTATTTATTTATTTATTTATTTATTATTTGTTTGTTTGTTGTTCATGAGTAGCAAGTATGAACTACTCAAGAAGTAATTATTCAACTCAGCTTGATAACTAAAAATGAAACTCAATAACTGTGCATTACTTTTTTGAGAGACTCCTGCCTATTCTCCGCTGTGTTGCAAGGGTGGCAGCCACATTTCCTGCCTGAGATTCCTAGGGATTATATAAATTGTTTTCCAGCAAGATCGTAGGATTAAGCAAAACAACAGAAGGACCTGCACCATTAATACCCCCACTGTAAAGGAGCCCAGGATCTAAGAGGAATCTAATGGAAAAGCTCCTATTGGTCTCCTGCCATTGCCAGTGAATGAGATGACTGCTTCAGTCCCATGTGTGAACAGGTGTAGGAACTGGTAACCTCAAGGGCTTTTTTTTTTTTTTTTTTTTTTATTCTGGCTCTGATTGGATGATTGCAGCTTCTGGCTCAAATGACTCCCTTCTTCAGTTTCAAACAAAGCAGTCAATTAGGTCAGGTATTGCGAACACAATGGAGAATTCTGTTGCCTGCAGCCTTTGGAACAAAGGCCTTTTGTTACAGTGATTCTGACTGGTTTAGCGGCTGGGAGAGGTTTCCTGGCAGATTTGCAAATTTTTCTCCCTTTTCCTGGGTGGATTCATTTTCTGAAATATCATGTATATTTTTTGGTAATAAGAGACTTATTTGGTTTTAATTATTAGCAGTGATGAATTTGCTTCAAGAGATTCAAATTATCTCTCCACCTTACCCCAGTGCTGCCATCCCTTCCCCGAAAACTCTCTCCCTTTGATCAGTTTGGGCTGGGAGTGAGCAGTGGGCACCTGTCCAGGTGTCCTGGGTGGCACACACTTTGCTGAGAGTTTTGCAAAAGATCGATGCTCCCAACAGAGATATATTAGATAAGGCTAGCTATGCCTGATTTTAGAGGGGATAGGTGACAGAATAATGTATGAAGAAAGCAAAGGCTGAAGATCAGTTAGATGGGTGGACAAGAATAAGGAGAGAGTATAAGCCTCAGCAAACAGCCAGAGCCGAGAGCCAGATGCTGTCCTATGAATGAGTGAAATAAATGGGGTTTTTGTGAAAAAATGCATCGAAGGGAATTGGGGATATTTGGCACAAAAGAAGGAGCAAGAAATCCTCTTCTGTTAGGAAACCGGTTGTTACTCGGATATACTATCAGAGACAAAATATCCAGCATTCTCAAATGTTAACTTCTTGCAAAAATAGATCTTACGTTAATATGTTCATTTTGGTTTTGTTGGAGGGACCAAACCTAAGTGAGTGATTTTGTTTGTTAGGTTGGTTTTTTTGTCAGTGGACTCGTGCATTTCAGCCATCATTCCCATGTTTCTCTTTTTGTTTTTAGTTATGTTCTCTTATTTTTTCCATAGTGTCCCAAAGTTTACTCAAGACTACCCAGGAACCTCTTGCCCGAGATCCTGTTAAACGTACGTTGTTATTCACCTGAGGGAAGGGAAGAGGGGAGGAGGATGCTGCTTGGTTCACATAACTCCAGCATCATCACCTTCTTTGCATGGTTTTGTGTTTCTTGAACACCTGTCTTAGTAAAATGTTTCTTCCCATTACCTTGCTTGTAATTACATCTGATTTTGCCAGACAGCTTGAGATGTCGGGCTAAGAACATCATTGACTAAGTTTCTTCTATTTCTGACCAATTTCCTTTTTATTTAGTCTGGTTTTATCGAATATTATATGGACAACATCATTGTATTGTATTTGCCATTACTATTTTATTTCCTAAAAGCTATCAATGTAACTGAGAACGGGCTCAGCCTCTCACTGCTTGCAGAACTGAAGAACAAGGGCTAGGTGCAGTGGAAGGAAAGTGACTTTACTTTGCAAAGCTAGCAGTGGGGAAATGGTCCAGGCTCCTGCCTTAAAGCAACCATCTCAAATTTTGGATTAAAAAACAAAGGCTTAAAAAGGGGAGCTTGGAATGCAGGGCATGAAGGAGGGGTGAGGAGGTGCTGCTATACGGGACTTGTTCCAAAGACTTGAGTTACTATCCAGTTCGGTAAGTGGGCTGGCGCATCCCAGGCACAATCGGGTTGTAAATTAACTGCAGCCTTGAGGTGATCTCCTGATGAGGGAGAATTCTGAAGATGCCTAAGTCAGTCAGTGGAACTTCTAAGCAAGCATTAATAATTTTAATAATAATTATAAGCATAATTAGATAAGGGAAGCGCTGTGCAGGGAGTGCCTGGTGGGAAAAAAGAGAGCAAAGGTTAGCATTTCATTACTAAAACTGGAAGGAAAAGAAAGGAAGAAAGAAAGATCTTTAAAATAGGGTGCTCAGTTATATCAAGAAACCATGATTTAAGAAGAGACTATAATACATAAGTAACTTGTTTCCTCAGAAAAATTACTTAATATTCATGTATTATAGTACATGGACTAATTCGTACACGCAGATTTCAATTATGTGTGTTATAAGACCCGGTTTCAACTTTAGACATGAAGGGTCACTTTTAAACATTAGGAACCCCTCTTTCTTCTCTCCCAAAAGGCGTAATGGTAGGTTAGAGGTTCTCAGCTTCTGACTAGGAAGTAGAGAAAGAGCCTCCTATAAAGAAATGCATTGTCCAGCCACTGCAGGCTTTATAGTGTCTTATGTTTTGTTTTTATTTCAGTTGTAATATCAGACTAGCTTAGTTTTAAAATGTGGTTTTAGTACTCATATTTGAATTTGGATTCCATCCAGAAATAGATTTATCCAGTGTTAGGTTAGAGATGATATATGCCATTTATGCTTATGATTGCTGGAAGAAGAGACACAATTTCAGTTGTAGCTTAGATATTTTATAATTAAAATCAGCATTTATGTACATTATCCCGAAAACAAAACCCCTCATCTCAAAACTGATGAAGCCAGTTATCTTTTTTAAAGATGATAAATTATAGATGAAGGATTAGGTATTTTAAAAAAGACTGCATCCTAAACTATAAAGTTTTTTAATGGCCTCCATAAAATATTCAGAATAATTCACATTATGTATAACTTTTGAAGGATGTGGTTTAGTACTGCTGCAATATACACATTTCTTTTGCTGTTGTGAAAAAAGCATTTTTCTCTAAAAACAGTGTAAGTACAGCAAGTGGGTTGACACAGACTAGGAAAAAGCTCTAGCTATTCCACTATAGTGTTGATAATACATAGGTACGCATGTTAAGTTGCATTGTACCAAGCATTTTCACAGATCATTTATTTTTCTTCAGAACACTTTGTGGACATTTTCCTCATTCCTTTTGTACATATGAGAAAAAATGAGGCTTCAAGAGCTTAGTGACTTGTCCCAAGCCATCGAACATGGCAGGACCAGGCTTGAAACCCAAATGACATTTTGGCTGCATTCCACACCAAATGGCTAAGCATTTGGTTCTGACATTGTTTGCCGGTTGGTAAAATCACATTTGTGATTCAGAAGCACATTTTAAGAATACAGAAAACAGTGAAAAGAGGATGAAGAATGTTAACATTTTTTCCTAAATGCCATGAATATAGCACGCATCAGTAAATTAAATGTCTTTCCCATTCTTTTACAAAACAATGATTATTTTTCTCTTGTTTCATTTTAGCATTTATAAGAATTCTATTTTTCCATTTTTAATAACTGATGGAAACAAGCATCATTGTTTGATAAATTTATTTTCATGCTGTACACGTAACTACCACTTTCATCATCCACTGTTCCGAACAGATACTGAAAGTCTCTTTTGTAATTTTCTCCTTCACAGTAATTTTCTCCATCTACTTGCAGTGTATTTGGGATCCTGACACCTTTCCATTCTAGGAGGATGAAGTGATTTGGGCAGCTATGTTTTCTTGTCTACCTACAGAGACTATTCAATCACAGCAAGTGAAGGGTTTTGCAGTGCTAGTACAAGCAGACAAAGAAAAAACATATAATTTCTAGTTATTTATAGCTTGTGCAGCTATGTGGTCTTATTTATAGCAAACTGCACATTTGATTTGAAAAAGTCATGGTCATCTAGAGGTCAAATGCAGATGGCAGACTCAATTCAGAGAAAAGGAGCTGAGCTAGAAGGTAAGCAAACCTGTTAGACTGGGCAGCTTGGACTTGACTTTGCTCCTTCATCAATTTAGAGCCAATTGGATGATATTTCTGCACAAAGGTGGTTGGTTTTACAGGTTGCTCAGTCTAAGCTGCTTCTAGTCAAATAACAAATGTGAAAGGAGATAGAAAAAGCTCTTCAGTTGAACTGATACAAGATTACACTTAGGGAGAAAATGTATGATGGTTTGCATTATAAAAACAATAATTTGCCATAAATCAGGCATTGCTAGGTTTCAAACTTTTGTCATAAAAACCAATTTTGAGCATTGCAATTTTAGGGACATATTTTATTGTTGTTATTGTAAATAAAAATCTAAACCACAAATATAAGGGATAAGGCTGAGAGCTTTCATTTTATTCATGAACATAGGAATTCAAATCATTAAAAAAAAAACCCTTTCTCATTTGGGATAAAGAATCTTATGAGAGCTGAGTTAATTTCTGACATTGGTTTTGCACCTGCCCATTTGGGTTTAGGACAGTGCAAAAAGTTTTCACATTTAATCTTCAAAATGTAGTATTTGTAAACAATGAAATTATTATATAAATACTTGTTGATTCATTTATATTTCAAATATGAGAGTGTGACCATTTTTTCTAGTGTTGTCTCCATCAGATTGCATCCCGGAAGGCAAACAGACAAACTCCTTAATGGCATTTAATCTCTCAAAGAGCATCATGCCAATTTTTATTCAGCAGATTGCACCATGTGATCTGGCCAAAGTGTGACCCATCTCTGGCTCCTTCATTTGTGCTGACATGTACAAACAACTAAACCAAGGTTTCTCAACCTCAGCACTATTGACATTTTGATGCAAATAATTAATTTTTAGGAGTCTGTCCTATGTATATAGGGTGTTTAGCAGCACCCCTGACCCCTACCCACTAAACGCCATTAACACAACTCCAGCTGTGATAACTAAAAATGTCTCTAGACTTTGCTAAATGTGCCCGGGGGGTCACATTCTGGTTGAGAATCCTGTTCTAGAGTAGTAGTTTCCCCACATCTGACTCAGAGATAGAACTCTCCTGGTGTAAACAGGTGTACTGTCCACAAATTTGGGGGCATGTTGAAATGTTAGAATGTCAGTATCCTCCAATTCTCGACAGAAGTTTGAAATTGAATTTGTTAGACTATTGACCAAGCTCTGAATATTTGCAAGGTAAAGTGGAAGTTGCTGTTGCTGTCCTGACTATGGTATTGAAGGTCTCGTAGTTTTCCTGCTCTAATGTAAGCTACTGTGGCAGCAGAAAAGAAACCAGCAAACCCCTTAGTTGGAAGTCCATGGTTCACCTATGCACCACCCCTTTCTCCTCTCTGTTTCATCTTAGTTTCCTAGAATCCCAGGATATGCTGGAGCACAACCACCTGTAGAGATGTCCTATAGTCTTGCTACACAGGTTATTTGTACTTTAGGATTATGTTTATGGCCTTAGAGTTTGTACAGAGGTGTAGGCCTGACCCCATGCAGGATTGAGGGAGGGAAAAAGATTGACTTCTAGGGACATCAGAATGGTCCAGATGACATGAAACAGACTGGTACACTTCCAGAGAATATGAAAAGAATTGGAACTTAACAAGTCAGGCCCCAAGTTCCATCCCCAAGAACCATCCCCAAGTTCCAAGTTTGTTGCCGCAGAAGCTCATAATTTGCAAATCGTAGATAACTCACCACGCAGCCTTTCAATGGAATATGCCACCTTAACCCCAGGGTTGTTGTAAAGACAGGAGCCATAAGACAGAAGTCTGAATGCCTAGGCCATTTAATCTTTGTCCAAATTTGAACTATTGTTCTTAATCACGCTATTCTTGTTCTTTTCACTGTGCGGTAGCAAATATTAGTTCCCATTAGCACATTCTGCAATACCATTGGAACTAAAACTGCCAAATTAGATTGGGCAATCTGGGATTACACTTTGCTCCCCAGCCAACCTAGGGAGGGAGAACAATTTTAAAGCATTAAAAAATGTGATGGTGAATTAAACTACGTGTCACATCAGTGCCAGTATATTCTATCAGATTACCAAGTGTGAAAAGCTAAATCTTTGGTATCTGGAAATGCTTAGATAGGAAGAATGACTTTTTCCTTAAAGCCATAATAATTAGAGATGACCCTAAAATTGAAAGGAACTGGATTGCTTAGCAACTCAGCATTTTTTGCAAAGAAAGACCATTTACTTTGAATACAGGTTAAGTGTCTCTTCTCAAAAATGGGACCAGAAGTGCTTCAGATTTTGGATTTTGGAATATTGATGTATTCATGATGAAATAACATGAAATTCATTTATGTTTCATGTACACCTTATACAAAAGTCTGAAGATAATTTTATACAATTTTTTTTTTTTGAGATGGAGTCTCGCTCTGTTGCCCAGGCTGGTGTGTAGTGGCGTGATCTCAGCTCACTGCAACCTCTGCCTCCTGGGTTCAAGAGATCCCCTGCCTCAGCCTCCCAAGTAGCTGGAATGACAGGCGCCTGCCACCACACACAGCTAATTTTTGTGTTTTTTAGTAGAGATAGGGTTTCAACATGAACTCCTGACCTGAAGTGATCCACCAGCTTCGGCCTCCCGAAGTACTTTGATTACAGGCATGAGCCACCACACTTGGCCTTATACAGTATTTTTGATAATTTTGTTCATGAAATAAAGTTTGTGTACATTGCACTGTGAGAGAACAAAGGTGTTGCTATCTCAGCCACCATGACGTCGTGTCAGTGCTCAAAAATTATCAGAGTTTGGAGCATTTCGGATTCTCAGATTAGAGGTGTTCTATCTGTGGTAAAAGAATGCTCATTATGTCACTACTCTGTTGTTTAGCTATTTGCCAAAAGAGGGTAAGTAGATCGTTTAATAAAGCGGTCGGCAAATATTTTTCATACAAGGCCAGATTATAGATATTTTAGGCTTTGTAGGTCATGCGGTTTGTCATAACTACTTAACTATGCAATGGTAGCATGAAAGCAACAATAGACAATAAGTAAACAAATAGACAAGGCTGTGTTCCAATAATACTACTTTTATAAAGGTAGCCAGCAGCCGGGTGCGGTGGCTCACACCTGTAATCCCAGCACTTTGGGAAGCTGAGGCGGGCAGATCACCTGAGGTCAGGAGTTCGAGACCAGCCTGGCCAACATGGTGAAACCCCATCTCTACTAAAAATACAAAAATTAGCTGGGCATGGTGGCGCGCGCCTGTAATCCCAGCTACTCGGGAGGCTGAGGCAGGAGAATCACTTGAACCTGGGAGGCAGAGGTTGCAGTGAGCTGAGATCACACCATCACACTCCAGCCTGGGGGACAAGAGTGAGACTTCATCTCAAGGGGAAAAAAAAAAAAAAAAAAGGTAGCCAGCAAGCCGATCCTTGGTTTAATACAGCAGGTTTTTTTTTTTTTTTTTTAATTTTAATTTTTTTTTCCAATAGCTTTGGGGGGATACAAGTGGTTTTTGGTTATGGGGATGAAGTGTATAGTGGTGACGTCTGAGAGTTTAGTGTCCCCCTTAACTGAGTAGTGTACATTGTACCCAATACATACTTTTTTATCCCCCTCCTCCTTCCCAGTCTTCCTCATTCTGAGTCTCCAGTGTCCATTATGCTACTCTGTATGCCTTTGCATAATCATAGCTTAGCTCCCAATTCATAAGTGAGTACATATTGTATTTCCATTTCTGATTACTTCACTTAGAATAATGGCCTCCAGCTCCATCCAAGTTGCTGCGAAAGACGTTTATTTTGTGATTTTTGTGGCCTACTAGTATTCCATGGTATATATACACCACATTTTCTTTATCCCTCATTGGTTGATGGGCACTTAGGTTGGTTCCATATCTTTGCAGTTGTGAACTGTGCAGCAGTTATTTTTGAGCCCAGGATGTGCTAGGCCAGGTATTTTGAGGGACATCAGCAAAGGAATCTGAGTACTGGCTTTCAATAACTTGATAATTTTATTAGTGAGATTAGACCCAGATATGTCATAGAGTTAAATAACAATATAAAGTAAAATATACAAGCGTAGGAGAAGATTGCTCTGGAAAGCTGGGGTAAAATGAAATCAGCTTTATCCTTAAGACCTCCATAGAGGTTAACAGTTCCATCTCCTTTTACTGCTACAGTTTATATGAAAGTGGACGATACTGAAGATTTTGACTTTTCGAACTCATCTATTGAGTGTTGAGCAGCTATGACAGGTTATTGCTTTATGTGCCTCCATTAATGAAGTCAAGAATAGCTTCTGACAAATTGACAAAAAACAATAACCTAAGGTTAACCCATTCTGAACGCCAGTTATTATTGCTATTGCTTCACATATATTTTTTAGATTCAGACGAGGTTGCTTTTAAGTGTTAGTATGTTGTGCTGAATAGAGAATAGATGTTAATAAAAAATAATGCCAGCATTCATTCTTTCACATTCAGTTCATATATTTGAAAAAATTCCCATGTCAGTATGTGTCCATGGACATAAAAAAGAAATGTAGCTTGACTAGAGTCAACACATCATAGATTACATTTTTATTACCTTATGTCCATGCGATGCATTGATAGTGTTCTCCACCAACTATGATTGCACTGACTATAAAATTGTAATACAAGGGCATATTAGGGGGAGAATGCCTTTGTTTTTTCTTCTTGTTGTTGTTATTTTGTTTTTAAGAGAGTCTGGTATTACACCGGAGGATCACGAACTGTATTTTCTTGTCATAAATGGCTCCTCTATCTTGGACTTAATGGGTAGGATAAATATTTGAATTTAGAATGTGTTAGGAGTTTTAACTATTTTGAAATTAGGAAAATGGAGAGACACTTTTTTTTTAAGTTGGGGTGGCACTCAGAAAGCTCTGCCATGTTTCAAGATTAAATTTTCACATGAACGCTAACAGGTTTATATTTCACCCATGTATAAATGATCCTCCTTGTCTTCTCTCCTAAATTCTAGCCATCTCAAATGACAACATTGCTAGGTCTGTATCAAATAGCATTTTCAATGATAAGGCAGTGATTTATATAGGTCTTAATTTGTTTTAATCTTCTGTTATCAAGGCTATAGAGATAAATTGCTTTTCTGCTGATGAGACTAACCCAATTTTCTTGTTAGAATCTAATATTGATATATTGACTGAATGCCATTCATAAGCCTTTGTTTAGGGAAACATTCAGCCTTCTGGCCTGTTGGAGATGGCCACGGTCATTGCTGTTTGAAGGTGGGTTATTTCTTCTTTTGTGTCCTGAGTCCATTGTGACTGTAAAATTGTGTGTCACCCCAGAGCCTGAGGAAACAAATGAATATCAAAATGATAGGGGCAATCTTTCACAGTGTCTTTAATTTTGACCCCACATTCTTATATGAATGTGAAGTACCACATTAGTATGAATATGAAATGGAGTACTCCGCAATGATGACAAAATCAGAACTAAAATGAGGGAAATCAGTGCATGTACAGTTCAACTTAATGGATTATCCTCTAAGGAGTCTTCAGATAGGCTAGGAGAGTGATTTCTGCCTCATCCTGAAGATGTTAGCAGGTTTCACCCTATTTTGAAGTAACTTCCCTTCAAATGATAATTTTCTCAGAGGAAACACAGGTATGGAAAATGTTTCATTGGTTTCTTGGCCCCAGTGATGGAGGAGCATTTTGTGACAGGAACGTTGGGTGCGGCATCAGCATTCATGAATAAACTGAAAGCTAACCTGCCATTTTACTTCACCCCAGAAAACAGAGCTCTGGCAGGTATTGAGAATAGATTACAATGTGAAGTGGCAGTATTGTGACAAGCATGCGTGTATCAGTATTAAAATTGAAATGAGCCCTCATGCACATGTGAAAACAGTTTCTCCCATTTTCATATTCAGTTCCCTGAGGTAATGGCATTTTGGTGTGAGAGAAAGAAGGGAATCTGACCCTTCTCGTGTGGGAAGGGGGCTGAGGGCAACAACCTCCTGTGACAGCCACCCTGGTCCAAGCCACCTTCATCTTTGTCTTCTCCTTTTTTTTTTTTTTTTTTTTTGAGACAGTTTCGCTGTTATCACCCAGGCTGGGGTGCAATGGCACAATCTTGGCTCACCACAACCTCCGCCTCCCGAGTTCAAGCAATTCTCCTGCCTCAGCCTCCCGAGTAGCTGGGATTACAGGCGCCCGCCACCACGCCCAGCTCATTTTAGTATTTTTAGTAGAGACAGAGTTTCTCCATGTTGGTCAGGCTGGTCTCAAACTCCTGACCTCAGGTGATCTGCCCGCCTCAGCCTCCCAAAGTCCTGGGATTACAGGCGTGAGCCACTGCACCCAGCCTGTCTTCTCCTCTTAAAAGATCTTCCTTCTACTTTTGTCCCATAGCAGCCAGAGTGATCCTTCAACAAAATGCCCCATCACATATACTCCCCCTCAAACAGCCCACGCCGGTCCCTCAGAATCCTTACTGTGGCTTCAAAGCTGTACATGATGTCCCCCATTTCTTCCCTGCCTCTCCCATTACTTCCTCTCTTGCTTCTTCAGCTCTGGCCATGCGGGTCTCATGGAATTTGCCAGCCGGCCTCAACTCTTAGGGCTTCCGTGCTAGTTTTGTCATCTGCCTGCCATGTTCTTCCGGCAGCCACCTGGGAAGATCTGAATGTCACCTCCTCACTTAAGACTCTGCCTGGTTGCTCACTTACTGCGGTCTACCTTTCCCCTCTCCCCTCAGCTCTCCCGATCCTTCGGAACTCTGCTCTATTTTTCTTTTTCCTCTTTTTCTCCATAATACAAATCACATATTAACAATATGACTTACTAGCTTTTAAAAAATTCTTGTGGTAATTGTTTCTTTCCCTAGAATATAATTCCACCAGGACCAGGGTCTTCATGTTTTTCTCATTGGTTTCTCCCATGTGCCTCACATATAATAAGGGCTGTAATGTTGGCGGGCTGGAGGAATAAAAGAATGAACAGGTGCACTAAAGGCAGGATAGTTTGTCCATGTCAGAGCTGCTGTCTCAGCTGCTTTGATACCTGTGGCTTCCCAGGGTGGCAAAGAATAAGGATGTGGCTTATGTAGAAGGCGTTAGTCGTCCAGAATGCCACTGTATATTTGGAAGCAAATATTCACCTTGAAGCAGTGATGTACTAGGAATTAGAACTGCTTTTCTGTTATATTTTTTTCATTTGTTATGAGTGTTTAGATACACGTGATCACTATTAAAAGGAAGGGAGGTAATAGCCTGTGTAGCTACCATGCCCCACAAGGTTCTGTTAGGAGACTAAAATAAAATAAATACAAAGGTCATTTAAAAAGTTAAAAGCTTGTGCATGTGATGTTGGTATTGCTGCTAATGACTAGGCATCTAGAGGTCAAAACCTAGAGCTAAGGATATTGAACCCTGTGTTTTGTCTCGTTTTAAGTCTAGTTTTCTGTGGAAGGGGGAACATACCTAGCCAGCTTGCTTGCAGAAGACGTGAGTGAGCAGGCTGGAGGAGGGGCCCAATATGGAACGTCCTCCATATTCCAGCTCCGTGGGCTCTTCCACTTGATCCCTGCTTTATGACCCAACTTCTGCTGAAGGTATTTGCCAGATAGTGTTCGGGGCAAGAACAGCTGTTTCATAGAAAACAAGCCAGCGGACATCATAACAAAGCATATGGTGGTTTTGCCAAGTTGTGCTGCTCATTAACAAAACAAAACAACAAAAACCCTTTCCAGTGCCCCAGCATGTGGATGGATTAGCCCTTTACTACTCTAAAAATTAGCTTTACAGCCTTTTTATGGCTTACCCAATCTTAAGAGACTTTATTTGTGTGTGTTTAGGGATGCGAATGAGTATGTTAAATGATAGTGTTTTGCCTCTACGCAATAAAATAGGGAAATTTTTTCTTCCCATGTATTAAACGAGAACACATAGAACATGCCTAGCATGGTGGGCTCTGATGAACAGAGGCTGTTATCATTTGGCCAACATGGAAATCCTAGCCTTTATTTATTTATTTATTTATTTATTTATTTATTTGAGACGGAGTGCCAACATGGAAATCCTAGCCTTTATTTATTTATTTGTTTGTTTGTTTGTTCGTTTGAGACGGAGTTTCGCTCTTGTAGCCCAGGCTGGTGTGCATTGGCGTGATCTTGGCTCACCACAACCTCCGCCTCCCAGGTTCAAGCAGTTCTCTGCCTCAGCCTCCCAAGTAGCTGGGATTACAGGCATGGGCCACCACACCCAGCTAATTTTTTTATTTTATTTTATTTTAGTAGAGACAGGTTTTCTCCACGTTGATCAGGCTGGTCTCAAAGTTCCAACCTCAGGTGATCCGCCCACCTCGGCCTCCCAAAGTGCTGGGATTGCAGGCGTGAGCCACCGCACCCGGCCGAAATCCTAGCCTTTATCAGAGGTTCCGTGGAATCTCAGAGGTCTGTAAGCAGGATAAACTGCTTTATGGTAGTTTAAAACGCAAAACAGAAATAAACCCTACTAAAGCCAGTTTGTTTCCACTTTCTATGTGGTTACAGTAACCTGTGTTTTAAGTACCTTAAATACATCAAGTGACCTGCTGATATACAGCTTCCTGTTCCCTCTGTATCCTGTGACATATCCTGACATTCCTTGAGCCCCACTCCCTTCCCAAAAGGAAGTACCTTGATGGGTGAGGACATAGGGCACATGTGTCTCTGGCCTTCTGTGGACGTAATCACAAAATGGTAGTCAGTCCTATGAATTTAATCTCTTTAGGATATAAGGATATTCACGAAATAGAAGTTGAGCTCTCTGGACATACTCCACCTTAAAATTGCTCTCCTTCCGGGATCCTCACCAGCTGCAGAGCAGTAGTAATGAACTACTAAATTCATTTAACAATATCAGCTTATGCTATCCTTCTCTGCTTGACTCGACAGTAATCTGGCTTGCTGGTTGGTATGAATATAGGATAATTTCACTCACACTAATTGAGATGGGGGGTTTGTATGAATGGCTGAAAAATTTGAGTTAAAGATGAAAAGAGATACAGCTTCCTCAACTATGGGAAATAACTGGGACCGTTAACAAAGATTTACTTGAAGAGAAATTGTATTGCTCAGGGTTCTCCAGAGAAACAGGAGCAATAGGATATATATGTATAGGACGAGATTGATTATGCAGAATTGACTCACACAACAATTATGGAGGCTAAGTCCCACAGTCTGTTGTCTGCAAGTTGGAGTCCCAGGAGATCTGCTGGTATGATTTAGTCCGAATCTAAAGGCTGAGAACCAGGGAAGACAATGGTGTAAATTTCAGTCCAGGGACAAGAGAAGACCAATATCCCGGCTCAGGCAGCCAGGAAATAAAAAGGGTGAACTGCTCCATCCTCTGCCCTTTTGTTTTCAGACCCTCAGCAGATTGGGTGATGCCTGCCCACGTTGAGGAGGATGATTTACTTTACTGAGTGCACCAGTTCCGATGCTAATCTCATCCAGAAGCACCCTCACAAAGACACTCAGAAACAATGTTTAATCTGGGCACGTTGTGGCCCAATCAAGTTGGCACAGAAAATTAATTACCACAGAAATATTTCTGGATTCAGTGGATTAAATTGGTAATATAGTATTCATATTCATTTCCACGTGCCTAAAAAGGTTTTTATCATTTTTAATATCCTCAGTCCTATTAAACATACCTCACATTCATGTTCCATGGTTATTCTCATTATATTGCTAAGTGCATTGCTACTTAGGCCAATGTGATTATAGTGATTCAGATTATAGTGTTTATCTTCTTTCCTTTATACAGTAGACAGTGTTTGCAAACCACAGGAGCTAAAAAAACTTCCTTCTTATATAGTAAGTTTTATGATTCCAGTTTTCCAAAGGGGTGCTTATGTTGTGGTTATAACAGTTATAGCCAGATGACTATCTTCATCAGCAAATATAACCCCAAATATTTACGCATTTTCATTTGTTTCGAAGATAAAATATGGTTTGCCTCAACATGTCATTCTGCCACATTAGACTGTGCAAAAGAATGTTATTGTTTTATTTTCTGCTTTTACTTTAACTTGTTCTCATTTGAGCTCTACCAGTTAAGATGAGAAGATGACTAAAGCCGGGGAAGCACATTTTAAATGCTAAATACCATGTTCATTTCAAGTTGGGAATCATCAACTTAATGATTAAGTTAAAAATACTTGCATATTGGTTTGCTTGAAGCTATGGAGAAACACATTTACCTTTTTTTCGAAAAGGACTTAATATTCAAAATTATTGTTTCAATCTTACAAATTAACAATTTACTTATTTTTGATACTTTCGGCCTTTTTTATGTGGGCTACACCTAACATTTTTTGAAAAATACATATTGCTTTTCCTGTAGGTTGCACTTTGTGATCCTGTAACTCATTTTCGGCGGTTCTATTTTATTTTTTGTTAATAAATGTTTATATTTTCTTTTGTTTCTTTTTCTCAATTTTAGAAATTTTAAAATTCGTCCTTTTCTTTTTTTTCTTTATTATTGCTCTCTTCTACCAAAACATTTTCAGTGGCTTTGAATAAAAGTAGCAGAACTTTCCCATGGTTAGCATTAGCTCTGAGATTTGAACAGGATGTATTAAGCAGAGGAGGAGGGAAGGCCGCTAACATGTATGAGCTCTGCTGTGTGTCACCCTCTCTGCCGGATGACTTACATGTGGTATGGTATCTCATTTTCCCAGCTCTCCTATCATGTCCTGCGGCATGTTATCACCACTTGATAAAGAAATTGGAACATGGAGTGCCTACGTTTCCTGCCCCAGGTCGCAGCTGATCTGAAAAAGAAATGGGATTCAAATCCAAATGTGCTTAATTACAAATCCCCACATGGCTCTTTCCTTCCTTCCTTCCCCCTGTTGCTGCCAATGTAAGAAGGAACACCACTCCCTCATTTGCTACAGAGAAGATAGGGGCAGCTGTGTAAAGGCACCAGGAATATGCCCTGCCTCCTTCCTTCCACTTGAAAGCAACATCTGGATAGACATTCAACTGCTTTTATTTTTTGAAAAATGATTATTAATCAGGATTGAAGTGGAGGGGAAAAATCAAAACAAATGTTTCTCTTTAAAATGAAAGATACTGTTTAATTATTAAACAGCCTTCCGGTTTTAGTTAATATCTTTGAAGACTTTGGATTAAGATTCCAGTCATTTTCTTGAAGGATGTAGAAAACGTATTTAACTTCAAGTTTAGTTTCAAAATGACTTAGCTATCAATTCTTCTCATTCAGGTCCTCTTTGAGATATTGTATCCCAAATGTAATATACAAGTATTAATAATTCTATAGGAATACTTGGAACATTGGTGATATTTGAATAACCTTTTAAATGAAACAATTGATTTGACCTAAAAAGATAGTGAAAACATCTCATTTTGTTTTTTATGTTAAATATGCTGCTTCTTAAGTCAAACTCCTTTTTTCTTTTTGCTTTTAAGCTCATAAATACTCTGAAGTCTCACTAATCTTTTGGAAAATTGCTTGTATAGGTATTATATTCACTTGGCTCATAAATTAAGACATTTTTGTTTTATAGTGTACTCTTGAATTTTATGGGTATTTATGTTTTCACATAATATAGCAGTATATGTTGCAATTCAAATATTGCTTAGCAGTGTTAGTTGAATTCAAAATAGAGATCACTTTCTTTTTGACAACTAGCATAATGAATTCATTGACTATTGTCAAATTTGTGAAGGCAGAAAGGTCCTTTTGTGATTCAAAAATGTGTTTATTGATGTTTATATTTTTTTTGTAGTGTTTCTCATACTGTCTCATGAAGGTTGTCTTTGTAATTCAGTTATCTAAAATACATCATACAATTTACCTTTTCTCTGGGGTGCTGTTATTCTACAACAGGCTAATTACAGATATCTTTGGTTTCTGCAGGAGTCTTAGTGTATGATATTGATGATATCATCATTTACTTTCAAAATTGCAAAATATTAATTTAGGAAAGCATGGGGATTTGGAAAAACATCTATTCAGCACCAACTGTTTTTGCTGTTTGCATGGTTGTTTCGTAAAGAACTCTAATGCTATAATTGCAAAATGGACCATTTTAAAGATTTTTCCTTCATTCTGTACTTGGGAGTGGTGAAACACATCCTTACTGTGCTGCACAGTGTCTCATGGTGTTCTCTTAAACAGCATTAACATCTTGTATGCGCTGCTTTACTAAATTCTCTGTTCTGAGAAATAACTGAAAATACGGCTTTCTATTAAACAAGTAGATATTCTGTTGTTGTTGGTTTTTTTTTTTCTCAAACCTCCTTCTCTTCTACTTTATAGTTCCTACAACAGCAGCCAGTACCCCTGATGCCGTTGACAAGTATCTCGAGACACCTGGGGATGAGAATGAACACGCCCATTTCCAGAAAGCCAAAGAGAGGCTTGAGGCCAAGCACCGAGAGAGAATGTCCCAGGTGAGTCTGGCTCTTCCATCATTCAGCCCTACGATATCGGGAAACCTGAGCTTGCCTCTGCCTCAGTCTCCCCACGGGCCTGCTGGCTTTATCAAGATATTTAAAGATGCAAAGTTCTAATTTTAAATGTTTACTGTATGGGCACAGTTTGTGGGTTTTTTGCATCCTCCGTGAACATGCTACCTAGGAGGGATCCAGGTATAGTTGGATTTTGTAAGCACAAGTTAAATGATGTCTATAACATTCTCTCTGGTGAGGAAAGGTACTTGGCATTATTATTCTGTGTATATGTAGTACCTGTAATCAACATGTTGTAAATTAAAATCCATCAAAATGCTTTTTAGTAAAGGTGAGGTTTTGTATTAAATCCCAGACTGTTATAATTGTGAACCTACCATTGTTTACAGTCTGTAAAATCATAGAGACTTAAAACTGAGCTGAACCATAGTGATTATTTCATCTAGTCTCCTAAGTGATACATAATGGAATAGAGGTTCGAGAGAGTGGCTTCCCATTTTAGCACAAAGCAAAATCAGTGAGCCAGAGACAACATTTAGAATCCAGGCCTTTCTTGCTTCTAGTACAGAACTCCTTTCATTATACTTTGCTGGAAAAAAAAAAAAAAAAAAAAACCTGGTTTGGTTTGCTTTGTTTTTTTTTTTTTAGCAGATCCTTAATTAAGCAAATTAAAAAATAACTTGTGTCTAAAACATGGCTAATCCATATATACTATCAACTACAATTTAAGCTATGTCTGCTACCAGGCACTGGATGTTGTATTGGAGTTTGATAATGTGGAGAATTTTAGCCCTTTCTCAGATTCCTCATTCATTCATTCATTCAGTCAACAAATATGGACATATTATTTTCTAGTCACTTTTCTGATTTGTAGTCTACAAACCTAGGAGTGAATGTGGGAAAAAAAAAAAAAGTGGGACGTATAAGTGAATGAATAAAGATCTGAGGTTAAAGTAAGCCATTCATTTTTAGTGTTAATATTCTGTGGCAAATATCAGAAGATAGGAGAAATTTTTGTCATACTTAGCACAGATACTTAATCTCTTGAGAGACATTAAATGCAATTTATGAATTAGACTGCTGCATATTTTCTAAGATCATAGTCAGTCTTTAGTAGACAATTAATCTTTCCTGTAGTTTCTGATCTGGGTCCCTGCTGACCCCAGGAAGATTCCTCCCTCCCAGGGCCAAATGAATAGCCTCTGAGCATGCCTTTCCCATGCAAACCAATCAGTCAAAAGCTCCTAACTCCCAACCACCTTCTTATACTCTGGGCCACTATTCACCTGCTCTAATCACCCCAGGGCCAGGTACCAGACCACTAGGGACAACCTCATGCCCCATCACCATTATTTGAACTAATCAGTCCTAAACCTTCCTACCCTGCTTCACTCCTTCTTTCCATGAAAACCACAATAAAAGGCTCTTGCTCGTGTTTTCCCCTCCTGACCAACCCTGGTGCATCCCGTATGATCCTGCATGTGGTGGCATGTACCGGCTTCTTGGGAGCTGTGAGTAACAGACTGTCTTTTCCGTGATAATCATCTCCTGACCTCTTGGCCTCACCTGAATAATAAGAAAACCTACACTCGAAAACATAAAACTAATAATGTATCTAGAAAGGTACAACACAGGTACTGTTTTTAGTTTGTTTGTTTTGTTTTTTGTTTGTTTGTTTTGCCTTAAGATGAATAACAATACTTGGATCTACTTTGGTATAATAACATAAAGAGGAAAAAAGCCTTATAATCACAACACTTTCAGCTCTGGAATATAATGTGCAGTTCTAGTGGTTGCCCATGATGAAAACCTAACAGCAAATTGAACTAGAAAGCTAGCCACAGGGAATTTGGTGAGTTTTCACCTGATGCCCAAAAAATCAGATTTTTCATTAGGAAAGACACAGGCACTGTTCAGAAAGCATTGGAGGACTGTGAATCATACTTATTGCCACTGAAATGTCCTCTTTTGAATTTACACCCTATCTCCCTTCTTTATGAAGCTTTCAGAGGCTTCCTGTGCCCTCACAAATCCACTTCTGGGCACATGAAGTTGTAAAAAAAGAACAATGACAAGAATAAACACCGAAAGCTCAGCTTGTCATTTTCAGCGCCTACCGCTGTACCCTGACTCTGGTCTTCCTACCACCTCCTCCTTCTCAACTGCTACCCTCGCCTTCTGTACAGCATTAAACTGCTGTTCTGATCAGGCCACTCTGCTCGTCATCTGCTCATCTCATCTTGGGCTTCCCTTTGCCCTCGGCATTGACTTCTTCTGGAAATGCCCTCCCGCTCTTCTTCACGCTGACGCATCTCACCCATTCCTTACACCCCACATCATACTCAGAATGAGACAGGCAGTCATTGCTCTTACCTTTCATTTAATTCTAAATATTTGCTCCCTGGTTTTATTAGTGATTTCTGGACACACCTGCGTTATCTTTCCAGCTGGATAGTAAAATCCTTGTAGTACCTCTAAGTTCATGTAAGTCTTGCTAACCTTGCATTTCATTCTTGGACCCACTTAGTCATTTTTTTTTTTAATTTTATGTTTTTTTAATCCTGGATTTTTTTCTCCTAGTATATCTTGTTCATTTTTGATCTTATTAAGAAAACTTATTTCAAATTCTCTGTTAGTTTTAGATGTGACAGGTCTTCGTTAAAATAATAATTTAACTTTTCTTTTAGCACATCTCTTTAACTTGTGACTTAGTTCATGATTTTGGTAGATTTTGTTCATCTTTTAGTCATCAGATACATCTGATGACCAAGTTTGGTAGATTTTGTTCATCTTTTAGTCATCAGATGTATCTGATATAACCTAAGAGATGTTGTCCCAGAGCAGAGAATGTTGTCTACTAGATTCCAGTGGTCATAGGAATGTGAGACACCTGAAATCAATATGTATCTTCATAACCTGTGGTGCTGAAATCTAGGGACTTTTCAACTTTAAACTTGCCTGCCTCTTAAATCTCTACTTAGTAGTAGTCATTTTCTCTGCATGAAACAGCCAAGTCTTTGAAGAGTCGTAAATCCAAATGAAATTGATACATTTGTGCCTGCAGTGGAAAATTGCTTTATAAGAATCTATAGAGCCACTGCAAGGGCCAGGTCCTGAGAATTTAAAATTTTAAAAATTGTGCAGTTTTTTAAAATTAAGTTTTATTGTAGTTTTTGTTATATGTTTTCTTATAAATACAGAGGATTTTGGAATTTTTCATATTTTGGTTTGTTGTTGCCATTGTGGAGTATAACTCTAAACGTGTAGATTTTTGTTGCTAAACCTGTAGATTTTTGTTGCTATATGTCGTGACTAGCATCTAGTCAATAGAAATCAACAGCTGAACCATGTGTGAGCACTTTTATTACTTATAAACTTACTACTTTTAGTATATGCTTAAAATGAAGTCCTTCAAATTGAAAGCTGACCCAACTCATAGGTTTTTATTTCTTTTCTTTTTTTTTTTGAGATGGAGTCTTGCTCTGTCGCCCAGCTGGAGTGCAGTGGTGCAATCTAGACTTCACTGCAACCTCCGACTCCCTGGTTCAAGCGATTCTCCTGCCTCAGCCTCCCCAGTAACTGGGATTACAGGCACGTGCCACCATGCCCAGCTAATTTTTGTATTTTTAGTAGAGACAGGGTTTCACCATGTTGGCCAGGATGGTCTCGATCTCCTGACCTTGTGATCCGCCCGCCTCGGCCTCCCAAAGTACTGGGATTATAGGCATGAGCTACTGTGCCTGGCCTAGGTTTTTATTTTTAGGATAAGCAGCAACATTTTAAGAGCGCCACTTTCTCCTGTCACTAAATATAAATAAACTTAGCTCACCTAATGAATTTTTTATTTTATAATGAAAAATTGGGTACCATAGGGTACAAAAACATGATCTTTAGAGCCACAGAGATCTTGGTTTATATTCTTCCCTCTCCCTTTTTTACCTGCATAGCCTTGAGCTGGTACCTTAACCTGGTTCATAAAATGGGATGACCCTGGCTAATCTCACAAGCTGTTGTGAGGAATCAATTAAATTAGATAGATTTTGTAAAGCACTTAATACAGGGTCAGCGGTAATGCTATTTGTTATCAGTCCCACAGTGAAATTCACTGTTCATAGGGAGATGGTCAGCCTACATATAGTGTATTCATTTGCAGTAGAGTCTTAGTGGGATGGTGTAGGTGATTTATTTATTTGTGGGGGTATAAGATATTGTTAAATTGTTCTGAAAATCAAAATTGAGTTAATTTCTATAGTAATGCTTATTTGCAACTCATTAGCTAAATAAATCTCTTTAATTATTTCATGGATTCCCCCAGCTTAAAGTCCAGTTTCTGAGTGTACAAGGTAAAATGGAAAAAATGTAAATGTAATATGGGAAATCAGTTTTCACATTGCAGTGGAACATTGAACTTCTGTCTCAAACTAATTTTGAGATTCCTTGCTTGAAGAATTGTTGGTAGAGTACCACCACTGTGAACATTCCCAAAGCAGGAAATTGAAATATTTATATTGCAAGGCTTATCTCATCTATAAAGCAAAGATGGTCTTCCATTTCCCCCTTGCCCACAGGTTCCCTTTATTAACTTGGTAGAAGCACCAAAGCAGATGGGACAATATGTTTCTTTTCTTCCATGTTCTATTCTTGTTCATTGCAGTAGGGCATTTGTCCCAATTTTGCTGTGAACCTTGAGATTATTTTTGATATGCTTTTCAAGTGTAATGGAATATTTATTCCATCTTGTTTTCTCCATGGTTTTACAAAAACAACAAGAAGAAGCTAATTGCCTATCATATACAAAGAATGAATGCCAATGGACAATAAAATCTGTAATTAGGAACCCACATGATGATTTGATATGGTATTGTCTCATAGAAGTCTTCTATCTATAGTTATTTATTCCAAGCCTCTTTTTCTTTCCCATCTTGAAGTATGTTAGAAGAGTCTATTCCTTAAGGCTAAATACCTACAAAAAATAAGCTCTTATAATACAGTAATCAAGTTTTCTCATGCTTTGGGAGTACACAGTGTATGCAAGTACACATCTGGCACCAAACCAATATTTTGTTTCCTTGATCTTTCTTCATTTTACCTAGTTCAGTTATGAGTTGCACTTCAAACAAATTCTACTTGTCATACACTTGAAAATGCAGCTGTAGGTGGTAGGAAGTTAATATTTTCTTTGAACAACATACAGAGGTGCAGACTTTTACTTTTTGTATCAGGTTAATGAGTGAACTTCTCTCAGGGAAATCCAGGTGAACATCAAAGTTGAGAGCAGGAAGCACTGATTTCCCACAAAACACATTCATCTGATATCTTAGTCAGTTTGTGTTGCTATAATAGAATACCCCAGCCTGGATAATCTGTAAAGAAAAAGAAGTTTAAAATTTGGCTCTCAGTTCTGCAGGTGGGGAAGTCCTAGAGGGTGGTGCTGGCATCTGTTGAGGACTTTCATGCTGTATCATAAATGGTGGAAGGAAGAAGGGCAAGAGGAGGGCAAAACTCACTTGGTTGTTTTATAACAACCCACTTCTCACAATAACAAACCCACTCCCCCGATAGTGATACTAATTTACTCATGAGGACAGAGACTGAATCACCTCTTACAGGACTTACCCCTCAACATTGTTGCATTGGGGATTAAGTTTCCAACACATGCTTTTTAGAGGATACATTCAAACCATAGCAGTTGGTTACTCAATTAGTGCTACTTGTAAAAAAAAAATACATTTTTGCTGCATTCAGAATATTACATGTTTTCTTGGAGTTTTTGGAAGGACTTAGAGTAATCCTTGCTGTTCATGACTTAGGTTGGCAAGCTCAAAGGGCCTTAATTCCGCATCAGTTCTTTAAAGGGGGATAGGTCTTAAGATATTAGACAACAGAAGTCTTCTTTTTCTTCCCCCATTATGTACTGCTTTTTGGCATTGTATTCGTGACACACACACACACATAAAATGTCATATTTTCTTGAAAGTCAAAATGTACAGTTTAAAATGGTTTCAGTTGCTTTCATAAGAGTAAAATTTATGTGTTCAGTTTAATATTGGAAGACCTTGTTCAGTTAGTGTATGCCCTCTATGAATACTTGGTGTTTGTTCACATCAAATAAAATGTCACTCAGTTCTCAGGGGGGAATAAGACCAACCTTGACTCAAAAGGCTATATTCCTGCAATAAATGTGAACATTTATGTTTAATATACTGCTGTGATTAATTATTTATATCCTAGTGGGAGGTCAAATATTATTCAGATAGGAATGGGTATGAATACATTTTTTTAAATATCTAAAATGACAAAAATAGAAGAAAAACATAATCATCCATCCTATTAAGTCTGTATTCAAAGGATGAACTGATGATTTTAAATTCAAATGTTTTCTTGATTTATAGGTCATGAGAGAATGGGAAGAGGCAGAACGTCAAGCAAAGAACTTGCCTAAAGCTGATAAGAAGGCAGTTATCCAGGTAAAACCTGAACCCGTTGCCTCCCGAACATCACATGCCAGCAGTCTGTTTAATGAGTGTCTGCAGGTTTACCTGCATCTGCCAGCACCTCAGCTGTGATTGTTCATAGTCCCGTGAACTTCAACTGTTCTTAATCATTGTCTAGTAATTGAGTTGTTTAAATCCTGCCTTATATTTGCTCCCAATTATTTCAAGTTATAATTCATTGCCATAAAACTCACATTGTAACTTGCAGTCTACTTTTTATTAATAATACATCCTTTCAGTCACCACAATCTTCTGCTGCTTCTCCCTCCAGCAAAAATTATGAGAATTTGAATTTTTGACGGAAACCAGTCTCAAAATTACCTTAAGTAAACCAACAGTTTATTATGGTCAATTACTTGAGGTACTTTTAGTAAGAGAGGTATTTTTTGTTAATATGTAATATAAGAGTTTCAAGAGTGCATGTATTTATCCAAAGTTATTATTAGTCAAATCAGTCTTCAGAGAGCCTATGAAATACTGATTTTCAATGAGAAAGTAGGTTTGATGAGGGTTGGAGAGTGCAAGAAAGTGAAGTCAGCTATAAAACATGCAGAATTAGTCAAAATGTTGGAATGACTGTGCAGTCTTTAGGATACTTTTTAGCACTAGAAGAAAATGGAATAGGATGTCTTTTTTAGAAGACTTGAAATTGCTGCTTCATCCTACTTGTTCAGTCCCCATGGACATATGTGTTTATGATGGCAGCATTTCCAGGAGAAAGTGGAATCTTTGGAACAGGAAGCAGCCAACGAGAGACAGCAGCTGGTGGAGACACACATGGCCAGAGTGGAAGCCATGCTCAATGACCGCCGCCGCCTGGCCCTGGAGAACTACATCACCGCTCTGCAGGCTGTTCCTCCTCGGGTAGGTCTCGCTGCAGCCGAGTTCGCGCTTCAGGTCACAGCACAGACAGTAAGGGTGGGGCACTGGAAACTGGAAGCCATACAAAAAGAATGAGGAGAAATGCCTTGAGCACTGTTATTCAGAGATTCAACCCCTGTCCATTCCATCTTGAAGGCCAAAGAGTCACAGGGCAGCTGCCTCCACAGGGTCATCTCTGCACAGCAGGCACTCACACTTCTCCACAGAGCAGCCAGACAGGACTCCCAGGGACTCACAGTGCAAGCCCTGACTTGATTTAATATTCTTGAGGTGGTGACAATTGATGGCATCGTTCAAGTTCGAACACAAAAGCTGGAAGGATGTCTTCCAGTCCCTTCAGGCTGCTGTAACAGAATACCATAGACTGGGTATCTTAGCAGCAGCAGCAGTTTATTTCTCACAGTTGCAGAGGCTGAGAAGTCCAAGTTCAAGTCATCAGCAGTCTTGGTTGTCTGGTGAAAGCTTGCTTCCTGGTTCATAGAACTTAAATTTTTTTTTATCTTTTATTTATTTTATTTTTGTTTTTGTTTGTATTTTGCTGTATCCTTATATGGTGAAATGGGCAAGAGAGCTCTCTGGGGCCTCTTTTATAAGGGTACTAATGTCAATCTTGAAGGCTCTGCCCTCATGCCTAATTGTCTCCCAAAGGTTTCACCCTCAGATAGCATCACGTTGTGACTTAGGTTTCAACATATGAATTGCGGGTGGGAGAGACACAAACATTCAGACCATAGCAAAGGATTTTAGAAGTAACCTTGCCCAGCCCCCTCATCATGTAAGTATAATAATATAACTGAGGTCAAGGAAAGTTGAGATTTGGCTGAGTTGTAAGAATTTTTAGTGGACCAGAAGGAATTAGAACTCAAATTTCCGTCTCAGAGCAGTGGCCATATTCTCTGTGGGGAAGCATTTGTTAGTCATGACATTAGCAATGATGAGACTTATTCATGGTTTTCAGTGATCATTGCCCCAGAAAGGCTTGTTGAGTGAAGGAACTTTCTGAGCATGAGTGTGTAATTTATGTCCGCTTGTTCTTTTTTTTTTTTTTTTTTAATGAGATGGAGTCTCGCTCTGTCACCCAGGCTGGAGTGCAGTAGTGCAATCTCGGCTCACTGCAACTTCTGTCTCCTGGGTTCAAGCAATTCTCATGCCTCAGCCTCCCAAGTACCTAGGATTACAGGTGTGCCACCACACCCAGCTAATTTTTGTGTTTTAGTAGCGACAGGGTTTCAACATGTTGGCCAGGCTGGTCTCGAACTCCTGACCTCAGGTGATCCACCCGCCTCGGCCTCCCAAAGTGCTGGGATTACAGGCGTGAACCACCATGCCCAGCCACTTGTTCTTTCTGTTTGTCATTGAGCGAGGGATATTGAAAGCTCTGCCTGTGATTGTGGACCGGG
The DNA here is from genome assembly GCF_028885655.2 of Pongo abelii. Taxonomy (NCBI): domain Eukaryota; kingdom Metazoa; phylum Chordata; class Mammalia; order Primates; family Hominidae; genus Pongo; species Pongo abelii. The sequence goes on along the minus strand of NC_072007.2, from coordinate 36,125,627 downwards.
CCATTTTTCTAAACAGTGCTATCAGTTTTTATTTTGTATAGTTTGAGGCTGTGTTTTTAGGTGTGTAAATGTTCCAGGCTGTTAGGCCCTCTTTGAGCCCCTTCTTATGAAATGATCTTTTTATCCTTTGTAATGTTTTGCTCCAAAATCTACTTTAATATTAATAAAGCTATTCCAGCTTTCTTTTGATTAATATTAATGTGGTGCATTTTTCCATCCTTGTACTCTTATTGAACTTATTTGTTTTTATATTTGAAGTGTATTTTTTGTAGGCAGCATATAATTGGGTCTTGTGTTTTCCTTTGGATTGGGAAGACCATGTACACTGAATGAGGTTATGGATATGGTTGTGACTGAATCTGTCATCTTGATATTTGTTTGCTATTTGTCCAGTCTGTTCCTTGTTTTTCTTTTTTCCTCTTTTTTTTTGGATTAATTAGAAATGTTTTGTGATTCTATTTTATCTCTTTTGTTGGTTTGTAAGTTACAACTAGTTTGTTATTTTACTGGTTTATCTACTTTGTGGGTTTGTAAGTTATAACTAGTTTGTTATTTTACTGGTTGCTTTAGGCTTATAGAAGACATTCTAAACTTGTCACGATGATATTATGTCAGTTCAAGTGATATTATACCACTTCACAGATAGTACCTTACAAAAAGTACTTCCATTTTTCCTCTCTCTCTCTGGAAGCAGTTGTTGTCATACTTTTTCCTTACTACATTGTTGATGTTTTTCTTTAAACAGTTATTTTTTAATGAGTTGTAAATTCAAAAAAAAAAAAAAAACATGTTTACCTATGAAGTCACCATTTTGGGTGCTGTAAATTCTTTGCGCAGATCCAGCTGGTATCATTTTCCTTCTGCCCGAAAGATTTCCTTTAAAATGTCTTAGAGACTGGGCTTGGTGGCTTGTACCTGCAATCGCAGCAACTCAGGAGGTTGAGATAGGAAGAGCACTTGAACCCAGGGGTTCGAGACTGCAGTGAGCTATGATTGCATGACTGCACTCCCATCTGGGTGACAAAGGGCATCCCTGTCTCTTAAAAAAAAAAAAAAAGTTTGAGTGCATATAAGTTGGTGATGAAATCTTTTGTTTGGCTTTGACAGAAAACGTCTTTTTTATACTTTTGGTTTTGAAAAATATTTTTGCTGGGTATAAAATACTGGGTTGAGGTTTTTTCTTTCACTGCTTGAAAGATGATACTCTGCTCTCTTATTTGTGTTGATGTCTTTATCTTTATTTCTCTATAAATAACATGTCTTTTTTTTTCCTGTTTTTACAGTTTTCTCTATATCACTGGTTTTTAACAATTTAATTTTGATATGCCATGGTATTGTTCAATCTGCCCTTAATTCCATCTGGCCATTTTTCATCTTATCACCTCACATACTGTAGTTGTCATATATAGAAATTTAACCTGGGCTACCCCCAACACCCATAATATCGTCTGTATCTTTACTTAACTTTTGAACCTACGGAATACAGTTATTATATGAAAACTGTTTAAATATCCATGTTTGCTAATTCTAACATCTCTGTCAACTTTGAATCAATTTTGATTGCTTATTATTACGTGTGGCATTACCCTGTATCATTTTATGCCTCATAATTTTTTATTAAATGTCAGACACTGAATTTAAACTTGTTGAATGCTAGGTGTTTTTGTAATATTCTTGAGCTTTTTTCTGTCATGTAGTTGAGTTACTTGGAAACAGTTTGATCCTTTTGAGCTTTGCATTTTTAGATTTGTTAGGTGGGATAGGAGCAGTTATCAGCCTAGGGCTAGTTATTCCTTACTAGTGAGGCAAGACCCTTCTCAGTCATCTACCATGAATGTTGTTTTCTCACCTGACTCGTGGGAAGAAGCATTATTCCTGTCCCTGTGTGAACACCAAGTACTGTTAATGCTAATTCTTTTTGGTGATTTTCCCCCTGGCCTCAGTTTCTTTCACATACATGTACCCATCATTACTCAGCTATATTCTCAAGGCTTACTCTGCACATCTCTGGATTCTCTTTTGGAGCAACTCTCTCCTCAGCAATACCCTGTCCTGTGAATTCCAACTACATTGGTCTCTCCACACACTTCATGTCCTCCACTCCACGAGTCCTCTAGGCTCTGTGTGGTTTTCCCCACCTGAAGCCATGACCTGGAAATTCAGGGCCATTAGTTTGGCAGCCGTAAGTCCTCATTTGTTTCCCCTTTTCAGGAATCAGTGTCCTTCACCTGATGTCTGATATCTTGCAGAAACGTTGTTTATGCCGGGTGCGGTGGCTCACGCCTATAATCCCAGCACTTTGGGAGGCCGAGGCGGGCAGATCACAAGGTCAAGAGATCAAGACCATCCTGGCCAACATGGTGAAACCCCGTCTCTACTAAAAATACAAAAAATTAGTCGGGCATGGTGGCGCACGCCTGTAGTCCCAGCTACTCAGGAGGCTGAGGCAGGAGAATCGCTTGAACCCGGGAGGCAGAGGTTGCAGTGAGCCGAGATTGTGCCACTGCACTCCAGTGTGGTGACAGAGCAAGACTCCATCTCAAAAAAAAAAAAAGAAACGCTGTTTATATATGAATATATTGTCCAGTTATTGGTGGTTCAGACAGGAGGGTGAATCCAGTTCTTCTCACTCAATCTTGGCTGGAATTGTTTGTGCATTTTATGCAACTTAACCGGAAAGTCACCCATTTACACCGATTTTCCTCACCATTTGGTTTTTCTTTCTATGGATAAAGTTACAGTGCACAGAAAGCCATGAGGAGCCATTAAAGAGCTCGTGGCATTCTTCCAAGACGTAAGATACTATTGACCCTGTTCTACTGATGATATCACTGCAACCTCGGGAGATGGAGTGGCTGGTTCAGGGTGACACTGCTGGGAAGGGACAGGGTAGAGCCACGAGTCACTGCGGTGCCTTCTCACTAGAACAAGCTTCGTCTCTGAACAAAGAGCTTTTGAAAAAGAATATTCATATTAGCGTTTTCATTTTCTATTTGCCAAAATTCTCTATCTTAGCAAGGCACTTGTCAGGAAATTTTTTTTTTATATCTCTGCAGAACAAAAGTTCCTTGGTTCCTCTCTTTTTTGGAGAACACGCTTTCAGGAGAGGAGCCGTGTGATCATTTGCCAGAGCAGGCTAGGGTGGTGGGTGCTGAGATCAGAATCTTCATAGCAGACACTTGTGAAGCATTCCAGCTGAAAGTCCAATCTCTGAAGTAAGATCTTTGCTAAATGGACATTGATGGGACTAAAAATAAGATGAGGATTGAATGGAGGCTTTAACAAATGTACATTTAAACTCTCAGTTTAGTCTCATCAGCCGTCACAGGAAAGGCAGTGGCAAGAATGTTTGCCAAAGTGTCATCTTTTATCAAAGGGGGTAATTTTAGAGTGGTTGTAATCGTGCTTATTGTGGGCCTCTGTGTCGCTTCATATGGAATTAGACAACATGTTCATTTGAAAAAAAATTAAAAACTGGATTAGAAAGAAATATTTTACCGTCAAAAATCAGATCACTGTTGTTGATTGATCTAAGGATTCCTGTTAAATTCTTACCTCGGATTTATTTATTTATTTATTTATTTATTTATTTCTCTCTCTCTCTTTCTCTCTCTCTGTCTCCTTCCTTCCTTCCCTCCCTTCCTCCTTCTTTCTTTCCTTTCCTTTCCCTTTCCTTTCCTCTCCTCTCCTCCTCTCCTCTCCTCTCCTCTCCTCCTCTCCTCTCCTCTCCTCTCCCCTCCCCTCCCCTCCCCATCCTCTCCTCTCCTCTCCTCTCCTCTCCCTTCCCCTCCCCTCCCCTCCCCTCCCCTCCCCTCCCCTCTTTTCTTTTCTTGGTCTTGCTCTTTCACCCAGGCTGGCATGCAGTGGTCCAGTCATAGCTCACTGCAGCCCCAACCTCCTGGGCTCAAGCAATCCTTTTGCCTCAGCCTCATGAGAGTTGGGTCTACAGAAGCTCCACCATGTGTGGCTAATTTTTTTAAAATTTTTGTAAAGACAGGGTCTCGCTGTGTTACCCAGGCTAGTCTTGAACTTCTGGCCTCAAGCGATCCTTTCACCTCAGCTTTTTAGAGTGCTGATATTACAGGCATGAGCCACCATGACTCACCTTTAAATCTTTCCTTGGTAATAAAATGTGGCTGGGTGGTCACAGGCCTGGAGTCTAGTGGACATTACTTGCCATTTTTGTTAAGTTACCATCTTTAGGTGTTCATTTAAGTTTTAATGTTATATGGCTTGACCTGGCACTTAGGTCTGCACTTTGGCAGGTACAAGATAATTGTAAATCCCTTCTTTCTTTCTTTCCTTCTTTATTTTTGAGACAGAGTCTTGCTCTGTTGCCCAGGCTGGAGTGCAGTGGCGCGATCTTGGCTCACTGCAAGCTCCGCCTTCTGGGTTCACACCATTCTCCAGCCTCAGCCTCTCGAGTAGCTGGGACTACAGGCGCCCGCCACCACGCCTGGCTGGTTTTTTGTTTTTTTTTTTTTTTGTATTTTTAGTAGAGACGGGGTTTCACCGTGTTAGCCAGGTTGGTCTCGATCTCCTGACCTCATGATCCGCCCGCCTCGGCCTCCAAAAGTGCTGAGATTACAGGCGTAATTAAATGCCTTCTTGGGGACTTTTATACCTTCCTCTTGAAGACATAAATCCAGAGCTTACTGGTGGTTGTCTGAAAAAGGTCACATCTTGTAATAGGAGTCATATATAAATATTTCTGAGATCTCCTTTCATACTTAACCACCGTGAGTGGAAAACGCAGACAACTGTATTCAGTAAATGTTATTTGAATATAAGTAAATCAAAAGTGTCGTTTCTATAGATTCTATAGATGTTACCACTTAGCATAATTACCTTTCTAACCCTTAACAAATTCTGCTGTATATTCTCAGACTTTGCAAACATGGGATTCCAAAACAATGTGGATTGTTTTCGGTCTCTTTGAAGCTCAGATTTAAATCATACTTTTACTCAGTTTTTAAATCTAAACGTGGAAGTGTTATGAGATGTTGTTTTTGTGTAGCTACAATTCCTTGTTCTACTAATGAATTTCATTTCGTGAGTCCCTGTGTCTGAGTATACTGTATGTTTCAAATTTCTGATTTAATTATGTACCTATAGGCAAATACACTGAATGGTCAACCTAAAAATGCATTCTTTGACTCATATTTAGAGTCATACATACATATGCACATGTATTTAAAATAAATACTTCGGGCTAGATGTGGTGGCTCACAGCTGTAATCCCAGCACTTTGGGAGGCTGAGGTGGGAGGATCCCTTGAGCCCAGGAATTTGAGACCACCCTAGGCAACATAGAAAGGCCCTATCTCTACAAAAAGAAAAAAAAAAAAAAAGAAAAAAAAGATTTTTTTAATTAGCCAGGCATGATGCTGCGCGCCTGTAGTCGCAGCTACTCTGGAGGCTGAGGTGGGAGCGTGAGCTGGGGAAGTCAAGGCTGCAGTGATCTGTGATGGTGCCACTGCACTCCAGCCTGGACAGCAAAGCAAGACCCTGTTCCAAACTTAAAAGTTAAAAAATGAGATAAATACTTGAAATATTACAATTATTAAAGCAGTTGTTTTCCCCATGGGAAAAAAAAGCTGAGCAGAGCTGTGTCTTTACACTCGGAAAAAACTCTTACTCTGTTGAAGGCTAGTGACTCTTCTAAGCACCAACCCCTTAACCTTTTTACTTTCCTAAGACTTTCTTTGGAAAATCAAGGACTTAGCACTTTTTCCCCCTGGAAGAATTAAATGCCTCTCCAGAGTTGCAGCACACGTGGTTAACTTCTACCACCTTTGGAGGCCTGCAAGCTACCAGATTAAATACTTAAAGCTAAGCATTCATCATTTCTTAACCTGCCCTCTAGTCATGCACTTCCTGCTTTTTACTTTGTCAGGGCTCGTACTCAAGCTATTCATAGCTTCATGAAACAGGAACGAAATGCTGTCTGAGCCTTTCCTCTTGTAACTCTCAGCATTCTACTTATCCTTCATAGACAGAAGATGATGATATGTCCTGACTGTTGAAGAGAAATTAGACTTAATGTGATCCTATGCAGTTAAACCAAATGCTAGATAGGGATTTTTTATTTAAATCAACTTTCTATTGTAGGCCTAGGTCTGGAAAACCTTAGCACCCCCTAATTCATAAGACTTGAACTGTTTTAAAGATAAGGGATACACAGCCAAACCTTTCTTTGTAATTCTGAGATTTTTGGTGTTTTTACAGATACTTAGTCTAAATCTTTCATTAGACAGTTATCATGATTATTATTCTGACTTCAACAACTTTTGCGTTTTCTAAAGGGAAGTGAGCATTAGGAAACATTTTCCTGTACATCTGTTTATCTATCCCAGTTGTGTTGTTTTGATTTTCTCAGTGTCTTACGATTGAAGCCATCTTATCCATACTAAAATTCATTTCATGCTTCTATCTGCTGCTTCACATTCAGGCTATCAGTTTAATTGAGCAAAAAAAAAAAATGTTGGCAGTTTCTATAGCATCGGCATCCTTTGATTTCTCATTTTTGAATGGTTCAGCCACACGTTAAATTTTGCTGAGATCTCTGGAAACTTCTTCACAGAATTCTTTGATAGAACATGAATTTTGTGAGACTTCATTAAAGAGCACGGTTTCATCACTAAGTTGAGATTTTGCTCACAGCTATTCGGTAAATTCCAGCAGTAGAGCAATAAATGTTCAACAAGAAACGGCAGTCATTGGAGATAACAAGGGTAGAAATTAATGGGAGGTTTGTCACAGGTAAACAGATGATGGCATAAGAAGGTTTAAACCACCTCATAAGTAAATTTTTCGCCATTATATGATGTGGATTGCTACTAAACCAAACTTTAACCAGTGTGGGTGTTGGTGTAACTTTCTTTTCTAAAGGACAAAAGAAATTGCGGTGCTAAACTTGAGCTTTTATATGATACTGCTAGTTGCCCTTCACCCAACAAACCAATTATTTCTACCCATCACTTTTCGTTGCAAAAGAAATTATCTTATAAAATATAAGTATATAGCATATATCTCCAAAGCAAATATGGGACATATGTACCTCAATGTAACTGATAATAAATAAGTTAAAAATTATTTGCTGAGTTCTTGGTATGTGGACAGATGAATATTATAATGTTTAAGGCATTCCACCAGCAGGTTTTGAATTTAATCAAAATTTTATAAAGCTAATCAGAATGGAATTAAAAGTTAAAAGACTGCCAGGCCAAAAAAATCATCTTTCAGAAAAGTAAATAATTGCTCTATACTTACATATTTATTATTTGTTCACCATTCATTTATTTTTAGTTGAGTTCTGTATACATTGGTGAGCAAAGGGGTACTCATTAGCTTGAGCACTTCTAAAGGCAAACCCAGTAACAGATAGTGGATGGGAAGGAAAATGGGATAATTAGCATTTATTGAACAAAATCTTATAAACTATGCTGAATGGTATACATGCTCTTTCAGTAAAGCCACGCAGTACTATTACTTCCCTACCTTCTGAATGTTTACCAAGTTCAATAAAATCTTGCTACATACAAATGGGAAGTATGTAACAAGAGATACTAGTGGTTTCTGGTTTTAATTAAGTTACATAGAACATTAAGAAGTATGTTGGAAAGGCATTAGCTTAAAAGCTGTCTTTTGCCACTGAGGCCATATTCATCACCCAGATTCCCTCCACAGTGGAGCCCCGCTCAGTCACTGCCTTCAGAATGCAAATAGGTCTTCATAGGATGCTATTAAAACCCATAGCACCATATGGTTTTACGCTCTGCTTTCTTCCAGCAAACATACATATTTTAGTGTTAATATATATGTTCATTTTATCTTTGAGAACGAAAATGTATTATGAAAATATAAATATTTAGTTTTTGTAGACAAATAGCACATTATTTAAAGATCCAGTAGTTATTCACCTGCCTGGTATGATTGATAGAGAACAGATGGGCAGCAAAGAATCCTCACCCTGGAAACATGTACGCATACACACACAAACACAATCTCGCATAAGCTTTAAGGGGTTCATTCATTTTGTGAAGGTTGACCATGGATACCAGTTTAAAGATGCTAGGTGATGTTTGGATTTTAAGTATCATCACCTTGAGTTTCCTTATATAAATGTTTTAAAATCAACAAAAAACTCAGAATTTCTAATAGGTCATAACACTGCCTAGGTGTGGGAAGAGGAGAGGGTAAAATTAAAAGAAATGCAAATGTACTTTTCTTTGAATAGGCTAACCAGTTAGAGGTTATGAAGCAGGACTGCCATAGTCCAAGTATGAATATGCAAAATAAAAGCAAATTGCTGTAAATCTCTCTTAAAAAGTCAAGAATATGTCACAGTTGGCATTTTTTGGATGATCAGACCATTTGACAAATCTTTGCAAGGGTCCAAGTTAGTTGAAAATATCTTTTGTTTATGATTTCAGCAACACTGTGCGCTTTGCCTTCTGGGTTGTATTAATAATTCTGTTCATCCTTAAGGACTTACACATGTTTCACTGACTAAACAAAGCTCGAAGACATACAAGTCCAAACATTTTCTGTCCTTTCTGTACTCCCAGGTCAGAAGATCTTAGCTCTTTATCCATTCTGTGCTGAGTTTGTCTGAAAGCATGAATCATGGGGTTGTGTTGGGTGCTAAATTTCAGTTCTAATGCTGCCTTCACTAATTTATGGCTGTGGTCTGTACAACCAAAATAAATTATTTCTGAGAACTAGCAAAATCCCTGGAAAAAATTTATGAAACCTACCGGATTTGAAAAAAGGTCAGCCAGGCACGGTAGCTCACACCTGTAATCCCAGCACTTTGGGAGGCCAAGGTGGGCTTATCACCTGAGGTCAGGAGTTCGAGACCAGCCTGACCAACATGGAGAAACCCTGTCTCTACTAAAAATACAAAATTAGCTGGGCGTGGTGGCACATGCCTGTAATCCCAGCTACTCGAGAGGCTGAGGCAGGAGAATCACTTGAACTAGGGTTGCGGTGAGGAGAGATCACCCCATTGTACTCCAGCCTGTATAACAAGAGTGAAACTCCATCTCAGAAAGAAAAAAAAAAGAAAAGAAAAAAGGTCACTAAGTGATGAGAGAATTAAAACCACTCCTATTTTCTACCTTTTATAATATAAACTCCTGTTTTTACTTCCCAGGTTTGCCATCTTTATAACCTGTAACTAGGAGCAAGTGATTTAATAAAGGGATTCCTCCTACTCCATTTGCAAATTTGAGTTAATTTTTCTCCTCTTTCTGCAATTGCTGTTGTTCTAGCTTTTGTTAGCCATAATTAGAAAAGCAAAAGGATTCATTGAAAGTTGAGACAAAATTGTGAAGTAGGAAGATGTCTTCCTCCCTAAGAGGAGAAAGATTGTTAGGGGAAGTACATGGAGGCTTTGGTGACACGTCCCTATGAGGAAGTGATCTGCTTCCACGAGAAAGAGAGAACAGATGATAGATGACTCCTAGATGCTCCTGCGTCATGTTCAGTACAAAATCAGAGCCGCATCAGCAAACCGGATACCCTGGGAAGGAACACTGGGATAACTCCTTGGCCATAAACAAAAGTTTTGCTCTGGCCTTATGAACTAAATGGATTAATAGAGATTAGTTGTTCAATATCCTTCCATCTAATGCATCCATATTGTTAAAACTTAAGAAACACCAAAGGGGGAGAGTGTGAGAATCTACTGCCATTTTCTCCATTGCTTCATTCAAGACTTCTGTGTCCAACTTGGCATGGGATTATCATTTGCCCTTTTATACTCACCTCAAACTACAAAGATCATTTGTTTGCCTTTCTGAAGAAAGGAAGGTAGATACATTTTGCAGTAGACTTTAAAAATTTAGCTCAACTCCTGGCATTAAAGATAATAAAGGTTGTGATTCAGAGATTCCCGTGGCAATTTCCCCAAATGTTACGTTTAACTAAGATCATCTCAAGCACAGAGAGACTTAACTCTCTAAAGTGTGATTTTTAAACCTGCACACGGAAATTTTCTACATTTTATATGCTCAAGATTTCTTGAAATCCAAGGTGTAAAACTGTGAAAATAATAGTTCTGAACCTATTTATGAAAGCAGGAGAGAATTGCTTTGTTCAGTTTTGGAAACCACCAGGGTGCAATTTAATGCTCCAGGAGAGGGTTTTCTGTGACCTGGAAAGGTTGGGGTGACTCCTGTACAGTGAGTCATTTACTTCCTTCTTGGCAGGATTATGCCCAGGGCTTTTAACGGCTCTTGACAGTTCACTGCCTTCCCTAAGAAACGGGTTTAAGGCACAAGTGTCTGTTATGATAAGATGCCAGATTTCTAGATCAAGCATAAAGCTATGGAGTGGGACAATAGGACCTAATAGTTTTAATACACTTCCCACATGAACTGTCAAGTAATAAGCTACATATTCAGATGTGACTGGCATTGAGTCATCCTGCCATTAGTCAAATGTATGAGACTTTTCCCAAGTCCCGGCAACACCAAATTAGAGAAATCGTGTAAAAGAAAAATGAAAAAGTAAATACGTCTTAAGAAATGGGGAAATCAGTAAAAAATGTACTAGCGCCGGGGGCGGTGGCTCACGCCTGTAATCCCAGCACTTTGGGAGGCCGAGGCAGGTGGATCACCTGAGGTCAAGAGTTTGAGACCAGCCTAGCCAACATAGTGAAACCCTATCTCTACTAAAAATACAAAAATTAGGTCGGTGTGAGGGTGCACGCCTGTAATCCCAGCTACTCAGGAGGCTGGGGCAAGAGAATTGCTTGAACCCAGGAGGTGGAGATTGCAGTGGGCTGAGGTGGAGGTGCACCACTGCGCTCCAGCCTGTGTGACAGAGTGAGTGAGACTCCATCTCCAAAAATGTGTTAGCTTTTATCAGGAAAGGCCATTAAATTTTCTTCAATATTACCTACATCAATTTGACATCAAACTATAAGAACTCAATATGTGAGATCTTTTGAAATTAATGAAACGAATCTTCTTTTTGAGACGAGTTTGTACATGCTATGAAGTCCATTAAATATTTTCTGGGAAGAGTTCCCAGTTAAAACTACTTTCTAAAGTACCCAAGCACACTATATAGATAAATCAAGTAGGTTTATTAATATCAATATTTCTGTGAAAATTAGGAAGGCCACTATTCTGAGTAGAGAGGTGTTTGTTTTCTGCTTGAAGACTATGAAGGATATTCTGCACTACTGGGCCTATTTCTGAAATTGTATCTAGCTGTAAGTTACTCATTAATTTAATTAATAAACATTTATTAGCAACCAAATTGTGGAAGGAACTGTGCCTAGAGGTAGAAATACATTACACTCTTGTTTCCAGAGAGGAAAAGGAGTAATGTTCTAAAATGTAAATCTTATGTTTCTCTTTCCTCTTGCTGTAAATGATGTCTAAGCCATTTTGGTAGTGCCTATTCTTAATCCTTTAATAAATTATTTTGAATGATTTTTTTAAAGGCAGTGTGATTGTGAGGTGAGTTTAGTACAAATTAAAAAGTGTCACATCAGTTGCAAACAGACAGCACGTAATTATGAGCTTAAACACTGTTTCAGAAATAGTAGTGACAATAAATAGGATTTGGTATAATTAGTCCTCCTGGGACAGATCTCTTCCTCTGTTCTTTGCCATATATTTTAATAATAAGATTAGCCATCTAATGCCAATATAACCAGACTGTAGTATTAATATACAGAAAAATTATTGCTAGTAACAGAAGATTTAAAGACGTGAGCGTGATCCGGATTATATGCCTGCAGGTTAAAAAAAAAAAAATGTTTCTTAAACTCTCTTTATCAATATCCTTTTCGTGAGCCACTGAATTCTTATGTTTTTCTGATCATATGAATAACCCATCTTAAGTATGAATATTGTGACAATAGTAATAGCAATTACTTTAAGAGAATATGTTTCTATAGAGATAACAGAGGGGCTTTTTCCCTACCATTCCTATATGAAGGTTTCTGTGTTTTTAATTAAAATTTTAAGAAATTCATCTTTGTCCTAGCATAATAAAATAAACCTCACTAGACACTCAAGAGACCTTGTTATTCTTAGATACATTATTATAGCTCTAGAAATAACAAATGTTAAGCCTGGAGGATGTGTATTTTGGCCAGAAGTTGTGAGGGCAATTATTTATTTATTTGAATGAAATATGCATGAATCATATATCAAAAGGAGGGAGGTCTTTTTTTTAACTTAAACAAAAATATAAAAGTATAGGGAACTGTACCTATGTGAACCCCGCAAATCTGAGACAGGTCTCAATTAATTTAGAAAGTTTATTTTGCCCAGGTTGAGGATGCACCTGTGACATGGCCTCAGGAAGTCCTGATGACATGTGCCCAAGGTGGTTGGGACACAGCTTAGTGTTATACATTTTAGGGAGACATGAGGCATCAATCAATATATATAAGAAGTACATCGGTTTGGTCTGGAAAGGCGAGACAGCTTGAAACAAAAAGCAGGAAGACTCGAAGTGGGGAGGGGCCTTCTAGGTCAGAGATCGGTGAGATGAACAGTTGCATTCTTTTGAGTTTCTGATTAGCCTCTCCAGGGTAGACAATCAGAGTGATTGGCTCTAAGCAGTTCCCAGCTAAACTTTTCCCTTTAGCTTAGTGATTTGGGGGCCCCAAGAATTATTTTCTTTTTACACCTGTGTTTTTTCTTTCTTAACTAAAAATAGTATTTGTTTCTGAGGGATAGAGATAACTACCATTTTATTTGGTATGATTTATTTGCCTACTGTCCGACAAAGAAGCTAATCTGATTTTGTTTTCATTTCCAAGCATGATTCCTAGAGATGTGTTTAGGTGGCCAAATCAATGAAGCAGAACCCTGTAATTCATTTATTGGGAGTTACCCTGAGGTCTTCCTGAATTATCTGATGTTCCCAGGCTTTGCTTATACAATAGGCATTAGGAAGAAAAGGCTTGTGTTTATGTAGATGCACACAATGTGCATCTCAGCTCACATAAACAGTGAAGGGGTTTCCCAGGTCTCATTATCCCTGGAGGAGCTGAGGCCTGGGGAATCCTCAGAGCCTCCTTTGCTACTCTGTTATTGTGGCAGGCCAAGTCTCACTAATGCAGGCCTCCATAACAGCTGTTTCAGTACTTACTGAGTGCTTAAGTTCAATACTAAAAGCTAAAAAAAGGCAGCGCCCTTATACAAAGGCTGGAATGTAACAAAAGCCCACCAAGAGTTTTGCCTAGGCCTTTCCTGGCAAAACCAAGGAATTCTTAACAGGACCCATTTAGAATGAACAAGTTTTACTGGGAGTCTGAAGAAACTCTCCAGGCCTCCACGAACAAGTTTACTGGGAGTCTGAAGGAACTCCCCAAACCTCCCTGATTCAGCAGGAGACAAGATAAGAGTAATCACCCCAGCACCTAGACCCATTTAGATTAAGTAAATTTACTGAGACTCCAGAGGAAGGTCTTCAGAACTCAGACCTTAGTTATGGATTAAAAGAAGTTAATCACTTATGTCTTGAGATGAATGCACACTTACACATAGACATATAGCTTAGAAGGCATATAAGCTGTGGAAAACTTTGTAATTTTGAGTTGATCTGGCACTAATTTCCAGGCCGTCTCCCTGTAAAAGGTTACAGAAATAAAAACTCTCTTCCTCCCAGTTCATCTGCATCTCGTTATTGGGCTGTGAGATATAGTAGCCCAACCCTCAGTTCAGTCCGGGAACATTATTATCAAACTCTGGGGATTTTCAGGATAAGTTAGGAATATATTTTGAAGGAGAATGGCAGTATTAAATGAGATCAGCAATTGAAAACATGCGAATACATTCACCATTTAATTACCCATCTCAATAGAAGATAAGGATGAATTTAGCACTAGAAACCATGAATGTCACAAAAGCCTAACTTTAATACTTTGAATCACTTTCCAGTAATCCTAATCCTTTATCCACATTGATAAGAGGACATTCCTATCTTCCTATTTCTTCTCCCCACACATTAGCTTAACAATTAGCTAAATAATTTTATGCATTAGCTAAAGAATAATGGAACTCCAGAAACCCAGGACAGTAATTGAGAGACTGAACAAGCTAAATCTGAACCTTCTGCACAATTAAAGGAGCTGATGTTAGCATGGCCCACAGAATATTACCTGCACTTATAAGAACTAGAAAGTCAGGCAAGTACTCCTGGAACAGACTGTCTTTTCTAACCGTGCACTTATTTCTTTGTTTTTAACTTTGTTTTTGTTTGTTTGTTTGTTCTTGAGACAGAGTCTCGTCCTGTCGCCCAGGCTGTAGTGCAGTGGTGGAATCTCAGGTCACTGCAACCTCTGCCTCCCGGGTTCAAACAATTCTCCTGCCTCAGCCTCCCGAGTAGCTGGGACTACAGGCACCCACCACCATGCCCGGCTAATTTTTGTATTTTTAGTAGAGATGGGGTTTCACCATATTGGCCAGGCTGGTCTGGAACTCCTAACCTCGTGACCTGCCCACCTTGGCCTCGCAAAGTGCTGGGATTACAGGCATGAGCCACTGCGCCTGGCCTGTTTTTAACTTTGTAAGTTGCTCTGTAGAACTATCTTAAGCTTGGTCCATTTTAGATTCTCCTTGAAGGGCCAGATCGCAAAGTGATTAGGAGAGGAGGCTCTGGAGCCAGGCAGTGAGACTAACCCATTCTCGATCTAACACTAACTAGCTGTGTAACCATGGGCCAGGGATGTAGCCTATGTAACCACAATCTCCTCTGTGCTTCATGCCTCACCAATAAGGTAGGGAGAGCTGCTATGACTCTGTCATAGGCCTGAGATGAAGATTTGATGAGTTACCAGCAAAAAGCATTGAATATACTGTCTCATTTAGAAGCAGTCAATACACATTGAACTCTTATTACTTAGAGGAAAGAAAGGGGTCGATGATTTATAGATGAGGCCTGAGTGAAAGAAATAAATGTGTATTGAGTATCAGCAATGGACTACGCATCATTCTGGGTAACTATCACTGAACACATTTAATCTGAAAATACCATCTGAAAGATACTGCCATCTGAATTGCATAGACGGGAAAAGTCAAGGCTTTCGTGCTTATTTTTAAATGTATGTTAACATGAATAATTAATTGGCCGAGCGCGGTGGCTCACACCTGTAATCCCAGCACTTTGGGAGGCCAAGGCGGGCAGGTCACGAGGTCAGGAGATGGAAACCATCCTGGCTAACACGGTGAAACCCTGTCTCTACTAGAAACATAAAAAAATTAGCTGAGCGTGGTGGCACGTGCCTGTAGTCCCAGCTACTCAGGAGGCTGAGGCAGGAGAAACACTTGAACCCAGGAGGCGGAGGTTGCAGTGAGCCAAGATCGTGCCACTGCACTCCATCCTGGGAGACAGGGCAAGATTCCATCTCAAAGAATAATAATAATAATAATAGTAATTAGTGGGAACATATGCTGTTTGTGGTGATAGGAGAAGAAAAAGGGAGATCCAGATGTTGGTTATCAGAAATGACCTGCACCTTCTCTAAATTGAAATTTAGCTTGAAGTAGTAATGCCAAGGCCTGCCTGGGGCCATAGCATCCTGGTGCACCTGCTTGTTGGTGACAATCCTTTTAGGACAAAGTATCTTACAAAAACATTCGTAGGTGACTAACTGAAAAAAAAAGAAGTTATGATGAAAAGCAATTCTTACCGTTTTTTAATTAAAAGACAGGCTATTATTCTCTTTGGCAGGCTTGAGTACAGTCGTGCACTCAGGGCTCACTACAGCCTCAACCTCCTGGGTTCAAACAATCCTCCTGACTAAGCTTCCCAAGTAGCTGGAACTGCAGGCATGTGTCACTGCACCTAGCTAATTTTTAAAATTTTCTTGTAGAGACAGGTTCTTATAATGTTTGTCCAGGCTGGTCTCAAACTCCTGGCTGCAAGTGATCCTCCTGCCTCAGGCTCCCAAAGCAATCCTTACTTTTTTAATTGAAGTGCTTTTTTTTTTTCTTATTTAAACTCTTTAAAGAAAAATTCATCCCACAAAACAATAAATCCTTTACAAGGGAGAAAAATGAAATAGAGCAACTAAGAAAGCATCCATGAAGGCCAGGAAGGAACATCATGATTAAATGCAATTAGTCGCAACCCCTTCTGTCTCCAGTCTTGGATGTGTAATGGTAACAGAACTAGAGAGATTTCTAAGACCTTGGTGCTTAATAACAAGCAAGCATCGAGGGTGGTTGTGCAAGATCCTGATCACACAACTCTGCATATCAGATATCCTTCACAATCAACAAGACTCAGCCTTTAATCTCTGATGTTTTCAAATGTTCTTTTTTTTAATTCACATGTATAACCTATCCTCTTTTCAATATATAGAGATATAGCTTATCAGTCATTACCTCTTTTACTACTTTTCTTCTGAGATTTAAAAGGTCATCCTCTGATTTGTAAATTCAACCAGATTTCACAGTTCAGATGAGAGTTGTAATGATATGTTGCCAAGAACTGTTGCAAGCTGTGATGTCTGTCTTTCTGGGGATTATGGAGAAGCACATTTCTTTTAGGAAAAAAGAAGAAGGCAGATGAGCCCAAGTTGTTTTATTTTTATTGTGTATATGTATTTGTTTTCTCAAGTATAGTAGCATGGCCTCTGTGGCAGGCATTCACCAAGCAAATACAGAGCACCCTCTGGGTCAGGCACTGTGTTATTGGGGTTCCAAATAAAGAAAAAGACCAATTGCAGCCCTATGGATCTCACATTAAAGAGGGGAGTAAGAATCATAGATAATTTAATGAGTTAGGTACATTAATGGGGCTTTGCACAGTATTTCATGGGAGCACAGAAAAAGGGTACCTCGTTCCACCTGAGATGGCAGGGAGATGGCTCCCAAGTTAACTAAGCAAAAGGGGAAGGAGAGGCACATCCCATAGAATATGGATAACACAACAAAAGCCCCATTACCCCCCGCCCCACCACCACACACACCATCTCTGGAATAAATTTTGTACCTTCCAACTGGTTTTCAGGGTACTCATGACACATGGGTTAATAATAACTAGGTTTGCCCAAATGACCAAAATTCTATTCCTGACATGAATTTTCACAACTGGTTTTTTGTTTGTTTGTTTTAATGAAGAAGAAATGTGTGTTTTTGGAAATCATCTTACAAAATCATATAGTGGAATGCATATAGTGATGAAATTGTTGAAGACCAGGGAATCTTTGTCCTTAGTTTTTATTAGGATGGATGTTTTCAGGTAAAACTAAAATAAAAATGAAATGGAACCAATTAGAAAGAAAATAGGAGCACTTAAGACAAAATATAATTGTTGCTGAAAGAATTAGAATCTGATAGCTTAGAAAGAACTTAATTAAATTTCAGAGTAAAATAAATACAGTTTAACAATGGCCTTTCTCCTAGAAAAATATAATGTCTCTTACAGTTCAGTTACTCCTTGGCTTACAAAAGAGTGGTTAAATTTCCTGTTTTTCTCATTCTGATTTCGTATATTACATGTTACTAGTGATGGGATTTTCTGTGTGACATTACCTCTGGTCTTCAGAATGGACACATAGCAGTGTAGTCTCACATATGCCCCTTGGGTGGGAAAAGAGAAGGACCTAACTTAACCTGACAGACCTCAAATCTATTCTCTTTCTATAGCAGAATACTCCTATTTAAAACGAAAATGTTGAGTAAGGAGGACAGTCATATATGTCGAGAATGCTAAATGCTCTTGTGGAAATGAAAAGCAGCTGATCTAAGTAATTACCCACTAAGAAAGGAGTAGGAGAAATGTTTAGAAGGGAGACCTGCAAAAAGATGATTCACAGCACGTTCACATCACCGGATGCATTAGTGGAACTTCTAACCCAACGCCAATGGAAGAAGCAGTATTTTGCACAAACTTGAAAAAGTTTTTCATTTTCCTCCCACAGCCTCGTCACGTGTTCAATATGCTAAAGAAGTATGTCCGCGCAGAACAGAAGGACAGACAGCACACCCTAAAGCATTTCGAGCATGTGCGCATGGTGGATCCCAAGAAAGCTGCTCAGATCCGGTCCCAGGTAAGTGTGGGGTATAATCATCTTCTGCAGCTTTGACAATCCAGGATTCTTGCTTCTTGGGTTGGTGACAGGATCCCAGGCATTCTCCGAGCACCTATAGGTGTTTTCCCTATGGCAAGAGCTCTTTAACTTCTAGTAAATTCTAAAAGTTTGTCTTAGAGCAATATGTGGTTTGGCACTTTCTGAGTTATGAAAATAACAAGAAATGTAAAAATCTTAATAGTCTACTGCTAACTGATTGCTAAGGAACTGATTAAAACCAATGACTAAAATGAGAACAACAAAAGTTGTATAAACTAAAATCTTGAAAACTGGTTCAACTAAAGTATGGCAGGCAATCATAAACCTACTGCAATGTTGAGATTTAATGTGAGCCTAAATGAAGCCCAGTAATAATGTATTTTATACTCCCCGGTTACCAAAGGCTGAAAACTGGGATCTACCTTAGGAAATGTGAAATTTTACATTTTCTTGAATGAAAGAGTTAAATATGTATAGCATGAAATAGCCAATCAAATTGAAATACGTTGTTTTCTAGGGGGAAATTTGCAAAGAAATGTATTTAGGGCATCAGGGTCTGTTTAGAGAGCCTCAGTATTAGGAATCAGAGTTGGCAGAGGTAGCCTTTTTAATTGGCTGTTATAAGCATACAAGATAATGGTAAGTTTAAAGATAAGTCTTAAACCTGAGCTCAAAAGTTAGAGAACAGAAATAGGAGAACAAGAAAAATAAAGTTGCCCTTTCAGTTAAACCTTTTAACAGTAGCAGTGTTTGTCAGTTTTATTTTGGAAGTTTGTATCTACCTGCAGTGCTTGGTAAGAAAAATAACCTGGGCGACAGAGTGAGACTCCGTCTCAAAAAAAAAAAAAAAAAAAGAAAGAAAGAAAAATAACCATTCCTACCCCAGACATTGTTGACCTGGAGTTGTCATCCTTTGATGCAGGTTATGACACACCTCCGTGTGATTTACGAGCGCATGAATCAGTCTCTCTCCCTGCTCTACAACGTGCCTGCAGTGGCCGAGGAGATTCAGGATGAAGTTGGTAAGTAAGCTGTTCTTTTGATGCGGCACATGGACATGTATTTTCCCCCAGAGGAAAATTGAGGAAGTGAGTTATCTGTTTGAGGAGTATGGAAGTTAATAGAACAGGTTGCCTTTTACGATGAAACTGTCAGGATGGAACTAGCTTTCTAGCCTTAGCAATTGAATCAGTTCTTAACCTCTCCATACTTGTAAGACTGGAGGAATGTCGCCTGACTTAGGGTATAGTTTTGTAATAATTGGACACTTGTTATTGAATTACACATGGCAGCATTTTTTTCTAATCTGCCCAATCTTGTTATGGCTCTCAAATTATGATGCTTTGGTACTTTACAATTAATGGGGGAAAAAAACTCATTCTTCATCTTTTGAGTGTCATGATTGTTCCATCTTACAAATGAAAAAGCTCAAACTTAAAATTTGAGTAACTTACTGGCCTGTATCACATGCATTCTAAATAGCACAGCCAAAACACATAACTGTGACTTCTGACTTTGAGGTTATTGTTAATATTCAGTAAGTCACAACTCTCTTTGATGGCGGAGCGGGGAAGCCATGAGTGTTCTCTGAACCACATCATTGTTTAAACTTAAAAGATAGTGGGCTGTTAAACTTATATTCTGAAATAATTATACTCTCACAAGAACTTGGAAAAATAGTACAGAGAGGTCCCATGCATCCATCACCCACATGACTCACCAGTGACATCTTACATAACTATAGTCCATTATCAAAACCAGGAAACTGACCTTGTATGCCCACTGTCTTTTATGTCCCTAGTTTTCCTAATGACTTTCCTAATGACTAATGATTTCATTCAAGGTCTCTCATTTCTGTTTTTCTTGGAAAGGGAATAAAATATCACGAGTCTCTGTCAGCTGCCAAAATGCCCATAACTGTTTAACTTACTTCACAAAGGTACATAGATGACGATTATCTTGGTGCGTCTTTCAACATAAGCATATGTACCTATACTGGAGATTTAGTGTGTAGTCTACCAACATATAAGCAGTATGTATCTGGCATATCCTTCCCCATAAAGAATCCTGCCCTTTGTTAATTGGGTTGGAAATAGATACAGGTTATCATCTGGAATCAGAGCACCCAGGATGTTGTAGATGGATGTACCCATTACAGTAAGTCCAACTTTGAAGTGCCTGAAATACCGCTCAGGGGAACAGCTGGCCGTCACTTTTTCCTTTTTATGCCAGTGTTATTCTGCTTCTTTCCTGACTTACGTGGCCTTGTAAATGTTGTTTGTATTGCTGTGAAATATTTGGCATGTGTCAGGTGATGATGTTCTGTTCAGTACTGCACATTAGTGGACAGAATCTGAAATTATACTTTGAGCTACATAACTTGCAAAAGAAACTTCATATGTCAGGGAGTTGCAGTGTCCCAGCACTTTGGGAGGCCAAGGCGAGCAGATCACATGAGGCCAGGAGTTTGAAACCAGCCTGGCCAACATGGTGAAACCCCCTCTCTATTTAAAAAAGAAAAGAAAAAAAGCAACTTCATAGTGTGCCAAACTTTTGTTCAGAAGGAGCAACTCAGTGTTGAGCAAGAATTTATGAAGATAGTGGAGGTGGAATTTTTAGTCTACACCATGAATTGAGAACAGAGATTTCCAATTAATTTTTCACTGATTCAAGTTTTTTTAGCAAATGAATATACTTTTCAGATATACTTGCAGAATAGACATCAGTAAGGAACCTTTAAAATACTGTTATTATATCAGTCTTAATAAACTGAAGCTAAAATCTTCTAGATAACATGTTTGTTTTTTTAATAGCTATCTTAAGCCTATTTTCACATGTGATTTCAGTTGAAGTGGCATAGGTAATACCAGACCATAGGGAAATAAGCCATTACAAAGGACTAAAAAGTTGATGACCAATATTCCACCCTCACCCAGCAATTATTGTTGACTCTTTATAATTAAATTATTAGAACTTTTTATTTGGCACTATACTACTGAAAACATTAGCCACTAATTAGTCACACTTCCACAGAACAGATGGTGGTTCAGATATCTTGAGTATTACGAAATGCCCAAGAATAGGGCAGCACGATAAACTTCAAATCTCAGTAACAGGGAGGATATTTAGATAATTAGTATCATGGAATCTTTTTCTGTAAAAAGGAAAAAAAAAAACAGCCATTAGGTTGGATTAAGAACATACTACGTATATGCTCTTAATGTGTGTGTGTGTGTGTGTGTGTGTATACATAGATGTAATATGCTCTTAATCCAACCTAGTGGCTGAGTTTTTTTAAATAATGACATATGTATCATTCTAAATATACCAGATGCCACATTCTGAAAGATAATCTTTTTTAAAAACCTTTCATTTGGAATCCTGGGTGCTTCCATTTTTAAATGACTGTTCTCTATAGAAAGAGAAGTTTGCAGTAATGAACCGTGTACACTATCTGAGCTCCTAGTGTCAAAGCTACAGAAGTGGTTCACTGGGGAGAATAGCTTTTCTGGGTTGAACCTAGTTGTCATCTATATTCCTTTTTCATTTGAAGGAACATTTAAAACAATACCTCACTTTTTAGTAGGAATATAGTTGAAACTTCAAGATTGACCAGGGGTGCTAATTGCTTAAGCCAAATGTTATTAGAGGTTCCTTATGTTATTCTTTTTACTTTTGTATGTGTCTGAAATTTCTCATAATAAAAAGTGTTGCTTTTAGCTTACTTTCTAAATAGGTTCTTCATAGATTTTTTTTCCGGGTTGTGTCTTGTAGTCTTTCTAATATTCTCTGATTAAATGCTTTGTTATTAGTCTGAGTTGCGTTTATTTGCTATTTCTGTATAATCAAATTTTAGATTTGGAGTCAGTTCAGTACAAATAGGATACTAAAATTCAGAGACACTGGCAAAAGGAGAAAATTTTAAAGTCCCTAAAAATGCATGCCTTTTGTATAAAAGTTTGTGCTTATAAATGCAAGCAATTAGGATGTGCTTAATGCAGTCAGACATCTGTAGAGAGATACAGTGGTTTAATTAAATAATGGTAACAGGTGCTTTATGGATAAGAGGTTTTTACCAGTCTGGGGAACTGCCAGTATCTTTAGTGGGAGAGGTATATCTGCTTCAGTAAATTATGCTTCCAATTAGAATTCTCTTCTATGGGTGAAAATGAGGAAGAATGGAGTCATGCTGAGAAAGAAGGAATGCTATGGGTGAAGGGGAAAATTGACATCAAATTTGTGAGCAGTAAATTGTGACCAGAGCATAGGGTTCATCATGCTTGTGAGTTCTGGCCCTGGCCCTTTTATCTTCCATTGTGCTTCCCTGAGGCATCCTGTCTGTTTATGCTACTTTCCCACTAACTTCAGTGAATCCCAAATTCATAGGTCTAGCCACAGCCAGCGTACTGAATCCCAGTGCCATATTCCAGACCCCAAATATCCCATGTGCCTCTAAGACTCATGTCCTTCTGGAAATTTACTTGTTTTACACACTCTATTCTGAGTTCTCTTGGTGGGCCTAAACTATCCATGATGATGCCTTCCTCTCTCTCACCCATTATTTCTTACCAGTTGCAAGTCCTGTATATTCGGCCTTCTGTGTTCATGTGAAATCTCTGCACATCCACTACTTACCTGAGATCCTGTCCTCTCATCAGTGTCATTAGACTCCCAGCCAGTCACCCTACCTCTTGTCTCACATGGGCCTCCTCCCACTTCAATTCCCCCTTTTCAGAACTATGCAAGTTCCCTTAAAAACAAAAAACAAAACAAAACCAAAAAAACAGCTGCAGGCCAGCGGTGGTGGATCACCTGAGGTCAGGAGTTCAAGACCAGCCGGGCCAACATGGTGAAACCCCATCTCTACTAAAAATAGAAAGATTAGCCAGGCATGGTGGCAGACACCTGTAATCCCAGTTACTCAGGAGGCTGAGGCAGGAGAATCACTTGAACTTGGGAGGCAGAGGTTGCAGTGAGCCAAGATTGCACTATTGCACTCCAGCCTGGGCGTCAAGAGCGAAACTCCGTCTCCAGAAAAAAAGAAAAAAAAAAAGCTGCTTATGGTTTTTCCTTTCTTGAAAAGTTGCACCTTTCAAGATTCAAGTAAAATGCCCAAGTACTGTAAACCCTTTCTAATTTGCATAGAGAACGGAGAAAAGAGCTGGCATTTGAGTGACAACCATGTAACCAACTAATGGGTGCCTCTTTGTGATAATGCTGATGGTCAGGTTCTTTCTTTATGAATGTTCCCCGTTGAGGTACAGGACCCCCATATAGAGATGTGGCGGTGGCAGGTGGTTTAGGGTAAGAGTGGAGACTGATAATTTATTCTACACCCCACTCAAGGAGCCAAGCCCTCTGGCATTGTGCACGCCCACTGGAAGTGGGGCTTTCTTGTATTTCACACAAAGGCAGCATATGGGCTAGTGAAGATACCGGGAAATTCAGTGATAGCATCCCCAGTTTACAGTTGAAGAAATTGAACCTAAGAGAGTTTACCAAATTGCCCAGCCCAGATAGTAAAGTGATGAAAGTGGGGTGGAAACCAAGACCTGCCAGAAGTCCAAAATCTATGTTCCTTCTGCTGCCTATTTTCCTCTCTGAAGTAGAATTTTCCCCTACTTAACCTCAGTGTGAAAGCACTGGGTATCCACCTCCAATACCATACTCTAACTTGGAGTAAATTATTTATTTATAACTCTACCAACCCTCCATCCTGTGAACTCTTCCAGATATATGTTGGTCATCCTTGCCTCCTCAAGATCCAGCAGGGACCCTGGTACTTTTTAGATATTAGTAATTATAAATATAAGGTTGAAGCCAGTCCCCAGGATAAAAAGTCAGATGCTCCTTAACTTGGACTGATGAAGTGGGCTCCTCCGTAACCCTAAAGACCTGCCCAAAACTCCTTCCTTGACATCTAGCATAAGCGCCATACAAAACAAATTTCTTTCCTAGGCCACAACATCCTCTAAAGCTGTGATTGATCAAGTCAACTAAATGGATGTGGTTGGCCAAGATAACAAAGCATAAATCAGGGTTCTGAGGACCGTTATTAATAAAATTTTACAACATGGTCCTTCTTTGTACCATGACCCTCTGCTATTTGGTCATCTACCCAATTCACACACATTGACACTTGATTTAATTATGCTGTCCTGTTTGACCGCCAACCACAGTCTGAAGCTATTCACGTGACAAATAAGTGTGAATTTTCAAGTGTCCTGTTGTGTTATAAAAGGCCCGTGTTTTATTTTATAATTTCATATTTTGTTCATTCAATTTTAATTATTATGTGCAAGTTCCCAGGCTCAGTCATTTATTAATGTTTTTATTTTTTAAAAAGTTATTTTCAGGCAGATTATGAAGATTTCTTGCAAAGAATGGCCTCAGGCATTGTTTGTATAGAGATAAATCTCCTCTCTTTTAAATCACTGTGTAGGTCTTCATTAATATTTTTTTCATTCAACAAACGATGGAATTATTATTTCAGTGAAAATATGGCTCCTCTTCAATGTTCATATTCTGCTTTAATTATGTATTAATCCTTCAAAAGGGCAGAATCCCTTCATCCCTTCAACCTTTGCTTTGTCAAATTGTTATTTAAAAATGATTGGTGTTTTTCTGTCCTTTGTAATCTTCCTTAAATCTCTGCTAAAAGGATTCTATTCTACTCTTTGTATTGGCACTGAGGTTATTTATCAAAGTGTGCTTCTCTTTGCAGCTACCTCAAGGCTAAAAATGTAGCTCTTTTCAGAGATGGCTGTTTTACAGAATGCTATAACAACCGATTTATGAGAAAGGCAGTAGGAAATAAAGAGGGAACAAAGGCATAATTGTTTCATACCCATTTTTTTCTTCTAGCATTCAAAATTAATAAAAACATGAATTATTATAAACCAGATGCGGGAAAGATCTCTGGCTGAATAAATCCATAGTGAATGGGGTAAGATTGAAAGATGTAGCGGGGAATCAAGAAATTCACAGTAATGAAAGGATGTTTATTTTTTATTACAATTTTACTGTGGCCTCTTGATAAAATGTTCCACTTTTCAGGAAAAATGCAGCATGGTTATTTCAAAGACAGTGTTTCCATATTCTGTTTCTAATAAGCCTGTTGATTTGGGGGTTTAGTGAGTCCAAAGTAGACTAGGTTTAAAATAGAATATTTATAGCACTTCCCAGTCCAACAAAATAGAAATTTAATGCTATTAAGAATTTCAAGTGTCCTTATGTGTAATTGTTAGTCAAGGATGAACAGCAAAAAAAAAATCATAAATAGAGAGAGCTGTCACTTTTTTCTTATAAGAACATAGGTGTGACTTTGTTTTTCATAAGAAATGACTTTTAGATGTATATAGATTTAATAGTTTATAGCTGACTTAAGTATTTGGACATAAGAACTTTTTTTTTTTTTTTTTTGAGATGGAGTCTTGCTCAGTCACCCAGGCTGGAGTGCAGTGGTGCGATCTCGGCTCACTGCAACCTCCGCCTCCTGGTTTCAAGTGATTCTCTCACTGAGAAGTGATTCTCAGCCTCCCAAGTAGCTGAGACTACAGACACGTGCCACCACACCTGGCTAATTTTTTTGTATTTTTAGTAGAGACAGGGTTTCACCATGTTGGCCAAGCTGGTCTCGAACTCCTGATCTCAGGTGATCTGCCCATCTTGGCCCCCCAAAGTGCTGGGAATACAGGCGTGAGCCCCCGCATCTGGCCAAGAACATTTATACATATCATCACCAAAGCCTTGTTCCCGCATTGGTTTCATAATAGTCTCATAGCCCCTTATTCATATTTTCCCTAGTGTTATTGACTAACAGACATGAGGCCTATAAGTTTAGCTGCCTGTGTCTAGATGTATATCTTTGACCCAAGACAATTTCTCTTTCAAAATAGAACCACTCATTTATAAATGAAAATGCTTTGTCAAATGAATGGCAAAGTACGGTATACTATTAAGACAGCCTCCTAGTTTTCTGACATTTGGACTGCCATGTTGAAATATCTCCACACAGCAAGATACAAATGTGTGAATGCCAGTATACTTCATACCTTAGGTCCCCAACTGGTCTGTCTGCAGACTTGAGGTTATAGACCTCAGGTGTCGAACTCACCCATAGTGGTGGCTAGTAGAGTGCTTTGTATACATTTAGCTCTCTATGCTTTTTTTGGTTGTGATATTAGGTAAGCTCTCTTTTTCTTGCTTTGGAGTTTAATTATGGAATCTGTAAATATAGTGTTTATGTCATCCAGATGATCTGTGGAAGTCATTGATAATGACCTTTAAAAATTCACATGTAATACAGCATCTGTTTTCGTGAATGATTTTTATAGTTTTACCATTTGGCAAACAGATACTTTCTTTTATGTATTTCTACTCCATAATTTTAGGAAAAAGTAAATCATTTTAGCTACATTAAAAAGAATACACTTTCTAGGAATAATGAATGTAAAAAAAGTTTCCTTTTTTAAAAAAAAATTGCTCTGTCTACCATTCTGGCAGACAAGTTGTTGACCTTAATATGTATAATTCAGTGCAGTATATTGATCTTGTTTGTTGTGCTCCAAATGGACGCTGGCAGAAATTTGATGAATTAAATATCAACCACAGTGTTTTCTTCATGCGATTGCAATGGTTTATTATGTATTATTTTGTTCAGTTCAAATAAATGATGTATGTTAAGATTCTTTGCCCATTTTTTAATTGGGTTATTTACCTTTCTTACTTTCTTAATTTTATTTTAATTTTTATTTTTGGAATCAGAGTCCCGCTCTGTCACCCGGGCTGAAGTGAAGCAGCATGATCTCAGTTCACTGCAACCTCCGCCTTACGGATTCAAGCGATTCCCGTGCCTCAGCCTCCTCAGTAGTTGGGATTACAGGCACGCGCCACCACACCCAGCTAATTTTTGTATTTTTAGTAGAGACAGGGTTTTACCATGTTGCCCAGGCTGGTCTCAAACTCCTGAGCTCAGGCAACCTGCCCACCTCGGCCTTTCAAAGTCCTAGGATTACAGGCGTGAGCCACTGCACTCGGCCTGCCTTTATTATTGAGTTGTAAGAATTTTTATATATTCTGGATACTATTAAATTCTTATCAAATATATTATTTGGAAATATTTTAACCATTCTGTAGGTTGTATTTTCACTTCTTTAATAGGATCCTTTTGACACACAAAAATTTTCAATTTAGAAGTCTATAATCAGTTTTTTCTTTTGTGGCTGTTACTATGGTATTGTATCTAGGAAACCATTGTCCGAAACAAGGTTACAACGATTTATACCTGTGTTATCTTCTAAGAGTTTTGTAGTTTTAGCTCTTACAGTTAAATCTTTGACTCATTTAAATTTTCATATATGGTGTGAGGTAGGGGTTTGACTTTATTCTTTTGCATATAAATATCCAGTGTCCGAGCACCATTTGTTGAAAAAGACTATTCTTGCCAGGTGCAGTGGCTCATGCCTGTAATTCCAGCACTTTGGGAGGCCAAGGTGGGCAGATCACTTGAGCCCAGAAGTTCAAGACCAGAATGGGAAACATGGCAAGACCACATTTCTACAAAAAAATTATCTAGGCATGATAGCATCTATTTGTAGTCCCAGCTACTCAGGAGGCTGAGGTGGGAGGATCTCCTGAGCCTGGGGTGGCTGAGGCTGCAGTGAGCCTTGATCACACCACCTGGGCAACAGAGCAAGACCCTGTCTCAGAAAAAAAAAAGGAAGAAAAAGACTATTATTTCCCCCATTGAATGGTCTTGGTACTATTACACAAAATCAATTGTCCATAGATAATATGGGTTTATTTCTTAATTCTTAGTTCTTTTCTTTGATCTGTGTGCCTATGCTTACTGTAGTACCACACTGTTTTGATTATTGTAGCTTTGTAGTAAATTTTGAAATCAGCAAGTGTGAGTCCGTTATCTTTGTTCTTCTTTTTTATATTACTTTGAGTATCTGGAGTCTCTTGCATTACAACATGAATTTTAAGGTCTTCCTCACCCGCCGCCCCCACTACCATTTCTGCAAAAAAAAAAAAAAAAAAAGTGCGGATTGCATTGGATCTGTAGATCATTTTGGAGAATATTTATATATAATGTTAATGAGGTTTTAAACAACACTTTATCTACTAGAACTGATGTCTGCCTTGAAAGATTCCACCTTGAGCCCCATTCAGGAAGGTTAGTATTTTAGAAGTAGCAAGAGAATTGATTTAGCATGCTATCATCTTTTACTCCAAATTTTGGTGAGATTCCAGAGAAATTATGTGAGCTTTTCCTTAAGCCATGATGACTGACATGTCAGTAGTTTTTGTCTGTTTTTATGCCATTCTTTTATTTTTGTGCGTGTGTGGGCACCTCAACCAAATGGGTGGAGCCTGAGGCATGGTCTCCCACGCCAAAGTCTGCTGTTTCTTTTGATGATCCAATGCAGTTCCAAAGCTATTTTCTCAACTCACCAGCTCGTTTGTATGGCCCTGTAATTTGAAACAAAATCTAAAAAGAAATCCGAATTAAAATGATTGGGAAGTGAAGTCAGACCACAGTGGTGGCTGTGGGACTACTTCCTGGCATGGAACACTAGAACAGATGTGTCCTGATTTTTTTGTAGAGTCTTGGGAACAACCAATGATTTTAGACTGGAACAAGGGCTGGTTATTCTGTTTTTCACAAGCATCTGCCTTCAAGGTTCATTTTTTTAAAAGAGGAGGGGAAAAAATCAGTGATGTTTGCCACCCTGAGTATGGAGATGAATCCAAATTGAGAATAATTTTGAAATATGTTTCCCCAATTTTGAGATTAATTTTGAAATATGTTTCCACAAACACTAACTGGGAATGACATGAGTTTGTTTCATGTGAGACAGAGTTTGGAAGGCATGTTAATTTGCTTCTTGGTGTTTAACTCAGAAACAAATTTTGCTTGTATTCTCTGAGTAAGCGCCATTATTAGTTAACAGTTTTCCTGCCGTATGCACTATGGGCTGCTTTAGAAAGTAAATCATAGAAGGTTAGTTATAATATCTCATCAAAAATAGTGGATCCATCTATTAACCGGTTCCAAGTTATGAGACGTGTCCAAAGGAATGTTGACTTGGTGTGCATCTAAACACTATCTGTTAAGAGGCTTTGGACTTCGACCATGAAACAGGTGGTCAGAGGGTCAAGGCCAGGGTGTTACTTAATTTCAGCTCTTGTTGATGGATTCATTGACTTCAGATAGTGCATTTTAAAAAGCCTGTTTAATGTGTTTGTCTTTTGATAATTATTATGTATTTACATATGCTCCTAAAAGCATGAGTTAAATCTTATTTCTTTAAAACAGTGCTTGGCAACAACTTATATTGTCTTGTACATGCCTTTTGTGTCTTTGCTTTTGGTTCGGGGGGCATTGAAATTTGTCTGCCCATCCCCTGAGGGCAGATATTGAGGTGTGGACCTATGTCTTCAGCTTCCTATATAGCATTGAAGTTGCTATAGCTGCATGTTCTCTAAAATTTTTATACATGCGATTTAATTGTTAAAGCTTATGATTTTTAAGTATAGTATTCTGATAGCAAATA
This sequence comes from Pongo abelii, assembly GCF_028885655.2. Lineage (NCBI taxonomy): Eukaryota > Metazoa > Chordata > Mammalia > Primates > Hominidae > Pongo > Pongo abelii. Next base: position 36,096,015 of record NC_072007.2, on the reverse strand, counting down.
GATTTTGTCAAATAAAAACTAACTTTATCATCACCACTGAGATATCACTAGGTATATGGCTTAGTTCTCAGTCACCACTTTTATTTGTAAGGAAGTCTTAGAAGTTTTCACAAGTGTATATATGATAGACTGGGCGCAGTGGCTCACACCTGTAATCCCAGGACTTTGGGAGGCCGAGTCAGGCAAGAGTTCGAGACTAGCCTGGCCAACATGGCAAAACCCCGTCTCTACTAAAAATAAAAAAATTAGCCGGGCATGGTGGCACATTCCTGTAATCCCAGCTACTCAGGAGGCTGAGGTTGGAGAATCGAACCTAGGAGGCAGAGGCTGTAGTGAGCTGAGATCGTGCCACTTCACCCTAGCCGGGGCAACAGAGCAAGACTCCATCTCAAAAGAGGAAAAAAAAAGCCAGGCGCGGTGGCTCACGCCTGTAATCCCAGCACTTTGGGAGGCCGAGGTGGGCAGATCACCTGAGGTCAGGAATTCGAGACCAGCCTCAACATGGAGAAACCCGTCTCTACTAAAAATACAAAATTAGCCAGGCGTGGTGGTACATGCCTGTAATCCCAGCTACTTAGGAGGCTGAGGCAAGAGAATTGCTTGAACCTGGGAGGCAGAGGTTGCAGTGAGCTGAGATCGTGCCATTGCACTCCAGCCTGGGCAACAAGAGCAAAACTCTATCTCAAAAAAAAAAAAAGTATATATATGATGCTTGCTTTACCAGCACATATACTAAAATTGGAATGATTAAAGAGATTAACCTGGCCCCTGCGCAAGGATGACATGCAAATTTTGTAAAGTGTTTTATGTGGAACTTTACTTACATGAGGTACCTAGGGTAGTAAATTCATAGATACAGAAAGTAGAATGGTGATTGCCAGGGGCTGAGAGGATGAGGGACTGTGGAGTTAGTGTTTAAAGGGCACAGAGGTTGAATTTGGCAATACTGAAAATAGTTCAGTGGGGAAGATGGATGGCCATGATGCATCATCCATCGCAGTTGCACAGCAACATGAACATACTTAATACCCTAAGCCTTACACTTCAAATGGTTAAAACAGTAAGATTTATGTTATATATATTTACCATGATAAATATATATATGTATATTCATATCATTTGCCACTGTGAATAGCAAGGAGATTGAAGAAATAAGGACACAGGATCTTCAATAAATATGTATTAAATGCTTCCCATGTTCCACATTCTTTGTCATTGCCAGACACGTCACAGGTATAAGGGCCCAACCTTTGTTACTCAAATAATTTAGAATAATTTAGAATTTGCTTGGGGAGACTTTGGATAAACAGTTAAGAAAGAAGCTGTATCCATTAGGTCAAGGGACGCTGGTTGCTTCGTCTCGTAGCATTTGGTAATCTTGTTAGACAACCGTTCTTACTCCTATCGTTTGCTGAAATTTATTAGTGAAGGAAAGAATCTTGGTTTTCAGTTCGTTCAGCCACATGATTTCATAGGCTCAGGAAAACCATGTAATATGCCCAAGGTCAGACGTGATTAATAAGACTAAAGACTGAATTTATTCCAGTGTCTCTGTGTCCAGTGATACTTACTTACTGCTGTTGCCAAGTTAAACAAAACTGGGTTTGCAGAGCTGTTTATTCACCTTCAGCATCTTTTCATTGAAAATGTGGTAGATAGAAGAAATGTCCCTCTTTTAGCATTTGTACCTCAGTAATAAGATGCTTCCCAAGCTCAAAGACTCCACACCCTTAAATATGTAAGTCAGTGTTAAGATATTTAAAGAGAACATGAATATCAGCTACATTGTGCATGTTGCAGGATTTTTATATTATTTTGTGTCTTCTGCTTAGAAGGCATAAGCCAGCCCATGAACCATAAAAACAAACTTACCTTCTTCCATGTGATTATTGCAGCCAAATTTTTCAGTGCAGGATAAGCAAAGGTTTCTCTGAAAGCATGAGATAATAATTCTCAGCCAGGTCTTTGCCATTTGCAAGGGATCAGACATACAGAGTTTTTAGCTCTGTGGATGTTAATAGCTAGAGCCCCTGTTAGCAGATGGCATGTTAGTGGCCTGTTGCTGCTGGCTATTAAATCATACACGTCGGCCAGGCACGGTCGGTCACACCAGTAATCTCAGCATTTTGGGAGGCCGAGGCGGGCAGATCACGAGGTCAGGAGTTCGAGAGCAGCCTGACTAATATGGTGAAACCCCATCTCTACTAAAAATACAAAAACTAGCCAGGCATGGCGGCACGCGCCTATAATTCCAGCTACTCAGGAGGCTGAAGCAGGAGAATCACTTGAGCCCGGGAGGCAAAGGTTGCAGTGAGCCGAGATCACGCCACTGCACTCCAGCCTGGGCGACAGAGCGAGACTCCGTCTCAAAAATAAATAAATAAATAAATAAAAATATTAAAGTAAATAATACACATCATGAGGTCATCTCCCAAGGCAGCAGATAATTTTGCATATTTTTTTCTTAGTTTATATTGCTGCAACAGAGTAATTCTTCTTGATCACAGACTGCTTTTTTGTTGTTGTTGTTGTTTCTAAGTTTCACTTGATCCACAAAATAACCTGAGACAGACAAAACAGATAGGTTTTCCCATTAATCTCCTTCATGAGTCTGACTTTGCCAGCCGGGCTGATCTTATATGCATAGCCCTGGACGCATTTATGTTACTCCATCTACCTACAATGCCCATCCCCAATCTTGGCCTATTACATGTGTCTAACATTACTTTGATGTGTACATGTCAGTGAACTACCACTTACTGATTGTTAGCTTTTTGAGAGTATGTATCAAGTCTCATGTGCATTTGTGTGTCCTGAAACAAATTATTAGGTATAAAGTATGTATTGCAAATACCATGCCCAGGGAATATTTCAGAGCTGTGGTTCTCCAAGTGTGGTCCTTAATCTAGCAGCATCAGCATCGCCTGGTATCACGTGGGAACTTGTTGGAAACGCACATTCCGTGATCCCACCCCTGACCTCCTGAATCAGCAAAGCTAGGGATGGGGCTGAGCAATCTGTATTTTATCAAGCTGTCCAGGTGACATTGATACATGCTAAACTTTGCGAATTTTTTAGAGACTAATCAACTTATTAAAAAGTTAATAAATAGGTGAGGATCCATTATAGCACCCCAGTAGGCCAATTAGACTTACGTATGCTATTATCTTCTAAATTCACATTATACAAATTGTATGCCACAAAAACGTTTAAGGTGAAAACCCAAAGGAATTGATGCATTTGATTAATTCACAAAAATACAGCAGCTCCAATTCACAGAAAAAAAATGCATGCATATCTGATAATTAGTTGTAGATTAAAAGGTGAACAACTTCTCATGATTAATACCAATGAAAATGTAATTTTTTTAAAATTATGGCCAATTGGTAGTTTTTTAAAAATCTGTTATGCCTTGTCATGATAAGGATAGGTGAAAAGGAACTTTCATAAACTATTGGTAAGTATATGGGTGAAACCTTTTAGACTATTTGGCTCTACCTAGTAAATTAAAATGTTCAGTCTTCTCTAATTTTAGCACCGTATTTCTACAGATACACTGGCACATCTGTGGAGAGGGGCACTTCTGTTTGTCACCTGATACCCCTTACTACTACTACTATTTTTATAAGCATTATTACCTTTAAAATCATGTTAAAGAAAGGGTAAATGATGTGCAACAGACTCAGTTTCCCCTTCTTTGACTCCCGTTTAGTTTACATCTCTTTTCTCTCTCTCATTTGGGGGCTCCGTACCCTTAAGATTATAGAGAAATTGCAGTAGGTAATGTCGGCTGGAAATGCTAAATTTTAAGAAACTTGGGTGGAAATGGTTTAAGCCATCAGCCTAAACGATCAGTGAAAATGTCAGACATTCTCCGCTTTCTTCTTCCAAGATACTATACTCTACTGTGGCCTTAGAATTCTTAATTCCTATATAATTCTGATTAAAAAGGAAGGAGATGCTCCTAATATACCTTGCTGTTGTCCCCTCCTGTTCATTAGGGTAGCTGATGTCAGTCAAAATAAAGTCTAGAAATTCTTGAGTACTTTTTTTTGTAATATACTGAGAATGCTTGAAGCAAACTAACCAAATTTAAGTGTTTTAAGGATATTAACAATAACAGGAGAGCTCCTCGATTTTCTGCTAAGAATCAACCTGAACAGTTTCCAGACTGCTGGTTGGCAATGTCAGTATCATGAGAAAAACTGAAAAAATAAGAAACTTTAGGGAAAAAGAGGAATCAGTGCAGGCTAGGGGAATGAATTTGGTAATCCAGTAGTCTTTCCCTGCCAGCATGTATTTTGATTTGATAAGCTAAGTGTCTGCTTTTTCTCATCCTTTATTTTTGGCAGGAAACCAATATTTTGACACTTGAATGCCTTCTTTCTGTCTTAAGGGAGAAGCCTTCTTACACTTGAAGTGTGAAGTAGGTCCTTCAGGTATAGGATGAAAAATTAAGTGGGACTATCTGTGAATTACTAAATCGCAACCATTAAAGAAACTAATGCCCTAATTAGCCTGTCTTTTGACAAACCTGGCATCCATATGTAAGTCTAATATTGTATGCAAATGTGAAACAGGTTTTGCTTTCTAGATCTCTTTGATGTGAAAGGAAGAGCTGGCTTCCTGGCTTCCTTCTCATGTTCAGTATGGACCTGCCTTCGTCCTGCTGCCAACAGCTCCTCAAGGGAACATGAAAGTGGAATTAAACCCTCCTGGTTTTCAGATTCAGAATCCTGGGTGATTAAGTGGCTTGATCAAAATCAGAAACTGTGAAAGTGCTAAAAATGGTCAAGGCCCAAGGAGTTACTCATGTGTTGTCAAAGCCTTTCAGAAATCAAAATGTGTCTTTAAATACCTGGGGTGCAAAAATCAGATGTTTTTTCTTTAAAGAAAAATAGATATATTAGAGTAGAATGGGGGGCCGTCTGTAGGAGCCTGAGTCTGGGTGTTTACTGTCATCTAAGGCCTTGTTAATGTGCGCTTGAGGCTTCGGAATCCACGAACAGGGGAAGCTAGCATCTCTCGCTGACTCCAGTCCTAGCTCGAGCTTTCATACTGCCCTACGTGACGTCTGCACTTTTGTGCTATCAGCCAGTAGACAGAGAAAAGTATCTGGTATTTGTCGGTGTCTTCGGTTTAGCTGCTTTAAGTCCTTGGATGGAAAAGGCTGATTGTCATCCTGAAATCATCGTTTCCTAATGTGTAATTGGGGTCAAGTGAAGCACAGTAATTTAGAGGAATTCTAGTTAAAAATACAGATTCTTGGGCTCTACCTCAGACCTACAGAGATCTGCATTTTTCTTATTCCCCCAGGTGATCCTTTAAACATTCAGAGGTTTTTAAAACTCATGCTTATATGCAATAGCAAAAATATAAGGATTCTTAGAAACTTAGGTTATATTTATATTTGTCTTGAACATAGGATGACAGACATTTTCATTTTCATTGAAAAAAAATGAAACAGAGACTTACAATGTATTTAGAGACAACTCTAAATACATTCTGGCAGAGCCTAACTACTGGATTGCAGAGATCCTCCCCGCTTCCCCCAGTCCCCATCTATAAATTGGCCATGTGAATTTCTAGTGGTGTTCACTTCCAAAGTGGTGATTTTATAAAATATTACAATGAAGCATTATTAACCTCAAGAAGTTCAGATGCATAGAGAGTTTGTTTGGGTGTGGCAGCATTAGTGGCTAGGTTTTATTTATCCAAGATAAGACTTTTTATTAGCTATGAAAAGGGATTGGCATAAACTGCTTATTAATATCCATTAACTGTATCTAAAGGGAATAAACAGTATAAAAGGCCAGGCATGGTGGCTCACACCTGTAATCCTAGCCCTTTGGGAGGCTGAGGCAGGAGGATCATTTGAGCCCAGGAGTTTAAGACCAGCCTGGGCAACATGGGGAGACCCTGTTTCTACAAAAAGTCAAAAAAGTAATAAGCTGGGCTTAGGGGTACACACCTATAATCCCAGCTAGTCAGGAGGCTGAGGTTGGAGGATCGCTTGAGCCCAGGAGTTAGAGGTTGCAGTGAGGCCTGGCGGCTCCACTGCACTCCAGGCTGGGTGACAGAGGGACGACCTTATCTCAAAATAAACAAAAACAAAAAACTGTATAAGCATAGGACAGGCTTGAGTCACAAAATTCTGCCTTTCATAACTTTCCCCCATTTGCTATTTGATTTGCTCTTTCAGAAATTGTGAACCTACTTCTCTACTTACAGAACATTTACCTCCCTCTTAGATTCTTCCCTTTCTATCATTGATACTGACATTCTGCTTGAAGAATTATCCATTTAGCCTCTCTTCAAATCCAAAGTGATATTATTTTAATAAGAGATGAAAGGGAAAATTGGCAAAATGTGCCTGGAGTTGTCAGCATTGTAAATGATGGACTGTAAAAGCTTCGTCTTGGAAGATTGTCAGACAGCCTAGTGCCAGCTCAAAAAGTGTGGTCTTTTTAGAGAATTGACAAAAATGTTACAAAGAAAACACATGCTGAATACCAACTCCAGGTGCGAATCCTGAGAAGCAACTCACTCTATTCTGCAGTAGGAGATGAATTTTGCAGGTTATACAGCAGAGCAATTTAAACTCCCTTGTTTCTTAAAGTATCTCCTATAGTGACTTGGGATGGAAGTCATATACTATCCCCTTTTTTGTTCCTTCAAAGTAAATACACCACAGAGCTGGAGATGTCCCAGACATAGGGGGAAGCTGTTTGGATTTTTCCCACTGCCTGTAGTGAAGCAAGACAGGGAGGAAGAACTTGGGAACTTGCATGGCAAATGGTCAAGTAAAGAAAAAGAAGAGCTTTTTCTTTACTTGACATTTGTCAGATGTGCTTTCAAATCCTGAACTGAGTCACATCTGAAATAAATCACTTCCTTGTCATTTCCATGAAAGGGGCAGTACAAGAAATTCCTTGCACATCCCTGGTGAGCCCCTTATTACTCTCAGATTCAGCTATTGCCTTCAGGTAAAAAAAAGAAAAGCCAAAGAAAGAAAACAGAATCCTCTAGAAAAAGCTCTTCTGACCTTTGCTCTTTCTTTTGTCTGGGTGTGACTAGATAAATGCATTAGTCTGCTAGGGCTGCCATAACAAAATACCAAAATACCACAGATTGAATCCTTCAACAACAGAAATTATTTTTCTCATGCTTCTGGAGGCTGGAAGTCCAAGATCAAGGTACCAGCAGGTCGGTTTCTGAGGAGGCCTCTCTTCCTTGATTTACAAATAGCCACCTACGCATCATGTCCTCACATGGTCTTTCTCAGAGAGAAAGAGAGGTGTCTCTTCCTCTTCTTTTGTTTTGTTGAGACGGAGTTTTGTTCTTGTTGCCCAGGCTGGAGTGCAATGGCACGATCTTGGCTCACTGCAACCTCCACCTCCTGGGTTCAAGCGATTCTCATGCCTCAGCCTCCCGAGTAGCTGAGATTACAGGCATGCCTGGCTAATTCTGTATTTTTAGTAGAGACAGGGTTTCTCCATGTTGGTCAGGCTGGTCTCGAACTCTCGACCTCAGGTGATCCACCTGCCTTGCCCTCCCAAAGTGGAGGGCTCATGCCTGGGATTACAGGCATGAGCCACCTCACCCGGCCTCTTCCTTTTCTTATAAGGACACCTGTCCTATTGGATCAGAGTCACACCCCCATGACCTCATTTAACCTTAATTATCTCTTTAAAGGTCCAATCTCCAAAGGTCCCTTGAGGGTTAGGGCTTTGATACATGAATTTTCAGGGGGACACAGTTCGGTCCATGGCAGTTGACTTATTCATACTTTGGGTAGATCCTCTTCATCGTTCCTCAGCTACTATCTATTTAGTGCACAGCTTCTTTATCCTAAAACTAGTCAGGGGAGGCATGAAAGGTATTATTTCTCCTGCTTCTGCACCTAAGGCATTAAAACGAGGTTGTGGTCTGGCAGCCTACACTCGGCCTTGATGAATTTCAAATCCTAGACCTCCTTGGTATGTGAAGAGCATACACTTGTGTGGAGGCATTTGACAGTCTTTTTTGTTTTGTTTTGTTTTGTTTTGTTTTTTTGAGATGGAGTCTCACTCTGTCACCCAGGCTGGAGTGCAGTGGCACGATCTCGGCTCACTACAGCCTCCGCCTCCCAGTTTCAAATGATTCTCCTGCCTCAGCCTCCTGAGTAGCTGGGATTATAGGCTCGTACCACCACACCCAGCTAATTTTTGTATTTTTAGTAGAGACGGGGTTTCAGTATGTTGATCAGGCTGGTCTCTACTTCCTGACCTTGTGATCCACTCGCCTCAGCCTCACAGTGTTGGGATTACAGGTGTGAGCCACCGCGCCCAGCCCAGATTTTTTCAAATTAGTTTTTAGTGTATCAGCACTGTTAAAGCAGGTGGATACTGCTGGATAGTATAACAAAGTATAGTGTGACAAACCCATAACCAAGCATCGTTAGCTATATTTTCTCACGTCTTGAGCCAAAAGGTCACAGTTAACCTAATGTTGCTACTAAACACTCATACCATAAAACATTCTATTCCAGTCTTCCAGATTTTATACAAGAATAAAATAACTTTTAGACTACTGGAGATTTTTTTTTTAAGTTAATACACAATTTGTTGAATGTGAACCCTAAATTGAAATTGACATGCTAAGTTTTATAGATTACTTCAGCTGCCCTGACTTCAGTAAATTTAGTTGTGACACAGGTACAACAGCTGACTTCGTTCTGGCATTAGAGGTGGTGATGTTTCATCACTCTGGAGTTAGTAAAACCTGAAACCCGCCAGGCATTTGACACAGAGTTTGCTGCCAGGGACAACTCAGCTTCTGACTTATTGGAGAAGAAATGACGTAACCTCTGTGTTTACAAAGTGTTTGAAACTGAGGCCCTTCCACTTCCTTGCTGAGTGTAAGGGTTGACCTGGCATCCAAAATCCCCATGATCTTCTCAGGATAAGACATGCAGCCATTGGTGGTCAAGAAAGGATTTGTTCCCCATGGAAGGGCATTGGAAGAGGAACAGAGCTGAAACACACGGGTGTTCAGAGGGAAAACATCTCTGCACTTAACAGAGCTAGATTAGACTATTAGACTATTATCATAGAGCTCGTGATTCATCTCCTTTATCTGTTCAATTCCAGCCTTGAGTAAAGGACTCACTAAGAAACCACATTCGGCCAGGTGTTGTGGCTCACGCCTGTAATCTCAACACTTTGGGAGGCCGAGGCAGATGGATCACAAGGTCAGGAGTTCAAGACCAGCCTGGCCAATATGGTGAAACCCCCTCTCAACTAAAAATACAAAAATTAGTCAGGGATGGTGGCGGGCACCTGTAGTCCCAGCTGCTTGGGAGGCTGAGGCAGGAGAATCGCTTGAACCCGGGAGGCAGAGGTTACAGTGAGCCGAGATCGCGCCACTGCATTCCAGCCTGGTGACAGAGCGAGACTCCATCTCAAAAAAAAAAAAACCACATTCTATTCCAGTATATTTATTATAACCAGAAATTCTTGTCTTATCAGCAGATAGCTAATATTCACTTACATGGGCAGTGTATTAGATTCCTAGGGCTGCTGAAACCAGTTACCACAAACCGCATGGCCAAAACCAACAGAAATATACTCTCCCATTATCTCATTATTCTAGAGGTTAGAAGTCCTAAAGCAAGGTGTTGCCAGGGCCACACTGCCTCTTACAGCTCTAGGGAGGAATCTGTTTCATGCCTTTCGCTTGCTCTAGTGCTGCTGCCAGCCCTTGATACTCCTTTGGTTGGTACATGCACCCCTCCAGTCTCCACCTGTCTTCACATGGTGTTACTCCCCGTGTCTCTGTTTCTGTGTCTTCTCTAATATGATTAAGGGCCCACCCTTCTCCAGTATGACCTCATCTTAACTTAATTATATCTGCAAAGACCCTGTTTCCAAGTAAGGCTGTATTCTCAGGTGTAGGCATTAGGACTTCAACATATATTTTGGGGGAAAATTCAACCCATAATGAGGTTATGTTTTTATTTTCCTTGACTTTTAAGAATGTGAAATATTGTCAAATTTTTTCAGCCACTATCAAATTTAAATCTAAGAGCTACGTCTTAAATTTATGACCTCTTCATTTAAAAAAAAAAAATAACATTTAATTGGTACCAAAACGTGAAGGAGTTTAATGCTTTGCATTTGCTTGAGGCTGATTAATGAGTAAATGTGTAAACTGTGGCTGTTTTAATTAGCCAGGGTTAATTAATGTTTACCACACTTGGAAGATGAAAAGGCATGTATAAATGCTCTATAATGTGAGTCATTTTTTAATTTGTTGTTGAAGCTTATAGTGTAGCCAAATAAGGATTGCTTACGTCATACTTACAAAGGGAAGTTCATTAATGGATACAAATACACAGTTTGATAGAAGAAGCAAGACCTAGTATTTATCAGCAAGGTGACTAATTTACAGTAATCTATTGTATATTTCAAAATAGCTAGGAGAACCTAATTTGAATGTTTCTAGCGTAAGAAGACAGGCCGGGCACGGTGGCTTACACCTGTAATCCCAGCATTTGGGAAGGCCAAGGTGGGAAAATCGCTTGACCCCAGCAATTCAAGACTAACCAGGGCATCACAGTGAGACCCCGTCTCTACAAAACAAATATTTAAAAATTAGCCAGGTGTGATGGTGCATGCCTGTAGACCCAGCTGCTCTGGAGGCTGAGGTGAGAAGATCACTTGAGCTCAGCAGTCCAGGGTTCAAGTGAGCTATGATCACACCACTGCACTCCAGCCTGAGTGACAGAGAGAGACCCTGTCTCAAAGCAAAAAGAAAAGAAAAACATTTAAGTGATGGATATCCCATTATACTGATTTGATCTTTCAAATTATATGAATATATTAAGTTTTCTCATATAATCTGAAAATATGCACATCTATTATGTATCAATAAAAAATAAAATTTTAAAAATGTAAAAAACAATGTTGAAGCACTATGGTAATTAACGTAGAGGCTCTGACTTTTGAGGTACATTAATTACCTGTTACTGAAGTTGAACATGCTTTAATATTGTATGTTTAGAAAAGGTAGTTACATTTTTAAATCTGATTGTGTAAGAAGAAAAGAGTAGAAATGTTTGGGGCCAAATCAATAATTATTTAGTATATCATAATTTGAGATGAAATGTGTTTTTTTCTTTTTTAGTTTCAAGTTGAAACATTTTAAGAGCAGATAAGGAAAGGCTAACTGTGCTGAGATGAAAATAACATTTTTAAAGTAACTTTCTTAAAGAAAATACATTTCTAGAATTTTGTGTAAATTTTCAACAAAGCCTCAGAAGCCTGGATGAGGTCTTGTGCCAAGACTGGAAAGTGTGGGGATTAGAAAAAGTTTGGAGAGATTGTTGTGAGATCCTCCCATATGAGGCCTGAAGCTGTACATCCATGGAAAGCAGTTACCCCAGGCAGGAAAACAGGTTATCCATTCTCGAGTGAGTGGCCGGGTGGGAAATATTCCATCATGTCAAATGGATCGTACTTTCCAGCACCAAGATCTGTGGTTCTCTAGGTGAATAAAGATGACACCCCCTTCACTTCACTTCACCATTGTCTGCATGGAGTAACGTATCTAAAATCAAATTAGCAAAAAGGTTGGGTCTACTTTACTTTTCATCTCCTACACTATTTTCTTCTTTGTTCTCAGCAGGAAAAAATGAAGTTGCATTTTATTATTATCTCATAGATTCTTATTCTAAAATGATTTGATTTAAGACCCATTGCACTTTATTTGGATAAAAAATGCTTCACTCTCTAGTTCTTAACAATAACACCAGCCTGATTTTATTATGTTAAGCACTGCAATTAGACAATACGAAGAATTTTCAGCAAGGACATGTTATTTTATCATGGGTGGAACTGTTCATTGTCTAGCAGAATTTGTTACCAGATAAATCCCTTTTGGGGAATCTAACGTAGATGTTTTTTTCAAAGCACCTGTGGAGTTCTGCTAGTATTGGGAACGTTTCCATTTTCATTCTGATGCTTCCCTGTGGGCTGTTTCAGCATAGAAGTGAGCTCTCTGGGTCCATGTTTCCAGTGGCTCCACTCAATATCCTGAAAGATTGCAACTCAACATGTGTAAATAGAACCTTTCTTCCCGATATTTGCTCTTTTCATAGATTAAACTCAGGTCAAGAATTAGAAGTTTATCCTCCACCCCAATAGCATCTCGCCCTATCCCAAATACCGCCACCAAAATGCCCACTGTTTTTCCTTGGGCCACTTCCTGAAATATCTTTCTGGCTGTATCACTCTTGTGTGCATCCTTATCGGCTATGCTCTTGGCCATTTTTTACTGCTGACTTGACTGGTTAGTCTTTTATAATCTCCAGGCTTCTCCTCCATCCTTTTTTTACAGTTTACCTGTTCATGAAGCGCAGGTCACTTGACCCATAGAATTCCCATAGGCTGGGATTTTGCTAATTGTATACTCATGGTATAGGTCAGTGTATTCCTCTGCCCTCTGTATCCCACAAACTGAAAGCCCGTTGGCTAAACTGCTTCCCTTTTCACTTCCCTTGTACCCCAGCAGCCAGAAGAGTCACAGATCCTGGGCAGCTTGTCCTCTGTGCCTTGGTACATGCACTTGTATCTGCTAGGACAATGATCTCTCTCCCTTGGGCCCCACTGTAATATCACTAGTCATATCCCTAAAGCCCAGGCTTGTTTCTTTGTCATTCTGTCTGTATCCCTACCATAACACTTGTAATTATTTTTATGCCTATCTTTTCTTCTGAACCATGAGCCCTTCAAGTGAAAAGAAATTGATGAAGTTATTTCTAGCACTCCCCTGGAAAAAGGAAGGAAGGCAGGGAGGGAGGGTCTCACTAGTTTATGATAAAGTGGTTTGATTTTCTTGGTTGCAGATTATTTCTTTTAAAGTGACTCTTTTCAGCTTCTCTCACTCCTGTGCATCGTGAATGCTCTCCTGAAGACAGACACTTTACATTCATTTCCAAGCCCCCTGTGTGAAGTGCTTTCTGTTGCCAGGCTTGGTTTCCCCACACGTTGTTAAAGAAGTTAAAGAAGCATGTGAATAAGCTAAAGCAGAAGAGAAAGAACCATTGCTATATCTAGAATTGTTCACCAGAAAGCAAGTTTTGTGTTAAAGAAAACACGAGTAGGCCACTGAGCAGAAGTGCTTACAGGGTTTGTGTGCTTTTTTAAATCTGCATAAATAAACATTTCAAATGAGCTATCATATATACAAGGATGATGTGCTGTCTGTGGGAAAAGGACCCAATCCTGTGTTGTGATTTTACATATATATATATAATTTGTGCTAATCTTACACACTTGCCTGATCCCCTTATAATTATCTGCATAAGTCTTTTTAGGCTCTTTGAATGAAATTAACTATGTATGAATGTTGAAAATCATCCTTTCTACCATGAGCGCATCAGACTTGCTAACCAATTCTTTGCATCCTTTGAAGTATAAAATTCCATCAATTCAGCACGTATCAACATGAATCAATTAGAATGCACTTTCTTCACAGCATGGCGGAGTTTTTGCTGGCTGCCGGGAGGGGCTCTGTTTCCCATTTCATTCATTTGCTTTGGCCCGCCCCAGGATCTCTCTCATCCCGGTCAGATAGACTTCTCTCATGAGCTTGAGAGAGGGGGCTGGTCACACAGGACAGCTTTAGGGACATGACTCACTGAAACTACAAAATGAGTGCTGCTCTTAGAGTTGTACCCACAGCCTGCACAGCTGTTATGGTAATGCTGTGGGCATGTCTTGCTAAGGCCCATTCTCCTCCCTCCCTTGTCCTGTTGGAAGGTTCAGGTTGGAGCTGAAATTCAGTCCAGCACGCAGCTGGACAAGCCATGTTTCCTGTATCTGACTCGCTCCCCAGAGAAAGCATCATGTGGACAAGTAAGGGCTTGGCTTTATCAGAAGCAAAGGAGAGGTTTACATCTCTTCTTGCTCTCTCTTAACGGGTTCAGAGCTCCAGTAGAGAAAATGGGACGCTGTGAATTGATCTCCAGAAAACCCCAAAACCAGCACTGAAGGCTCCAGGAGATTATGCCTTCAGATTGTATACAGGCACCAGAATGACTTTTGCCTTTATAAAAATGCGCGCAAGAGCATGAAAACTAATATTTGAGGAATTTTTTTTTTTCTCAACTGTACTTTCTGGTCCTCACTGAAAGCATTAGCAGTTTTAAAAAATGAAATGTGATACTGTTATAGACATAGCAAACCTCACGTTTCATTTTTTCCAATTCATTCTATATCTAAGAACTTAACTTACTTAGAAGGAGAAACAAACTGTACCCAGAAAAAGGAATGAAACTGGAGAATTCTTCCTCATGATTCCTCTGTGTCCTCAAGCCTAATTATCCTCATTCCAAGGAATCTCCATGTGCCTCAATAACTTCGAAAAATTTACTCTCGTTAAGCACAGTCATAAAAATTACGTAGTAAAGTGATAAGGAACAGACGAAATAATGCTGTAAGAATAAAACCATTAAAAAAAAAAACACTACTCTTGATTATTTCTGCTGTTAGAATTGTAAATGAATTCTTATTCCTTTTTTCTACATTTTTGGCACTAAATTTATGTTACTCTTATGATTAGTAAAAACTGATTTTTTTTTTTTTTAATAAAAGAGGACTCACAGTGAAGTCATAACATATGCTGCAGAGGTTAGGCTCTTCAAGTCAGATTTGAAGAGAGAATTTCACGTAACAATCACCTTGAAATGTCTTCAGGTCAGCCCTCAAAGCACACATCTCTCAACCAGCCAGGCAGCCAGTTTTTCCTCTAGCATGTGAAGAGATAGCTGTTTCTTGGCTTAAAGACCATATGAAATAATTGACTTATGTTTAAAAGATGAGGCATCAGGCTGGGCTCAGTGGCTCATGCCTCTAATCCCAGCACTTTGGGAGGCCGAGGCGGGTGGATCACAAGGTCAGAAGATCGAGACCATCCCGGCCAACATGGTGAAACCCTGTCTCTACTAAAAATACAAAAATTAGCCGGGCGTGGTGATGCGCGCCTGTAGTCCCAGCTACTCAGGAGGTTGAGGCAGGAGAATTGCTTGAACCCAGGAGGCCGAGGTTGCCATGAGCCGAGATTACGCCTCTGCAGTCCAACCTGGCGACAGAGCAAGACTCTGTCTCCAGTTAAAAAAAAAAAAAAAAAAAAAAAAAGGCATCAAAATTACATTCACTTCTATTTTTGTTTTTGTTTGTAGAAGACATGCAGTTTGTATCACATTAATGGGCATATGATGTAATTTCACTATAAATCGAACCAGAGGAAAACATCCAAATATGTATAAATTAAAGCTGACAGTGCCTACAGTACTAAACTTTTTGTTTTAGTATAATTGGAGACTTACAGAAAAGTTCTAAAAATATGTTAAAAATTTTTTATAGGAAGTTGCAGACATAGTGGCCCGTTACACCTAAATACTTCACTGTACGTTTCCTCAAAACAAGAAGATATGTGTGTGTGTGTTTGTGTGTGTGTTGTAATCTTAACACAGTATCTTTCAGAGATTATTTCTATAGTATATAAACTTGGTTTTCTGTTTGTTTTGAGATAGAGTCTCGCTCTGTCGCCCAGGTTGGAGTGCAGTGGCACAATCTCGGCTCACTGCAAGCTCCGCCTCCCAGGTTCACACCATTCTCCTGCCTCAGCCTCCTGAGTAGCTGGGACTACAGGCGCCTGCCACCACGCCCGGCTAATTTTTGTATTTTTACTAGAGATGGGATTTCACCTTGTTAGCCAGGATGGTGTCGATCTCCTGTCCTTGTGATCCGCCCACCTCAGCCTCCCAAAATGCTGGGATTACAGGCGTGAGCCACCGCGCCTGGCCATAAACTTGTTTTTTAGTCTCTACTGTAAGTTCCTGACAACCCAGGCAGGACCAAGACTCCCTAATGTAGTTGGAAATCAGATCAGCACATTGGCACAAGTTCTACAGGTAAACGGGAAAAAGGAGCCCCACAATCTGCTTTTAGATGCCAGGGAGCCTGGCTGGTCTTTATCTTGATTACTGACTGATGCCACTGGTAGGTCTAAGTTCTTTGATCTATGATGTTTGAAAGCCAAAAGGAAATGTGTCTTAAATGAAAAGGGACTTCTTCTGTACCCTCAGTCTAAGCCAGACAAGTGATATTTCAGGAAAATGTCCCTAGCAATAAGGAATATTTTCACAAATGATGTGAAGCTTTGTTTGTGTCCCTTCCAGGGACAGTTTGTTACCATAAGGGGACAAAGCATGCTTCATTTAAACATGTGTGGCCAGGAAACTGTTATTTTTAAACAAAAATAAACCCAGATTTAGACATGTAGTCTGAGTTTTAACTTTGGGAGATTTTCAAGATTGATAGTGTAGCTAAAAATAACTGACCTAATTTTCTGGAGGTCAAGATAAAAACTGGATTTGTGGTACAGCATTTACTTTGTGATAGTATGTGTATAAATTCTTCCCCAAGTTGGAAAATGTGGCCGCGTCATACAGAGCTCTATCTCTCTTGACCATTGAAGTGCCTAGGTCACTACACTACATCGTGAATGCAAATGGATATTTGGGTTGATTGAGTCAGCAGAATAAATATACTGTTCAAACCTTTAAATAGCTCAACATCAAAAGGAGTCTAAATTATTTTAAATCTGACTTAGAGTTGGTGAAACCTTCTGGCCATTCATGTAGCCATCGTATTCATCCTGAGAAAGGGAAACCTAAAGACTCGGCAGAGTGTTCTGGGAGGAAAGTGCTATTGAGAATGGGCTGTCCAAACAGAGTAGTGACAGGCAGGCCTCACTTGGCTAGAAGAGGGAGCTTTTCAGCCCTGCTCCACCATCAGGAATCTCCGTGACTTTGGACTACTGCTTTAATCTCTTTTACCTTGGCTTCTTTATATGAAAGAAAAAAAAAGATACCGTCGAATTCATTCTTTTTCAAACCTATCAAAATTTGAAATGTATGATAAAGAGGGTGCTTGTGATGATAGATGGGTTTACGCTTCCTTTTTTTTTTTGAGACGCAGTCTCGCTCTGTCGCCCAGGCTGGCTGGAGTGCAGTGGTGCAATCTCGGCTCACTGCAAGCTCCGCCTCCCGAGTTCACGCCATTCTCCCGCCTCAGCCTCCCGAGTAGCTGGGACTACAGGCCCCTGCCACCACACCCGGCTAATTTTTTTTGTATTTTTAGTAGAGACGGGGTTTCACCATGTTAGCCAGGATGGTCTCGATCTCCTGACCTCGTGATCCACCCGCCTCGGCCTCCCAAAGTGCTGGGATTGCAGGCGTGATACGCTTCTTTAATATTAGTTTCTAATCCAAGTTATATAGCCATGTCCTCTATAAAATGGAACTTTTCATGGAACAGTGAGAAGGTTGCATTAGGAATTGGGATACTTGGGTTCAGATTTCAGTTCTGCCACTTGGTAGTTTTAAGTATACTTCTTAGGATGGATGTGAGTTTGTTCAACTATCAATGGGAGTAGTGATCCCACTAAGGAAGATTATTGTGGTTATCAAGTCAGCAGATGGGTATGAAAAGGCCATGAGGGCAGTTCTCATGGTTATGAAGGTGTCATAACTGGCACAGTCCCATCACAGTATGGCTTTGGCATCGCAGATGGCTGTAGCATACATGCTAATCAAAACATCCCTACCGTCATTAAAGATCTCATGCTGCTCCACCAACCTACAAGTCCATGCTTCTTTAGTATATTTACTCACTAGTGAAGGCCCGTCTGCTAAGTGTCTTCAGTAAGGGAGAGCTGCTCTTTTCTGGGAAACCCAGCAATGAAGTTTGTCCTGTGATGCCCTCTACACTTACTGACCTGTTTCCTGAGAACTTCCTGTAACAAATGGTCCAGGGAAGAAGGAAGTCTGTGACCAGTCTTTCCTTTCCTGTGGCTTTCTGTTTCAGAAATGTGACCCTGATGATAAGAAACTTCAAGGCATGACTCGTGTTTTGGCAATATTCCCCTGGCAGTATTGTTTCTTGGCCCAGACTCATCTCATGCCTTGCTTTGTTTGCTTTGTTTTTGAGAATTGTTTTTTTGTTTGTTTGTTTGTTTTTGGTTTTGGTGTGTGAGACAGCCTCGCTCTGTTGCCCAGGATGGTGTGCAGTCGGCACAATCTTGGCCCACTGCAGCCTCCACCTCCTGGGTTCAAGCAATTCTCCTGCCTCAGCCTCCTGAATAATGGGGATTATAGGCACACACCACCATGCCTGGCTAATTTTTGTATTTTTTTAGTAGAGACGGGGTTTCACCATGTTGGCCAGGCTGGTCTTCAACTCCTGACCTCAAGTGATCCACCCACCTCGGCCTCCCAAAGTGCTGGGATTACAGGCGTGAGCCACCACACCCAGCCATTATGCTTGTTTTTCTTTCATGAAGGGATAACCGAGGCTGTTGTATAGTGGTGTCTTGGTACAGCTCGTGGCTGTGGTCAGCGTGGTGGAGGGTAGGTCTTCTCAGATGGTAACATGCATGAGAGTCACCTGGGGATCACATTAACATGCACATTCTAATTCCCTGGATCTGGGTGGGACCTGAGGTTCTGCATGTCTAACAAACTCCCAGAGAACACCCATGTAGCAAGAGTATAGACAAAAGGATTCAAAGTGAAGGGACTGCAAGAACCATGGAACCAGCCTCCCACGATTTTGCGGATGACGAATCCAAACCTTGGGGAGTTTCAGAGGCCATGGGGAGATGAAGTATAATAAACAACATAGCGGTTCTATGTTGAGCCAAGAATCAGACATGCACAGAACTGCAGATTGGAAAATTAAATCTGATCTCATAGTCCTGGTGTGGGCAAAATGCCTAGCTAGAGTGGGTGATCACTGATTTATAGTGGGGCTTCTTGGTAGGGAAAATTAGTCCATCCCATTTACAGATACTTCCAATGCAGCTGTGTCAGGGGAGAGAGAAGAACGGACATGGAAGAGAGTGTGGAAGTATGATCTTCAGTCCTTTCAGGCAGGCACATAAGTGAATTTTTATTTAAAAGATAAGAATTGGTCATATGCGCATCTCCTGTTAGATAAGATTAAAAACAAATTTCCATTTTGTGGAGAAGCTACAGATAAATATTTTTCCATGGGATCCAAAAGAATCAAAAAGGAAGAAAAATAGTAATAGCAGTGGAGGTTCGATCCTAGACAGAAGAAAATCCAGCAAGCCAAGGGACTTCATATTCTCACTGGTGTCCAAATCAGAGCTTTTTTTTTTTTTTTTTTCTTTGTTTACTTTAAGTTCTGGGATACATGTGCTGAGCATGCAGCTTTGTTACATAGGTATACATGTGCCTTGGTGGTTTGCTGCACCCATCAACCTGTCATCTAGGTTTTAAGCTCCGCATGCATTAGCTATTTGTCCTAATGCCCTCTCTCCCCTTTCACCCCACCCCCAGACAGGCCCTGGTGTGTGATGTTCCCCTCCCTGTGTCCATGTGTTCTCATGGTTCAGCTCCCACTTATGAGTGAGAACATGAGTGTTTGGTTTTCTGTTCCTGTGTTAGTTTGCTGAGGATGATGGTTTTCAGCTTCACCCATGTCCCTGCAAAGGACATGAACTCATCCTTTTTATGGCTGCACAGTATTCCATGGTGTATATGTGCCACATTTTCTTTATCCAGTCTATCGCTGATGGACATTTTGGTTGGTTCTAAGTCTTTGCTATTGTAAATAGTGCTACAGTAAACATGTGTGCATGTGTCTTTACAGTAGAATGATTTATAATCCTTTGGGTATATTCCCAGTAATGGGATTGCTGGGTCAAATGGTATTTCTAGTTCTATATCCTTGCAGAATCTCCTCACCGTCTTCCACAAGGGTTGAACTAGTTTACAGTCCCACCAACAGTGTAAAAGCGTGCCTATTTCTCCACATCCTCGCCAGCATCTGTTGTTGCCAGACTTTTGAATGATCACCATTCCAACTGGTGTGAGATGGTATCTCATTGTGGTTTTGATTGGCATTTCTCTAATGACCAGTGATGATGAGCTTTTTTTTTCATATGTTTGTTGGCCACATACATGTCTTGTTTTGAGAAGTGTCTGTTCATATCCTTTGCCCACTTTTTGATGGGGTTGTTTTTCTTTTTTTTCTGGTAAATTTGTTTAAGTTCCTTGTAGATTCTGGATATTAGACCTTTGTCAGGTGGATAGATTCAGATCAGAGTTTTAACAGCCAAACTTTACAGGGAAAAGGCTGAGTGGCACCTCCTTTATATGAAGAAAATGTTCTTCTCTAACCCACATGTGTTCAGTGTATGGAAGAAGCTGTTCAGTAATTATAACTGATTGATAACTGATTGATTTAATGCCTATAAATTTTGATGCCTATAACTGATTGATTTAATGCCTATAAATTTTATTTTCTTTAAACCTAAGATGTGACCATTAAATTTTTAGAAGACATTTGGCTAGTGGATTAATAATTAAAAGAATATTGGATGAATTCATCTGCTTCCTATTCAGCAGTTCTTTTATTTATAAGGCTATTTTCTCAAAATGAATGATCATAAATGTCTTAAAAAAACAAAATATTTAGCTATTTGAAGATGCAATTATTATCTTTTGATGTTGTTTTCTTTAAAGTATTTATAATGATAGCTAAGTGGTAGGGCTTCTTCCCTCTGTTACTCTAAGTATGCCTCCCATACATCCTCAAAGCATTTTTTTTTTTTTTTTTTTTTGGAGACAGAGTCTTACTCGGTTGCCTAGGCTGGAGTGCAGTGGCATGATCTCAGCTCACTGCAACCTCCACCTCCCAGGTTTAAGCAATTCTCTTGCCTTAGCCTCCCAAGTAGCTGGGATTACAGGCGTCCGCCACCATGCACGGCTAATTTTTGTATTTTTAGTAGAGACGGAGTTTCACCAAGTTAGCCAGGCTGCTCTTGAACTCCTGACCTCGTGAGCCACCACAGCCAGCCACCTCAAAGCATTTTTAAAAGAGCAAGGTGATGGGGTTCATTGGGTGTTTGGTATTTGAAATTAAATACCTCTGTTATTGATTAAGCCATATTT
This sequence comes from Pongo abelii, assembly GCF_028885655.2. Taxonomy (NCBI): domain Eukaryota; kingdom Metazoa; phylum Chordata; class Mammalia; order Primates; family Hominidae; genus Pongo; species Pongo abelii. The sequence goes on along the minus strand of NC_072007.2, from coordinate 36,074,987 downwards.
TAAATATTATCATCACTAAACTCAGTTAAATATTTCCACTGTTAAAAGCAAGGCTCAAATGCTTGGATATTATAGAAGATATTTGACTTCAAAGATAACTGCTACAATTTTGGGTCATAACAAATAGCTTTTAGAGGGGGAAAAATAAGTCTTGGGAGGAAAATAAGCAAAGTCTCTTAGTTTAATATAGCGGTTGGCAAATGTAGATGCTTAAAAGCTCTGAAAATCCCCATTGCAGGCCATCAGAGCATTGTAATTAAGTGTTAAATTAATTCAGATAAAAGGATAATCCATCAGGGCTACTAATGTAGTGGAAGTGTGGTTTCGGTGTGATTAGTCTCACCATGGAAGTCAAAGAAAGTCCCGCTCAGAATGAACAATGAAAGAATCATATTTGTCTCTGGGTATTTTGTCATAGGCTCAATTGCCCAGTGCCAGTGTGTAAGCCACTGGTAAAATCCTGAGCCCTTAGTCATGTCTACGGGTAGCTGGCTGCCTTAGACATTTTATGGTGATGAAATTGAATTCTACTTCTGATAATGGTAATCCATCATGTCTACCTCTTTTTTTCTCTTAAAACTACACTGACGGCCAGACGCAGTGGCTCCCGCCTCATCCCAGCATTTCGGGAGGCCAAGGCAGGCAGATCGCCTGAGGTCAGGAGTTTGAGACCAGCCTGGCCAACGTGGAGAAACTCTGTCTCTACTAAAAACATAAAAACTATCCGGTCATGGTAGTGTGTGCCTGTAATCACAGCTACTCGGGGGACTGAGGCAGGAGAATCGCTTGAACCCAGGAGGCAGAGGTTCATTGTTCTAAATGACATAGCCAGGAGTGGTTATTTCTAAATTTTCTGTGTTGAATTAAGATAGGAATGTGGATTTCTTCCTATTTTGAACAACAACCAAAAAAAAAGAAGGCTAAGTGTGTTTCACTCTGCTAAAAATGTAACTTTTTTTGAATCTGTCATTCTTTTACTTACATTTTCTGAAAATGAACATAATAAACCGGGAAAATTAACCACCATGGGGCTCAGCATGCTGGTGGCCATTTGGAGGAACTTTTCTACCAAAAGTGTAACAGAGAAAAGAGAAAAGGGTACTACAGTGTACCTCAGCCTCAAATGCCCTGGCTGTTCTGTGACGTACAAGTGTAAGATTTCTCACTGTGATCTTTTGCTCCTCTGCCTTTTTACTGCCAAGGGCTAAGATGGGCACAGGGCCCTTTCCAGCTGCCCCTGCCTGAGAAATGCCTATTTGGTGACCAAAAGCAATAACCATTCCATAGGACTAAGGGTGATTAAGTGCGCTTACAAATCCACAAGAGTGGTAGAGACTGCTAAAGATATTGGAACAGACATGCTTAATAATGCCTAATTTCTACAGCTACTTTTGTGATAATACGAGAGGCTGAAATAGATAGGGGCTGAACATGGGAAGGCTGGTGTTATGAAGCCCAGGACTTGGATTTCAGCACTGGTGTTACTGGCCACTGGGTCTTGAAGAGATTGGTTCCTTTCTCCCAGCCTCAGTCTCCTTGTCCCATCAGATTAATAATGCCTGCCTTGGGAGAGGAGAGTCATACAGGAGAGGGCATTTGAGCTGGGCTCTAAAGAGTTCAAATAACGTAGATGAGCAGAGATGGGCTTCCGAGATAGCAGGAATAGAGAACAAAAGTGTCAGAATGGGTATACATGGTCTTTTGTGGGAATACCCCAAGCTATTTAGCCTGAGAGAGAGGTGTGGTGTAGACAGCTAGGAGCTGTGAGTTCCATGGCTAGAAATATGGGGTGGGCCCAGACCACAGGGGGCCTTCAGCATCTGGCAAAGGAGTTGGAATTAATTCAGTAGAAAATGAAGACCCACTGAAACAACCAGCAGGGGGACCATTGTCTCAGTCGGTTTGTGCTGTTGTAATGATACCAGAGACTGGGTAATTTATAAACAATAGAAATACTACAGTTCTGGAGGCTGAGAGGCCCAGGATCAAGCCGGGCGCAGTGGCTCACGCCTGTAATCCCAGCACTTTGGGAAGCCTAGGCGGGCGGATCACGAGGTCAGGAGATGGAGACCATCCTGGCTAACACGGTGAAACCCCCCGTCTCTACTAAAAATACAAAAAATTAGCTGGGCGTGGTGGCGGGCGCCTGTAGTCCCAGCTACTCAGGAGGCTGAGGCAGGAGAATGGCGTGAACCCGGGAGGCGGAGCTTGCAGTGAGCAGAGATTGCGCCACTGCACTCCAGCCTGGGCGACAGAGCGAGACTCCATCTAAAAAAAATAAATAAACAAATAAAAGGCACTTTGTGGCTGCATCCTCCAGAGGCAGCAAAAACTGTGTTCTCACATGGCAGATGCACAAAAAGGGGCCTATACTGGTTTCCTCTAGCCCTTTTAGAAGGCAGTAGTCCATTCGGGGGCAGGGGGTGGAACTCTCATGACTTTGCTTTCCAGAAGACCCCATCTCTCACTACTACCACAGTGGAGATTTAAGTTTCAACACATGACTTTGGGGGACATTCAGACCATAGCAAGCAGTGAGGAGACTATCGTAATTATCCAGGTGAAGAGTAATCATATTCCTAGGGGCGGTGAGGGTAGTGTGGAAAAGCAAGCAGGAGATGGCTGAGAGAATTCAGAAATAGAATGCAAAAGGATTTGTCAGTAGTGTGAGTACTGGACACGAAGAAATACAGGGAGTCCTGGATGGCTCTGAAGGATTCAAGCCTGTGACTGGGAGGGAGAATGGTTCTGCCATGATTAGAAAACAGGAAAGGCGGAAGGGAAAGCCAGGGACCTTGAGTACAGTTGTGTACCTACCAAGTGCGTGGATCAGGAGGGAGCCCTAAGTTGGTATCTCCAGCAAACTGTTGGAAATAATACAAATTTGAGTGGGAGGGAGAAGTCAAAGCTGGGGAAATACACTTCAGATTCACCCAAAGGTAGGAGATCTTTAGAGTTTCAAGAGTCGATGGGATTTCCAAAGGGGAGAATTGTAGAAAGAGATGGAAAGAGATACAAGAAGAAAATGACAGGGATGAAGAGAGGAGAAAAAAAGAGTAAGAAGAGTTATTCAGAGATGTCACAGGGAAGAAGATAAGTACTGTGCATGCGAAAAAGTGAGAACATTTCCAAATAACGGACAGGGTAAGTGATAGTAAATACCACAGACCCAAGAACAGCGTAGCCCCTGGGGAGTGCAAGAGCTTTCTCGCTGGCAAAGGTTATGTCCTGTCAAGATGAATGTGTATGCACCAATAATTATTAGTATTCCAGAATATCCTCTCTTTAGCATAGTAAGTGCTTAACAGTCACAAGCAAAAGATTTATATAAAAGAAATGCTCATTTAATTTATTTAATCGGACATTGGCTCAGTTATTAGCCGCTACCTATGGCTTTGTAAGACATGAAAAAGTTGGAGGAAATCTAATGAGGGTCTTTTATCTGTAAGGGAAAGGTCATCATGGGTATCAAGTATTGAATTTCAGAAGCGGTGCCACAGTGAATAGGGGTATATTATAACTCAGATTAGACTTCAAACAGACTGATTTGCTTGGGACTTCATCATTTAAAATCTCTTGCAATAAAACTGACTACATGAAAAGATTAATCACAAGCTTTAATGCTATTCCATCAAATTATTTTAATGGGTATACTTGAACAGAATTTTAATTTTTCAGATACATTTTTTGTCAATAGAAAAGAGAATCTGAAAGATGATTGTAAAATGTTACGAATCAAATTTAAATCCTGATCTTATTTTCATTTTCTCTAGCAATATAACTAACCAGTGATGTGTCTGAAATATATACTACAGCAAACTCTTGACACAGATATGATTGGAAAATGAGACATTTTGGTTAATCAAATATTATTGTTAATAGTGCAATGCTATCTGTCGGTCTCTAATTTGTAAAAATCAGAGAAAAACATGGTGAATCTTTGGTAACATAAGAGAAGACTCACAAATCCTGATATCCTGGGGTCAGTTTTTAAAGCAGTAATTACACATGATACAAGATTATATTCTAAGCTTTTTTTCCAGTAAAAAAAGATAAGTCAATGATGTTCCATAAAGTTGATTCTTGCTTAATCAATTTTTAAAGTGGGAAGGTAGGTGGCACTGACAGCATTCTTTGGAAAGGGAAGCAACAGAGGAGAAAGGCAGGATATTTGGTGTCTGCTCACACTGGGAAATACCGGGAGCCAGGGGTGGTTAAGTCCAGAGAAGGCTGGATGTCTGTCTGCAGGGCTACATCTGGAAGGGCAAGGGAATGGTTTCCTTGTTGCCTCAGAGCATAGGTCATGCAGCACAAGAGGAGCATTTAGGAAATGCAGATTTTTTTCAAGGCAAAACAGTGAAAACTATTCAAGAAGGTAGCAAACTACTGGCCCTTTAATGCTTTTCTTATCCTTGCAAGTGTGCAAGGCAAGACAGGAGATTCTCTGTTGTCTTTCAGCTTGAATGAGACTGTGCCTCGCTTACTGCCGCCACACCAAAGCCTGGTGTTTATTCCTGTGCGATCATTGTATACTAGGGACGTCTAACTGTGTCAGGAGGAAATGGCAACTGAGCTCCTGTGGCCTTTCACCTCTAGGGGTGCCACGCTGCAGCACACTGGCCGGCTACCATGCTTCTGACTGCAGTCCTGCCAGCAGCTCTTATGAGCTGTGACTTTGCATAAGTAGCTTGAATGCCATGTGCCTCAGTTTTCACATCTGTAAAAGGGAGATGATAATGGTACCCATGCCATGGCTCTAAACGCGATCATGCATGTGAAAGCAGTTGAAGTCTTGCCTGGCAGAAGTAAATGGTGGCTGCTGCTACTGCTGTTGAGATTGTTGTTACTCACCAAAGAGATGGTTTTGTTTGGTTTAGATGAGCTGCTTCAGAAAGAGCAAAACTATTCAGATGACGTCTTGGCCAACATGATTAGTGAACCAAGGATCAGTTACGGAAACGATGCCCTCATGCCATCTTTGACCGAAACGAAAACCACCGTGGAGCTTCTTCCTGTGAATGGAGAGTTCAGCCTGGACGATCTCCAGCCGTGGCATTCTTTTGGGGCTGACTCTGTGCCAGCCAACACAGAAAACGAAGGTAAGAGTCCCCTGAGCCAGCAAGGGCACTCTGGGAGGTATATATACACATACATAAGTGTGTGCGAGAGAGAGAGAGTGTTATCTTTTGTATGTTCTTGAGGGGTGAATTTTTTTTGATGTAGTAATAAATATTTTCATTTCAATTTTACTTTAAAAAGTAAATATTAGGAGTTACTATGTCATTAAATAATATTATATCTGTGTAAATTATTCTTTATATTTTTTATGCTGCAAAGCAAGTAAACTGCCAATTGTTGGAAAAGACAACAACTCCATTGTATAGGTGGCAAAACAGAATGGTAATGATTTACATAACATTTGCAAGTAAAGGGCCTCTTGTTTCCCACATGTCCAGGTTTGCATTCTAGGGAATATTATCCTTCGAGTGGACACTCCTGGACAAAGGTGAGCCACAGTGTATTACTGAAGAGGCAGTTCTTCACAAGGAAAATGTGTGGCAATAACATTTTTCTAATTTTTATTTTCCCGTTCCTCCTCTTAATATAAAATGATAAATTGTATAGCAATAAAAGTGGATACATAAAGAGCATGTACTTGTATGTCATATATTATGTTTATGACTTTTTCAAATGAGGAAATGGAGGCACTAGGAGACTAAGTTCTTAACGGATGACTTTTGGTAGAAATTTTTTAGAAATGTTTTTTAACTGTAAGGTATATTGTTCCCTCTGGAATGGAAGCACAAAATTCAACTTGTGTTTATGACATAATGACCTAGAATGCCACCTTTCAAAAAAGCAGACAGATAGTGAAATAAGGAAAAATTACAATTTACCAACAGAGAGGAGTTTTGAGGGCCTGCAGAGATGCAGATTTGACAGGCACCAAAGTCTTCACTGGCTACTTATTCGTACAGGAAATTTCAGATTGAATTAAATTTGAAAGGCAAAGATAGAGAACTACCTATAAATAAAATTTAATTTTGCTTAAGACTTAATTTGTGTTTAGAAAATTAAATTTAAGGCAGCGGCCAAAATTAAGGAGCACATTGCTCTAAATGTTTTTTCCTTTGGTATCTCAGAGAAGTAAGATTCTTCTCTATCAACAAATTTGAGCAGTAGATGGCATCCTTTTTCACAGGGATTTCTTAGCAGAAACACCTGTTCAGGCAAGAATATCTTTCAGCTTCTTTTATCTTTTTTCTACATGTTCAGAAGTATACAATTACACACAAACACCTTGATTTCTAGATACAAATAACATGTTTTTTAAGAACATAACAGCACTTTACCTGATTTTCTTTATCAAAGCAGCAAATGTTGATGGAGATTTCATATTTATAATATACCTTATAGGCCAGGCACCGTGGTTCATGCCTGTAATCCCAGGACTTTGGGAGGCTGAGGTGGGGCGGATCACAAGGTCAGGAGATGGAGACCATCCTGGCTAATACGGTGAAACCCTGTCTGTACTAAAAATACAAAAAAAAGTTAGCCGGGCTTGGTGGCGGGCACCTGGAGTCCCAGCTACTCGGGATGCTGAGGCAGGAGAATGGCATGAACCCAGGAGGCGGAGCTTGCAGTGAGCCGAGATCACGCCACTGCACTCCAGCCTGGGTGACAGAGCGAGACTTTAAATTTAAAAAATAAATAAATAAAAAATAATAAAAAGTAAAAAATATATATAATATACCTTATAACATGCAATCAGTACACTCCTCAGACTGAATCTAAATATAATATTAGATCTTAAGTATACTGGACAAGTTTTTTCTAATGAACCATTGCAGAAAATATATAGACTGTTTTCGCAATGTGAATCATCACCCCAAATTTGTTTCCTTAATTTGAAAAAGGGCACCTTATAGTAATAGCAGATACAAACAGCATGTTACTGACAATGTAAAAATAATTAAAACTTTACCATTTATGGAAATAATCACATAGAAGAAAACAATTTTAGGGACAGTTCATTACCAAAGACCTGGACAACTGCCCTATTAAATGTATTGACTGCGGATTGTTTTGTTTCTTTACAGGTAGATACATTTTGGTCATTGAAGGTCCTCTTCATTCAGTCTCTAATGAGAATTTTTAGTGAAAAATGTCCGATCTCATTTTGTAAATTGAATGCACACTAAATTTGCTCTTTTACTAACAGCATACCTTGTAGCATCAGCCTTAGGAGAAAATCTGCGTGCACACGTGTGAATGTACACACACACACATACACTGAAACCCTTGGGTATTGCAAGATGTCCATTTGAGCAAAGACCTTGATTAAGTACTTCTGGATACTTGACAAACATGCAGCTATTACATTGCCTAGGTCTCATGAAAAGAGCTGATATTCTTGTTGGATGATTCCGTTTGAACAGTAAAATCTGGTATAACAATATTGGGAGGCAATAGAACTTGCAGTGTCAGAGTCTTGAGTTGCGATACTCTTCATTATCAGTCCCAACACTGATATATATTGATTATAGCAAACAATTTGAAAAGCCACTTAAGCAATTAATTTTTTTTTTTTTTTTTTTTTTTTTTTTGAGACGGAGCCTCGCTCTGTCGCCCAGGCTGGCTGGAGTGCAGTGGTGTGATCTCGGCTCACTGCAAGCTCCGCCTCCCAGGTTCATGCCATTTTCCTGCTTCAGCCTCCCGAGTAGCTGGGACTACAGGTGCCCGCCGCCACGCCCGGCTAATTTTTTGTATTTTTACTAGAGATACGGTTTCACCATGTTAGCCAGGATGGTCTCGATCTCCTAACCTCGTGATCCACCCGCCTCAGCCTCCCAAAGTGCTGGGATTACAGGCATGAGCCACGGCGCCCAGCCACAACTGGTTTTTAAATAAAATAGATGGCCATCATCTCATAGGATATTAAATACTACCCCACACCCCTGAACCCCTGAATGATACAGACCCGAGTTTAAATTCCAGCTCTGCTATGCGCTTATGAGCAAGTTACTTAGCCTCTCCGGCTGCTTCCTCGTCTGTAAGATAAGGTTGACAATAATTCCTAACTCAGAGGTATAGTATGAGCATTAAATAAGAAGGCATAAAAAAGCTCTCAGCAAAATTCCTGGAACGTAGTAAATGTCAGTGGAACCTTTTTTTTTTTTTCATGGAGCCAGGATCTTATTAGAGAGACTTTATCCGCCTATCTCAAGATGAATCACCGTATGGCCTGAACAATGTATCCTTAAAATAATGAATATAATAAGCCATATAATGAGATACAGTCCTAAAGCCCTCTCTCTTCTCACACCGTCTCCCACCTCTCCCCAGAAACTTGTTAGTCTTTCTTTTTACAGACATGTGTGCACACACACACATACACACAACTACTGAAAATATCTAAAATTCTCAAAGGATTTCCTTTTGTTCTTCATGCAGTCCTCATTATCATAGTTTCAAATGCGTACCAAAAATTTGTTGTTTTTCTCAAGAACAATCAGTGAAATCCAGAGGAGGGTTTGATGCCCATTTTTTAAATTTACATTGAAGAAAATAAGCATATCATAGTTTTCCAATGTGCTGCGATTTGCCTTAAGAAATTTTTATTCTTTGGTTTTCACATCCACAAAACCTAAATGAATGGCTAGGCTGAAATGAAGCTGTTGTTACAGAATTGTGCTCACAGATCGTGAAGTGATCTGGCTGGAAGCATTAGCGTTAATGACATTTGTGTTTGTTCTACTTTTTCCTGACTGCCTGAGAAGGGCAGCCACAAAGAGCAGCATAGCATGCAGTGACCGCCAGGAAGTCTTTGTGGCCAACAGTCTGCCTCTTTGTAGATAATACCTAGATATAATATGTAGATAAAATAATATAATATTTTTAAAGAGACACAGCAGGTTTTATAAGACTGTATGGATGTATTTGCAAAATGTGAAGCTGCCTTCTAGTATATTTTTAACTAGCTTTATAGAGGCAATGAGGAAGCCAATTTAAATGTTGAAATTTAGATTAAATAAATATTTCATTAAACTTACAAACCAGTTCTTGTCAGGCCTCTTATCTATATGTAAAACTGGTGTACTGCTGATTCCTCATTACCTTTGGCCTGGTAGAGAGTTTGTACAAGGCAGCATGGTTAATAGTTTAGGTTTATTACAAAGAACACCAGAAGTAACAAACTCAAAAATCCCAGAGGTCTGACCATTCTGTTTCTCTCCTCTTACAGCAAAGGATTTGATTCAAAGCTACTGTGAGAGCAAGAGAATAACTCATTTCTGTTTACATTTTTTTTTAACTCTATTAAAAGTTGAAGATAAGATAATGTATTTCTTGTTTTTAAATTACTAAACAGCCAATGTAAGATGTTTTTTAGCACTTTATTGATGAAGTTACTGTCTGGTTAAGTAAAGGTCCATTGGAAAAATTGGAAAGTATTTGCAATGGATTGGAAAATAACACACTGCTTTGTTTTGTTGGTGTGTATTCTTTTTTTTTGGCAATGACATCATAATTGCCTCTTTAAAAAGAACTGTTTTTTAACGTCTGCTCCCTGAGCTACTTATTTTTTGAGCATTAATTTATACTAAATCAGCTTCAATCTTTTAAAGCAGATTACGGTTTATGTCACTGAAACTAGTTTTGTTTAATCTTCCTAAAAAATAGGAAAGGTTTTATTGTTTTTAAATAATACATGCCTATTAAAAAAAAAATGAAGAAGAGCGAGGAGAGGCAGAGAAACTTACAGGACTATATCATTTGTAAGTTTCTTTCACATAAGTATACACATTTGAACCCTGGAAAAACCATTTACTTTGTGACACAACTGAAGTTCAGAAAGAATGTGATTGGCCCCAGATCACAGCGAAAGTAAGTGGTGACATTAGCAGTGGCCCGTGGGACTACCAGCTCCTCAGCCGGCATTTAAACCACACGTACACTGAACTTACTGCCCCCTGAGTTGCATATACATTTTCTAATAATGTAACTATTGATGTATGTGCTCACCACCACTTCAAGGTACATGTTTGCCCTCGTGCATGTGGTTTGTTGTGTTCTTAACTGCAGTTGAAGCACTATTTGGGTCCCTCGTCATCAGGAAATTCTCACAAAGTACAATGACCTTTCAACTAACTGCATTTTACAAGGAGTAATACAGTTACTCATTACAGGTTGTTGCAAATAGGAAAAAAAAATGAAGTATAGAAAAACCAAACTTCATTGTCGAAATGTATTTGGGAGTTGCAGAAGGAAGTGAACTATGTCTTCCTCTAATGCACTAGTGAAATACTAGAGAATAGTCATTCTCGCATCAGTAGTTACTATGGAATATTTAATCATAGGATAATTAATCAGTGCAGTTCTGTAGTATTTGGTAGTGTCTCAAACAGGCTTTAAAGGTTATTTGTTCCTCACCCTAATTAGCAGATGCAGATGTTAACATTTCTGTTTCCATATGGAGAAACAGCCACAGAAGCGGGCGCTTGCCCAAGGCCACAGACGTTGTAAATGTTGGGCCCAGGCCTGGGATTAGATGCCTCACCCTCCTTTTGACTTCACCATGCTGCCAGTCTCTACATGAGAAAGGACCAAATTTTTATTTCATCCAGATGTCCTAGTGCTCCCGGAAATATTTTCTTGTATTTTGGAGACTTGGCTTACTGCCACTTTTTTTCTCCCTCACTGTTTTATTAACACGTGGCATCCAAAATCGATTTGGACTGAGAATCCCACCTTTGAATGCCTGGCCTGTGCACATTAGTAAGCTGGATGATTTTGCTGAAATTGTTAGAAGCCATTTCATCGAGCACACCATGTCTCCTTCAGCACCTGTGCTCACTTTGTCTTACCTTTTTCGCTTTACACTTGCCACCTTACCAAAGGGGCTTCCCTCTGTACCTCCACTCCATGGCTTCATTTACCCTATGACCATTTATTAATCCTAAAAACTTCACTTTTGTCCCCATTCCTTGTTTCTTCAAACGCCAGTGTAAAACAAGGTTTAAGTATTTTCTGAGCATCAGAAGTGCTTTGGAAAGGTGAGACGATGGTGAGGAATATCATGCTGTCCACACTGCTTTCTCTGGGTCGGACCCAGAACACATACAAAGGGAAAATTGTGAACAATGGCAAATATAAAATGAAATATCCTCGTTTCACACGTTTCAACTGTATGTCATCTGTCAAATGGAAACCAGCCTTTTTGAAAAAGTGAGAAAAAGACTGCGGTTTCCCTCTTCTGCCCTCATACTAAGGACAAATTTAATTCACTCACTAAATGGCAGATTATGTGGTAAAACTTTGCTCTCCTGATAAATTATATTTGCACTTCCCCTGGAAATTTAACAGAGTCCTTTTGTAGTTAATTAACTGTAAAATAAGATAAGATTGGGCAGTTGTTAAAGGAAGTATCTTTAAGGTTTTCTGCTAGGCTGGGAGTATTTTATTTCTAATCAAAAGCCAAGAAACTATCTCTAAACTAGCTCAGAGGGAAATCCACCCTCCCCACCCCTCTTCTTTGATGTTGCTGCGTATCCTGGTGAGGGCTTTTATTAGAAAACTAAGGAGCAGGACTGGCACATCAATAGCAATAAGCCATTTAAAGTGGTGCCCCTCCTGGTCCTCGATGCTCGGGATTAACTCACTGTGGTTCCTTTCTGGCTGCTCCTTTTTTGTAACTTGTTTATTGCATATGCTTTTTTCCCTGCTCGACTATGTTCGGGAGCCACGACTTACCATCTTGATTTGTCTTGTTTGCTTTCTGTGTCCCTTGCTTCCTGTACCCAGTTGAGCCTGTTGATGCCCGTCCTGCTGCCGACCGGGGACTGACCACTCGACCAGGTATCAGAACTGCTTGACTTCTGCCTCTCTGCATCTTGTGCCTATGCTCGAGCAGACGTTGTCTCCTGTCTGCATTTTAAGCCTCTCTCAATTGTACTTACTGCAGAGTAGAATCTGAAGTGACCTTAGAAACCAAACTTTTAAAAATTCCCCTTGACTATTTATTACTTACTCTTCATTTCCCAAGTTCCGAGTGAAGTGATTTTTTTGTTTCTGAGCTTTCCTTTTGAAACCTAAAAGAGAACCCTTCCAAATCTGGGGGTTTTTTTTTTCTTTTCTTTTTTCTTTAAAACAAACAAAACAAGACAAAACAAAAACAGAGACGATTATATAGAGCCTGTCCTTAAAAACAGAAGCCCAGACAGATGTAGACTCTCGGGTGATGACTTGGATACCAGTGTGAACATCTCTTCTTTCTTGTTTGGTGCCCAGATGGGTCATTTTCTAACTGAACTGGACGCAAACTTCAGTCATTTACTGAAGTAGACATGATTTCCTGAAAATACCAGAATTGGTTTCTCTCCAGAGCCCGAAATACATCTTCTCTTTTGTGGGTTGTATGTACTTATTCTCAATGAGTGGCTAAAGTAACACAACAGATGTGGATGCATAATTTTGCACATAAGCCCTTTTTTTATGTATTACTTAAAAATCCCATTAACACTGAAATAGACACTTCTTTTTTTACAGTTTCACAAACATTAAGAAGAAACACATTTTTATTTTATGAATAATGTCATAGCACAGGAGAAGCATATATGTGCCTGGTGTCTACTCTATGAACAACCTCACCCAACTGATAGTAGCCAACGCTTTCAGTGAATCAAAAAGAGGAAGAAAGTTATTGAATTGACAAATCTGTATATTCCAGGGAGATTTTAATCCCAAATAACACATACTTTTCCATATTTATTTTCTTCTTTATCCTCATAATGTCCCCAGGCGATAGTCAAAGAACAGGGAATTAACTTTCTTTGAAGATATTAATACACAGAGGTCAACCTTTGCTGCCTGGTTCAGATACAGTCAGCAGCAGAGCCGGGAGACCCACCCCGTCCCTCACACTTCCACCACAGCCTCGACCCATGACTGCCTCCAAGCATGGTCACTGATGAAGACTCAGAGTCTGCCTGTGGCATCTTCATGCCTTTATGCTGTGATTAACAGTGGCAGCAGAGACAGTAGCGTGACACGTCTTGACAGCTGGTCTCGTTGATTTTATGAATTTCTGTCTGTAGGCTTTTAAGGGGAACTTAAATTATAGTGAGTCAGAGACAGTTTCAGTTCTTCTAATGTCCTCCTTATTGTCAGGGTCATGTAAGGGAATCTCAAGGAGCCAGGAGTTGACGTTCCTGTTCTGCTCAGCCAGCTTGTAAGGCCTCGGGCTGAGGGTCAGTTCAGTTCTAATTGCAACCACAGCCAGCCCAGGTTGGTCATTTGCCTTGGGACTTTTTTTCATGGTGCTTCTCTTTAAAAGACCTGCTTTTCATGTACAAGCATAAAATGTAACTTAGCATTCATTCGACTCATTCAATTTTATCAATTTTCTACATTGGGCCAGCGGAGCCTATATGTTACTATTGAAACATCCAGAACAGGTGACACTACCAGTCAATTTTTTTTTTTTTAATTGTTTTTTGTTTTTTTGAGATGGAGTCTCGCCGTGTCCCCCAGGCTGGAGTGGAATGGCGCGATCTCAACTCACTGCAACCTCTGCCTCGGGGGTTCAAGCAATTCTTGTGCCCCGGCCTCTCAAGTAGCTGGGACTACAGACGTGCACCACCATGCCCAGCTAATTTTTTTGTATTTTCAGTAGAGACGGGATTTCACCATGTTGGCCAGGCTGGTCTCGAACTACTGACCTCAGGTGATCCACCCACCTCGGCATCCCAAAGTGCTGGGATTACAGGCATGAGCCACCATGCCCGGCCTATTCTTTTTAAAAAAAATTTTTTTTAATCTAAATCTAACATAAAAAGGACACCTCCAAACATTGTCAAACAAAAACAATGTGTTTTAAAGGAAGAGCTAGAGAATAGTTAATGGTATTACACAGGTGAGAGAAAACCATCCAAAACCTTTCTCATAACAATAAGAATATTATGTCACTTGGGGATTTCACAAAGATCAATGCACTAAATTCTTTCTAGGATTGAAAGAAATTAAATGGTAGGGTCCCTGTTCTCAGGAGCTTGAGGTATAATAGAAGGAATTTTGCATATTTGGAAACACGAGATGGAATTTGGAAGACAAAGAAATACAAAGCAACATTAAGTGCCGACAAGAATGTTCTGTGATGTGAGCAGATGGAATACTAACCCAGGGGTGTGTTAAGTAGAGAACTTACTAGAGATGGGCTTCCAGAGAGGTTATGAAACATTTGAGGCACCTGGATTGGCAAAGAAGAAGGGAACAATTCTATTCAGAGGAGAGGGTAGCCTAAGCCAAGCTTCCTTTCATACACAGCGTTGGCTTGGGTTGCCCAGTAAGATGGCTAAAGTTGAGAAAGAATGCTCAGATATGAAGTGAGGAAGATCCTAGTTAAGGTTTGTCTATGAATAGCAGTATTTGCTGCACATGTGTGCTGTTTATGTGCTTGTAGTAAGTTTGTCAAACATTTGGGCTAATTTCCCCCTGTGTTTTGTAGCATAGTTTTGGTTCTTGTTCACATTTTAGAGACCACACACTTGAGTCTAATGTGCCGAATTATATCTTTAGCCTTTCCAAACTTAGAAAGCCTTCCCAAGATTCAAGTGCCGTTCAAGTGATAGCATTGTTTTTGAATAATCACTATTGTCCTCAGAAACAAGTTAAAAAAAGGTTTTTGTTTTCCCCCCGCCCAGTGCTTTATAATCATGACTGAGGAAAATGGCTTCTCCTTAACTCTCATATCTAAAAAAACAGAATATGGTAACTTCCAGCATGCAATGTCAAGTAGGGACCACCGTAATAACAGTGGTGATTTGGGGGCATAGTTGCCATTATAGCTCCTCCTCCTGGCTTACTTCCAAAGAAAAAATAGACTCTGAAGGACTAATTATACAGTTTGACCAGAATAAAAAGGAAAAACACATTAGCGAGTTCTTCACATAGGGTAGAAAGCTGCCCTTTCTGTTATAATTCATCACCACCCTTCTCCAGTCCAAATAAAGGGAAACCAGACCCTTGACCCCTGAGCCATGCAAGAGGTGTCATGAAGGACATACCTCCCTTAGCCCCCACAGGAACAATAGGCTCTGTCTACTCATCATGACTTACAGGAAGAGAGAGCTGGAGTGAAATCAGCACAACTCAAGAAAGACCTCTAAGTAAGCCTGTAAACCAAGGTCCCTGCCATTTATTTAAAACTATTCATCACATTTTATTACATGCATTATCACCTTATTATGAATATTTCTCTATGTGCCAGCTTACTGATTTTTTCTCTTTTAGTAAGATTGGCTTAATGTAAAAAGCCTTCACTAAATGACTATTCGTGCTAAACAAAAATGAACTATTATAGCAAGAGCTCTTCTGCTAAGAGCTTCTCAAACTATTGAGCTGTAAACATTAATTTATCTGTCATGCTGACTTGATAACATGAATTTTGTTTTTTTTTTGGACCACCAAAAGTATTCGCAGTATCATTTCAAAAATAGTGTGGGCTTGTAAAATTTTTAGTGGAGAGCTCTTGGTTTTGTTTTTTTTTTTTGAAACAGGGTCTGTCTTGTTTCCAGGCTGGAGTACAGTGGCATGATCTCAGCTCACTGCAACCTCCACTTCCTGGGCTCAAGCCATCCTCCCACCTCAGCTTCCCATGCAGCTGGGATTACAGGGATGTGCCACCACACCTGGTTCATTTTTGTATTTTTAGTAGAGACAGAGTTTTGCCATGTTGACCAGGCTGGTCTCAAACTCCTGAGTTCAAACTGTTTGCCTGCCTCAGCCTCCCAAAGGGCTGGGATTACAGGCATGAGTCACTGCACCTGGCCGAGAGCTCTTTTTTTTTTTTTTTTTTGAGATGGAGTCTCACTCTGTCACCCAGGCTGGAGTGCAGTGGCACGATCTCGGCTCACTGCAAGCTCCGCCTCCTAGGTTCACGCCATTCTCCTGCCTTAGCCTCTAGTAGCTGGGACTCCAGGAGCCCGCCACCACGCCCGGCTAATTTTTTGTATTTTTAGTAGGGTCGGGATTTCACTGTGGTCTTGATCTCCTGACCTCGTGATCCTCCCGCCTCGGCCTCCCAAAGTGCCGGGATTACAGGTGTGATCCTGCCTGGCCAGAGCTCATTCTTTTATTTTTCAGTATAAATATTTGGCTCCGAAATCTAAAAGGGAAGACTGTTCACACTGTTCAAGAAAGTTTTCTTAAAAATCTCAGAAATATAGTTCTAACCTATTGTGTTACTAGATCTTTTATTTATTTATTATTATTTTTGTTTTTTTGGAGACAGAGTCTCATTCTGTCACCCAGGCTGGAGTGCAGTGGCACAATCTCAGCTCACTGCAACCTCCGCCTGCCGGGTTCAAGCGATTCTTATGCCTCAGCCTTCTGGAGTAGCTGGGATTACAGTCACCTGCCACCACACCCGGCTAATTTTTTTTTTTTTGCATTTTTAGTAGAGACAGGGTTTCACCATGTTGGGCAGGCTGGTCTCAAACTCCTGACCTCAAGTGATCCACCCAGCTTGGCCTCCCAAAGTGCTGGGATTACAGGCGTGAGCCACCGTGCTTGGCACGTTGCCAGATCTTAATAACAGAAAAGGAGTGAGCTGTAAAGAAATCACTGTGGTTATATAAGGATCTCAGATTTAAAAGGGCTATAGAAAGATTAAAATACACAGCCAGTGAGAATTAAGAGTTTTAGCATCACTACCCTATAAAAATAAGTTTCAGAAAGGTTAGTTTCAGCAGAATGAGTTGAAACTTAACCAAAAAATACTTAATATTAAAGTAAGAAAATAAATAAGAATAGAGAGCTCTGTGGGTCTTGTGGCAAGAAGTTGGGGGTTGAGGGTTAGGTCATTGAGAGGACCAGAGTTAAAGAGATGAGAAAGGGAAACTGTCCCACTTTCATTGTGCCTTTTATGTCTGTATTAAAGAGAATGAACTTCTGATGAAAAGAAATTAAAGACCGAGATAGATCAACATGAGAAAAGAAAGCCCTAGCCCATTACTTACCTATTGCTGTATGGCAAATAACCCAAGCAAGGATTAGGCTTGCTCTGTGTTGAATCAGGCTCAAAGGATGGAAGTTACAGGGAAACTGATTCTGGCTTCATGTAAAAAAGGCCATTTTGGGCAGGCAAATCTATCAAAAAATGGAGGGAAATTGATACATTCTTCTGTGTTCAAACAGGAACTGACAATCTGCCCCTGGGTGGGAACACCATAGAGGAGATGACTTCAGAAGCCCTTTTCATCCTAAAATTCTGATGTTTGATAATTAAATGTTATAGCATGGACACTGACATTTATATTTTTTACTTATGTTTTTGGTTTTTAAATGACTCTGCGTTTTAAGCTTCAAATTATTATTTGGATAATGAAATTCATCAGAACAATTAGTGTTAAGAATCATATAGCAATTTATAGAGAAGGAAGAGTTCATAGGTTATAAATTCTGTTAGTCACTAAGAAGCATTTTAAAAATTATGTACTATAGCTCTTTATTCAGCAGACGAACCAATTACAATCTGTGTCTGTAACTAGAACACTTGACTAAAATTATATAATTTTTATAATGCTTCACTGCATAGATACATGAACATAATTTATTTGTAATTGGAACAAAGCCCCAAAGTAGCAGTTTTGTTCTACCAGGTAATTAATGCTCATTTTTAAAGCCTTTATTATTTCTGAAGTAATGAGTGCACATGGAAAAAGACACATAATAGGCTAAACAATAAGCCCCTAAGCCAAGCCAACATATTCCAGGAACAAATCCTTGCCAACCTCTCAACCAGCATTTAACTTCTGCTTTTCCCCCATTTTCAAAAATTATAGGCATGTATTTAAAGGCAGCAGAAGCCTTACTTTCAGGTTTCCCTTACCCTTTCATTTCTTTTTGTTTAAAATAGGTAGTAATTAAAGTTTTAAATATAGGGTATCATTTTTCTTGAAGAAAGTCATTAATCAATTTTCTTCTAACTTCAGGCCTAGAAAGAAGTTTTGGGTAGGCTTTATCTTACAGTGTTACTATTTATGAGTAAAACTAATTGGTTGTCCTGCATACTTTAATTATGATGTAATACAGGTTCTGGGTTGACAAATATCAAGACGGAGGAGATCTCTGAAGTGAAGATGGATGCAGAATTCCGACATGACTCAGGATATGAAGTTCATCATCAAAAATTGGTACGTAAAATAATTTACCTCTTTCCACTACTCTGTCTTGCCAAATGACCTATTAACTCTGGTTCATCCTGTGCTAGAAATCAAATTAAGGAAAAGATAAAAATACAATGCTTGCCTATAGGATTACCATGAAAACATGAAGAAAATAAAGAGGCTAGGCTGAGCGCAGTGGCTCACGCCTGTAATCCCAGCACTTTGGGAAGCCAAGGCGGGTGGATCACGAGGTCAGGAATTCGAGACCAGCCTGGCCAATATGGTGAAACCCCATCTCTACTAAAAATACAAAAAAAATTATCAGGGTGTAGTGGCACACACCTGTAGTCCCAGCTGCTCGGGAGGCTGACGTGGGAGAATTGCTTGAACCTGGGAGGTGGAGGTTGCAGTGAGCCGGGATCGTGCCTAGGCGACAGAGCGAGACTCCGTCTCAAAAAAAAAAAAAGAAAAAGAAAAGAAAGAGGCTCTGTGTATAGTTCTTTCAGACTACAAGGCAGCTAAGTTTGTGCAGGACTCAGGACTTAAAGTGGAATTAATTTCAATATAGCAGCCACTTTAACTTCCACTGTATTTTCTGGGAAAACAGGTTTACAGTAGGTTTATTTGAAGGATCAGAGTCAAACACATGCATACGCTGCTTGGTTTTACAGAACATTTTATGTGGCTTAAATTCACATCTGGAACTGTCTTCCTTTGCTCATTCATTTCTCCCCCAGCTCTTTCTTTTCATTCCCTCCCCTACCTCCCATGATTTAACTTCTCTTGCAAGAGTAAGATCATGGAGTGAGCAGGACCCCATGATGTTCCCGATAGTGTTAGTCATCAAAAGGTTTGTGCAAAGAAGACAGCAGCTTCCTTTTCAGATGAAATCACTTTTCCCCCCTAATGTTAGAATTGGGAGTAAATCAAAAAGCCACATCTCCTTTGTGGTCAGCTCTAGTAGTTATATAAAATCCTTTACCAAAAGCTTAGAAATTCAGATAAATCAAATCGTGGATTATGTTAGGGTTCCATCTTATCAGTACGTGCAGTAAGAGGGTTAAATTAATAAAGAAGACAATTTTATCACATTCAGTGGTGGACAGAAAAATGGTAAGAAAATTTCCATAGCAATAATACTTGAAGTTCTCTCAGGCAATTCTTTTGTTGTGTGTGTGTGTGTGTGTTAGTTTTTTTCAAGCAGAAAATGTCTTTTCAATATTCATAAAGTTGATAAATCCTAGTATTAATCTCGAAAAGAAACACCTTCAAATTATTATTTATGTCTCACTTGACTCTAAATAATTGTAGCAAATAAAAAACTGACTTGGGATTTGGATTTGCATTCTTAACTCCCATAGTTCTTTTTTTGTACAAAGACATTTAGCTTTTTGAAGCATGGTTTTCATTGGCAAGATAATCTAGTATCAATTGTTATAAAATCAGGGTTTCTCTTGAGGAGGCTGTTGCTGAAGAGGTTAATAAAAACTGGGGAACTACTGAAGAGTTGAGAGTTGGTGGGGTAGAAAGCTGACGATTAATGTACAGATCTGCATTTGCCGGGGCCTGTGTCACATAAGCCCATCTCCACAATTATACTAATGCCTGTAATGCGACAGTGACTAATGGCAGCGGCAGCAATTAGGAGAATCAGCTCCCTCTACTGAACTAGTTCATAAGATAATGTACTATAATTAGTGCAATGAATATTACAAAATTACAGTATTTTCTTAAAGGCACAGGAGTATGTCCAGACTTGTATTTATTCCTGATTACCTCACACTAGTATATTAGCTAATTAATGATTTGCTTTTCATAAAAATGTTGAGCTAGCATATTTGTTTAGTAAAGGGAATAATTATGAACAATTTCTCATTTTGTTATAAAACACTTTTAGAAGTTGCTTCATTTGCTGTATTTTATATTGCCTTTCCAGATTGCTAGTATGTTAGTTTTAGCTTAGAAAAATCAGTCATTTGACTACCTTGAGACTAAATTGAAAGAATTTTTTAGGGAGGTACAGGCATACCTTGGAAATTTCAGAACACCACAATAAAACAAATTTTGCAACAAAATGTCACACAAATTTTTTGGCTTCCCAGTACATATAAAAGTTACATTGGCCAGGCACAGTGGCTCATGCCTGTCATCCCAGCACTTTGGGAGGCCGAGGCAGGTGGATCACAAGGTCAGGAGGTCGAGAGCATCCTGGCCAACATGGTGAAATGCCATCTCTACTAAAAATACAAAAATTAGCCGCATGTGGTGGCGTGCACCTGTAGTCCCAGCTACTCGGGAGGCTGAGGCAAGAGAATCTCTTGATCCCAGGAGGCAGAGGTTGCAGTGAGCCGAGATCGCACTCCAGCCTGGGCAACAAGAGCGAGACTGTGTCTCAAAAAAAAAAAAAAAAAAAAGTTTATATTTACACTATACTATAGTCTGTTACATGTGCAACAGCATTATGTCTAAAAAAAAAAAAAACCATGTACATACTTTTAATTACTTTTATTAGTAAAATATTTTATTACTAAAAATGCTAATGATCATCTGAGTCTTCAGCAAGTCCTAATCTTTTTGCTCATGGAGAATCTTGCCTTGATGTTCACTGCTGCAGGCTAATCCAGGTGGTGGTTGCTAAGGTTTGTGGTGGCTGTGGCAATTTCTTAAAATAAGACAATAATGAAGTTTGCTGCATCAATTGACTCTTCCTTTCACAAAAAGATTTCTCTGTAGCATGTGATGCTGTTTGATAGCATTTTCCTCACAGTAGAACAGCTTTCAAAATTGGAGTCGGTCTTGCAAATCTAGCCACTGCTTCATCAACTGAGTTCATGTGATATCCTAAATCCTTTGTTGTCATTTCAACAGTGTTCATAGCATCTTCACCAAGAGTAGATTCCACTGCAAGAAACCACTTTCTTTGCTCATCCATAAGAGGTAACTTCTCATCCATTCAAGTTTGATCATGAGATGGTAGCAGTTCAGTCATGTCTTTAGGCTCCACTTCTAATTCTAGTTCTCTTGTTATTTCCACCACATCTGCAGTGACATCCTTTACTGAAGTCTTGAACTCCTCACAGTCACCCATGAGAGTTGGAATCATCTTCTTCCAAACTCCTGTTATTGCTGATGTTTTGATCTCCTCCCATAAATCACAGATGTTCTTAATGGCATCTGGAATGGTGAATCCTTTTTAGAAGGTTTGCAGTTTACTTTGCCCAGATCCATTAGAGGAATCACTATCTATGGCAGTGAATAGCCCTACAAAATATATTTGAAATATATTTTGAAATAATAAGAGGCTGAAATAATAAGACTTGAAAGTTGATCTACAGGCTGAATGGATGTTGTGTTAGCAGGCATGAAAACAACAGTAATCTCCTTGTACCTGTCCTTCAGAGCTCTTGGGTGACTAGGTGCTTTGTCAATGAGCAGTAATATTTTGAAATGAGTCTTTTCTGAGCAGTAGGTCTTAACAGTGGGTTTAAAATATTCAGTAAACCATGCCGTTAAGAGATATGCTGTCATCCCACTTTTGTTGTTCCATTTATAGAGCATGGGCAGAGTAGATTTAGAATAATTCTTAAGCACCCTAGGACTTTTACAATGGTAAATCAGTCTTGGCTTCAAAAACTTAAAGTCGCCAGCTGCATTAGCCCCTAACAAGAGAGTCAGCTTGTCCTTTGAAGCTTTGAAAGCAGGACTTCTCTCTAGTGATGAAAGTCCTAGATGGCATCTTCTTCCAAATAAATGTTTCATCTCCACTGAAAATCTGTTATTTAGTGTAGCCACCTTCATCAGGAGTCTTATCTAGATCTTCTGGATAACTTACTGCAGCTTCTATATCAGCACTTGCTGCTTCACCTTGCACTTCTGTGTTATGGAGATGGCTTCTTCCCTTAAACCTCATGAAATCAACCTCTCCCAACTTTTTTTTCTTCTGCAGCTTCTTCACCTCTCTCATCCTTCATAGAATTGCAGAGAGTTGGGGGCCTTGTTCTTGATTAGGCTTTGGCCTAAGAGAATGTTGTGGTTGGTTCGATCTTCCATCCAGACAACTAAAAGTTTTTTCCATATCAGCAATAAGGCTGTTTTGCTTTCTTATCCTTTGTGTGCTCACTGGAGTAGCACTTTTAATCTCCTTCAAGAGCTTTTCTTTGCATTCACAACTTGGCTAACTGGCACAAGAATCTTGGCTTTCAATATGCCTTGCTCACTAAGCTTAATTATTTCTAGCTTTTGCTTTAAAGTGAGAGACTTGTGACTCTTCCTTTCACTTGAACACTTAAGAGGCCATTGTAGGGTTATTTACTGGCCCAGTTTCAATATTGTTGTCTCTCAAGGGATAGGGAGTCTGGGAGTTGAGGGGGTGGAATGGCCAGTTTGAGGGGCAGTCAGAATACACACAACATTTATTGATTTCGTTTGCTGTCTTTATGGGCATGTTTCATGACACTCCAAAACAAAATAGTAACATCAAAAGCCACTGATCACAGATCACCAAACAGATATAATAATTTTTAATGTTTGAATATTTAAATAATTACCAAAATGTGACACAGACATGAAGTGAACCTGTGTTCACTGTTGGAAAAATGGCACCAATAGACTTGTTCGATGCAGGGTTGCCACAAACCTTTGTTTTTTTTTGTTTTTTTTTTTTTTAAATACTATCTATCTGTAAGCACTACTGTACAATAAAGCTAGGTATGCCTGTATTTTCATTAAGTTGCAGAGTAAACGTGGTAATGTTTAGCTTTAGTTTTACTTGATCTGGCATAAGAGCAGCTCCTTATATAACAAGATGATAAAAGTTGTGGTGTGCTTCTGTAATTTCATTCAAGTAGATAAAGTTGAAAAATCATGACTTGCTTTTATAAACAGTATGAAGCAATGTAGTGCAATACATGAAATTTTATTCCTTCTTTACAATGTTCTCAAAATTCTTTTTATGTTTAATCCAAATAAAGAGCAAGAATAAAGCAACGTTTCAGATCTTGGTTTCTGGAGACAATAATAAGAAAGCATGAGTTATGAGTGACTTAAAATTCTTGTTGCCTGTACTTCACTTTGAAATAACATTATGCTTTAAAAAGCATTATACTGCTAAACATTAATTAGAATTCTGCGGAATTACTATAGCTAAAAGTAGGTAACAGGGTATCTTTTTCTCTATCGTTTAACTCCTTTGTTTCAGAATGCCTATTCCTGTGCATTAAAAGTGTCCCTCCGAGGAAATTAGGACATCTGCAGGGTTGAAAAACACCTAAGTCTCAGTCACTTAGAGTCAGACATCAGGGCTCAGAGTTTCAAACCTGCAATGACTAGGAAAATGCTGACCTCCTTTCATTAGTATGATCGTGCCTTTCCAGCTTTTGATAGATCCAAGCGCTGTCTTCCCACCACTCACCAAATGTTTGACCTGTCAAAGGGTTTCAGGTCCCTGCAGACTTTGGTTTTGACATGTGAGGGGAAAGTAGACGTCCTCGAACTGGGGAAGCCACATGTTTTACATCGTTCTATAAACTATGATTGTCATTCTTAGTAGGAGAATATGTGATTTTTTTTTTTTTAAGCATCAAATATGTGACCAACCAGTTGGGCAGAGAATATACTGAAACTTTTCATATAACCTCATCCAAATGTCCCCTGCATTTAAGAAATGAAATTCTTCTAATTGCATTTATAAATTGTAAATTATATTGCGTGTAGAAATTAAAATTCTTTTTCTTAATTTGTTTTCAAGGTGTTCTTTGCAGAAGATGTGGGTTCAAACAAAGGTGCAATCATTGGACTCATGGTGGGCGGTGTTGTCATAGCGACAGTGATCGTCATCACCTTGGTGATGCTGAAGAAGAAACAGTACACATCCATTCATCATGGTGTGGTGGAGGTAGGTAAACTTGACTGCATGTTTGCAAGTGGGAATTAAAGAAGACTATGAGAGAATTAGGCTTAGCTTTTTGCTAAGAACTATCTAAGCATCTCTTTTAAAAAATGAATCAGTGTGCTTCCATGATGCTTGGGTTACAGCTGTTCTTTCTTGTTTTGGTTTTCATTCATTGCAACTTATCATGAATATTCTGCTCAAGGTATTGAGAGTGTGTTGTTATCTCAACTTACAATTTGTGTTGAAGTTATCAAAATAATACAAATTGTGTCCGGAATTGGTGGGTTCTTGGTCTTACTGACTTCAAGAATGAAGCCGCAGAGCCTCGCAGTGAGTGTTACCGCTGTTAAGGTGGCGTGTCTGGAGTTTGTTCCTTCTGATGTTCGGATGTGTTTGAAGTTTCTTCCTTCTGGTGGGTTCGTAGTCTCGCTGGCTCAGGAGTGAAGCTGCAGAACTTCGCCGTGAGTGTTACAGCTCTTAAGGCAGTGCGTCTGGAGTTGTTCGTTCCTCCCGGTGGGCTCATGGTCTCGCTGGGTTCAGGAGTGAAGCTGCAGATCTTCGCAGTGAGTGTTACAGCTCATAAAAGCAGTGTGGACCCAAAGAGTGAGCAGTAGCAAGATTTATTGCAAAGAGCGAAAGAACAAAGCTTCCACAGTGTGGAAGGGGACCCGAGCGGGTTGCCAGTGCTGGCTCGGGCAGCCTGCTTTTATTCTCTTATCTGGCCCCACCCACATCCTGCTGATTGGTAGAGCCAAGTGGCCTGTTTTGACAGGGCACTGATTGGTGCGTTTACAATCCCTGAGCTAGATACAAAGGTTCTCTATGTCCCCATCAGATTAGTTAGATACAGAGTTTCGACACACAGGTTCTCCAAGGCCCCACCAGAGCAGCTAGATACAAAGTGTCGATTGGTGCATTCACAAACCTTGAGCTAAACACAGGGTGCTGATTGGTGTGTTTACAAACCTTGAGCTAGGTACAGAGTGCCGATTGGTGTATTTACAATCCCTGAGCTAGACATAAAGGTTCTCCAAGGCCCCACCAGAGCAGCTACAGTGTCGAGTGGTGCACTCACAAACCTTGAGCTAAACACAGGGTGCTGATTGGTGTGTTTACAATCCCTGAGCTAGACATAAAGGTTCTCCAAGGCCCCACCAGAGCAGCTAGCTACAGTGTTAAGTGATGCACTCACAAACCTCGAGCTAAACACAGGGTGCTGATTGGTGTGTTTACAAACCTTGAGCTAGATACAGAGTGCCGATTGGTGTGTTTACAATACCTGAGCTAGATATAAAGACTCTCCACGTCCTCACGACTCAGGAGCCCAGCTGGCTTCACCTAGTGGATCCCGCGCCGTGTGCTCGCACTCCTCAGCCCTTGGGTGGTCGATGGGACTGGGCGCCATGGAGCAGGGGGTGGCGCTCGTCAGGGAGGCTCAGGCTGCACAGGAACTCACAGAGGCGGGGGAAGGCTCAGGCATGGCAGGCTGCAGTCCCGAGGCCTGCCCCGCAGGAAGGCAGCTAAGGCCCGGCGAGAAATCGAGCGCAGCGCCGGTGGGCTGGCACTGCTGGGGGACCCAGTATACCCTCCACAGCAGCTGGCCCGGGTGCTAAGTCCCTCATTGCCCGGGGCCGGCAGGGCCGGCCGGCTGCTCCAAGTGCGGGGCCCGCCAAGCTTACGCCCACCCGGAACTCCACCTGGCCCGCAAGCGCCGCACACAACCCCGGTTCCTGCTGGTGCCTCTCCCTCCACACCTCCCTGCAAGCTGAGGGAGTGGGCTCCGGCCTTGGCCAGCCCAGAAAGGGGCTCCCACAGTGCAGTGGTGGGCTGAAGGGCTCCTCAAGTGCTACCAAAGTGGGAGCCCAGGAAGAGGAGGCGCCGAGAGCAAGCGAGGGCTGTGAGGACTGCCAGCACGCTGTCACCTCTCAAAATGATAATGCATGACTTTAAAAAAGCATGATTACTCTTAGACTTTTTTTTCAAAGACAAGCAACAAAAATCAGTACAAGAAGTTAAAAATAAAAACAGAAGTAGGAAGTTGCTTTTTCCAAAAAAACAAAACATGTCTATTCCTGGATTTCTTTTGTCTTAAATAGTCTGGCCTCTGAATACATCCAGGTAATAGTAAATAATGTGACTTTTCAGTGCAGACTCTTAGCTTTAAAGTTTCTCAGGAAATCACACTATACCAAATGGCCCACCAAAACATACATGATTGTTATTTGAGAGTTCTGCAACCTGTTACCCTGCACTTCCACCTGAAATATCTTCGTTTCAAGGTGCTATACTAAAACAAGAAAGAGAGAAAGAAAATTTACAAATAAGTTATTTTTATGCATTTAAAATGCCATTTGGATGGGGGAAAAAGTGTTAACATCTCACAGTATATGCAACTCTTTAGGAAACTGTCTTGTAGAGAGTATAGTATAAACATAACTTTTATATGCACAGGGAAACTGAAAAATTTATGTGACATTTCATTGCGATATTTTAAGAGTTATGGAATTTTTAGAGCTGAAAGATTTATTGATGATGACCAATAAAATTGATCTTCTCATCTTGTAGATGAGGGAACTTTGGCCGAGACAGAAGGGTTCAAATTACGCAGGGTCAAGCTCAGAGTCCAGATTTCCCCTCATATTCCCCATTGCTTTTTTTTTGAGACAGAATCTCGCTCTGTTGCCCAGGCTGGATCTTGGCTCACTGCAACCTCTGCCTCCTGGGTTCAAGCAATTCTCTTGTCTCAGCTTCCTCAGTAGCTGGGGCTATGGGCACATGCCACCATGCCTGGCTAATTTTTATGTTTTTAGTAGAGACGGGGTTTCACCATATTGGTCAAGCTGGTCTCGAACTCCTGACCTCAGGAGTTTAGATACACAAACTTGGCCTCCCAAAGTGCTGAGATTACAGGCGTGAGCCACCGCGTCCGGCCCCCATTGCTTTTTCCATCAGAGAATAGTCCAGGTGTTTCTAGGGAGCTGAAGATTTCACTATCCCCAAGGAACTGTGCTCTAAACCATTCTTGATTAGAAGAGGACAGGCACTGTTTAAATAAATGAAATTTGTGGTGAAGCCAGAAATTTCATTTTGCTCAGCACTTAAAACCTCTGCAGACTACAACAGAAGCTGCTGATGGAAATTGGGGTTGAGCCTCATTTCCACGTTCATACTGACATGGATGAGCAGTGTGAGGAAGGAAACCAAGAGAACAGTGGGGTGGAAAGGAACGGACTGACTCATAGATCAGAGTGTGAGCACATAAAAGCAATGACCCCACTGTCATTTTTGGCCATTGCACCTTTTGTGATAGTATCTAAGCTTATGTCCCTCAAAACAGTGTAAGATAGGTTTTCATTAGTATCAGCTTATTTCATTTCTGCTCAAATTAATTTTTAAAAAAATTTTAGTTCCATGTTTGAGCAAATAAAGATGTCTTCATACTTGAGTAATTCAAGAGCACTTTTTTGCTGTTGTTTTGTTTTTTTTCATGGTTTTGTTGTTTTTTGTTGTTGTTGTTTCTTTGTTTTTTGAGATGGAGTCTTGCTCTTTCACCCAGGCTGTTGTGCAGTGGCATGATCTCCACTCACTGCAACCTCCACCTCCCAGGTTCAAGCGATTCTCCTATCTCACTCAGCCTCCTGAGTAACTGGGATTACAGGGGCATACCACCACACCTGGCTAATTTTTGTATTTTTAGTAGTGACAGGGTTTTGCCATGTTGGCCAGGCTGGTCTTGAATTCCTGGCCTCAAGTGATCCGCCCTCCTCAGCCTCCCAAGGTGCTGGGATTACAGGCATGAGCCACCGTGCCTGGCCTTCAAGAGCACTTTTTAGTTTATTTAATATAATTCTCTTTGCTGCCGGTCTGTCCGTTGAAGTTGCTTGTTTTTGATGCCAGAGGCCAAAGACTTGGCTTCCTCGGGCTTCCATAACAAAGTAACACAGATGGGTGGATTAAGCAACAGAAATTTACCTTCTCACATTTCTGGAGTGTAAGATCAAGGTATCAGCCAGGTTGGTTCCTCCCCAGGCCTCTCTCCTTGGTTTGCAAACGGCTGCCTTCTTTCTCCCTTATCCTCATGTGACCTTCAGTCTCTTTTCTGCTGTGTCCCAACCTCTTTCCATAAGGACACCAGTCATATTGGATTACGATCAACCCGGATGACCCTGTTTAACTTTAATAACCTCTTTGACCCTATCTGCAAATACAGTCACAGGTGGAGGTACCGGCAGGTTAGGACTTCAACATATGAATTTTAGGGGGACACATTTTAGCCCGTAACAGACCCCAGTGATGCTGAGCATAAAACAAGGCCTCCACCTGGAGCTCCTTCCCCTGGCTGTGCGTGAGACTTATCAGGTCCTACCTCAGACCTAAGGAAACAGAATTCCCAAATAGGAGGCTGAGAATCTGAGTGTTGAAAATTTCCCCAAATGAATGAGACGTGCAGTCAGATTTGAGAATCACTGACACATCATTTTAACACTCCTTCCTTTTAGTTCTCTGCACAAGCCTTAGGGAGTGGAAAATGGTATCTCTTGCCTCCCAGATAACCGGTTGCCTTTTAAGTGCTCTTCCCACTGCCTAAATTAAAACGCTTTTTTTTAGTCAGTTACCAAGCAATGTCTCATTGGACTTAAAATGTCAGAGAAGAAGTTGACATTTTGACCCAGATTCTGAAATTAATTTTTAAGCCAGGAAGTATCCTTGCAGGAGCAAAATCGGGAAGGATGGCTATTCAGCTCTTCTCTAGATATTCATTTTGCTGTCTACTTGAGAGCAACTGGAAACCTTTCTAGATTAGGGGCTCCACCTCATTCATGTTTTGTTTTGTTTATTTCCTCTCATCTCCTTCTTCCTCTCAAGACCTTTGTGACTGTCCTTCCCGAAAGCAGCCCTCTGTGCAGCCCCATAGTGTGTCTGTACAGCAGTGTTGAAATAGACCACATTCCCCTTTTCTGTCCTCAAAAAAGGTGTAGCCTAGCTGGGATGGTAGAACTTGAACACAGGGAGTTGCAACCCGGCCTAGGCATGTTCCCAGGTGAGAGAGCACGGTGGGCTTTCAGAGCACCATTTTTCTTAGCATTCCAGCGTCTGCACCGAACGGAAGTGATGCTTCTGCAACATCCTCTTCCTACCTTAACAGGCCCTCTCACGCTCAAGTACATGGAAATACCTTTATTTCCGGCTCTGGCTAACCTTCACTAATCAGTAACCCTACTTCAGTAAGAACAAAAATGAGTACACAAACATTTCCAGTTGGACTTGCCTCAGTCACTCAGGACAGAATACCACTGTACTTACATACCATCAGTGCCTGAAGAAGTCATGATGAAAGCGTTGGTTTCCAGAAAATTTCTCGTTTTTAGAGTGAAAAATGCCTGCAGAAGATCACAGAGATAGCAACCCTAGGAAAAAAACACCTGAGAACAAATGTATAAATGAAACAAGCCTAGAACAGTCACATACAACTTCACACTGGAGATAACGTTCTGAGAAATGTGGCATGGGGCGGTTTCATCGCTGTGCAAACATCATAAAGTACATGTACATAAATCTAGATCGTATAGCCTGCTACGCACCTGGGCTACACACCTACAAGCTATTGCTCCTAGGCTCCACACCTGTGCAGCATGTCACTGCACTGAATACTATACAGTTGTAACACACTGGCAGGTATCTGTGTATCTAAACAGAAAAGGTACAGTAAAAAATACGATATTATGGGACCACCATCATATGTTTGGTCTGTCGTGGACTAAAATGTCATTATGTGGCCCATAACTGTATTTTTATTGGTAGAGTTGTTTAGCATTTGGAAATGAGCACTTGCTATTTTTTTTTTAAATAAGCAGTAAATATTGACTTACTGATTTACTTAGCCATAAGGCCAGAGAGTCTCTCTGTGAGCCGTTGGCCATGCTTTCCCAAGGAGGTAACTGTGCCTTGTTGGTGCTTCAAGCAGTGAAGCAATAGCCCTTTATTATTACCACTCCCCAAATGTGCCCTCCATGTCAGAATACCCCTCTGGTGGCTGGAAATCTCAGCACTAGCTGAATTACCCACCCTTGCTCCTGTTTTAGGACGTTCCTGCAAAGCCCACTGATCCCAGGATCTGTTTAGTAGCAAGCGGTACTTTTCTACATTCACATACATAGACACTGGATATTTAAAAATACGTATTGTAGCTCTTTCTGCTACTCTCCCCAGACATGTCACCTTTAATAAGGAGAAGTTGGGGGCACAGCTTCTCTTTATTTTAGCATGTGAAAAAGTTTTCCTCTCACAGATCTGATCACTTGAACACCAGAAGTCTCCCCGCCCCCACCTCCTGGTTATCTCATTAATGACCTAAATAAGAAGAGAGTTCCTTATTTGGCTGTTATGGAGGTATGGCATATGACTTTTTCTGAGTAATGTGCTGTCATACTGGTGACTTTATAAAAAGATGTCCTTACAGGTCTTTTCTTCCCGGCCAGAAGCTGACCTACCAGGATACAGACGCACTGACGTCGGCATTGTAGGGTAGTTGGAGAGAGTGGTCAGGTTGAATGGAAAGCCACGATAAGGAAAAGTGAGGGTGGGTGCAGAACCTAGGAGTGGCTTACAGTGAGCAGCAGGAAGAGAAATTGGAAGATCAAAGGAAAGCATCAAAAATGATTACAGGCCAGGCGTGGTGGCTCACACCTGTAATCCCAGCATTTGGGGAGGCCAAGGCAGGCGGATCACTTGAGGCTAGGGGTTTGAGACCAGCCTGGCCAACATGGTGAGACCCCGTCTCTAACAAAAATAAAAAAATGAGCCAGGCGTGGTGGCACGCGCCTGTAGTCGCAGCTACTCAGGAGGCTGAGGCAGGAGAATCGCTTGAACCTGGGAGACGGAGGCTGCAGTGAGCCAAGATCACGCCACTGCACTCCAGCCTGGGTGACAGAGCAAGACTGTCTTAAAAAAAAAAAAAAATTATGAAGAGATAGCAAAGGAGTTCCTGAACCTGCCTGAAGAATTGCTTGATGTTGGCAATAAACATAGTCAGCTGCCTTCTAGTTATATGTAACTATAGAGAGATGGCATCAAAATTAGGAAAACAAGCATCTATACAACCAGGTAGCAGGCAGTTACTAGGAGGTTACTAGGAGGGATAAGTCACTAGCTTGACAACTTCCTGGCTATTTTCTTTGCTTTTATTATTTTTTTTTCCGCTTACTTGTGGTTCCTTTGATGTGTCACACTCTATTATTGCATTGTATGCCTTAGTTCCCTTACCCTGCTTTACTTGTCTGGTCCATCTCTGACAGGATTCTGTCGTTTAGCCTGACTCAGTCCCTTGTATAAAAGGACATCTATTAATCCACATCCTGCTGGTTACTGTACATAATAAAATGTAAACGTGGTGTTTCCTGACTCTTCTCCAAGCTCACAAACCTCCATCTGAATACTCTAGGGGCAATAGGAGGAGACCTAGAAACTAAGGACACCCAAATAGAAGCTTGTCCCTGCAGTCAGATAGCTGAGCTCTAAATTACTCTGGATACAGTGAAGGACTAAATGGTTCCAATGAATCAAGTTCAGGGAGAAAAGGGTAAGGGGGTATGGAGGTTAGCCAAAGAGTGTCAAATGTTCTCCTCAAAGCTATTTTAGAACAAGGCGGGTCAGGCTGTCTGGGCTCAGCTCTTTTCAGCGTGTGTCATAGGCAGCAGCCAGTTGAAGCCGTGCCACCATGCAGTGCAGGGGCCCAGGTCTCAGGAAGGGGCAGCGTGCTGAGAGTCACATGAAGACTTCAGATCAGTTCCTGCTGCTGTGTAATCTAGGCAGTCTGGGAGGAGAATGAATATTCAGTGGTTGTATGTATGTGTGTCTTCATCCCAGCAAGTTCCTGCCTGGTTGGAAAATGGAAACTCTGTCCCTGACTTCATTGTCTTATCATTCCTTCCAGAACAAGCACCACGGGCTCAAACCTTCCCTGGCTCTGCTTTAAGGGAAATAATATTGTGTCCATGCAGAGGCCCTGTCTGCACAGGGTCGTGGTAGGGCTGGCCTTCACATGGTGACTCATGCCACTGCTGTAGCTTAGCCATGAGGAAGAGATTGGTGAGCCTGCTGGAGAGGAAGGCTACCCTTACCTGGTGCTCTTCCTTTAGCGGTAGCTTTATCCATAGACATGAGTACTCAGTTTTTCACATCTAGCTTTCAAGGGGCTGGAGATTGAAGATCTAATCCATGCTCCTTGGATGCTCTTTTGTCAAGATAATCCCTTCTCCTGTAGCTCCTGAGCCCTCTGAGGTCTGAGGGCCAAGCTGCCCCATGGCAGGAATGGCGAAATGTAACTGTCCTCTCAGTGGCAAAAGGTAATAGGATTAGCAAGTAGCAAAACAGAAGCCAAGAAAAGGCAGAAGAGTTAGAGGCCTGGATTGTGCATCAGCCTTGGAGCCTCGCATCTCTAGCAGGGCACTCTTAAGTGTTCGGCTTTGGAGTTTGAAGAGGAGATAAACCGATCAAATTGCCAGGTGTTCCCCTGCCCTTGATGCACGCAGATGATTGTTGACAGCCAGTGTGATGGTATATGCGCCTCCTGGAAGAGATAAAAGTATAATATTCCAGCAATCAAGCAGCATTGTGGCTTTTTTTTACAATCAGAAACATAGCAGCTTTGTGCTTGATCTCCTAAGCAAGATAATTTTTTTTAACCTGGGCATTCTTTGAGATCTCAGTTACGAGGTGATGGGGAGCAAAAATGATGCCCAAGTTCGAATGGCATACTGCTCTAGATAGGCTGTCTCCTGGCACACAGATTTACAGAGTGAATGAAATCTCTCATTATTGGTGCTAATCTTTAACCATGGTGTTTTAACTTACAAGTTGGAGGCTAATTACACAGTTACCAGTTAAAGCCAGGTGACCTCATGTGTTGACAACACTGCAGATCAAAGGAAAGAGGAGAGGATGAGGAAAACATCTGTGATTTGCTCCCAGAAGGACAGTGAAGCTGAGCATCCATTTGAGCAGAGTCCTCTGAGTACTGGCCTTGGTTAGAGCTTGTTGGTGGGAGTGTGCTAAGGGGAGATGCCTAGGTCTGTCATTGGAGTAACCTGAGGGTTTAGCTGCAGGGCAACTCAGGCAGCTCTGAGCCTGGTGGTAGATGGGAGGGATTCACAGTAGCACACAGTCTCTTCCATAAGTGGAAAGGTAAGCATCAGGGCACATGGCCACGGTGGCTCACACCTGTAATCCTAGTACTTTAGGAGGCCGAGGTAGGCGGATCACCTGAGGTCAGTTTGAGACCAGCATGGCCAACATGGTGAAACCCCATCTCTACTAAAAATACAAAAATTAGCCAGGCATAGTGGCGGGTGCCTGTAATCCCAGCTACTCGGGAGGCTGAGGCAGGAGAATCACTTGAACCTGGGAGGCAGAGGTTGCAGTGAGCCACGATTGCCTGGGCAACAAGAGCGAGACTCCAACTCAGAAAAAAATGGGCACATAATGGATGGAACATTCTGTCCCAAGGGATGAGGGAACTGTATATCTACCTATTCCGGCTGCCTTGGGATTAGCCACTGGTAGTCATTCCACCTCATTCCCAGACTGAAAAGAGTCAATCACTTCATGAAGTGGGGCTGTACGAAGGGACCACAGGGGACCTGATTATACTGACATATTTTATTTATTTATTTATTTATTTTTTGAGACAGTCTCCCCCTCTGTTGCCCAGGCCGGAGTGCAGTGGCACAATCTTGGCTCACTGCAGCATCAGCCTCCCGGGTTCAAGCAATTCTCCTGCCTCAGCCTCCAGAGTAGCTGGGACTACAGGCACATGCCACTGTGCCTGGCTAAATTTTTTTGTATTTTTGTTAGAGATGGGGTTTCACTATGTTGGCCTGGCTTGTCTCAAACTCCTGACCTCGTGATCCACCTGCCTTGGCCTCCCAAAAGTGCTGGGATTGTGAGCCACCGCACCCAGCCTTTTTTTTCTTGGAGATGGAGTCTCACTCTGTCTCCCAGGCTGGAGTGCAGTGGCAAAATCTCGGCTCACTGCAAACTCCACCCCCTCCAAGTTCAAGCCATTCTCCTGCCTCCGCCTCTGGAGCAGCTGGGATTACAGTTGTGCACCACCACGCCTGGCTAATTTTTGTATTTTTAGTAGAGACAAGGTTTCACCATGTTGGCCAGGCTTGTCTTCAAACTCCTGACCTCAAGTGACGCACCCACCTCAGGCTCCCAAAGTGCTGGGATTACAGGCGTGAGCCACTGCACTCAGCCATATTGACAGATCTTTTAGTCTGAATTATTATCAGCCAGTGTGGTCTAGTCATGACATATCTAGCTCCATCTCGAGACCTCATGTCTTACCGCTGACACCACGTCCTCGCTGGTACTTTTTCTTCCTTGGCTTCAGGGGCATTGCTGCGTAGGCTCAGGTCCGTGCCAGATGGGGTGTGTAGGGGGAAAAGCTGCATAAGGGAGGAATGTCACTTGGCAACACTCAGCAAGGGGGAACGGGCCTGCAGTATTCTCCCAGAGATGAATGAGCAGCCCATTCTAGGAAATATCCCTTTGAAGGAATATCTTCTGTATGGTACATCCAAACTTTTCTCTGGAAAACATGCCTCTTCATTCTGATGACTTTCTATTCATTCTCTTCATCTTACCATGGTTTTACAAAAGAGGAATTTTAACAGACAAAAAAGTAAGCCTTTACTCATTCAGCAGAGTTAAGGACCTCCTCTCTTCTGCGAACGGGGAGAGGTATAACAAATATAGTAAAACAAGAACAGCCACTGCCCACGTTGTAGGGGTAAGTGCCCTGCCCAACCTGCAGACAGTAAATGCCACACACAGCTCTAACGGTGACAGGGGGAGAAAAACGTCTTCAGTTACTGGCCTGACTTTAGAGGGAAAGCAACATATTAACAGAGAGGGTCTGATTTTAAACTTTGAGCTGAACATACTTCTATAGTATCTTAATTCTCAGTTTTTAAAAAATTACATAATCTAGAATGGCGTCGTCCTTCCTCTTCCTTTTTTCTTGTGCCAAATAATAGCCCCCTTTGGTATATGTATGTTATTGTTTTAATTAAATGATTCTCAAACCTCTCCTTAACATTTTAACAAACATAAAATTTGATAGAAACGGGCTAGACTAAATTCAGCAGTCCAGGAAATCAAGTATTTTTCTACACAGATTTTGAGTGTCACCCAAGATACAGTATACTTTGCTGAATCTCCCTCCATGATACTCTTGTGGTTTTATCTATCTTACCAAAACACTTCCAAGTAAAACAGGCTTCCATTGACACTGTTTGTCCTTTATTAAGCCAACAGGGGAGGAAAAAATACCATTGCACTGGGTTTATCCACTTACTGTGGAGTTGGGGAACCAGAAACAACCACTGGACACTTTGCAAGCGCATCAAGGTTTCCACCGCCACCTGGTGGCTAGATGGAGCACAGCATCTGTATAACTGGTGGGCAAAGGCGTTCTGCTCCAAGATGTCAAAGTGGGGGAGAAAATCATGGGTGTTCTGCAATCTTGGCAAAAGAAGAGTACTGTACTCCTTATCTTTTTACTGCTTCTCCATGTTCACCCTTAAAGGATTGATTTTTATTTTTTACTCAGCTCTCTTCTTGTTTTTCAGGTTGACGCCGCTGTCACCCCAGAGGAGCGCCACCTGTCCAAGATGCAGCAGAACGGCTATGAAAATCCAACCTACAAGTTCTTTGAGCAGATGCAGAACTAGACCCCCGCCACAGCAGCCTCTGAAGTTGGACAGCAAAACCATTGCTTCACTACCCATCGGTGTCCATTTATAGAATAATGTGGGAAGAAACAAACCCCTCTGTTTTATGATTTACTCATTATCGCCTTTTGACAGCTGTGCTGTAACACAAGTAGATGCCTGAACTTGAATTAATCCACAAATCAGTAATGTATTCTATCTCTCTTTACATTTTGGTCTCTACACTACATTATTAATGGGTTTTGTGTACTGTAAAGAATTTAGCTGTATCAAACTAGTGCATGAATAGATTCTCTCCTGATTATTTATCACATAGCCCCTTAGCCAGTTGTATATTATTCTTGTGGTTTGTGACCCAATTAAGTCCTACTTTACATATGCTTTAAG
The DNA here is from genome assembly GCF_028885655.2 of Pongo abelii. NCBI lineage: Eukaryota > Metazoa > Chordata > Mammalia > Primates > Hominidae > Pongo > Pongo abelii. The sequence continues at coordinate 36,038,811 of NC_072007.2, read as the reverse complement.
AATCGATGGGGGATGCTTCATGTGAACGTGGGAGTTCAGCTGCTTCTCTTGCCTATGTATTCCTTTCCTGATCACTATGCATTTTAAAGTTAAACATTTTTAAGTATTTCAGATGCTTTAGAGAGATTTTTTTTCCATGATTGCATTTTACTGTACAGATTGCTGCTTCTGCTATATTTGTGATATAGGAATTAAGAGGATACACATTTGTTTCTTTGTGCCTGTTTTATGTGCACACATTAGGCATTGAGACTTCAAGCTTTTTTTTTCTCCACGTACCTTTGGGTCTTTGATAAAGAAAAGAATCCCTGTTCATTGTAAGCACTTTTACGGGGCGGGTGGGGAGGGGTGCTCTGCTGGTCTTAAATTACCAAGAATTCTCCAAAACAATTTTCTGCAGGATGATTGTACAGAATCATTGCTTATGACATGATCGCTTTCTACACTGTATTACATAAATAAATTAAATAAAATAACCCTGGGCAAGACTTTTCTTTGAAGGATGACTACAGACATTAAATAGTCGAAGTAATTTTGGGTGGGGAGAAGAGGCAGATTCAATTTTCTTTAACCAGTCTGCAGTTTTATTTATGATACAAAAGAAGATAAAAATGGAAGTGGCAATATAAGGGAATGAGGAAGGCATGCCTGGACAAACCCTTCTTTAAGATGTGTCTTCAATTTGTATAAAATGGTGTTTTCATGTAAATAAATACATTCTTGGAGGAGCACCATTGTGCTGGTGTGAATGATTCCATAGTAACAATCTTGACCATTTACTGACATACAGACCAGTGAGAAATCTTCACGTTGGGTACTCACACCTGTTGTGTCTTAATCGCAAGTGTGAGTAGGAAGTTGGGGCTAACGTGTCTCCCAGTGCTGGGAAAATATTTCATAGACATAATTTACAGTCTTTACTTGATCTAAAACATTTTGCTGCCATATTTTGGCCCTCAAGTTTGTCACAAATGAGAGACAAAGGGAAAAGTTCCAGGGAAATAAAAATTAAGACAGCTGATTATCTGTAAAGCAGGGTTTCTCATCCTGAACGCTACTAACATTTTGTAGGGAATAATTCCTTGTTGAAGGGAGTTGTCCTGAGCAGTGTAGGATATTTATTTATTTATTTTATGTTTTTCGAGACGGAGTCTCGCTGTCGCCCAGGCGGGAGTGCAGTGGCACAATCTCGGCTCACTGCAAGCTCCGCCTCCCGGGTTCACGCCATTCTCCTGCCTCAGCCTCCCGAGTAGCTGGGACTACAGGCGCCCGCCACCACACCCGGCTGATTTTTTGTATTTTTAGTAGAGACGGGGTTTCACCGTGTTAGCCAGGACGGTCTCAATCTCCTGACCTCGTGATCTGCCCGCCTCGGCCTCCCAAAGTGCTGAGATTACAGGCGTGAGCCACCGCACCCGGCCAGGCCCTCCTTTTAAAAGTGCCCATTGGCCGGGCGCGGTGGCTCATGCCTGTAATCCCAGCACTTTGGGAGGCTGAGGCGGGTGGATCACGAGCTCAGGAGATCAAGAACATCCTGGCCAACATGGTGAAACCCCGTCTCTACTAAAAATACAAAAAAAAAAAAAAGCCGGGCATGGTGGCGGGTGCCTGTAGTCCCAGCTACTCGGGAGGCTGTGGCAGGAGAATGGCGTGAACCCTGGAGTCAGAAGTTGCAGTGAGCTGAGATCGCGCCACTGCACTCTTGCACTCCAGCCTGGGCGACAGAGCGAGAATGAATGAATGAATGAATGGAGGGCCTGGCACAAATGACATGCAGGGAAGGCAGTGAGCAGGTGGAGGTCCCTGTACTTGTTGTGGTGCCTTATCTACCAGGCGGTTGAATTGACGTCTTTGTGGACAGAATTCGATTACAAAGGTGTCCGAAAGTCTCCAGGTCGGGGAGAGTTTTATAGCGGGCATAATTTGGGTTGTAAATTGACTGTTGTCTCCTGAGCAGTCTCCTGGTGAGGGAGAGTTTCACTGGAGCTTTGAAACACATAGTTAGACAGGCTTGCCCTGTAGGGAGTGTCTGGTGAAGGAGAGGTAAACAATTATAATTGCATTTCTAAAGGGCTAAGTAGGACATGGGAAACTGGAAAATGGAGAAAAGAAGAGAAAAAAATAGTAACATTCTCTTTTTCTTAGAAAAATGAGGATGCTTGGTCACATCCTCACATAGTGAAGAGAAAGATGGTCTCTTCATTTCCCTTGAACACTAGTCCCATCGTGAGGCTCTGCCCTCATGACCTAATCTAACCCTAACTGCCTCCCAAAGTTCCCACCTCCACATCCCATTATTGGGGATTAGGGTTTCAACATAGGGATTTGCGGGAAACACAAAACACTCAGTTCATAGTGATATCTGACTGCAATTCCAAAGGTCTGAGGACACACTGGCCCTGTTGTTTTTGCTGTGTTGTCCTTGGCCTCAGGTGAACATTTTAGCTTTAGATTGCAACATTTTAAACTAAAAACACTAAGCTAGAAAATTAATCAAACTTATCACGTTCTGCATTGTGAACAAACTCAAAACTCACCTGAGTGTATCTTGTTTTCATGAGAAAAAAGTGGTCATCTCCCTTGCCCTGTTAGGGACAGTTAGACATGACTGCTGTATGAAGATATGTACATGTAACAGTTCATATGTACAAGCTACTGTTCCATTTTGCCTGGCCCAAGGGGAGGTAGGTAGCTAGCTAGTTGGGGTAGCAGGGCAAATTAACCCTAATATAATAGTACATTTCTAATACCACCAATGAAATGAAAACCAGCTCTCAAACATGGCACTTTATGGGATGGCACTCCAAGGCCAACCTTCAGTTACAGTAACTACAGCTTTAACTTTGATCATTTTGTTACCAGAAAGGGGTCCCAATCCAGACCCCAAGAGAGGGTTCTTGGATCTCATGCAAGAAAGAATTCAAGGCGGGTCCATAGAGTAAAGGGAAATGAAGTTTTAAGTAGGAAAATAAAGAGTGGTTGCTCCATAGGCAGAGTGAACCTGAGGGCTGCTGGTTGCCCATTTTATTGTTATTTCTTGATGATATACTAAACAAGGGCTGGATTATTCATGCCTCCCCTTTTTAGACCATATAGGGTAACTTCCTGATGTTGCCATGGCATTTGTAAACCATCATGGCTCTAGTGGGAGTGTAGCAGTGAGGACAACCAGAGGTCACTCTCATTGCTGTCTTGGTTTTGGTGGGTTTTGACCAGCTTCTTTACTGCAACTCGTTTTATGAGCAAGGTCTTTATGACCTGTATCTTATGCAGACCTACAATCTCATCCTGCGACTTAGAATGCCTTAACCCTTGGGAATGCAGCCCAGTAGGTCTCAGCCTTATTTTACCCAGCCCCTATTCAAAATGGAGTTGCTCTGGTTCAGACGCCTCTGACAATTTCAAAGCTAACGAAAAAAATGTCTAGCCAAATGTATACATACATACATATATAATTATGAAAAGATGATGCCTTATAATCTTGATTCTTAAATTGAGGTATATTGATAGGATTCTCCCAATGGTCTGGGGATTAATCAATAGGTAATTTATACAAAACTAAAGCGCTGCCAAATAGAATTATAGTAGTAGTTGCTGGGCCAAAAAGATTAATGAGATTTGGGGAGACTTTGCTGTGAGTAATCTGATGGGTCAGGAATAGTACAATCTCAGCACAATTTTAAGTTGTATTTATCTTATGAATAATTGGGCCATTCTTTCATATGCCCAAGGGCCATTTTATAGCTCTAAATTTCTTTTTTATGTGTTTTGTTTGGGGCTTGAAGTCTCTACTTCGGTATCAGGATTGCAATGCCTGCTGTCTTACTGTTTCCATTCGTCTGGTAAATTTTCATTCATTCCTTTATTTTTCGCTATTTCAATTGCTGCATTTTCGGTGTGTATCTTGTGTGCAGCACACAGTTGAGTTTTTGCTATATGAGCCAATCCGAAAATAATCTTTTTTTAATATGCAAATTAAGCCAATCTAGTTTTGTTGATATAACTACCATGTTTGGTGTCAGTTCTGTCATATTTTACATTGTAATTGCTGAATGTATTATATTTACTGTGTCTATCCTCTTGCGTTTTTTTTCTTTTGGTTTATGAATTTTGTGTCTTTTATTTATTTATGTATTTATTTATTTTGAGACGGAGTCTCACTCTGTCGCCCGGGCTGCAGTGCACTGGCATGATCTCGGCTCACTACAACCTCCACCTCCTGGGTTCAAGCGATTCTCCCGAGTAGCTGGAACTACAGGCACGTGCCACCACACCCAGCTAATTTTTTATTTTTAGTAGAGATGGGGTTTCACTATGTTGGCCAGGCTGGTCTCAAACTCCTGACCTCAGGTGATCTGCCTGCCTCGGCCTCCCAAAGTGCTGGAATTACAGGTGTAAGCCACCACACTGGGTCTCGTATCTTTATTCTAATGGTTGCTTTTATACTAATCTTCTGTAGTGCTCTTACTCCTTTTTTTTTTTTTTTTTTTTTTTTTTTTTTTTTTTTTGAGACGGAGTCTGGCTCTGTCGCCCAGGCTGGAGTGCAGTGGCACAATCTCGGCTCACTGTAAGCTCTGCCTCCCAGGTTCACATCATTCTCCTGCCTCAGCCTCCCGAGTAACTGGGACTACAGGCGCCCACCACCACGCCCGGCTAATTTTTTTGTATTTTTAGTACAGACGGGGTTTCACCATGTTAGCCAGGATGGTCTCGATCTCCTGACCTCGTGATCCACCTGCCTTGGCCTCCCAAAGTGCTGGGATTACAGGCATTAGCCACTGCGCCCAGCCCCTTTTTTCTTTCTTAACCTGTTACTATCTGTCTTTTCTAGATGATACTGATTCCCACCTATTACCTATATGTCAGTCAATGGTCTTACTGTACTTTTCCCCTTTTCTCTCCCTTCTCCCACCTTGTTAGTTGTATTTGTTCTACTTTATCAGTATGTAATGTTTACATGTCCATGTTTTTCATTAACCCATGAACGAACTCTTACATTATTCTCAGCTCTACAGTCAAATATGTGAATGCTCTCTGTTGGTCCTTTTGTTCCCAGAAATCTTTTGGTCGGGTGAAACTCACCCTCCAGTAAATTGCTCAGCAAGAGCACATGTACTGTATTCCTGGAATTCTGGTGAGTTTGAACCTGATTTTCTGTGACCTTGAAACTTGAAGAGCAGCTTGTTTTTCCTTAGGTTTCTTGAAAATGGTGTTCCAGTGTTTTCTTGGTTTGCATGTTATTTTTGAGAAATCTGAGGCCAATCTTTAATTCTCTTTGTAAATATTTTTTGGGCCTGGAAGCCTTGAGGATTTTTTTTTTTTTTTATCTTTAAAGTCTAATAATTTTCTGAGCTATCTCACAATTACTTGTGGTCAGTTTTCCTATATATCACACTGGGCCCTTTCAGTGTAGAGTTGACTCAGTTCTTTTATTTCTGGAACTTTTTCTTGGATTAGAGTTTTAAATATTCTGTTATATTATTTTTCTTTTTTTCAGGAACACCAACAATACAAATATGCAACCTCCTTTGTCTGGCTTCCATTTCAACCTTCTTCTCTGATCCTTTTTATTTTCTTTATCTCCTTTTCATTCTCTTGGCTGTCCTTCTTTTTATTCAATACCCTTTATTAAGTTTTTATTTGAACCCATTCTCTTCGGGGCACCTTGTAATCTGTTCTTTATTACTGATAAAGTTTTGTGATTTTCTTCTATTTTTTTTTTCCTGAATTTAATCAGCTCTGGCTTCATTTTCTCCTATTTTTTGTTGATTTCTCTACCTAGTTTTTATGTGTCCGATTTAATATATTAATATTTTCCATGTTCCCAGATGCAGGTTGGAGAATATTTCATAAATATTGAGTGTTGTCTTAGAATTTTTGTCAAGTTCATGGTTATATCGAGGAGACATCACCAGCAGAGAAACTTTAATTTGCAACTTCTGACTTTGGCAGTCGTTCTCTATAGAAGTTAGTCCACTTCTTCCTCTTCCTGTTCATTCTGTGGGCAGGAGACCTAGTTAGGAGCAGATTCTTCTCTCAGTTCAACAATGTTCTGTGCAGTTGCTTTCATGGCTGATGTTGATAGGAAAGATAGAAGAGTTGTTGTGTCTCCTATTTTCTGCAGGATCCTTAATTTTGTTCTGTTTCCTCTTCTGCTCTGCCTGTCTCCCAGGAGCACCACTCCTCTCCCTGTGTCTGATTCTCCCCAACAAGCTCGGCTTCTCCATGTCTGGTCTGCACACTGTCAGGCCCCACTCCGGAGCCTGGGCTCTCAACTGCCAAGTGCCCATCAGTGTTCGTTCTTTTTTTTTTTTCTCTGAGATGGAGTTTCACTCTTGTTGCCCAGGCTGGAATGCAATGGTGCAATCTTGGCTCACTGAAACCTCTGCCTCCTGGGTTCAAGCAATTCTCCTGCCTCAGCCTCCTGAGTAGCTGGGATTACAGACACACGCCACCATGCCCGGCTAATGTTTGTATTTTTAGTAAAGACGAGGTTTCACCATGTTGGCCAGGAGGTCTCGAACTCCTGACCTCAGATGATCCACCCACCTCGGCCTCCCAAAGTGCTGGGATTACAGGCGTGAGCCACCACGCCCGGCCTTGTTCATTCTCTTTGTAAATATTGTTTCACTTTATCTTTTGGGAGTGGCTTTGTCTGTTTTTTCTCTAAGTTCTCTGCTTCCCTCCACCCTTTTCCCCAATCTCTTGAGACTCCTCTCCCCTGATTTCTGCACCCACAGGTGTGTGGTGGCTGCTCACTGCAGGCCCGCAGTGGGCACTCTGTTGGATTTTTTTTCTTCTATGCACAGATAATTGGAAAATTGCAGCTTCTCTTATCTCTTAGTCATGCTGAAAGAGGGACATTTACCACCATTATGAGGAAATCTGCACACTGGTATATTTTTAAAGCGCCCCAGATGATTCTAATACACCGCCATGGTGGAGAACATCTTGTTATATCATCACAATGTGCTCTTAATACGTTTTACATATATTTTCCCAAAAGTCTCTTGGCTTCCCAGCCATGACTGTCTCATTTTTCTCCTACCTGAGTCCTGTAGGTAAGAGAAGCACTTTTCTTCACATCTCTGTTTCTCAAAGAATTCACCTACATCAGAATCACCTATGAGCCTGGCCAAATATTGCAGTTTTCCAGATCCTATTATGGGCCTACTGAGATCATCTCTGGAGACCCAGGACTCTGCATTTTCAGCAAGCACACACACACACCCATGATTAAGCTGAGAAAGATCATAAAAATCACTGCTTTGGATGCTGGTGGACCCTGAGTTTCTGCTCTTGCTTCTCTTCTATACACTGTCTAATATCAGCCACATGAAAAGTATTTATTATAATTCATATATGCAAAGCAACAGCTTGAACCTAAACCTTTTCCTGAGTTAAGAGACCCAGATTCCTGTCTTTGCTTTAAAATATGCATTACGATTATAAATGCAATGCATGTTTTCGAAAATACAGGATGTAGGCCAGGCGCAGTGGCTCACACCTGTAATCCTAGCACTTTGAGAGGCCGAGGCAGGTGAATCTCTTGAGGTCAAGAGTTCAAGACCAACCTGGGCAAAATGGTGAAACCCTGTCTCTACTAAAAATACAAAAATTTAGCCGGACGTGGTGGTACGCACCTGTGATTCCCAGCTACTCGGTAGGCTGAGGCAGGAGAATCACTTGAACCTGGGAGGTCGAGGCTGCAGCGAGACGAAATTGTGCCACTGCACTCCAGCGTGGGTGACAGAGCCAGACCCCGTCTCAAAAAAAAAAAAAAAAAAAAAAAGAAGAGACTAATTTTGGCCTAACCATACACACCATTTTCTGATTAGGCTGGTCACTCAGGAATGATTGTCTTGTAGAGGATCTCTGAATGGCCCTGTGTCTATTAGTACTTTTCTTTTCCCTGTCCCCTACATACAAACATGTTAAGGCTCTACACTGGTATGACTTTGGGCATATAGGAAAAATTGGAGGGCAAATTATTTATATAATTTTCTTGCTTTCATCATGTATTCACTTTGTTGAATACATTTGCAGATCAAATCAGAATATGAAGATCCTTTATGGCTATTAAACCAAGAAAATCTATCCTCTGCTAACTAACCAGCTCTGAGGCAACTAGCAGGGGCAGCATCTCATTTCCAACATTGCTCTTTTTCAAAAGGTTTTAGTATAATTTCCAAAGTAAATGACTTTTATTGTCCATAAGATTTCTGGGACAACCTGTTTTACACATTCAGAGCATACAATTTTTAACTACCCTGGCTGGGTGCGGTGACTCATGCCTGTAACCCCAGCACTTTGGGAGGCCAAGGCGAGTGGATCACTTGAGGTCAGTTCAAGATCAGCCTGGCCAACATGGGGAAACCCCGTGTCTACTAAAAATACAAAAAATACTCGGGCGTGGTGGCATGTGCCTGTAAGTCCAGCCACTCTGGAGCCTGAGGCATGAGAATCGCTTGAATCCAGGAGGCGGAGGTTGCAGTGAACCAAGATCATGCCACTGCACTCCAGCCTGAGCAACAAAGCAAGACTCTGTCTTAAAAAAAAAAAAAAAAAATTACTCTGAACTGCGTTCTTCCTGAGCTGAACTCTATTCCTCCAAACTAGGAGCCTTTCTCAGTGCTTTCAACCTTCCCTCCTTCCATTTGTAAGATGGTCACAGATGCTTCATCTTGGTTCATTCATTTAAAACAGCTATTGTGTGCCTACTGCATATACTCAGACAATGCCAGGCACTGGCAATACAATGGGTAAAAAAAAATGTTTTTAAAGATGATCCTGGCCGGGCACGGTGGCTCACGCCTGCAATCCCAGCACTTTGGGAGGCTGAGGCGGGCAGATCACAAGGTCAGGAGATCGAGACCATCCTGGCTAACACGGTGAAACCCTGTCTCTACTAAAAATATTTTAAAAAATAGCCTGGCGTGGTGGTGGGCGCCTGTAGTCCCAGCTACTCGGGAGGCTGAGACAAGAGAATGGCGTGAACCCGGGAGGCGGAGCTTGCAGTGAGCCGAGATCGCGCCACTGCAGTCCAGCCTGGGCGATAGAGCGAGACTCCGTCTCAAAAAAAAAAAAAAAAAAAAAAAGATGGTCCTAATTTCAACACCTTGTATGTTAAGTCTCTGGATAAGCATTACCACCTTTAACAGTGGTTTATACAGTAAAAATTGTATTTTGCCACAAATCTGCAATTTGGGTAGGGCTCAGTGAGGAACGCTCCTGTCTCCACACAGCACTCACAGAGGCAGCTGAACTGAAGGATGAGGAATATGTTTCCAAGATGGCGCCCTCATGTGGCTAGTGAGTTGCTGTTGGCTGTCAGCTTGGGAGTTCGGCTGGGGGCCTCAGTTCCTCTCCACAAGCAATGTGCACCTCCATGTGGCCCTGGCTTTCTCAGAGCATGGTGGCTAGGTTTCAAGGATGAACATCCCAAAGAGAGAGGCAGAAACTGTATTGCCTTTTATGCCTCACCCTCAAAAGTTCCATAACATTACTTCTGTCATACCCAGTTGGTCCCAAGGCAACCACAAATGCCTGCCTAGCTCAAGGAAAGGGGACATAGATTCCGTCTCTTGATGGGAAGAATGTCAAAGAACTCGTTTTAAAACTACCACATTAGGATAAATATACACATTCTATTAGGGATAATAAGTACGGGTAATGGCCATTTCCTGTCTTGGTCAGCTCAGCATAATTAACTAGTAATGAAAGACAAGGATGTTAATTCACTTGGTAGGGCAATTTCTTTCTTTAATTTCCATTCTGAACTCCAGATTCCCAGTTGCCTGCTGAATATTTCGCAGACATCTCACGCTTAATGTGTCCAACATCTGACTCCAGATGTCTTGCTCCTCCTTTAGCCATTCACTTCTCAATAAATGATAACTCCATTCCTCCATCCCTGCACATAGAGGTGCACATTGCACACGGAGAGGAACTGAGGCCCCCAGCCAAACTCCCAAGCTGACAGCCAACACCAACCCACCAGCCACATGAGGGCGCCATCTCGGAAACATACCCCCATCCTTCAGCTTAGCTGCCTCTGTGAGTGCTGTGTGGAGACAGGAGCGTTCCTCACTGAGCCCTACCCAAATTGCAGATTTGTGGCAAAATACAATTTTCACTGTATAAACCACTGTTAAAGGTGGTAATGCTTATCCAGAGACTTAACATACAAGGTGTTGAAATTAGGACCATCTTTTTTTTTTTTTTTTTTTGAGACGGAATCTCGCTTTGTTGCCCAGGCTGGAGTGCAGTGGCGCGATCTCGGCTCACTGCAAGCTCCGCCTCCCGGGTTCACGCCATTTTCCTGCCTCAGCCTCCCGAGTAGCTGGGACTACAGGCACCCGCCACTACCCCGCTGTGGATGCCGTGTGGAGCAGACAGGAGCATTCACCACTGAGCCCTACCCAAAAATCGCAACGCATTGGTTATCTGTTCACCTTATTCCCTTGTCTTCTTAGGTCTTTGATCAAATGTCATCATTTTGATGATGCTTTTCCTTACCATGGTTGCCAAAACTTAACTCTCTCCCCTGCCCTAACAGCATATGAAGAAGCATTTCATATATCTTTCTCTTCATCACTTTTCTCCTGGGCACCATCTGACTCATATGTTTTACTCTTTTATTTGCTTATTGCCTTCCCCTCACAAGAATGTAAACTTCGCAAAGACAAGATTTTTTTTTTGTCTGTCTTCTTCACGGATGAATCCTTAGTGCTCAGTCTAGTGCCTTGTGCATGATGATGCTCAAAGAGTAGTTGTTGAATAAGTGAGTGAATTGAAATTGGCACACTCTGGCAAATAGCACAGAGAAAGGATCAAAAAGGTAGGAAAATGGGAGGAAGGAGAAGGACTTACTAAAATATTAGATACTGGAAAGTGAAACTGCTTTTGCAAAAATTATAACCAAGGAAATTATGACAGTGAAAGAGATCAAACCTAACTGACTCCATCTTGCTTCTAACCTTCAAGCTGTTCTTGTTCATTCCTGGGCATAGGCTGAACTAACCTTGGGAATAAATTTAGTTTATAGTTTAACTCTGAAACAAAATTGATAATAATAACCCTTTCCCAAGACTAACATACTAACTACAAGATTAGAAATTACAGTTTAGGGGCCATGCGACCTCCAGCTCCAAGAGTCTGAACCTCCCCAAACTGCTCCTGGGACTAACATCACTACTGTAAAACCTAAAATCAGTGCTTGAGATATTTTGCAGACCCTGCACTCGATGCACCAGCTGACACCATCCAGACCAGTAATCTGGCTCAACCAATTCTGCAATCCCACCCAGGAACAGAAGACAGCAAGAACTCACTTTGATCTCCTATGATTTCATCTTTAACCCAACCAATCAGCACTCCCCACCTCCGAGCCCCTACACACCAAATTATCCTTCGAAACACCAATCCCTGAATGCTCAGGGAGACTGATTTGAGTAATAATAAAACCTTGTCTCCCACACAGCTGGCACTGAGTGAACAATTCTTTTTTCATTGTAATTCCCGTCTTGATAAATTGGCTGTTTAGGCAAGCAAAGTAAACTCATTGGGCGTTTACAAAATAACCAACATAACAATATATTTTGTTTTTCTTTCTCAAGATCCATTCATAAATGGAATAGCTTTGAATATTCTTAATGGTAGATTGGCTGGACTGAAGTGAAATGTCTATGTTTATGTCAGTTTCCTATGAGAGTTTCCTCTCCATGGGACTGGGAGAAATGGGCTGGAGGACCCGGCACAGAAAAACAGGCTTCTGATAAATTGCCTCCACTGTTTCCATTCATCCTTCAGAACCAGAGGGTTTTATCTATGAGACAGCTCCCCTTTCACGTTTAACGATAGAGCCCTAACAATAAAAAAAAGGAAAGCAATCATTTGATGAAAATTATACCTATTACTGAAGAATTCTACTTGTCTTCTTAGGTCTTTGATCAAAATTGTTCTTAGAAATTATTATAAAAGCTTTGGTGAATTGCACAAAACCCTGGAATACAGATACTTAATAGAGGGAGACAAATGGCAAACTCAGAGAAATAGAAACAACTCAGTAGAATTCAACCAAAGGCACATATAGCCTAGAATCTTATTAAAGATTCAAGAATTCCAGAAAGGTCAGGCATGGTGGCTCATGCCTGTAACCTCAGTACTTTGGGAGGCTGAGGTGGGCAGATCACTTGAGCCCAGGAGTTCAAGACCAGCCTGGGCAACATGGTGAAACCCCATCTCTACTAAAAATACAAAAAATTAGCCCAGCATGGTGGTGCCCACCTGTAGTCCCAGCTACTCAGGAGGCTGAGGTGGGAGGATCATTTGAACCCGGGAAGTCAAGGTTGCAGTGAGCCAAGGTTGCACCTCTGCACTCCAGCCTGGGCAAGGAGACTCTGTCTCCAAAAAAAAAAAAAAAAAATTGGGGGAAAGCAAATCCCTGTTCAAGAAAAAATACCTAAGAGAGATGAGTTCCTGTAGACCAGGAATCTCTGGAACCAGGGCCACACAGCGGGAAGTGAGCAGCAGGCCATCAGGTGAAGCTTCATCTGTAGTTACAGTCGCTCCCCATCACTCACATTACCGCCTGAGCGCCGCCTCCTGTCAGATCAGCCGCAGCATTAGATTTTCATAGAAGCACGAACCCTATTGTGAAGTGCGTATGGGAGGGATCTAATTTGTTCTCTCTATAAGACTCTAATGCCTTCTGATCTCTCACTGTCTCCCATTACCCCCAGATGGGACCATCTAGTTGCAGGAAAGAAAGCTCAGGGCTCCCACTGATTCTACATTTTGGTGAGTTGTATAATCATTTCATTATATATTACAATATAATAATACTAGAAATAATGTGTCCAATAAATGTAATGTGCTTGAATCTTCCTGAAACCATCCTCCCCTCTCCACTCCTGGTCTGTGGAAAAATGGTCTTCCACAAAACCGGTCCCTTGTGTGCCAAAATGGTTGGGGACCACTGCTGTAGACTCCACCTTGGCAATTTCAATGTATTTTTATAATCACATGTCTGGTCACTCCTGGCTCATTTTAAACATGGGCTACTCAAAAGAGCCCTGAATGAATGAATGGAAGGCAGATTCTTCTTCAAACAGAAAGATAATTCAAAAAACATTTGACTCCCAGGAAAGGTTCTCAGCACTGTACCCCCAGAGCTTTCCCCAACAGACGTCAACTTGCGTGCAGTCCCTGGCCTACAGATTCTGCTTCTATTGACTCCACAGTAGGGTTTATGATCTCTTCCCTTTCAATAGGCCACACAGACAGGGGACTAAGAACATTATTCTACATTCTCTTCATGCTATGAAGTGACCTGCCCCATCCCCAATAGACTTCACCGCATAATATAATTTTGTTGAGGCAACAGAATGAGTTTATGCTCCCAATTTTCACTGTGATGTATAGCAGAGCATGGGATTGTCAGAGCCAAGGAGGCTTGTTTGGAACTGAAAGTTGCTAAATTACTAGGAATAATAATAATAATTCCTCTAATGATTTTATTGTCTGAAAAGCAAAAACTCAGGAACAAAGAGGTAAGGAAAGGAAAATACGTATATCATGGTAGTACTCTCTCCCTCTTCTTTCCGAAAGGGGATTAAAGGGAGAATTTTGTTGTCTCAGTTAGAAGAGTGCAGGTGCACCACGGGTCTCAGCTGCAGTGGGCAGAACACATTAGTTGTCCTTGCCCTGCTGAAAGGTGCTTACCTTCTTTGTTTTGTCTTTTGGATATCAAAACTAAAGGGGGCCTTTCTCAGCAGTTATCTAGAAGAGTGGAGGCAAAAAAGTTCAGCAGTACACATCCTGTCACCTCTGCTCTCCAATGACAATTTTCATGGAAGCTTGTGCTTTTATAGTGGAGAAACAATTAGAATTCTCTCATTCTCTCAAAGGAGAGCTAGTGGAAAATTTTTCTTTTTCCTGTTTAAACAGTAGACAAAATTATAAATTCTAACATCAGAAAACTTTGGGGGAAAGCAAAAAAAAAAAAAAAAAAGTAACAGGACACAGATGTTTTCTTTTTTTAAAAAAAGGACAATAGTCATCTAGAAAAGAACCCAGAATTGAAGTCCAAGACAGTTCAGTCTATTATGATGCAAACTGCTCTGAAACCGACATCCTCATTACATCTGCATTTTACTCAAGTAATTTCAGTGCTATCACTGTGTAGTCTGACCACTCATTTTTTTACTGTTTATGCTAATGGGTTTTGTGGGTGGTGGATTAGTTGCATTTTAATGCCCAGAGGCAAAAAGATAAAAATATTCAGATGGCAGTAATGGATGAAAAAGCACCCTGCTGCTGGCAGTTTCAGATACAGAATTACATGACTCTTTTGTAAAATGTGTGTCGCTTTTACCGGTTTAACTGTTAGGTTGGCGCAAAAGTAATGGCAAAAAATGCCGTTACTTTTGTACCAAACTAATATTTTGACAATAACAGCCCCCAATTCTACAGTGGCTTTTCCTAACAATTCAATGTCTCCTGCATAATATTTTTCTCTAAACCATCCTCTACATCTTCTCTAAAATTTCCTAAAGTTGGCCGGGCACGGTGGCTCAAGCCTGTAATCCCAGCACTTTGGGAGCCCAAGGCAGGCAGATCACTTGAGGTCGGCAGTTTGAGACCAGCCTGACCAACATGGAGAAACCCTGTCTCTACTAAAAATAAATAAATTAATTAATTAATTAAAATAAAATAAATTAGCCAGGCATGGTGGCTCAAGCCTGTAATCCCAGCACTTTGGGAGCCCAAGGCAGGCGGATCACTTGAGGCTGGGAGTTTGAGACCAGCCTGACCAACATGGAGAAACCCTGTCTCTACTAAAAATAAATAAATTAATTAATTAAAATAAAATAAATTAGCCAAGCATGGTGGCATATGCCTGTTATTCCAGCTATTCGGGAGGCTAAGGCAGGAGAATCGCTTGAACCCGGGAGGCGGAGGTTGCAGTGAGCCGAGATCGCGCCATTGCACTCCAGCCTGGGCAACAAGAGCAAAACTCCATCTCAAAAAAAAAAAAAAAAAAATTCCTAAAGTTACAGATAAATTTGACAAATGTGTATGATTCCCTACACATAAATCTTTTTAATTTTCATGTATGAGTGGATTTATTTAAGGGAAAGAAGAGAACATGACATTATTTAAAAAATTCTTGGATAGAGGTGGCAAAAGGTTTGAGAGTAAGGGTGAAGATTCTGGGCTTACAGGCCAGCCAAGACTTGGGGAATATTCACTCTGGGCTGTTCAGTGGGTGAGTCTCTCTGTCTTAGCATTATAAAATATTAGATCTTACCCACTACCAATGTATGTTTCCTGGATTGGAAAGAAAGGAAAACTTGGCAGGCATGAATGGCCTCGTTAGATCTCGTCTTTTCTCTCCCTGTAGCAGAGCACAGTCCAGAAAGCAACACAAATGCCTCAGACTTTCCAAAACTTAATGAAGTAATTGTCTGTTCTCAACTACCAGTGTGGAGCCATTTGAGATTAAAGTCAGATGAGCCAGGAGCTCACCCTGCCCTTTTGATACACAACCCAGTGATTTCAAATCATTTCAAGGGCATTAGGGCCCCAAGGGATGTTTAATCAACCCCAACCACAGACGGCAATGGGTTTCTCTCATTTTTTTGGATTAGGGAGGGAGTAGTTGGGTAAGGTAGCAAGATCTTGTAGATGCCACAGTGCTTCTTGTAAATAACTATTTTCCAATCTGAATGGCAAATTGATCCTTGGGATTTTTCACAACGTTTTCTTCTTTTTTTATCTCTTCCATCAAGAAAACCAAGACACTTCCTGCCAACAAACCTCTGTAAAGCAAGAAAGGTCAACATGAAACTTTTAATGGCTTTTTCTTGTACTTCCCAAAGAACATCCCAGGAGGGATTTTTCTATTGTTGTGGAGAAAATGAAGCTACTCTTGTATTTACTGTTGATCGGGATGACAGTGGAGATGGCATTGACCTCAAACCAACAGCTCCTGATAAGATGCTATACACATTCCCAAAACAACACACACACAGACAGAGAGAGAGAGAACAAGAAGGCTGGAGGAGTATGCTGACAACACAGCAGGAGCTAGAAATGTGACCTTTCACATGAAACTTCTTGTTTTTTTATTTTAATTAAAGAAAAACGTTTTTATTTTTATAAAGAAATATTCATATTCTTCCTTGGCTTTAGTTTGAAATGGTCATCATGTCTAAGCATTATGAAAATCACTAAACCAGACCAGAGATAGGATTTAGAACCATCCTGAAATAAATATGTAACCTGAACATAATTAGCTTCATGATATATATATTTCATTTTTTGTGTGAAGGGATGGCATTAACAGAAAAGGGGCAAAAGTTCTTATTAAGTAGACAGCATGTTCTACTGTGAGATGGAGATTGGGGTTATTAATATGAAACCCCATCAAGAAGAGTCTGACAGTTCTTTATACAGGAACAATAAGCCAATATTCTGAGCCCCAGGCTAAAACTTTGGCTTTTGGCAACATAGAGAACTGAAGCTTAATGCTGTTAAGAAAGGAGAATCCAGTTTCAAGAGCACAGGGCAAAAAAATGAGTTCATTGCCCAGGTCTGCCTCTTATGAGTGGACCTCTCTAGAATTCAATTTTACTCTTTCTGAAGAAGAGAAGCAACAAAGATTTAAAGAGATGAGAAAGAAAAGTATAGCAAGAACACCATCAGCTAGGGCACATTATTTTAAAATTGAAACAGTACTGTATTCCTGGTTTTGATGACTGTGCTATAGCTAGGTAAAATGTTACGCTATAGTTATACAGGGGAAGCTGGATGAAGAGTATGCTGAGTACTCTATTCTATTTTTGCACCTTTTTTAAAGTCTTAAATTACTTCAAAATGCCAGCCACAGTGGCTCATGCCTGTAATCCCAGCACTTTGGGAGGCCGAGGTGGGCAGATCACATGAGGTCAGCAATTCAAGACCAGCCTGGCCAACATGGCAAAACCCCATCTCTACTAAAAATACAAAAATTAGCCAGGCATCATGGCAGGTGCCTATAATCCCAGCTACTCAGGAGGCTGAGGCAGGAGAATCGCTTGAACCCAGGAGGCAGAGGTTACAGTAAGCTGATATCTTGCCACTGCACTCTAGCCTGCGTGACAGAGCACGACTCTGTCTCAAGAAAAAAAAAAATCACTTCAAACTAAAAGATTTAAAAAACATTATTATATGGTATAATACCTTAAAAAGGAGTTGGCAGAGACACATGGAAGTCCAGGCACAGTCTGTGTGAAATTGTCTCACGGTCTCTTTTCAAGGTAATCTTTGTGGCCACTGTCATTATTTGTAAATAGTTGAACACAGTAGTCCCCCTTATCTGCAGTTTCACCTTCCAGGGTTTCAATTACCTGTGGTCAACCATGGTCTGAAAACATTAAATGAAAAATTTCAGAAATAACTCATTAGTTTTTAATTGCACGTGGTTCTGAGTAGAAATCTCAGATGAAATCTTATGTTGTCCTGCTTTGTCCTGCCCTGGACAGGAATCATCCTTTTGTCCAGCAGATTCACACTGTAGACACAACCCACCCATTAGTCATTGACATTGTCTGTTTCTGACTCCCAACCTTCATCATCCTTGTGGCTTAATGATCCAGAATCACCCGAAGCAGATGATCCTCCTTCTGACAATAGGTCAGAAGGTCAATATTAGCCTAATGCTAAGTCACAATGCCTACGTCATTCACATCACTTCATCTCAGCACATAAGCATTTTGCCATCTCACATCTCACATCATCACAAGAAGGGTGAGTACATTACAATAAGGTATTTTGACAAAAAGACCATGTTCACTTAACTTTTATTACAGCATATTGTTACAATTGTTCTATTTTATTACGTTATTGTTGTGAATCTCTTACTATGCCTAATTTACAAATTAACTCTCATAGGTATGTATGTATAGGAAATGTCCACTGTGGGTCTTAGAAGGTATCTCCCTCAGATAAGGGGGGACTACTGTATTCTTATAGGGGCTCAATAGTCATTGCCAATGAAGAAAATCTCAAGGTGTCCCTTTGAACCAATTTAGATTGAAATGACATAAAACATAAACTAAGGAAGAAGCAATTCATCAACAACAATGGTATACCAGATAACTTAGAGACTGAGAAAGAAAAGTTAAACTCACTATGTGAATGTATTTTATTAACAGTCTTTTAGGGGAAAATCAATTTGGTTTAAAACAGAAGGAATTTGGTATCTTCAGGCCCTATTCATTTTTGCATGGTCTTTGTAATCAGCTTTCTGGCCAGTCTGCTGTTTACTTTCAACCATCGACCATGTCCCCTTCTATGCACTGATTCTGAAATTTCATTAATGTTTACCAGCTCTCTCACATGGCAATTATGTTAAGTATTTTTCATAGAAGACTTTAACATATCATTTTCATTTTCTGAACTATTAGCCTTTTATCAACTCCCAAAATTATTTGATTTGTGTTAAGAAAACACATATATTTTATTCTAAATACTCTTATACAGAGGTACCATGTAATAGTTCCTTGGCATTCTCAGTTTTCTAATTATTAAAAGTTTATACTCAACATTAAATGCATGTTCTGTTGCCCCAAATTGTGGTACCACAAGTCACCTGGGAACAGAAATACAGGTCAGTGCAGAGGCTACAGAAAAGAACAAAAATGTTCTTTTATAACATTCTCCAAACCTTTGGACAGCAGAGGGATCATTACCTTATTGTTGAAACATTTGTAGGCAATAACTAAATAAATGGATGAAAAGAAGCAAATTTCAAAAGCCTTGCTGGGATTACAATGCCTGCTTTTTGCCACTAGGAGGTGCTCTGAGGGCAATAGGAAGAGGAAGGGCTGATTGAGTTGCTTGGTCTCCACCAGGCTTGCAGAAAATTGACAAAATGGGCAGATAAAGCAAAAAAGAGCAAAAGCCACAAGACTCCTTAGGCAGCATGAGCCAATGGATAGCATTAAAAGTGGAGAAACTGCCAATCAGCCAATATTTGCAAAATTAGTTGCAATAGACTGAATTTTGTGTTCCTCCTAAAAATTCATATATTAAAATCCTGGCACCCATGATGACTGTATTAGGAGGTGGTGCCTTTGGGAGGTGAGGCCTTTTGGGAGCGACTGCCCTCATGGATGGAATTAGTGACCTCATAATAAAGACCAGAGAGAGACAATGGGGAGGAGAGTTCCTTTGTCTCTTGGGCCATGTGAGGACACGGTGAGAAAGCCATCTGTGAACCAGGAAGCATGACCGCACCAGACACTGAATTTGCTGGTGCCTTGATCTTGGCCTTCCCAGACCTCCAGATCTGTAGGAAGTAAATTTTTATTGTTATATGCCACCCAGTTAGTTTATGGTAGTTTGTTACAGCACCCTGAATGGCCTAAGGCACTAGTCATTTGAATATTCTGCTTAACAGCTATAATCACATTTGGATTACCATTATTATACTTTAAGTTCTAGGGTACATGTGCACAACATGTTCTAGGGTACACATTGTGCACATGTGCCCTAGAACTTAAAGTATAATGACAACAATTAAAAAAAATAAAAAATTTTTAAAAAGAGAGAGAAAGCAGGAACATTTAATTTGTATTGAATAACATTTGGTCTTTCTTTAGCTATTTAGTAGAATACTATGCTTTACAATGCATTTGTGTGATTTGTTCCTTCATTTAATGAACATTTATTGAGTCCCTAATATGTCCCAGGTACTGGGGAAAGAAAAGTGAACAAAATAGACAAAACACCTGCCCTTATGGTGTTTATATTCTAGTATCATTATGATAAATATTATTTATCATGCAGATTTTTACAGGCAGTTTTTAATTTCTTATAGTTTATGGATCACTTGAGAATATGTTGAAAACTGTGGGTCTTAGTCCTTTTGGAAAAATAAATAAATAAATACTAAATAGAAAAATGTATGAGCATATGTATATACAGTTTATTTCTCAATATTAGCTGTAACTATTTTTGCCATGCCTTCTGATATTTCAGTTCTTGCCCAGTTTTGGAAGCCCCGAACCTATAATTTGTAGATTTATTGGAACAAGATGCAAGCAGATAAATTTAGGCAACATCCCCTAATTCCAGATTATTTCAAAGAACCACTGAGCTGTCTTCTGGAATGCTGATGTTCATGTAAGTTACATGATGACAGTCGGGGTCAGAGTTTTCTCCACTCTTTTTCTCTTTCTGGCCTCTTTTTCCAGATGACTAATTCCATCCATAAGGGCAGGACCTCCCAGAAGGCCCCATCCCCAAAGGCACCACCTCCCAATATCATCTTGGGTGTCAGCATTTTAACACATGAATTTTTAGAGAGGACACAAAATTCAGCCTATTGCAACTAGTTTTGCAAGTATTTGGTTGATTGGCAGTTTCTTTTTTTCTTCGAGTCTTATCATTGAATCGTTGGTTATGTTCCATTGATTGTTCATGCCTTAGCATAATAAATTGGGTTAAATTCTATTCCAATATACACAGTCATGCTTTTTAACAGAAAGCAATCATGAATTGTACCAACAAAACACTGGCTTCAGCCAAAAATGCACCATTAAGTTATTGAGCTTTTAAAAGAGCCATGTTTAGAAGGCATATCTTTGTGTTACTATTATGTCATTTGTAGCATAAGAAATTAAGACAAGCAGCATTCAGATGAAAGTATAATTAAGAAATACAGTTGGTTGCTGAGTTGTTCTGTCATGAAATTAGAAACTCAGATTTCCACAACCCAGGGAGAAGAAATTTATTTACCACTAAATCAAATGTATTCACAACTAAGAAGTCATTTACATATTGAAGTGATATAAAGAAAGCGGTGGCTCAAACTTGTAACCCTAGCACCTTGGGAGGCCCACACAGGTGGATCACTTGAGCTAGCCTGGGCAAAATGGAGAAACACCATCTCTACAAAAAAAAAAAAAAAAAAAAATAGCATGGTACAGTGGTGTGTGCCTGCAGTCTCAGCTACTTTGGAGGCTGAGAAGGGAGGATCACCTGAGCCCAGGAAGTCAAGGCTGATGATCTTTCCATAGACTATGTACTCTAATTCTGAGTCATGTTCCTCAGATAAGAGTACAAGTCTTAACCTCAGAAATAGCAAGGGGAGGTGGGGGTGGAGGGGTGGATGAAGATCACACATTACTAAGCTATTGAATTTTAAAGTATTCTGAAAGTCACCTTTTACTGTGGTGATGGGCATAACTGTAGTTTCAAACAAATATTTTGTCATGCCTAACACAAAATGTCCCTGCGCCATGATGAACCACCTTGCTCTCCGTTTCTCAGTGGGGCCACTAACATAAAATTTACCTGCTCTCCAGGTCAAGTTTCGAACATTGTAAATAAGGCCTTAGGAAATATTGTTTACTCTAAGTATATCTTTGACACCAAATATTGTCTGATATGTGTTGATCATAATAATAAAGAAAAAAAATCAAAAGAAAGGAAAATAAGTAATGAGAAAAGGTGGTAGGGAGGTACATTGGAAAGGAGGGAATATGCTTTTTTTTCCTATGTATAAGTGTGAATTATTGCTTTTTGCCTCCTAAGGAAAGAAAGTGAATGGCCTGACTTAGCTCGTAAAAATCTAAGCTGGCAGTTCCACTAGTTTTTTAAAAATCTGTCACTTTATGATCGCCATAACCAAACTAAACCCTTTCATATCATTTTTTAGAAACTTCCTCCCAGTCAGTCCACTACATTCCTCATGAGACTTCTTGATCCTCGCTTTTGCAGACCAGTTTCTTTGCCTTGGGTGGATGATGTAACTCAGGATATGCCTTGGATGAATGATATGACTCAGGATATTCCTAACAGATGCAACACCAAAATTTTGTTTAATCAAATTATGATGAGTTAATGTCTACAAAAATGTATTCTGATGCAAGCCTTCCTGGATACATGGAATTTTTAAACAAATGATAGTTTCATACTCCAAGAAGAATAACAACAGCAGAACTCTGAAATATTAGATTTCCTTCCTTGTCATCCTAGCTGAAAACGCCCTTAATTCTCCATGAGGTTTTAAAGGAAATAAGCAAATATAAATCACCTGCCTGACTAAACTTAACCTTTACACATTTAGTGGGGTACAGATGATAGTCTTTTCTGATTTACAGTGTACATTTCCCCTGAAGGGACCAGTGAATAATGAGCCAACGGAGGAGAGGCAGAAAGCCCGTGCAAAGCCCTGCTAGGTGACCTTGATTAAGCCTTCTTTGGCTTTTGGGTTTTCTATCTCTAAAGAAAGAATACTAAACTCCCAGGACCTTTCTGAGAAACAGACAAGAGGTAACGGGGGCAGATGCATAGAATGTCTGCTGAGGCCATTAGAGGCAAGAAGTTGAAGATAAAAGAGGTTTTCTGCTCATAAGCTAGAGTCAGGCAGAACTACTGGGAATCAAAAATACTAGTTCTTTCCCAACATCTAATGTGATAACAAGTGAAAGACAGGGGAAAAAAACCCAACTGTATAGTCAAGATAAATATAAATACCAATTACAGCTTACTGTTAATGTGAAATGTAAGTTATAAACTCGGCAAGTATAGCATTATTTTTCAAAATAGTTGTCTTTCTTGATTAAAAGTAGAAAAAAAGTTACAGTTGTATTGGTGGAAAACAGAGTTTCTCAAACTCAACACTACTGATATTTGAGGCCAGATTATTCTTTTTTGGGGTATTGTCTTATGCACTGTAGGATGTTTAACAGTATCTCTGGCCTCTACCTATCAGATACTAATAACACCCTCTCCCCAGTTATGACTATTAAAAATGTCTCTGTCAAATATCCTGGGACGCAAAATTGCCCCTGGTTGAAACCACTTGGTGGGGGGCAGGCAGAGTGAATAATAGCCACTTATGATATTTTAAAAGCACCTTTGATTTTTGCATAAAATTCCCATGCCCAAATATCTGAGGCTTTGACTTAGTTCACTGAGTACATCCAAAGTTTCTCAGTTGAGGGGCTATCGCTGTTAAAGCCTTTCAAAGATCCGGAGGGAGCTACCCTAATTACACTAGGCTTGAGTATTTGAAGAGGCTGTTCCTTGGGGGCAGTGATTATATATTTCCTATTTATGCTGCATACCAGCTCCTAGCATGGTGCAGGCACAGAGTATGCTCTCAGTGAATGAATAAATGAGAAGGTAAAACAAGAAACAGACGGACCTAGGGAAATATATTTTCTCCTTTGGTTACCTCTAGGTGTATACCACGTCTCTCTTTACCTACAGAAGGTTACTGCAAAGAACATCTTAATGATCGAAAAGAGTTAATGTGGCTGACTCTAAAAGAAAACCCCACCAAGCTTTTGAAAAGATACTGAAAGTACCAGGAATCTAGTGTGATACTTTGGGGTTTTCATCGTCTATTCTGCAGTAAATAATGCCATGAGGTTGAGCATGAAATCAACCATAGCCCTAGTCTGGAAATGCAATGCCCACCAGTGGGTGCATAAATACACCAAGGTACAAGAGTCCCTAGTACGACCTGCATTATCTTGTTTTTTTCTCTCTGTGGTTTGGGGACAAAGACCTTAAAGTGGGTCAGCAGTCAGTATTATAAAGATGCAAGCTTCTCAGGGAAAGCTCTCAGCTCAGACTGCACTCAAGATTCAGGGCTTCCTGAGGTCTACAAAAGCAAATGCCTTTTCCAGAGCAGTAATTTAATATGCCATATTCTATTGTGGTTGGCGAAGTTTGCCCAAATTATCCCTTCTATGAAGCTGAAACTTGACCTCATAGATTTGTTTTTGGAAAATTCCTTTTGTAGTCTGAAATCAGTTGGCTTCCACTTTGAAAATAATCGTCTTTATGCTATGTAAATAAACAAACTTCTGACAAAGTTACCCCCCAGTCTCAGTGGGCTTTGACTTTTCTAAAAGAACAAAGTTGGGGCCAGTGGGAGGCTGAGGATGGGCTGTTGCTAATGTTTTGATTTTGTAGGAGGTGTTTTGATTGCTATAGAAGTAAGCAGAACATCCCCACTGATCTCAATTACCATGGTCCCTTCATTAAAGGGTCCTGCCAGCATCACATTACTTCTGTGAAGAGAAGGGCTTGGCTCACAAAGCCATTCACACAGGGCTGTTTGACTCCCACTGGCAAACATCCCATAGGGAACTTCTGCTTCCTGGAAATCACTCTCTTTCTAATTCAGGGGAGAGAGTGCTCCGAACTGTTTTAAATGCCACCCTGTGCTCAGCAGGCTAAGGAAAGAAGAGGAGTTAATCACTCCTTTCAGGATCAAAATTGAGCATCAAGGCAGAAATGGCAAAAAAGGAAGCAAGCTTTGAGATCACTGGGAATGTAAAGAAAACTAACTTCAACACCTACTAGTGTTGCTTCCCACCAATGTGCAGAAGCCCAGTGTTTCATGACCCCCGTTTCTCCAGTTCTCTCTGTGCCTAGTGCTCCAAAGCTCCTGACCTCACCAAATAGGAAATGTTCAAAGATGAGAAAAGACCAGAAGATCGGTCCCTGATCTTCAAAGAGTCACAACTCAGATGGGAGGAGGGGGCGGAATAAGTTATATGCACAAACAACAACAAAATAAGGCACAGTAAGATGGTATGGATGCCAGTACAGCTCTATGGTCCCATGAAATAAGGAACCATTTCATTTGGTGCAGGGTAAACAATGATTTCATGACATATGAGATGGATCTTGAAGAATGGATTGAATTTGCACAGGAAGAAATGAATGCCTGTGCAGGCAGGGAGGACTGTATTTCTTGGAATACAGAAAATTAGCAAAGTATAAATGTGGGGAAGTGCCCACGAGAGGGAAAGCGAACAGGAAGAAATCCACTCTGCACTTTGAGGTTGTATCATTCAGAATCTATTCAGGAGGTAGAAATCACAGAGAAAACTTAATATTGTTACGTATGTCTGTATAAGAGACCACCTGAGCAGGCTTAGTGTGAGCAACAAGGCTGTTTATTCACTTGGGTGCAAGTGGGCTGAATCCGAGAAAGGAGTCAGCAAAGGGTGGGATTATCATTGGTTCTTACAGGTTTGGGATAGGCAGTGGAGTCAGGAGCAATTTTTGCTGGCAGGGGATGGATGTTACAAAGTACATTCTCAAGGGCAGGGAGGATGTTACAAGTACCTTCACAAGGGCAGGGAGGATGTATTGTCAAAATAGCAGGGAGGAATGTTACAAAGTACATTCACAAGGAGGGGGAATATCACAAAGTACATTATCATGGGGGGACGGCGGGGGGGGGGGGGGTGGGCGGCGGGGAATGCCTTGGCTTTACCACGGTATGGCCAGCTCAGAGGACCTTACATTCCTTTTTATGTTAATAATGAAGAAATAAAACGAGAAAGAGTAATGAAAACTTGGGGTGAAAATTTTGGGGGCAGTATGGAGGGGTGATGGGTGACGTTTCTCAGGGCTGCTTCGAGCAGAATTAGGGGTGGCACAGGAACCTGAAGTGGGAGAGATTAGACTGAAGTAAGATTTTGGGGTAAGTTTGTGATATATCTGTAATGCTAGCAGAGAAGTCATTAGAGAAGCTGCAGACAGTTGTGACAGAGGTTGAGATGCCTGCTATTCCAGTTCCAAGTGCAATAGTGGAGGCAGAAAGTCCTAGACCCACAAGTAAAGGGATTAGTGGGGATGACTCTTTTTTATTGTGTTGGTGTCATGAGGGGGACAGGCAGTTGTTCGTTCCATCTGCAAGCTGGATTTTGGGGATAAGGAAGACTAGAGTACATGTGCCTGTGTAGTTGGCAGGTAGGCAGGAAGACTAGAGTACATGTGCCTGTTTAGTTGGCAGGTAGGCACATGTAGTTGGAAGAGCCACATAAAAAGAAGAGACCTGTTATTGCTCAATCTCGGGTGGCTGAACGCCACTTGTCCCTCTAAGAAGCTGGGGGGACGTCAACCACTCAGGGTCATGTAACTATAAGGGCATCAAAGAATAATTACCTACATATAAACTTGAGAACTAGATAAGTGAAAAGGCAGTGCTGTGGTGAACCATAGGGAGCTGAGGCAAAGATAGATATATAATTTTGTGTGTGAGTGTGTGTGTGTGTGTGTGTACATATGTATATATATACATACACACATATATGTGTATATATATATTTTTAGACAGTCTCGCTCTGTTGCCCATGCTGGAAGTGCAGTGGCACAATCTTGACTCACTGCAACCTCCGCCTCCAGGGTTCACGCCATTCTTCTGCCTCAGCCTCCTGAGTAGCTGTGACTACAGGCACGCGCCACCATGCCTGGCTAATTTTTGTATTTATAGTAGAGACAGGGTTTCACCACGTTAGCCATAATGGTCTCGATCTCCTGACCCCGTGATCCACCCGCCTCAGCCTCCCAAAGTGTTGGGATTACAGGTGTGAGCCACCACACCTGGCTGGGAATTTTGTATATTTTTTAAGATAATTTTTTTCCAGAACATTAAAGTAATTAAAAAATACTGGCCGGGCACAGTGGCTCACACCTGTAATCCCAGCACTTTGGGAGGCCGAGGCAGGCAGATCGCTTGAGGTCAGGAGTTCAAGACCAGCCTGGCCAGTGTGGTAAAACACTGTCTCCACTAAAAATACAAAAATGAGCCAGGAGTGGTGGCATGCACGGGTAGTCAGCTACTCAGGAGACTGAGGTGGAAGAATTGCTTGAACCCAGGAGGCAGAAGTTACAAAGCTGAGATCATGCCACTGTACTCCAACCTGGGCAACAAAGGGCGGCTCCATCTCGAAAAAAAGAAAAAGAAAAAAGAAAAATACTGAAAGTCTGAAAAGTAGGTGTATTAAAATTCACAATGTTATTTCTATTTCTCATTTTTCTGAGATAAAGTCTTGCTCTGTTGCCCAGGCTGGAGTGCTGTGACACAATTTCAGATCACAGCCACCTCTGCCTCCTGAGCTCAAGCAATTCTCCTACCTCAGCATACTGAGTCGCTGGGACTACAGACATGTGCCACCATACCCAGCTCATTTTGGTATTTTTTTTGTAGAGACAAGGTTTGGCTATGTTGCCCAGGCTGGCCTGGACCCCTGGGCTCAAGTGATCTACCCACCTCAGCCTCCCAAAGAGCTAGGATTACAGGCATAAGCCACTACTCCCAGCCCACGGTGTTATTTTAATATTTTACTTATGCCAAAAGCTAATTTGTTATCACTTTATATCAGCTTAAGCTAAGTAAAAATTATTAAACATCATCTCTTGGACAGGAGAAATTGTCAAACATAGTAATTCTCTCAACTGAAAACAAAATTAGCAACAAAGTAGATTTTGAATATATTATTGATGAGTTTGTTTTTATTAAAACCAGTGGCCCCAGGCTCTAATGTGGCTCAGTGGGCACTGGTCTCTATTAAATTTTGATATTTTGTTCATTACAGGTTTTTTTTTTCATTTGAAAAAAAAATTTCATTTCATTTTGATTTTTTAACATATTATATTTGAATATACAGTAATTTATCCTGATTCCTTAGTATTAGTGTTTCCTTAAATTTTGTGCCTGAGGCAGATGCTTCATTGACCCTAATCTCTGTCTTTTGAAAAGATAAAACAGGAACTAACAGCCCAGTAGGAACAGGCAGCAGGCAGGAGGCACACAGGACACAAACAGGAGGTGCAAGTCCCTTCTTCCTCCCTCAGCCCTGCTGCCTCCGTCTTCCTCCCCAAATAGAGGGAGCTTAACACGGAGCCTGCAGGCAAAGTAGAAATGCAGTTGCAGAATCCTGGCCCCAGCATCAAAATGCCAACTATGGAAGGATAGATTTGGTGCCAAAAGGTAATAGCCTCATAACTGGCACAGAGATGATTTTCCCTGAGCTGAATCCTGAAGGGTACATAGGATAATAATCATCACTTCTTGAGCACTCTTTGCTATGTTGCACAGTTAATCCATGAAAGTGTCTGAATCCAAACCTGTTTTAATCTCACCCAAAGCCCATGCTGTCAACCACTGTTCCATAGTGAAGCAGGGCAAGAACATTTTACACAAAGGAAAACAAAAGACAGCAAGACAAAGAATAGAAAAACAACATGGCACATGATGAAAACAGGCAGTTTAATGTTAATATAACAGACGTTGTAGAATATCTGTTGTGTGCCTGACACTTCACTAAATGTT
This sequence comes from Pongo abelii, assembly GCF_028885655.2. NCBI lineage: Eukaryota > Metazoa > Chordata > Mammalia > Primates > Hominidae > Pongo > Pongo abelii. The sequence continues at coordinate 36,010,673 of NC_072007.2, read as the reverse complement.
ATTCTATGGTCTGAATGTGTTCCCCAAAGTTCATGTGTTGAAAACGTAATCTCCAATGCAGCAGTGTTGGGAGGCAGAACCTAATGAAAGGTGTTTAGGTCATGAGGGTTCCATCTTCATGAATGGATTAATGTTGTCATTGCAGGAGTGGGTTCATTATCAAGGGAGTGGTGTCTTTATAAAAGGTGAGTTCAGCACCCTTCACTTTTTCTTATTCTTGCATTCTCTCACCATGTGATGCCTTCTACCATGTCATGATGCAGCAAGAAGGTTCTCACCAGATGCAGGCCCTCAGTCTTGGCCTTCCCAGCCTCCAGAACCGTGAGCCAAATAAACTTAAATTGTTTATAAATTATTCAGTCTATAGTATTCTATGATAGCAGCACAAAATGGACCAATGTGTGTTTTTATACAAATTATTTTTTAAATTCTTCCAACAACCCTATGAGTAGCTGCTCTTTGTATTCCCACTTGACATATGAGGAAAGTAAGCCATGGAATACTATTTAAATCTTCCTGGGGTCACTCAGCTCATAGATGCAAAAACCAGAATATAAACAGATGCTTTGACTTCAGAGCCCTTGCTCTTGGTCACTAGCCATATGTCTCCCACAGATCATAAAATAAACATGAAGCCAAAGAGATATAGATGGGCCAGTTCATGGAGGCCATCCTGAAATGCATGGACTTTATTCTCTGTAGAAAGGGGGGCTGCTAGCACACTTCAAACAGCATCAGTTTTGTATTTTGGACGTATCACACTGGTCCGAGCCCAGTTTGGAGGGTAGATTTTAAATATACAAATAGGAATTAAAGAAGCCAGTTAGAAAGCTAATGCAATGATTCAAACGAGCAAAAAGTAGAGGGTTCTGATACTAAGCGTGAAAAATAGAGGACATATTTAAAAGACTAGAGTTGTTTTATTAACACATAATAAATGTAAATATCTTCAGGGTACACATGATAATTTGAAACATTCATATAATCAAATCAAGGTAATTGAGATATCCATCACTTTAAATATTTATCATTTTTTAATGCTAGGAACATTTGAATTATTCTCTTCTTGCTAATTTGAAACGTACAATTGATTAACGTTAACCGTAGTCACCCCGCTGATCTATCAAATACCAGGTGTTATTTCTTCTATCTAATTGTATATTTGTAGCCATGAATCAATCTCTCTTCATCTCCCCCTTCCCTCTACCCTTCCTGTATAACTACCTGTAACTACCAATATACTCTCTATTTTATACAATGCACTTTTTAGTCTCTGCACATGCAATATTTGAAAACAGAGATCTTTAAGACACTAATGATTTGATGTGGATAATGAAGAACAGGGAAGAATAATGGGCTTTCAGGTTTTATTTTGGATGGCTGCTAGATTATAGTACCATCCACTGAGAGAAATACCAGAAAAAAAAAAAACAGTCTAGTGAAATAGATCAGTTACTTCCAACATTTGAGTTTTCTGGGGCTTTGGGCATATGTAGAAACGTAAGGTAAGCCAAATCCATACTATCTTTGTTATGCCAGCTAAGAAATTGTAACTTAATTTTATTGAAAATGAATATTGAAAATAAGTTTTGATTAATAAAATGCAATGATCATCATTGCATTTTCAGTTCTTTCAACCCAAAAGTTGATCCTCTCCTGGTAGAAACTCATGTAGAATTTCAGGTCTCTAAAATTTATAAAATGGTCCTTAAAAGAAATGTATCTTAAGACCAATTTTAAATATGTTCCAACACATATATTTACTGAACTAGTGAGCATTATGCTACTAAGAGCCTGACTAGAATTATGAAGGGTCTGATATTTTACCATACTTTCAGGACAATAAGTTGTCTGGCCACAATTTCACAGATGCAGGCAGAAGACACGAGACTCCTGAGTCAGAGGCAAAAGTCTTTATTACTCACAGCTTTAGCAATAAAGTATTAGCATTTGCACCAGTTCTCCAAGCCCCAATTCCCATGGTGAAATTTAAAGAGCGACCTAAGAAATGGAGCGTGCTAAAGGAGAGGGGCTCAAGTGCAGGGAACCTATATATTTTATAATGAACTATGAGCTAACTTCCTTCTTTGCTCCAGAAGGAGATACTATCATTATCTTTCCAGGCTAAGCAAATCTTCCCTTTGCTCTGGAGGGAGACAGTATCTCTATCTTCCAAGACTGTTGGCTATGCAAGCATCCTTGAAAAGATATCCCAGAACAAAGGCAGCTCTGTTCACAAGACATGCAGAAATGTTTGAGACCTATAGAGATTTATCTCCCAACAACTAAATGTTTTTATAATTCTCAAGTGACTTTATTGAACTCCTGATTTTGGCTTGGCAGATGCATGACACAAAAGTTTTGAAGACATAAAACATAAGGAGAAATAATTAAGGAGGCTCAACAAATAGAAAGTGCAGTAATACCTAAAATAAACAAAGTAGGTAAATCAAACTCACTTGGAAATAGCAGCAATCACCAATACATATTCTTAAAACTCAACCTTGCAGTGCTTGGGGAATGAGGGACAGAGGACCAAAAAAACAGACCACAAAACAGGCCACTTATCTCCAGAAGAAAAAACAAAATAATTTAGGAGCTGGTTAATTTGCCTGTCGGGGCCAACATTTGCAGTTCTGCTCACATCAGAATATACCAAAAATTGGCGACCAGTGATTCATATTCTGACTGCAAAGATACTGCGCTAAAGAATCGGGGACTAGAATGGGCTTTAATGAGAGGTGATAATCCCATCTTGTATTCACACTTAACTATCTGAAAGAGTTTTTCCACACATCATCTTATACGCTTTCAATCAGCCAGAGGTCAACACAGTGGAAAAAAATACAAGAGACTCACAGGGAGCTGAGAAAGACAGGAAGGTTCCCCCTTCCCTTGCTTAGAAAGCCACAAACTTGTGCTGGAAATGATGTTGCTAGGCAACCAGTAACATTCTATAGACTTTGGGACTAGACGTTCTTGCTCTCTAGTAGAGAGAAATATCAGATTGAAGGCACAGGACAAAAAAGACTGATTTCTTGATGATGGTGAACTTGCCTATACCATGATGGGTCACTGACCATTGGTTTAGTTCCAACGAAAGTCATGATCCCAAGGCAGGCCTCACACATATCACATTTTGGAGGATTTTTTTTAAAGTTTACCTAGACCGCTGTAAAATTTGTTTTGCCTCTCAGGAATAATCAGCCAATCAAGTGTAATTACAGGACAGCCTCTGGAGAAACTTGTGTGGTAATGTTGACACGATACAACATGACAAAAGAATTCAGCTGCCTCTCAGGTTGCCTGAGATTTTAAAAAATTACAGTAGGAAAGAACAGGTGGAGAGAGAAAATAAAAGGTTAGGGTACTTCGGGTCATGAATTATTTAAGAAAAGAAGAAGAGAGAATATTAAGGCAACTCAAAACTTGATTTACAAATACTAAATTTAGCACATTAGAAAATTACACTGGGAAAAATTGGAAATGATTCAACTATAAGATATTAGGCATTTTACACAAATGTAAACATTGGCTTAATTATTATGTATGTCCATCTGCCTCTAGAACAAGCCTTTCTACATATGGTCAAGAATCAACAACAAATTCTCCTGGAGCATCACATTCCGTCTAAAATGAGGGTGCAAAATTCATTCATTAATTCAACAATAATTGAAGGCCAATGAGTGCAGGCACTATGCTAGTTGCTCAAGGGTATTATAGTGAACCATTAGACATTGTCAGCTTTTGATAAGCTTAGAATTTAGCAGGGGTATATTAGTTCATTTTCACCCTGCTGTAATGAACTACCCAAGACTGGGTAATTTATAAAGGGAAGAGGCTTAATTGACTCACAGTGCTGCATGGCTGGGGAGGCCTCAGAAAACTTACAATCATGGCAGAAGGTGAAGGGGAAGCAAGGCACGTCTTACATGGTGGCAGGAGAGAGAGACGGTGCAGGGGAAACTGCCACTTTTAAAACCATCAGATCTCAACTCACTCACTGTGATGAGAACAGCATGGGGGAACCACCTCCATGACCCAATCATCTCCCACCAGGTCCTTCCCTTGACACTTGGGGATTACAATTAGAGATGAGATTTGGGTGGGGATACAGAGCCAAACCTTATCATTCCGCCTCTGGCCCTTCCCAAATCTCATGTTCTTTTCACATTTCAAAATGAATCATGCCTTCCCAACAGTCCTCCAAAGTCTTAACTCATTCCAGCATTAACTCAATTGTCTAAGTCCAAACTCTCATCTGAGACAAGGCAAGTCCTTTCTACCTATAAGCCTATAAAATCAAAAACAAGTTAGTTACTTCCAAGATACAATGAGGGTACAGGCATTGTGCAGATGTTCCCATTCCAAATGGGAGAAATTGCCCAAAACAAAGGGGCCATAGGCCCCATGCAATTCCAAAACCTGGCAGGGCACTCATTAAATCTTAAAGTTCCAAAGTAATATTCTTTGACTCCATGTCGCACGTTCAGGGCATGCTGATGCAAGAGGTGGGCTCCCATGGCCTTGGGCAGCTCCACCCCTGTGGCTTTGCAGGGTTCCGCCCCCACAGCTGCTTTCACAGGCTGGCGTTGAGTGCCTGTGGCTTTTCAATGTGCACAGTGCAAGCTGTCAGTGGATTTACCATTCTGGGGTCTGGAGGATGGTGGTCCTCTTCTCACAGCTCCACTAGGCAGTGCCCCAGTGGGGACTCTATGTGGGGGCTTCAACCCCACATTTTCCCTCTGCATTGTCTTAGCAGAAGTTCTCCATGAGGACTCTTCCCCTGCAACAGACTTCTGCCTAAATATCCAGGCATTTCCATATGTCCTCTGAAATCTAAGTGGAGGTTTCCAAAGCTCAACTCTTGTCTTCTGTGCACCTGCAGGCCCAATACCACGTGGAAGTTGCCAAGGCTTGAAGCTTGCATCCTCTTATGCCACTGCCTGAGCTGTACCTTGGCCCCTTTTAGCTATAGCTGGAACTGGAGCAGCTGGGATGCAGGGCACCTAGTCCCAAGGCTGCACAGAGCAGCAGGACCCTGCACCTGGCCCATTAAACCATTTTTCCCTTCTAGGCCTCTGGGCCTGTAATAGGAGGGGCTGCTCTGAAGATCTCTGAAATTCCTCAGAGATATTTTCCCCATTGTCTTGGTGATTGGTAAATTTCTGCAGCTGGCTTGGACTTGAATCCTTCCCCAGAAAATGGGTTTTTCTTTTCTACCTCATGGTCAGGCTGCAAATTTTCCAAACCTTTATGCTCTGCTTCCCTTTTAAACCTAGGTTCCAATTTCAAACCATCTCCTTGTGAATGCATATGACTGACTGTACGCTTTTAGAAAAAGCCAGATCGCCTCTTGAATGCTTTCCTTCTTAGAAATTTCTTCCACCAGGTACGCTAAATCATCTCTCTCAAGTTCAAAGTTCCACAGATCTCTAGGGCAGGGGCAAAACGCCACCAGTCTCTTTGCTAAAGCATAGCAAGAGTCACCTTTACTCCAGTTCCCAATAAGTTCCTCATCTCCATCTAGGACCACTTCAGCCCGGACTTCATCATCCATATATCACTATTTGCATTTTGGTCAAAGCCATTTAACAAGTCTCTAGGAAATTTAAAACTTCCCCACATTTTCCTGCCTTCTTCCAAGCCCACCAAAGTGTTTCAACTTCTGCCTGTTACCCAGTTGCAAAGTCACTTTCACACTTCCAGGTTATCCTTATAGCAGTACTCCACCATCCCGGTATCAATTTTCTGTATTAGTCCATTTTCACACCGCTATAATAAACTACCCAAGACTGGGTAATTTATAAGGAAAAGAGGTTTAATTGGCTCACAGTTCTGCATGGCTGGGGAAGCCTCAGGAAACTTACAATCATGGTGGAAGATGAAAGTGAAGCAAGGCATGTCTTACATGGCACCAGGAAAGAGAGAGGGAAGGGGGAAGTGCCACTTTTAAGCCATCAGATCTCATGAGAACTCACTCACTATCAGGAGAACAGCATGGGGGAAACCACTCCTATGATCCAATCACCTCTTACCAAGTCCCTCCCTGGACATGTGGGGCTTACAATTTGAGATGAGATTTGGGTGGGGACACAGAGCCAAACTGTATCAAGGGGCAAAGAAATTAACAGGCAAAGGAACAGGAAAATAATTACAACATGTGAAGTTCTGTGAAGGAAACAAACAGAGCATCAGAAAAACAGAGGACAGTTAACATAGACTTGGTGGAATTAATCTTTGGAGTCTCAGGCACAATGGTGAGAAATTGAGCATAGTATGAGATCTTAAAGGTGTAAAGCAAATGCGTTGGTGCTGAAGGAGATCTAGATGGTTTAGCCCATGGGGGATGCAGTCAGCTGTCAGGAAAGTGGCCTCTGTTGAGTGCTTTTAGTAAACCTTCCCCATCTGAGAAGCAGATACTAACTGGCTATGAAGGTCCTGCTCAGCTACAGGGAAAACCAGCCCCACAGGTGGGGCAAGCAAAGGCTCCTCTGCTGTTTGAAAAGGTGACAAGCCAGAGTCCAGGCAAGGTAATGTTGCATGGCACATGTGGCCGGTCCAAGGATTTCAGAGCAGTGGGGCTAGGGTGTGTGGCTGTAAGGTCATGAGGACTATACTGCATGGTGAAGATGTGAGGCCTATAGCCCAGTGGAACACAGATAGGCCCAAAGAAGGAAGAGGTTTCTCTTCTGTGCTTTAGTGATGGGGTCCATGACCCACTTGAGAACAGAGTATAGAATTTGACTTCAGGACAAGAGCACCAACTACTCTTGTAGAAGCTTGATGTGCAAAATACAGGCTTGAAGAATTAAAGGATAAAGTGTGTCACATAAATGAGATTTTTATCTGGAGGAAGATTGACAAGGGCGGGCATGAGGCCTCTGTCCCAGGTTTCAGTCTGTAAGGGACACTAATACATGATTAGAAAAAAAAACTTCACTAGACATGGACTAGATGGAGAAAGGGGTACTTTTGTGCACATCTCAGAAGATACTCCATGTGATGGGGAAGAATACTTTGAGAAGCTACTGCTGGGATGACAGATGAGACAAGGCCCAAGAAGATGATGTGGTAACCTGCTCAGTTTGTTTAGCTATGTGGGTTACAAAAGTTGAGGCCAAAGCTGAGTTTCTTGGAGCAATAGCAAAGAAACTGAGCACAACCCCCATGTCCTCCTTCCTTTTCCTTCTCCAACACAGCTCTTAGCCTCTCCTCTTTACCTATGCTGGAAAATATTTAAAGAACTTTTGTTTGGAAAGGTGCCAAACTTAATATTCTGCCTGTAGTGCTACACTTCCATCTGGCTCTGACTTGGGGTGGTTGGTTTTTACAGGCAAATGGCATTCTTTGAGCCCATTAAGGGCAACTCCAAACACTAAGCCAGTTAAACTCTTGAGCGTTTACTTCTTTCTAAGCCCTCTTTATAGTCTGAAGCAGAGATCATCAATGCATCACATTCATGGGAGTTAGAAAATGACTCTTGAGAAAACACTGCATAACAGATTGGCGGAGCAAACATCCCAGAGACACAGGCCACTGTTAACTTTTCACATTACATCTGTCTCGTTCGAGAACAGATTCTGACAGTAAACAGTTGAGTGTTCTCCAAAATTGAGTCATGCAACGAGCAAGTAAAAGTAATCCCTGATCCACTTACATAGGGACATTCGGATGGTTGATGTAAATTACAGTTCTGTTATGACAAACCACATCAGAAGGGTCCTGGACTGATCTGAAGAGAGAAGACAGAAGGACAGAGATGAAAATTCATTCTCTAGGAGAACTGAAACCAATTAGCTAATTCGTTTCAGGCAGGTTTCATTGCCTATCATTCTCTGTATCTAAATCAAGATGCTTACATTCCAGAGCAAGAACTTCGAGATAATAGTATTAGAAGCATATTTCTAAATATTATAGCTCATGGTAAGCAAATGCAGATAGATAAATGCAAACAAAGATCTGTTAAAAATACCAAGTTGACCACCACTTTCACCAACCACAGAGACCCACAAGTTATAGCTGCCAATCTACAGCATCTACAGAGCAGGTGGTAAAACATATTGAAAGATTCAGCTGTACTTTTCCCCCTAGTATAGACATTTGTGTAAATACACATATATTATATCTACAGATCTTTTATTGGTCTTTTTCTTTATCACTAGCTTAAAAAAATGGAGTGCTGTATGTGCTAGATTCTGGGGATATAAAGGGAATACATAAAAGACGGTCCTTGCCTTCACAGAACACAGAGAACAGTAAGGAGGGAGATACGTAAAACAACTAATTGGGATATTGAAGTCTTACTGCTATGAGAGACGTAAGTCTGTACTAGGAGCAGGGGAGACCTAAAGGACTTAGGACAGTTTCCCAGAAGAGAAGACATTTAAAATCGCATTGGATGCATGGACTGAATTGGGAAGCATGAACAAGCACAGAATCTCCAAGCAAGTTTTTTTCAAAGAGATGATATGGGACGTTAGATCACAAGTGTTGATAAACGTGGCATTTGTGACATGATTATGAACTCCAGGAAAAAAGAATCATCTCTGAACTCAGGGGGTAAATATGGAGTGATTCCTTGAGTAAAGCCAGATCTTGACTACCAGGTAAAAACATCAAGATTAAAACCTGAGGGTCATCTCAGAGATTTCCTTCTGTTTGAACCACCATCCAAGTAATACACCTGTTTTATAGTCTGTTTACTCCATTAAAATGCAATATCTGGCCAGGCGCGGTGACTCCTGCCTGTAATCCCAACATGTTGGGAGGCCGATGCAGGCGGATCACCTGAGGTCAGGAGTTCGAGACCAGCCTGGCCAACGTGGTGAAACCCTTTCTCTACTAAAAATACAAATATTAGCCAGGCATGGTGGTGGGGGTCTGTAATCCCCTCTACTCGGGAGGCTGAGGCAGGAGAATTGTTTGAACCCAGAAGGTGCAGGTTACAGTGAGCCGAGATCACGCCACTGCATTCCAGCCTGGCTGAATCTCAAAAAAAAAAAAAAAGCAACATCTAATCTATGAGGGCGGAGATCTCTGTAGTGTCCCCCAAGACTAGACCAGTGCCTGGCATTTAAGAGCTGCTCGGTAAATATTTGTTGTATGAATGAATAAATACATGAATAAGATATTAAGCCTGCATTTTAATGACCTGATCTGTAAGATTTCTCATGAAGAGGCTTAGAGAAGACACTGAGATGACTGATGCAAGACTCCTAGTTCTGTCTAGTGCTGTGACTACTACATAGAAAGCACTCAATGGTGGTAGCTATTATTCTTGTGAGGAATGTCTTTATCAATACTCTCTTTGACAATAAGCCAGGCACTGGATTAAGTACTTTGCACTCAATCGTATGCCTGATCCCGTCAACAAATCTGGAAAAAGTAAGTAGGTCACATTATTTTCATTTTACAAGTCAGAAACTGATTCAAAGAAGTTCAAGTTGTTCAAGTTGATTTGCTCAGAGACAGTTGAAGAATCAGGATTCTGACCAGATCTCCAATGCCCACTGTCCTATCTACCATACTGTCTGACACTCAGGGTCTACCTTACTGCTCTTAAAACAATTAGGACATTGTTTGACTATGAGTTGCGTGTTGATCACATAACATTTTCCCCGTTCAGCTGTAAGCTCCCAAAATCCATTTAGTCTGTTCATTTTTGTGGCAACTTGTAGAGTGGGTTTCCATCTGAACTCTGCCAGCCCAAGAGGTTCTATGGATGAACCTGACAGACCCCCGCAAGGAACAAGAGCAGTGGTGAGCTCTGAGCCCCTTTCTCTCACCTCAGTTATTTGTTTTCCCTGTTGGGTTTTCATACCATTTCCATAGAAGAAAGGATTCAGCTAAAAAAAAGAAAGAAAGAAAAAAAGGTAAAGCTCTAGAATCTGTCAATGCCTGAGCATTCAATGCTGTTAAATAAAAACTAGTTAGAAGCACAGGAATAGCCAATAGATGTGAGAAGTATGGAAGGAGCCAGTGTTCATCACATATTGGTTATTTCTGTATTGTTCACATGAATCTAAAAATTGAATGTTTTCTTTCCGCATGAAGGGCAGCAGAATGCATGCAATATAATGCACGAGAGATGTTAGGTTCATGGTCTTCAACCTCAACCACTGACGTGAGGCCACCTGTTATACTGGGTGGTAAAAGGGGAACATAAAAACTGTTAAAAATAAAACAAAAAAAAAGCACACTAAGGCTTATATAATTGAGATACAATAGACCTAAAAAGGGGGTGCAAATGCAATGTCACCCACAGATTTCAGACTGGGAACATGTTCAAATATAATAGGGCAATGAGAAAACACACTTTCTCCATAGCAACGACCCAAAAACTCAGCTCTGTTCTCATTACCAGGGAACATTTGACAGGAAAACCTTGAGAGGTAGTCTTCCCCCAGAGATTCATCAGGCAGCAGAAAGGGAATGTGGGGGAGAAACTGAAGGAGAATGAGTGCCAGGAGACAGAGTTACCAAGGTGTAGGTGGTGCTAAACAGAAGAGGAGTGGAGAGGAATCCACAAGACTTATTTCAAAAATTCAAAAACATTGATGCCATGCAGAATAGCTGATTAACCAAGTGCTGAATCACTCACCCCCAAACCCAAGCCCTTCTGTACCAAAGAAGGAAAACTAAACAGCAAATGATCCACTCTTGACAAAGAGCCTATCCCTCAAAGGGATGGTGATGTCAGACTAATTTGTCTACTGGATAAGCCAAACATTGATGCCTACAGATGGGCTCTTGCCTAAGAGGATCCAACCCACAAATCACTTCAGGCACTGTGCTGAGACCCATTAACTTTCAAGAGAGAACCTCCAGCACAGGAAGAAATCCCCCTGGAGAAAGGACACCAAAACATCCACACGGCCACCTTTTTTATGACATTGAGCAACTCAATCAAAGCTGGGGCTACAACTCATTCATTCACTCACTTCCTTTAAGAAGCATTGAGGCTAGACATGGTGGCTCACACCTGTCATTCCAGCTACTTGGGAGGCTGACAGGGGAGGATAGCTTGAACCCGAGAAATCAAGACTGCAGTGAGTTATGTGGTGTCACTGCACTCCAGCCTGAGCAACAGAGTGAGGCCCTGTGTCAGAAAGTAAGAAGCACTGAGCTAGATATTATAGATACAAAGATGACACATGGTGCAGGCACTTGAGGACCCCATCTGGGAAGGCATTTGGTGAGTACTATAATGGAAGGTTGAACAGTGGGTGGGCAACAGATCACTGCAGTCGGGGAGACCTAGGTTTGAATTCTGTGTCTGCCGCTTCTCCATCTGCCTCAGTGGAGAGAGTAATCATTCCTCCTTTCCAAGGAGGACTTTTGTGCTAGTGTTTGGAAATCTCTGAGCACTGACCTGGACATCTTGTAATTGGTTAAAAAGAGAGATACTGTGAAATTGTATTCTTTACTTTTACGTACAGTGAGGACATTGAGAACACAGAAAAATGGTCACATAACTTGCTTCTCCATCTACCCTCAGAGATTCTGTTCCTATGTCTGTAGTTAGCAGCTGCCAAGTGTACATAGTAAAAAGGCATTGAACTATCTCCATGGATTTGGACAGCAAATACACAGTGGCCATCACTAGCAACAGCGCCACAGCATAAAATAACATGCCACCCCAGGTAACACCAGAATAATTGGCCAACGCTTGCCACATGCATTCTTTCTAACAAATCTCCGATATGTGTTATGTCTTTTGCCACATTGTCCAATTGTATCCTAAAACTCTAGGGCTTAAGGAGCCTACAGTTGAATTCAGCTTAAATTAAGGCTGTTTCCTTTGTTACATCAAAGTGGAAAGGAAACTTCCTGGAGGAAACGTTACAAAAATACCCTCACTGCAAATCACTCCAGTGGAAGGCAGGGGAAGGTCTCAATAAGCAACTGTAATGAACAGCGGCCTCTGGACATACTGTCAAAAATGTCATCGTCTGATGACACCTACCCTAGTTTATCCTCAGTTCATTATTTCTCAGTCTCCAACGGAGACAGAATTGAATTCAAGGAACCTCAGAACCAGTCATGTGGGCAGAGAATAAGTAATGAGATCGTAAGGCACTGGCTTTCTCAGGAGGTGTTAACTCCCCTCCAAAGACAATGAAGAGACCATCGGACAGAAAGTCAAAGAAGTAGGCTCTGTTTGAGCCATCCATACTATACTGCCTTTCTTGAGCAAGTTACTGCTTGGCTTTCTGCCTCAGTGGTGCCACTTACAAAATGGAACCACTTCCAACTGCCCCTCCCCTCCTCCTAAGGGATATTGCGTCTGCTGGGTATTTGGTTCTAACACACTAGTTTAAGCTAACAGGGGCACATTGTTGGTAATACTCATGGGTAGCAAATTTCGGCTTCACAGGAAAACAAAACCTGCAACAAAAAAGTAGAAAGGAAGGCCCTCAAATGATTTCTCTCCCTCTCTCTGGGTCTCTCAGCTTTCCCTCTCTCTTTTGCCTCTTTACGGTATTCTGTCCTCCCTCAGAACCCCTACTTTCTCTGCTCCAGCATGCACAAGCCAAGATAGATTTGTCATAAAGTTAATGAAACTTAAGTGTAAGGATCCCTCACTTGCAAAGCCTCTTCCAAATGAGTATTTTATTTCCTACTTCATTTTGTATTTATTCTTTTCCTGCAGAGGACCCTGTGTTTTATATGCCTCAGAAATTGCAGTCTGCTCCTGCCGACAAGGACATGTTGCCAGAGCTTACACAGTTCATGCGTTACATAATTTTCCTTTATGCTACACAGTCCCAAATGTAAATGGCCCCCACATCTGGACCCTAAAAGAAACTGGCTAGACAGCATTTTTGTTTTTTAAATAAACAGAGTTTATATTTTAGAGCTGTTTTAGGTTTATAGAGATATTGAGCTGAAAATACAGCAAGTTCCTATATCCCCCCCGCCCTTCTGCATGCATTTCCCCTGCTGTTAACATCTTGCATTGATGTGGTGCATATCTACTATGCTGTGAATGTTTGTGTCTCCTACAAATTCATATGTTGAAATTCTAACCACTAAGGTGAAGGTATTTCAAGGTGGGAAGTGATTTGGGAGGTGATTAAGTCAGAGGGGTGGAGCACTCAGGAATGGGATTACTGCCCTTACAAAAGGGGCCTGAGAGAGACCCCTTGCCCTTCTACCACGTAAGCACACAACAAGAAGGCATCATCTATGAACAAGGAAGCAGACACTCTTCCTTGATGGAAGAGTGGGAAGGGCATCTGCTTGATGCCCTTCTTAAGATCTTTAGATTTGCATTTAAAATCAAGATCTTTAGCTTTTCCCAGCTACTGGAAAAGATGATGACAATTTCATGCTCAGGTTTAGGGGGTAATGGAGGAGATAATGAACCTGGCCTAATTTCCTTGTAGAACTGATGTTTGTGATCTTTTTGAATAAACATAGAAATTGACCCTCCTGGTCTTAGAACTTGAAACTTATATTTGTCTAATTTGAGTATCTTTCCCAGGAAACTGACCACCAGACCTCCCAGATAGTATCAAGAAACTGAAACTCACCAGATCACTGCATTTCGACAACTCCTCTTCCTTACATCCCCCTAATTCCTGATTTCCCGTATGTTATGGTTTGGCTCTGTGTCCCCACCTAAATCTCACGTTGAATTGTAATTCCCAATGTTGGGGGAGGGAGCTGGTGGGAGATGATTGCATCTTGGAGGTGGACTTCCCCCTTGCTGTTCTCATGATAGAGTTCTCGTGAGATCTGGTTATTTGAAAGTGTGTAGGAGCTCCGCCTTTGCCCTTTCTCTCCTGCTGTCATGTGAAGACGTGCTTGCTTCCCTTGACCCTTCTGCCATGAGTGTAAGTTTCCTGGGGCTTCCCCAGCAGGCTTCCTGTACAGCCTGTGGAACTGTGAGCCAATTGAGTCTCTTTTCTTTATGAATTACCCAGTCTCAGGTAGTTCTTATTTTATTTATTTATTTATTTATTTTTGAGACAGAGTCTCACTCTGTTGCCCAGCCTGGAGTGCAGTGGCATGATCTCGGCTGACTGCAACCTCCATCTCCTGGGTTCAAGCAATTCTTCTGCCTCAGTCTCCTAAGCAGTTGGGACTGACTACAGGTGCCCACCACCACACCCAGTTGATTTTTGTATTTTTAATAGAGATGGAGTTTCACCATGTTGGCCAGGCTATCTCAAACTCCTGACCTCAAATGATCCACCCGCCTTGACCTCCCAAAGTGCTGGGATTACAGGTGTGAGCCACCATGTCTGGCTGGGTAGTTTTTTATAGCAATGTGAGAATAAACTAACACAATATATGTAGCTACATTACTTCCCTGCTATATGAACCCCCAATTTGAGACTTGTATCCCATCTCCTCAGCAGCAGTACCCAATTAAAGCCTTCTTCCCTGATAATACTCATTGTCTCAGCGATTAGCTTTCTGTGTGGTGAGCAGCAGGACCCTGGCATTTTGGTAACAGTAATGAGGAAGAAATTGGACACGGTTTGAGATTTGCATTGTCTCTCACTGCACCCAGTGCCAGAATGACTCAGTAAAATATACTTACAGAGCAGCACAGTTCAGAACAAAGCCTCCTACCTTTCTGATCAGAAGAGGACACGTGACTGACCTCTGGGATATATTTACTCTCTTCTGTGGCAGATAGAACAACAACCTCCCAAGATGTCCACATCGTAATCCCCAGAACCTGTGACTATGTTAGGCTATGTAGCAAGTGAGAATTAAGATTACAGATGGAATTAAAACTGCCAATTGGCTGGATCCATTATCCTGGATTACCTGGGTGGCCCATATAATCACAAGGGTCCTTAGATGTGGAAGAGGGAGGCAAAAGTCAGTGTCAGAGTGACGCAACATGAGAAAGACTTGGCCAACCATCGCTGGTTTTAAAGTTGAGAGGGTCTGTGAGTCAAGTAATGTGACACCTCTAGAAGCTGGAAGAGTATAATCCTATAGAGCACTCCAGAATGAATCCAGTCATACCAATACCTTAATTTTTAGCCGAGACCGCATCAGATTTCTCACCCCCAGAACTATAAGATAATAATTTTGTGTTGTTTTAAGCCACTAAATCTGTGGTACTTTGTTACAGCAGCAAAAAGAAACTAATACAGTCTCCAGCATTTTGTTGTTACTAGTACCATCGGTTTCTTCTTGAGGGGTGAGGCAATAAGATTCCTGAGGGCAGAGACCCATAGTCTCAGTACATTGCTCTGCACGCATCAAGCTTTCAAGACTTAAGGACTGAGTTCTAACCTCCACCTAAATGCAGATCAACACAAAATGGGCATGTGGAAAGCACTCTAATTCCATTATTACTAATTTTGTCTGCTTCCCCAAATGTTTTCATTGGAATTTCTGAACACTGATATAAGAGAGAAGAGACTGATATTTAAAATTCTCTTTTCAAGGGACTGCTCACCCATTCTGCCAGTGTTTTGGAATTTAGCAGACTGAATTATTTGTGACAGCTGGTATGAAGAAAATGTTTAGTCCTAGCCAGCTTCAAAACATTCAGGTCCCCAGTAATAGAGATGCAGTTCAAAAAAGAGTTCTGTTTGATGTGACATCTTTAAACTCAAGGAAAATAATGGCACAGATAGACAATAATACACTATAATTTTTTAAAATTATAAAATGAAATGAACCCAGAAGAAACATGATGTAATGCCTAACTCAGAGAGACAAACTACAGGTATTCTAATCATAAGGAAAGAAGAAATATTTGGTTTATTTTGATAGACTTTCATACACAATATACTATTCATCATGTAAGTTACACAAATTTAAAAGGCTAAGGTCTGGCAAATTTCCCAAAATAAGCTATGCAGATTCTGAGAAGTTCCCGGTACCATGGAATCCATCAAGAAAATGCCTTTGTAGCCTCAATGTCTATAAAAGGATAGTCTGAGAGTTGGATATTATGATTAAGGAGATGCTCTTCTTACAGGGTATGGTATATTGAAAATGACTATAATTCTGACTGCTTCTAAGTGCTTTATGGCTTTCAACCGAGATTTCTAGTTTCCAGGCCAGACTTATCCAATTTAAAAAGAGGGAAAGTGCTGTATGTGCTAGACAGAGTGGGCTAATCTACCAAAATTTCAGGCTCTATCAAAGTGGGATTTTTTTTCTTAATTTCCCCAGAGGGATTCCAGCTTTTACCAAAGCTTGAATACATAAAAGTTATAATTCACTACTCAGCATACCATGTTCCTTCCTTGTATGCTAAGTGTGGATTCTTACAGAGCTCTTGTAAATACCTATTTCTCAATAGCCTCCTGTTCTTGATTGAGTTGTGTCCCCGCAGAAAGATATGTTGAAGCCCTAACCCCCAGTTCAAGTAGATGTGAATTTATTTGGAAATAGGGTCTTTGCAGATGTAACCAAGTTAAGATGAGGTCGTACTGGATTAGAATGCACACTAGTTCCAATGACTGGTGTCATGTGAAGGCCCTGTGAAGACAGGGACACAGAGACATCCAGACAGAATGCCATGTGATGGAGATAGATATTTGGAGTGAGGCAGCAGCAAGCCAAGGAGCACCAAGAATTGCTGGCAACCACCAGAAGCTGGGAGAGAGGCATGGAACAGATTCTCCTTCAGAGCCTCCAGAATGAACCAACCTTGTCAACACCTTGATTTTGGACTTCTGGCCTCTATAATTGGGAAAGAATACATTTCTGTTGTGTGAAGCCACACAGTTTGTGGTCATTTTTTTATGGCAGCCCTTGGAAACGAATACACTTTCTGCTAGGTATTGCTTCCAAATTAGATCACTGCTTTTTGCTTAAAGGGTTTTCATTTCCAGAAAAGTCCTCAGAAGAAATTATTATTGTTACTCTCAGTGAAAGTGGAGCTCTCTTATATAATTGCTGACAAGCCAGTAAGGTGATAGATCCACACTGTTCTTATGCCAACACACACAGGGTGCAGTTGCTAGAGGCCAAAGAAAAAAAATGTGGGCCAACCACAAAGACTGATTTTTTACCACATCCACAAGTCTTCCAGCCTCAGATTACCAGTACACAACACATTATAAAGAGACATTTTTCACCACCATAGATTTGTGAAAGGATCATGTTCCCGTGGCGTACTATGGATCAAGGCATATCGTCAATATTCACAAAAAAAGGGTTAAGGCAGTCACCAAGGCTCAAATTTCTCATTAAACTATGATATTTTAAAACAAAAGCAAGTTTGCTCCTTTCAAATTTTTTATTTACCCTAACCTGGTGCTGTTAGGACTTGGCTTGTGTGTTTACCTTGGGAAGCTCTGGGCTATACCAATCTGTCTGTTCCAAGGATCTTCTTTCAATATGTGACCTGCAGCTTGCAGGAAACACATAAAAAGAGGAACGTGTAAGGTTTTGCAAATTCTTTTTTTTTTTTTTTTTTTAGACGGAGTCTCGCTCTGTCACCCAGGCTGGAGTGCAGTGGCATTATCTCGGCTCACTGCAAGCTCCGCCTCCCGGGTTCATGGCATTCTCCTGCCTCAGCCTCCCAAGCAGCTTGGACTACAGGCACCTGTCACCACACCCGGCTAATTTTTTGTATTTTTAGTAGAGACAGGGTTTTACCGTGTTGGCCAGGATGGTCTCGATTTCCTGACCTCATGATCCACCTCCCTCAGCCTCCCAAAGTGCTGGGATTACAGGCGTAAGCCACTGCGCCTGGCCTGCAAATTCTTTAGATGGCAAATCCGCAAAATTGGAGAGAGGACTGGGTTCCACCCAGCAACGTAGGGAGTCAGGGGCTAGGCCTGCTTCAGAGCAGAGCGGGCAGGTCCATTGTTTCTATGGTGCTTTCAATTCATGTCTCAAAAGAGGACTTACTGAAAAGACAGTGCCAGAGACTCAGCAAGGCACCTCTATGAACCCAGATTTGCACAACAGCAAGTCTGGAAATGGTGCCCATGTAGAGTACAGAGGCCTTCCAAGTCAGCCTTGGCCTGTGTCCTCAGCAACAGTCACTCATTTCCAGTGCTATGTGGAACATCCAACTATCTTTCCTCTTAAAAAACCAAACCAAAAAAAGGCAATTTGCTTTTGACCTAATCTGTCTCGTAATTAGGAAATGTCTTTCCTCCTTTCAGACATTCTTTACAAAAGATAAACCCACACTCTCCCATCTCGTTTACTCTTCAATCCATGGTAATCTGGCTTTCCACAAAACTCTCAATTCATCATTACACAATGGCCTTCACCAGCATTGACAAAGCTTCCTGTTGAGGGAAAGAGTCAAACTCTGTTAAAATATTTGAAGAGATTTATTCTGAGCCAAACGTGAGTGACCACGGCCCCAGGCACAGACTCCAGAGGTCCTAAGAATACGTGCCCGAGGTAGTCGGTCTGCAGCTTGGCTTCATACATTTTAGGAAGATATAAGACATCAGTCAATACATGTAAGGTGTATGTTGCAGGGGTAGAGGGGTGAAGAGGGAGGCTTCCAGTCATAGGTGAATTCAAAGATTTTTGATTGACAATTGGTTGAAAGAGCAAAGGTGGTATCTAAAGACCTGGAATCAGAAGGGAGTGTCTGGGTTAAGATAAGGGGATGTGGAGGCCAAGATTCTTATTATGCAGGTGAAGCCTCCAGGTAGCAGGTTTCAGAGAATAGACTGTAAATGTTTCTTATCACATTTAAAAAGGTGCCAGACTCTTAGTTAATTATGTCCTGGATGAGGGAAAAGACCTGGAAAAGGAAAGCGATTCTCTACAGAATGTAGATTTTCCCTGTAAGATACAGTTTTGCCGGGCCATTTCAAAATATGCCAAAGAAATATGTTTTCAGGTAAAATACTTTGATTTCTTTCAGGGCCTGCTATCTATCATGTTGGTATCTTATTGCTACAAGGAGTTTATTTTGTCAGTCCTTAGATTGCTGTTTTAATGTTAGTGCTGGTTAGTCATGCCCGAATTCCAAAGGAAGGAGGTATAATGAGGCATGTCAGACCCTTCCTTCCCATCATGGTTTGTACTAGTTTTTCACGATTCTTTGAAATGCCCTTGGCAGAGATGCGGGGCGGGGAGGGGTCCATCAGTCAGTTGGAAGGGCTTAGAATTTTATTTTTTGCTTACATTCCCTAGTTACCAAACCAAAAGGGCAGGTTTAGTCCTGATCTCACCTGTCTTCTCTGTGGCATTGAGTCACCTTCCCCTGGACAATTTCTCCTCTTGGGACTTCTGCAGCACCACTTCTCTCTGATCTGATGCTCATTCATAACATCGCTGCATAGCCCCTCTGGTATTGAAGCAGGATATTTTCTTGACTCCTTTGTGGAATTCAAGACAGGGGTGCGTTGTTTACTCAGCCCACCCCTTTCTGCCTCTCACAGGAGGGAAAATATGAGTGAACAAGTGCAGGAACTGGAGGGAGCACTTTTGAGTGCTGGCAGAAACAAAGTCCATTTACTCAGCTTGCCACATTCAACCCCTTGTGGGAGGAAGCAAGTAGGCAAGCAAATACCGGATCTGGCCAGCTGCTTTTGGGTGCCGGCAGGAGCAAACTCTATGCAGGCCCCATGGCAGCATCCAGGTGGGGCTACCTAAGACCCCTGAAGCCCGAGAGGGCATGTTACAGTGCTATTTCAGCTCTGCCATCCACATACGGCTTAAGTGTTAACAATTCAGTGGGCCCTTTGCCTCATCACATGAGGCGGCTGCCCTCCACCACCAAGGGCAAAGGGCCAGTGTGACAGCCCTTTTTTGGTTGGCTGCGCTCATGGCTCTCAAGCTCTTGTCTGGCTTCCAGGAAAAATGAGGTTGTGTGAACGAGTTGAAGGATGGTGAATGTGGAGGATTTTACTGAACAGTGAAAGTGGCTCTCAGGGGAAGGGGAGCTGGAAAGGGGATAGGATGGGCAGGTAATCTTCCCCTTAAGTCCAGCCATCTCTGGCCAGACTCTTCTCTGCAGTCAAGCCATCAAGCCATCCCTCTGAAGTCAAGTCACTTCTCTCTGACGTCCAGCCACTTCTCCTCTTCTCTCTGACTGAGTCTGGGGTCTTTATAGGCACAGGATGGGGGGTGGGATGCGTTACGGGTAGTTTAGGAAAAGACAACATTTAAGCAGAAAAACGGATAGAAGTTCTCACTTTGGGCCATGGGTTTCAGGCTTTTCGGCTTGAAGGTGGAGTTTTGCCAGGGACCCGTCCCTGTCTGCCTGGAATTTCTCTGCCTCCTACCTCTATCGTTCTATCAATCTCTCTCTGATATTATGTCTTGTGCAATTTTATCATGACTCTCCTCTCTTTCTATGAACCATTCCTGGATGTTCTCATCTAAACCTATAGCTTTAATCAAATCTAATTCAACTAACTACATGTCTTCCATTAGCTCCAGACTCAAGTGCTCTGGCTGTCAACTGGGTATGTCCACAGGAATATTCAAGGGGCAACTCGAAAATCATCATACTTGAAACTGATACCATCTCTTTCCACTTCCCACTGATCCTTTTCCCGTGAGTCCTGTCTCAGAAACTGTTCCAGGCAATGGGGATAAGGCAATGAATGCAATAGTCAAAGCTCCTACCCTTTTGGAGTTTTATTCTAGTTGGGAGAGATGAGTAATAAATGGGTAAACAAGCATGTAAAACTGTAACTGTCCAGTGGGTTCACCTTGCCTGCTGCCTAGACAGAGCCAACTTATCAAGGCAGGGGAATTGCAATAGAGAAAGAGTCATTCATGCAGAGCTGGCTGTGTGGGAGTTTTATTATTACTCAAATCAGTCTCCCCAAGAATTCGTTGGGGATTGGAGTTTTTAAGGATAATTTGGTAGGTAGGAGCCAGTGAGTTGAGAGTGCTGATTGCTTGGGTCAGAGATGAAATAATAGGGAATTGAAGCTGTCCTCTTGCGCTGAGTCAGTTCCTAGGTGGGGCCACAAGACCAGATGAGCCAGTATATTGATCCATCAAGTGCAGAGTTTGCAAAATATCTCAAGCACTGATCTTAGGTTTTACAATAGTGATGTTATCCCCAGGAGCAATTTGGGGAGGGTCAGAATCTTGTAACCTCCAACTGCATGACTCCTAAACCACAATTTCTCATCTTTTGGCCAATTTTTTTAGTCCTACAAAATCAGTCTAGTCCCCAGGAAGGAAAGGGGATTGTTTTGGGAAAGGGCTGTTATCATCTTTGTTTCAAAGTTAAACTATAAACTAAGTTCCTCCCAAAGTTAATTTGGCCTACACCCATGAGTGAACAACGACAGCTAGGAGTTTAGAAGCAAGACAAAGTTGGTTAGGTCAGCTCTCTTTCACTGTAATAATTTTCTCGGTTATAATTTTGCAATGGCAGTTTCAAAACATCATGTGGGGAAACTACTAGGGAAAAACAAGGAGCAGGTGAGTGGATTGAGAGGGATAGAGAACTGTGTTTTACATGGGTGGTGAGGGAAGCCCTTGCTGATGAGGTGATATTTGAGCAGAGGGCTGAACCAATGGAGGGTTGGAGCAAAGTGAGGATCCATCCCGGAGGACTATTACAGGCAGAGTCCCTAGAGTGACAGTATGTTGGGTTGGTTTGATTTGGAAGAGCAAGTAACTCTGGGTGATTGTGTTATCAGAAAGGGGTCCCAATTCAGACCCCAAGAGAGGGTTCTTGGATCTTGTGGAAGAAAATTAATGGGGAGTCCACAGAGAAAAGTGAAAGAAGGCTTATTAGAGAAGTGAAGAAATAAAAGAATGGCTACTGTATATGCAGAGCAGCCCCAAGGAATGTTGGTTGGCTATTTTTATGGTTATTTTTTAATCATATGCTAAACAGTGAGTGGATTATTCATGAGATTTCCAAGAAAGGGGTGAGGAGTTCCCAAAACTGAGGGTTCCTTTCCTTTTTAGACCATATAGGGTAACTTCTGGACCTTTCCATGACATTTGTAAACTGTACTGGTAAAACTGGTACTGGTGGGAGTGTCTTTTAGCATTTTAATGTACTACAATTAGTGTATAATGAGCAGTGAGGATGCCCAGAGGTCTCTGTCATCACCATGTTGGTTTTGGTGGGTTTTGGCCCACTTCTTTACCACATTCTGTTTTATCAGGGGGGTTTTTGTGACCTATATCTTGTACCGACCTACTATCTCATCCTGTGACTAAGACTGCCTAGCTTCCTGGAAATATAGCCCAGCAGTCCTCATCCTTATTTTACCCAGCCCCTGTTCCGGATGGGGTCACTCTAGTTCAAATGCCTCTGACAGTTGTGTCAGAGCAGAGGTAGAAGAAAGGGTCAAAGAAATAACATCTCGTTGGCTATAGCAGAAACTCTGGGTTTCATTTTTATTGATATCAGAAGCCACTGTAGATATGAACTGAATTATGCTTTAAAACTATCTTTTGTTTTCTTTTTTCTTTTTTTTTTTTTGAGATGGAGTCTCACTCTGTCATTCAGGCTGGAGTGCAGTGATGCAGTCTCGTCTCACTGCAACCTCTGCCTCCTGGGCTCAAGCAGTTCTGCCTCAGCCTCCTAAGTAGCTGGGACTACAGGCGCATGCCACCATACTTGGCTAATTTTTGCATTTTTAGTAAAAACGGGGTTTCACCTGTTGGCTAGGCTGGTCTCAAACACCTGACCTCAGGTGATCCACCTGCCTCAGCCTCCTAACGTGTTGGGATTACAGGCGTGAGCCACTGTGCCTAGCCTAAAACTATCTTTCTAAATGCCATGTAGGGAAGAGGCTGCAGGGGATGTATCAGTCAGAGTCCAGTAAGGAACTAGAAATCTCCCTAGATATTTCAGGGCAACCCTGATTGGAGCAAAAAAGGAAAATGGGAGTCTTTTCTCCTTCCTCCTACTTTCCTGTCTCCCTGTAGTGCCCCATTATCAGAGCTAGCAGGAAGCCAGAGGGCAAAGGAGGAGTGTAGTCTGTTCAGAGCAGGCTCCAGAAAGTTTTGCATCACTTAGAGATGAAATAAAATGCAAGTCAAGGAGAAATCCATGAACAATGGCTTAAATAATTAAGGTTTTTGTGGTGTTTTCTTCATTATTATTATTATTATTACTATTTTTGAGATGAGTCTGGCTCTGTCACCCAGGCTGGAGTGTAGTGGCACCATCTCAGCTCACTGCAGCCTCCGTCTCCCAGGTTCAAGTGATTCTCATGTCTCTGCCTCCTGAGTAGCTGGGGCTGCAGATGCACACTACCACACTGGCTAATTTTTGTGTTTTTAGTAGAGACAGGGTTTCACCATGTTTGCCAGGCTGGTCTCGAACTCCTGACCTCAAGTGATCTGCCTACCTCAGCCTCCCAAAGTGCTGGGATTGCAGATGTGAGCCACCGTGCCCAGCGTTATTATTATTTTAAAGTTAAGGTCTTGCTCTGTCACCCAGGCTAGAGTACAGTGGCACTATCACAGGCTTGAAATCCTGGGCTCATTTGATCCTCCCAAGTAGCCTACTCTATAGGCTCACACCACCATGCCCAGCTAACTTTATTTATTTATTTATTTATTTATTTATTTTAGCAACAGGGTCTCAATCTGTTGCCCAAGCTCATCTTGAACTCCTGGCTTGCCTCCCCTAAGTGCTGGGATTACAGGTGTGGGCCACTGTGCCCAGTGATTTTTGTAGAAAGAAATGTGGAGGTTGGTGAATGTTAGCATTGGTTCAATTATTTCATGGTGTCAGCCCATGTGTCTTTGAGATTATTCGGGATTCTACAGTTCCAGGCCTCACATTCAGAACACCCAGAAGAAGGAAGGGGAGGCACCAGCTACCAGAAACCCTTGATCATAATTTTGCTGACCACTCATTGACCACAATCGTGTCACATGGCCACCCCTAGCTGCAAAGAAGAATGGGGAGGTGAGTGCTACTTTTTCTTGCTTCTCTAGTGGATATTGCCAAGAGAAAAGGAAGTAGTACATTGGTGTTGAGGTAGACAGTTGTGGCCACTATCTCATCTAAGGGGCGTCAAGCTTTAGAATTGATGTGGATAAGAGTAGAGAATGCTGTGAAGGACCCAATAAACAAGGTTATCTAAAGATGTCCCTTAAGTACAATAAGCTTCTACTAGGCTCTAACCAATGTAGTAGATGCTAGCAGCCACTTGTGGCTGTAGCACAAGTGAAATGTGGCTAGACTGAATTGAGGTGTGCTGTACATATGAAGTATGCACCAGATCCTAAATCACAGTGTATAGAAAAAGAACTTAAAGTGTCCTAACAATAATTTTTTATGTTGATTACATGTTGAAATGATGATACTTTGGATATACTATAAACATTTATTTCATCTGCTTTTTAAACTTTGTTTAATGTGGCTTTTAGATAAATTATGTATGTGGCTTATTTTGTATTTCTATTAGATTGTGTTGCACTAGATTTTTTAATGACCCTTTCTTTCTCTAAAGAGAGTCTCTGTTACCTGTCTGTAAGCCAAATTTTCCTCTTCTAAGGGTGCTAATTGTCATGGTTTTCTAAGTCTGGGCAGGTCTTACCAGAACAGCATTCCCCATGACCTGATAGCTCCAAAAGGTACCTTCTAGTGATGGGTTGAAAAAACAAGCCAAATTCTTTTACCAAAACACCTGCCATGACCATCACGTATATTTCAACCTGAGGTAGATAAGAACAAGTATAATAATGAAGTCAAGGAAACGATTCCAGACAAGGATCAAATAGTCAGTATCAGTAGCACCCTGAGGCTATCAAATGAGACAATTTGAATAATTGGTTGGAGTAGGGAACCCAATTTAAATTAGTCCTTTACTTAATCCTTAACCTTTTTTTTTTTTTTTTTTTTTTTTTTACTGGAAGCAAGTAATCATGCAATTCCAATTTTGCCCCACCCTTTTTCATGACTTATATTAAAAATTTCCTCAGTGGCTCTGGTGAAAAAAATGAATGAATTGGAACATGAAATCTATAGTCAATCTGTGGTGTGTATGTCCTAATCCCAATAACCTATTAATATGTTACCTTAAAATTGCTAAGGGACTTTATGGATGTGATTAAGTTAACGGCTTTGAGATGGGAAGATTATCCTGGCTTATTCAGGAAGGTCCACTCTAATCTCCTTGGTCCTTAATGCAGAAAACTTTTCTTAGCAGGAGTAGAAAATCAAGTGATGTGACAGTAAGGGCTTTGAGGACAGAGGAAGAGGCCATGAGCTAAGAAATATGAGTGATGTGATGGTTAATACTGAGGGTCAACTTGATTGGATTGAGGGATACAAAGTATTAATCCTGGCTGTGTCTGTGTAGGTGTCGCCAAAAGAGATTAACATTTGAGTCAGTGGGCTGGGGAAGGCAGATCCACTTTTAATTTGGTGGGCACAATCTAATAAGCTGTCAGCACATATAAAGCAGGCAGAAAAACATGAAAAGGCGAGACAGGCCTAGCCTCCCAGCCAACAGACCTTCCCTTAGAGTCTCAAAAAAAAAAAAATGCAGGCCTGCTGACACCTTGATATTTAGCCCGGTGATCCATGTCACACTTCTAACCTCTAGAATTGTAAAATAATAAATCTGTGATTTTTTTGCTTTTTTTTTTTTTTTTGGAGATGGAGTCTTGCTCTTGTCGCCCAGACTGGAGTGCAGCGGCGCAATCTTGGCTCGCTGCAACTTCCGCCTCCCTGTTTCAAGCGATTATCCTGCATCAGCCTCCCGAGTAGCCGGGACTACAGGTGCCCACCACCACACCAGGCTAATTTTTTGTATTTTTAGTGGCGATGGGGTTTCACCGTGTTAGCCAGGATGGTCTCAATCTCCTGACCTCGTGATCTGCCCACCTCAGCCTCCCAAAGTGCTGGGATTACAGGTGTGAGCCACTGTGCCCAGCCAAATCTGTGTGGTTTTATACCACTAACTTTGTGGTAATTTGTTCCAGCAGCAAGGGAAAACCAATACATCAACACAAAATATAAGCATTAAAGCAACAATGAAAATATTGATTTTGAAAATATTGTTATCCATAAAACTTTTCACTATCACAAAACTCTTACCAGGCTCCATGACAGCTCTCAGAAACTGGAAGGAACACAGCTACCAGCTTATGAAAAATATTCTAATGTGATGTTCTCCTTAGTCCATTATCACTTCCCCCAACAAACACACAGAAATGACTCATTAGTGGCCGGGCGCAGTGGCTCACGCCTGTAATCCCAGCACTTTGGGAGGCTGAGGTGGGCAGATCACGAAGTCAGGAGATCGAGACCATCCTGGCTAACATGGTGAAACCCCTGTCTCTACTAAAAATACAAAAAATTAGCTGGGCGGGGCAGCAGGCACCTGTAGTCCCAGCTACTTGGGAGGCTGAGGCAGGAGAATGGTGTGAACCCGGGAGGCGGAGGTTGCAGTGAGCCGAGATAGCGCCACTGTACTCCAGCCTGGGTAACAGAGCGAGACTCCGTCTCAAAAAAAAAAAAAAAAAAAAAAAAAAAAAAAGAGAAATGACTCCATAGCATTTCCCAGAGGATTAAAAAACAAATTTCCCTCTTCTATTGGTCACCCTTTTCACATAATTTATAGCACAAAGGCTAGATGAAAATGTATCTTTTTAATTTTCATGTTTATATCCCAGTTTTACTAGCTTATAGATTGGGCTCTTTTGCCTTGAATTTTTTTTTAGTTTCTTATATTGCAGCAGTCATTCCATCCATCCTCCTCAGCTTGTACTGTGCAAAAACTATCATGCCTTGCTCAACATCTTTTGTCTGTGTAAAGAAATATGTTCATGCAAGAGAATTTTGCTGTCAGCAACAGAAAAACACAACTTCTATCTACTTTGTGTTTAGACTAGATGAAGTTGAACGAAGTCATAAATAATGAAATACTGCCAGCTTCATAAGCAAGATACTATTTGAAAATTCAGCACTGTGCTGACACAATAAGAATCACAGACAACTAGAACAACATAACCAGAGGAAGAATGGTAGGAGAGATACCCATTTGTTACAAAAGTTTCTATCAATATTCATCTTTCAGATCTTCAGGAAGACAAAAGAATCTTTAGGGTATTTCTTGTTAATATAACCCAGAGTCCTTAAGTCTATCTGCCTTTATGAGTCCAGATCAAATAACTCAAAGTGCCATGCATATGAATGAGGATATCCAGCACACTCACCTATAATTCTGAGGAGTCCCAGACCCGACTCCTACTCCAATCCTCTCTTTCATCATTTTGGGCTGTCTGACTCTACCTCCTTATACTGCTTTAGGTCTGTCCAATCTGCCTTGTTCTTGTGCTTTAAAACATGACCCACTAACACAAGGCTATTGTATACAAAGGACTAGGATAAAAGGCAATAATTTGCAACAGACAGAATCTGGCAACATTGATCCTAAATCTCTTCCACCATTCTCTGCCCCAAGGAACCTCTCTCTGGTTGTCTCTTCTCTAGCATCTCATTCTTTCATCACGTTGCTTCAGCCCATTTCTGCACTGGCTTCTCTAAGTTCCAGGGATTGGAAACCTATTCCTTCCGGAGCCTGGTCAAAGAAAGCCCACATAGCCCTTTCCAGCTTAGATCATTCTCTCCATCCTCAGGGAGGATTCCGTTTAAGTTCATCTTGAAGATCAGTTTAGCTCCCTTTGTTTCTTCTTCTCTAATCTAGATGGGTCCAGGCCTTTTTGTTTTATAACCAAAGGGCTCCGTATGTAGTTTTTCTAAAGGAAAACATAAAAATTTCCATGATGTGAATTCTGCTATCCCTACAGAATAAAAATGTGGCTAGTCAGTTGAGGTTTTTCTTTAATAATAATATTTTCCTTCCCGGGATATATTTCTCCATCTATTCTTGTTGTGTAAGCCCACAAATAGTTGTGTTAACATGAGATGTTGGTTTTAACAAAATGCTATTGCAGCACATTGGAAAGTGGCCCTGCCCATCCAAGACGGATAGGAAAGTGCTTTTAAGAAGAGAAATGATTGAGTTAGATACTAATTGTATGTTATGCTCTGGGGTGATGCCAAAAAAGTAACTTACAATGAAATTTGCCTTTACTCTAGCATCACAGAAATGGATATGGCAACTTCTAAGTGGTATTAAGGATTTCTTAATTTCCCTTTACCGTTTAGATCTACTTTCTCAAAATATATGTAGTCTAGAGACTGTTGTATTAGCATCACCTGTGTTTGTTTAAAAAAAAAAAAAAAAAGGCAGGTTCTTGCCCAGCGACTCCCTTGCCCAAATAAATCAGGATCTTCAGTGGGGGAACCTAGCAACATGCATTTTTAAAGCTCCAATGTGATTTTTGGGGTTAGGAAGGCTTAAGAACCATATCCAGAATAGAGTAGCTTCAGTACATAGAGGAAACCATTGAGTATTACAATAAACACATGGTAGCCCTTGCAGTCATAGCTCCCTAGAATTTAAAAAAATAAAGAGTAACTTTAGGCCAGGTACAGTGGCTCATGACTGCAATCCCAGCACTTTGGGAAGTCAAGGCAGGAAGATCACTTGAGGCCAGGAGTTGGAGATCAGCCTGGACAACACAGTGAGACCCTGTCTCCACCAAAGTATCAAAAAATCAGTTGGACATGGTGGCACACACCTGTAGTCCCAGCTACTCAGAAGGTTGAGGTGGGAGGATCACTTGAGTCTGGGGGGCTGAGCCTGCAGTGAGCTGTGATGGCACCACTGCACTGCAGCCTGGGCAACAGAGGTGAGACTCTGTCAAGGAAGGAAGGAAGGAAGGAAGGGAGGGAGGGAAGGAGGGAGGGAAGGAGGGAGGGAAGGGAGGGAGGGAGGGAGGGAAGGAAGGAAGGACAAAGAAAGGAAAAGAAGAAGGAAGGAAGGAAAGGAAGGAAGGAAGGAAATGAAAGAGGAAGGAAGGAAAGAAGGAAGGAAGAAAGAGAGAGAGAAAGAGAAAGAAAGAAAGAAAAGAGAAAGTATTGACTTTAGTTAATAATATTAACATGGGTTCATCAATTATGGCAAATGTACCATATTAATATAAGATACTAATAACAAAGGAAACTGGGTGTGGAGTATATGGAAACTCCTTACTATCTTCACAGCTATTCTGAAAATCTATACCTATTCTAAAATAAAAAGTTTATTTTAAAAGTTTTTTTTTTTTTTAATTGGGAGTTAAGACAGAGCAAGACACTGGTGTTCCTGGCATTCCCTCTGAAAGCCACTACCTAGTCCATCAATCAAAAATCCATCTCACAGGTTAATATCATTAAAGTAAGAAAATGAATCAAACGATTGACATCAAGATGTATATTACCAGTAAGCTTAATTCTTCTATACTTTTTACATACAAGATTCCCATATTGTGTAATTCCAGAGGGTTCTAGTCTCACAAAATGAGACTGGGGGGAAATCATTCCTATAGAACACATTGTGAATATTTCTGGAAATTGTTCTAACCACTGGCTTTTTTATACATTAGAAGTAGAAATTATCCCAATTAAACCTCTACTGAGCAAAATATACAGAAGACATATTTAAGCACAAGCCACTGGTGCTCCACGTTTATTCCTCAAGTGAGTCTACCAGGAATAAAATAAAAGGCCATCATCCCCTAACGTATCTGGTCTCTATACCATGAATCTTCTTTACTTATAAATGAATTCTGCCTTCACCTTCTCAACGAGCAGGACATACATGCTCTACTATCAGTAGTTATCCCTGCTCCCTTTCCTCCTCACTGAGTTTCTAGATAATTCACTTTCCTCCAACTGAGGTCCAGCACATCACCACACCTGACTTGATCAATGTATCTACAGATCTCTAACCCTGCTGTCCTTCTCTGTTCCTGTAAAGACCTGTGAGTTTGGTTTTCCTCTTAAATGTAGAAGATGGGGTTTTTTTGGTCCTTAAAGACCTACCTGTATTGTCTTGGTTAAGATTTTTTGATCTCCAGAAATTGAGTCCTAGTCATGGTAACTCAAAGAGATAAGAGTTGGAATAGGCTGAAAAGATTCGGCCGGGCACAGTGGCTCACACCTGTAATCCCAGCATTTTGGGAGGCCGAGGCAGGCGGATCATGAGGTCAGGAGATCGAGACCATCCTGGATAATACGGTGAAACCTCATCTCTACTAAAAACACAAAAAATTAGCCGGGCGTAGTGGCAGACGCCTGTAGTCCCAGCTACTTCGGGAGGCTGAGGCAGCAGAATGGTGTGAACCCAGGAGGCGGAGCTTGCAGTGAGCTGAGATCAGGCCACTGCACTCCAGCCTGGGCGACAGAGCGAGACTCCATCTCAAAAAAAAAAAAAGAAAAAAGATGCAGAAGCGTCTTAGGTAAACCAAGACAGGATAGGACACAGTCTATTGTTAGGGTACATTGGAAATCCAACCGATCTCTACCACTCAGAATTACCTGACTGGCTGGCATAGAGTACAATTAGCCACAGACTGGGGGAATCACTTAGTGGCGATACCCCTCTCCTTACACGGACCAAGGTTCACACAGGCTAGCACACTGACATATGGCCAACACACCTATCAGATACATGGCCTGTTGTCTTTCTCTACAGGGTCTGGGTAGAAATAGATGCCCTATTTTTATTTCACTTTTTTGGAATGAAATTCACAAGATATATCAAGAAAGCTGAGTTCTTCCTTGAGCGACAAGGAGAGGTAGTGAAGAACCTATCAAGTTATGTAATTCTCCTGAACAGGTTAGGAAAGGTTAGAAACTGGAGGGATTTCATTTCAACAATTATGTAGCCCCTAGTATGTGACAGGCGTTGTGATTAAACAGTGATGATAAAGGGTATATCAAGGATCAATCTTCTAGGAACTCATCATTCAATAAGAAGATCATGCTGTAATTGGAAATAAAGAATTGTAACAGCAGAGTTCATAGTGTGCCATAAATCAAGCCCTGGGAACTTCAAAAAAGGCAGACTAAGCTCAGAGGTTACCCAGCAGATGGTTCTTGTTTTCCAGGGATCCCTGTTTCCCCCTGACTTTTCATTCTCATCCTTTGTCCAGAGGAGTCATCTCCTACTTAGGTGAAGACTAGAAGCATCATCACTTTCTTTCTTTGTTTTGTTGTTGTTGTTTTTTTGAGATGGAGTTTCGCTCTGTTGCCCAGCCTAGAGTGCAGTGGCGCCATCTCGGCTCACTGCAACATGTGCTTCCCGAGTTCAAGCGATTCTCCTGCCTCAGCCTCCCGAGTAGTTGTGATTACAGGCATACACCACCACATCTGGCTATTTTTTTTGTATTTCCCATAGAGATGGGGTTTCACCATGTTGGCCAGGCTGGTCTCAAACTCCTGACCTCAGGTGATCCACCCACCTCGGCCTCCCAAAGCGCTGGGATTACAGGCGTGAGCCACCACGCCTGGCCAGAATTACCACTTCACCTTCATAGACAGCAAATGGAGGTGGAGAGAAGTGTAGTCCCTAATTTCACTTTTAAGATGTATTTCTAGCTCACTAAATTGACAGCCTGAAAACAGCCCCTACAATGACCATCATAAATGGTGGCTGGATTCTCTAGTGCTATTTATATCCAATTACCCTTCATGGATAGTAAGATCAATTGAATTCCTTGGTCTGGTTATGAAACCTAATGCCTAATGTCTCTCTGGGAAACTATACCTCAAGTTAAACCACCAGATTGCAGCAGGGCTTTTTATAACCCAGTTGGCAGAAGTAGAACTGTTGAGGAAGATGCAAGCCCAACCACAGACCTGCCTGTCCACACCTGACAAATACACCTGCAATTCAAGATGATCAGGAAGTTAACTCTGAGAAGGAGATCATAAGTTACTGTAGCAAATTAATTGAATTACCAACTGGAGAATTCCCAAAAGCAAAGGACTTCCAATGCACACATAGATATATTTCTGTTATTTTCATTCTTCACTTGTAGGAGTAAAGAAAATTTTGTAGAACATAGCTGTGAAAATTATGGATTTACAGTCAATCTTTTCAGTATCTAACACTCCAAAAATAATGTTCTAACCAGTTTTCATCGATGAAAACAGTAAACGTGGAAATAAACTTTCACCGTTCACCATCTAAGCTGTGAAAGACATTGCTGTGCTCCCTCTTAGACCCGCTGAGCTCTTTTTGTGTTTTGAGTTATGAACACATAAGCAACCAGCTGCTCCTAATCCCTAAATTATAAAGTTTAAGGGAAACAAAAACATAAACAGGTCAAGAAGGCAAGGCAAAGTCAATCCCTCTATGTGGTCCTTCAATTACTATTAAGTCACTTGCAAATCTTCACTGAGCACTCACTATTTGCTTGGCACTATAGTTTGGCACTGGAAATAGACTGGTACACAGAAAAGATATGTTCCTTGTCCAAAGCCTAAAGAAGTAACAGCTAACATTTATATATGGCTACTAGTTTAAAGGCTGTTTTAAGCATGTTCTTTTTTAATTTTTAATTTTTGAGGGTACATGGAGGGTGTATATCATATTTATGAGGTACATGAGATATTTTGATACAGGCATGCAATGTGTAATAATCACATCATGGCCAGGCGCGGTGGCCCACGCCTATAATCCCAGCACTTGGGGAGGCCAAGGCGGGCAGGTCACAAGGTCAGGAGATCGAGACCATCCTGACTAACATGGTGAAACCCCGTCTGTACTGAAAATACACAAAATTAGCCAGGCATGCTGGCGGGCGCCTGTAGTCCCAGCTACTCAGGAAGCTGTGGCAGGAGAACGGCATGAACCCAGGAGGCGGAGGGTGCAGTGAGCTGAGATCGCGCCACTGTACTCCAGCCTGGGCGACAGAGCAAGACACTGTCTCAAAAAAAAAAAAAAAAAAAAAATCACATCATGGAGAATGGGGTCTCCATCCCCTCCAGCATTTATCCTTTGTGTTACAAACAATCCAATTATACTTTTAATTATTTTAAAATGTACAATTAACTTACTATTGACTATAGTCACCCTGTTGTACTATCAAATAGTAGGTCTTATTTATTCTTTCTATTTTTTTGTACCAATTACTAAGCATATTATGTTAAACTCATGTATTAATTATCTCTATCAAGTAGTTGTCCTTATGATCCCCATTTTAGAAAGGAGGAAACTGAGGCATAGAGTTTAAAATGAACTGGGTGCAGTGGCTCACACCTGTAATCCCAGCACTTTGGGAGGCTGAGGTGGGTGGATCACTTGAGGTCAGGAGTTCGAGACCAGCCTGGCCAACATGGCAAAACCCCATCTCTACTAAAAATACAAAAATTAGCTGGGTGTGGTGGCCCACACCTGTAATGCCAAATACTTGAGAGGCTGAGGCAGGATAATTGCTTGAAACCGGGAGGCAGAGGTTGCAGTGAGCTGAAATTGTGCCACTGCACTCCAGCCTGGGCAACAGAGTGAGACTCCGTCTCAAATTTTAAAAAAAGAACTTAAAATAACAATCACAATCTCTTTAGTGACTATATAATTTCAAACCAATTTAAGGTCTCTGAAGGTAACACCAGCAACTCCTTTCAAACAGTGAATCCTGGGATCAGAGATGAGTTTCCTAAAAACAGTTCTGTGGTGAAGGCAGATCTGAAAGATGTTTATTATGCTGGTGGCTTTAGTCCTAGAAAAAAAAAGCTGCCAGTTAAAGCTAGAAGGATTATGCCACTAGACATACAGTGTTAAAACTGCATTCTGTAGCTCATTCTGCCATTGCTCTGTGATGAAATGTCATGTGAAGTCTTGGTCTTCCATCTCCCTTGCCTTTTGTACAAACATTTCCTATGAGATTAATGTCTGAATGAAGCTTTAACTATTTTCACATATTAGTATAAATAATGTTCTTTGTCAAAAAATAAAGTTTGTATCATCAGAGAAACCAACATAAATGTTTGAGTTTTATCCTTTAACAATAATGGATGGGTACATCTCTCCCTGGTAGCCCAGTGGCATGCACCTGTTAAGTGAATCAAACGTTCTAGCCGGGCCATGGAGGACACAGCTTTTCTCTCTTTAGGGCTAATTGGTATCTTAGTCTCATCAGCACTGTGCTCCCATCAGCCAAGCACACTGGACCAGCCCAAATGCTAATAGTTTTAATGCCAGAGTCTACCTTTGCAAAGAAATGTACATATTGTTAGTTTACAATTAATGTACACTTTGCTACATTTTTTATGATTTCAAGAAAAAAATGAAAGCAACAGAGGTGTTCGAAATAGGGAAATAGCTAATTAAATCAAGACACAAGTGTCTTGGAAAGTTTGTTTGTTAGATAATTGAAATATTTAAAAAGGTAATCAAATACCTTAGCTTCAGTTTTGTTTAAAGAAATTTAAGTTTGTAAATAAAACCAAGATCAAACCCCCTTATATTAGTTTCTAGGGCTGCTGTAACAAATTACCTCAAACTAGGTGGCTTAAAACAACACAAATTTGGCCAGGCGCGGTGGCTCATGCCTGTAATCCCAGCACTTTGGGAGGCCAAGGCGAGTGGATCACCTGAGGTCAGGAGTTTGAGGCCAGCCTGGCCAACATGGTGTAACCCCATTTCTATTAAAAATACCAAAATTCGCCAGGCGTGGTAGCAGGCGCCTGTAATCCCAGCTACTCAGGAGGCTGAGGCAGGAGAATCGCTTGAACCCGGGAGGCAGAGGCTGCAGTGAGCCAAGATCGCACCACTGCACTCCAGCCTGGGCAACAGAGTGAGACTCTGTCTCAAAAAAAAAAAGAAAAAAGAAATTGCTAGACGTATAAGATTTGAAATCTAAGAAGCAGGGCTTTGAAAGCATTCCTTTAACAACCTGCTTATTAATTTGAAAACCAAGGTAACCTCTGAATAATTTATTTTGCCTGCAAGTCATTCTCAAGGTCATGACACAACCTATAAACAAAAAAGAATCCCTTTATTAAAAAAGCTCTGGGAAGGTGGTTTTCCTTATTCTTATTTTGCTCTAATGTTTCTTTTTGAAGAGAGAAGAGTTTCTGCCTGACATTCACCTAAACTAAGAAGTTTAGGGCAAAATGAACACCTGTCATGGCAAGGCAGCTTAAGATTAAGATTCTGTATCAAAGGCCAGAAGAATACCCCAAACACTGAGGGGAAACAGCCCTGAAGAACGCAGCTGCAAAGACACAGCCTCATGTGGAGGCAAAAATATTCGTTAGCAGATTAAAGGAAAGTAAACCACAACAAAAACATAATTTGTCAGTTTTTGCTATTCTTAGAGCCTCCAGGGAAGAGTTATAACACAGAAATAATTTTCAGATAAAAATATCTTGGCTAACTCCAGAATATCTTCCTAAAGTCAAATCATCCTGCCTAGAGGTGAACTCCTCCAGATTTCTTCACTAATGGCTTTTACTACATTGCTGGCCTGCTGAGGGTTCATGGCAGGGGGCAGTGGGTCTGAAGCCCGCCCACTGAGAACATTACAGATTTTCATTACTTCCCAGAGACAACCTGCAGCAAGACCCTGGAGGAAATGGTGTGCAATATGTCTGCCTCCAGGCGCTGGTTTGCAACAGGGCCAGGTAGGTAATGAGAAAGCTTCTGTCAAAGAGGGTGATTAAACAGACAACACACAGGAGCTCCACTCAATTTAGCTTGACAAACGGCCAGAGAAGCAAAGGCAAAAAACAGCAGCTCTCGGAGGTTCATTTCCTGAGGGAAGTCTACAGAAGACAGTGTTCAATCTCAAGAAGGAAGCTTCTTTTTTAACATTTGTTATATGTGGCTTTTCAAATGTCCATCTTTTTCAGCCAATTATGGTACTTCTCTAGTAATAGCCTCACTCTTTGAGGAGACTGGAGGACAAATTCCTTGATTTACAAGTACAGTATGGAGTTATCTCTTTAGAAACATTATTATTCTTTACTAAACAGCCCCAAAATTGAATAATGAGCACTCGAGATGGGCACTTTGCTCCAAAGAGCTCAAGGTACTTTCTATCAGTTGCCAGACTGGGGATGGGAGGAAGGAGAAAATACAAAAAATAGAAACTTTAAGTGATACAATAATGGGAAGAATTTTCTAGTCATAGAAGAAAAAAAAAGTAAGATGCTATAAACAAATATAAAGGCCAATAACAGACTGAAAAGCTATTTTCAAATAATAAAACACAGGATAACAGAAAGTTAATAGCCTTAGCTCATAAACAGCTTGAAAATCAGTGAGGAAATATTTGTGGGCCATTACAAATTGGCAAAGTTCTGTAAGCCAGGGTTGAAAAAGAAACAAAAACAAAAACAAAAACAAATTGGCAAAGGACTTGAAAAGGCATTTCCCAAAAGAAAACAAATGACCAAAACCATGTGAATAAATGTTCAACATTATTAATTATAGAAGAAATCCACAACGGAGCTATTTTCAGCTACCAATACGCACAGATTTAGTGTGTGTATAGCACTTACTAAGCACTATTATATAGCACTATACCAAGTGTTTTCCATCTACCAGCCATTTACTCTTTGCAACAACTCATCACTACTAGGTCTTATTATTTATCCCTGTTTCACAGCTGAGGAAACTAAAGCACAGAAGTTGAACTAATTTAGATAAGGTCATGTGGCTAGTACTTGGTGGAGCTCTTTCACCCACTATGCTTTACCGCCTCTCTAAGGATTGTTGAGTGCAGTGAAAATCCCTCTTACACATTGTTTGTGGGCAGATATGTTGATATAATTAGTACAATTGGTACAAATGGTAAATGAGAGAGTGACTTGTATAAAAAGTTCTGGAATATTTTTGTATGGAATAAACTTGTTTAAAACTGGCAAGTGAAAGCCTTGATGGCAATGAATAGCTTACACGTGGAATGAACCCCCACCAGCCACTATGGCACCAAGAATGAACGGAGAAAAGAGGAGCACCTACCTAGGCTTAGGTTGCTGGTAAAGCTGGAAGTGCAGAAGCAAAAATAACATGAAGAATAACATGTGTAACTGAGGGAGTCACATTTGATGGCCTTATCTTCTCAGTAACACTGGAAGCAAAGTCACCGGCAGACAGACAAGTTGTGGGAAGGAGAGAGGGAGGATGCCTGGTGCAATCACCACATGGATCATGGTGGGGAATCAGGAGAGATGAATCAAATGCTTTTGAGATACAGAAAGATGGACTGTAAGCCAAGCAATGGGGCCTTTCAATGGACTTCAATTTGGTGGGTGAGCTATGTCAGTCTTCATGTCACTCTGGACTCAGAAATTGTATTGGAAGAAAGCAGGGATCTGAGGTCTGGAGCTGATGAGAAGTCAAGGGAAAAAAAGGAAAAAAAATTACCTGAGAATTACTGAGAATATCAACATGCTGGAAGAGTACAGCAAAGTCGGGGTAAATGTTGGCAAGTAACACCCACGACCATACATAAAACTCTGCAGCTTCACATTTGTGAATAGCTTTGGTGGGAGTTCTTCAAGTACCTCACTGTAAATGTCAGGGAACAAATCAATATTCTAGCAGAAAGTCTCTTGCTCCTTTTATCAGAATCTGGGAAATGCTTTCATTTGCTTGACCAAGAAAGAGCATTGCTTGCTTGCTCCAAAACTGCGTGCAAACATGGCCCCCAACACACTTAAAATACAGAACATTTCTATCACCCCAGTCTCCTCATGCCCTTTGGGTCAATTTTGTTTTCTCCCTTTGACATGATCTGCTTTCCACCTTTACAGATTAGTTTGGCCTGTTCTAGAATTTTGTATAAATGGAATAATATAGTAAGTACTTTTTCATTTTGGCTTCTTTCACTCAGCATAATATTTTAAAAATTCACCCATGTTGTATGTGTCAATAGCTCATTCCTTTGTATTGCTAAAAAGTATTTCATTGTATAAATATCACAATTTGCTTATCCATTTACTTATTGATGGCCCTTTCCAATTTGGGGCTATTAATTAAGCTGCTGTGAACATTTGTGTACATGTCATTTCAAGGGCATGTTTTCATTTCTCTTGGGTAAAAGTGTAGCAGTGAAGTTTCTGGATATTATCCAAAGTGTACATTTAATCTTATAGAAAAGAGGCCGGGTGCGGTCGCTCACGCCTGTAATTCCCAGCACTTTGGGAGGCTGAGGCGGCGGATCACTGGAGGTGAGGAGCTCAAGACCAGCCTAGCCAACATGGTGAAACTTGGTCTTTACTAACAATACAAAAATTAGCTGGGCATAGTGGTGCAGGACTGTAGTCCCAGCTACTCAGGAGGCAGAGGTTGCAGTGAGCTGAGATCATGCCACTGTACTCCAGCGCGGGCAACAGAGCAAGATTCTGTCTCCCAGCAAAAAAAATTACAGAAAAGTGCCAAAGTGTTTTCCAAAGGGGTTTGTACCATACTATTCAAAATTAATTTTTAAAAATTAATTAACATAAAAGTAACCATCTTAACCATTTTTAAGTACAATAGGCCTTCTGTAACTGCAGGCTCCACATCCATAGATTCAACCAAATGCAGAGCAGTCAAAATATTTTTTTAAATGCAACATTAAAAAATTAATACAAATAACACAGTCTGACCACTATTTACATAGCATTTACATTGTATTGGGTATTATAAGCAATCTAAAAATGATTTAAAGTATATAGGAGGATGTGCAGAGATTATATGCAAATACTACCATTCTATATAAGGGATTTGAGTATCCACAGATTTTGGCAATGAGCAGGATCTTGGAACCAATCTTGCACAAATATTGAGGGACGACTGTATACGGTTCGATAGCACTAAGTACATTCACATTGCTGTGCAACCAATTTCCAAGGTCTTTTCACTTTGCAAAACTGAAACTCTGTACCCATTAAACAACTTCCCATTCTCTCTATTCCCCAGCTCCTGGCAACTATCATGCTATTTTCTGTCTCTATGAATTTGACTATTTGAGGTACCTCATATAAGTGGAATCATACAGTATTTATCTTTTTCTGACTGGCTTATTTCCCTTAGTATAATGTCCTGAATCAAGGTTCATCCATGTTGTAGCACGTGTCAGAATGTCCTTCTTTGGCTGGGCACAGTGGCTCACGCCTGTAATCCCAGCACTTTCGGAGGCCAAAGCAGGTGGATCACCCGAGGTCAGGAGTTCAAGACCAGCCTGACCAATATGGTGAAACCCCATCTCTACCAAAAATACAAAAATTAGCCAGGCATGGTGCCGTGCGACTGTAGTCCCAGCTACTCAGGAGGCTGAGACAGGAGAATTGCTTGAACCCAGGAGATGGAGGTTGCAGTGAGCTAAGATCAAGCCACTGCACTCCAGCCTGGGTGACAGAGTGAGACTCTGTCTCAAAAAAAAAAAAAAAGAAGAAGAACGAACGTCCTTCCTTTTTTGAGGCTGAATAATATTCTATTGCATGTACATACCACATTTTGTTTATTTATCCACCAGTGGACGCTTGGGTTAGCTTCTACTTTTTGGCTATTTTGAATGTTGCTTCTGTGAACATGGGTGGATAAATATCTCGTTGAGACCCTGATTGCAATTCTTTTCGATGTATAACCAGAAGTGGAGTGGTTTGATCATATGGTAATTTTATATTCAATTTTTGTTTTGAAAACAATATAGTTTTCCTCAGCATCTGAACCATTTTACAATCCCAGCAACAGTGAATTTCTCCAGTTCCTCCACATCCTTAGCAACACTTGCTATTTTCAGTTTTTTTAATAGTAGTATCTCTTTGTGGTTTTCATTTGCATCTCCCTAATGATTAGTAATATTGAACATCTTTTTTGTGATTGTTGGTCATTTGCACATCTTCTTTAGAGAAATGTCCATTCAAATTATTTGGCCTAAGGCTAGCTGCGATGACTCATGCCTATAATCCCCGCACTTTGGGAGGCTGAGATGGGCAGATCATTTGAGGTCAGGAGTTCAAGACCTGCCTGGCTAACTGGTGAAACCTGGTCTCTACAAAAAAATACAAAAATTACCTGTGTGTGATGGTAGTCCCCTGTAATCCCAGCTACTCAGGAGGCTGAGGCAGAAGAATCGCTTGCACCCAGGAGGCTGAGGTTGCAGTGAGCCGAGACTGCGCCATTGCACTCCAGCCTGGGTGACAAGAGTGAAACTCCAACTCAAAAAAAAAAAAAAAAAAAAAAAAAATTCTTTGCCCATTTTTAAAATTGGATTGTTTGGTTTTCTTTGTTGAGTTGTAGGAGTTCTTTATACTGTATATTATGGATATTAACCCCTTATCAGAAATGTCATTTGTAAGTATGTTCTCTCATTGTGTAAGTTGCTTTTACCTCATTTGTTGATTTTGTCTGTTCATATGCATATACAGAAGTTTTAAATTTTAATTTAGTCCAATTTATCTATTTTTACTTTTATTGCCTATACTTTTGTCATATCCGAGAAATAATTACCAAACCTAACGTCATGAAAATTTTCTCCTATAATTTCTTCTAAGAGTCTTATAGTTTTAACTCTTATGTTTAGGTCTTTGATCCGCTTTGAGTTAACTTTTGTGTACGTTGTAAAGTAAGGGACCAATTTCATTCTTATGCATGTGGACATCCAGTTTTTCCAGTACCATTTGTTTAAAAGATTGCCCTTTCCCCATTGAATGATCTTAGCAACTTTGTCAAAAATTATTTGACCATATGTGACAGGGCTTATTTCTGTGTTTTCTATTCCATTCCACTAGTCTCTATGGTCTGTCTCTATGCCAGTTTTGTTTTGATTATTGCAGCTTTACATACCATACTATTTTCACTCCCACCAATAATACCTGAAGTCCCATTTACTCTGCATTCTCACCAAAATTGGTACTGTCAGTCTTTTTAATTTTAGCCATTCTCACAGATGTGGGATGTGTAGTGGTATCTCAATAGGGCTTTAATCTCCATTCTCTGATGACTAATAAATATCAGCATCTTCTCATGGTAATATTAGCCTTATTATGTATTTATTTTTTGAGACGGAGTCTCGCTCTGTCACCCAGGCTGGAGTGAAGTGGCGCCATCTCTGCTCACTGCAAGCTCCGCCTCTCGAGTTCACGCCATTCTCCTGCCTCAGCCTCCCGAGTAGCTGGGACTACAGGTGCCCACCACCACACCTGGCTAGTTTTTTGTATTTTTAGTAGAGACGGGGTTTCACCGTGTTAGCCAGGATGGTCTCGATCTACTGACCTCGTGATCCGCCTGCCTTGGCCTCCCAAAGTCCTAGGATTACAGGCGACAGCCACCGCGCCTGGCCTATTTATTATTTTTTTTAAGACAAGGTCTCACTTTCATCGCCCAGGTGAGAGTGCAGTGGCACAATCATGGCTCATTGCAGCCTCCACCTCCCAAGCTCAAGCAACACTCCCGCTTCATTTTTTATTTTTTGTAGAGACAAGGTCTCACTATATTGCCCAGGCTGGTCTCAAACTCTGGGGCTCAAGCGATTTATCCGCCTTGGCCTTTCCAAGTTCTGGGATTATAGCCATGAACAACCACGCCCAGCCAGTCATTTTTTTATCTTCTTATTGGAATGTTTGTTCGAATATTTTGTCGACTTTTCATTTTTTTGAGTTTGAGTTCTTTGTATATTCTGGATGCAAGTTGTCAGAAAAATATATTGCAATTTCCTCCCAGACTGTGGCTTGCCTTTTCAGTTTGTTGACATAGTTTTTCAAAAGATAGACACTCTTAATTTGTATAAAGTCCAATTTATTTACACATTTAGGTTATAGCAATTTTCATGTTCTAAGAAATCTGCCTCCACTTCAAGGTTGTTTTAGAAGTTTTCTTTTAGAAGTTTTTAGTTTTAACTTTTATATTTAGATTAATGATTCACTTACAGTTAATTTTCATGTATGGTGTGATGTCATGATTGAGGCTCAGTTTTGTCCATACAGATGCCCAATTATTCCACTACCATTTGTTGAAAAAAACTATTAATTCTCCCATTTTATTTTCTTAGCAACTTTGTCAAAAATTAATTGACTAGACAAGCGCAATGGCTCATGCCTGTAATCCCAGCACTTTGGGAGGCCGAGGTGGGCAGATCATGAGGTCAGGAGTTCAAGACCAGCCTGGCCAACTTGGTGAAACCCCGTCTCTGCCAAAAATACAAAAAATTAGCCGGGCATGGTGGTGCGCACCTGTAATCCCAGCTACTCAGGAGGCTGAGGCAGGAGAATTGCTTGAACGCAGGAGGTGGATGTTGCAGTGAGCCGAGATCGCGCCACTGCACTCCAGCCTTGGCAACAGAGTGAGACACCGTCTCAAAACAAAAGAGAAAAAAAAATTTAATTGACCATATAAGCAAGGGGTCTGTTTTTAGATTCTCTATTTTAGTCCATTGATTCTTACTCCAATGTTACAGTGATGATTAAGGTACGTTGGGAATTGGGTAGTGTAAGTCTTCCAGTTTTGTTCATCTATTTCTAAATTGCCCCGGGTATTCTAGGTATTTTGTATTTTCACATAAATTTTAGAATCAGCTCAATTTCTACTGAAAAAAAAAAGCCTATACAATGTTGATCAGGGATGCATTGAATCTATAGATCAATTTGGGAAGAATTGTCATCTTAGCAATATTAAATCTTCCATTCCAATGACATGGTATATCTCTCCATTTATTTATGTCTTCTTTTACTTCTTCAAGCACTATTTTGTAGTTTTGGGTATACAAACAGGTCTTACATGTATTTTGTTCAGCTTATCCCTAAGTATATCATGTTCTGGCTGCATTTATAAATGTTATTCTTTATCATAATTTCACTTTCTAATTGTTTACCACTAGTCTTCAGAAACTGGTTTTTGTTTACTGACTGTTTTACTATGCTCTTGCAAAATTTACTTATTAGGTGCAATAAGGAAAGAAAAATAAAATTAGAAAAGGATTAGAAAGATTGGGAAAGAATATGTATTTTTGATCCATTAATTATTTAAAAATTTTTCTTTCTGAAAAAATCTGAGCAGTCTGTAAACTGTGACCTCAAGTAAACTGCAATTTGAAGTCCAATTGAGTTTATTTTAGATTTTTTTTTAAGATGACACTGGAGCGATAATAGTTCTCTATTGGAGTACAACTCATCGAATCTAAGGTTTGAAGGAATCTTAAATTATCTAGTTCAAATGTCAGAGGGGTGTGAACCACAGCAACTTCACCTTAAATAGAAACTAGGTAAAATGAGGCTGAGACCTACTGGGCTGCTTTCCCAGTTGGTTAAGGCATTCTAAGTCACAGAATGAGATCGGAGGTCAGCACAAGATACAGGTCATAAAGACCTTGCTGATAAAACAGCTTGCAGTATAGAAGCTGGCTAAAACCCACCAAAACCAAGATGGCAATGAGAGTAGCAGTAGTCATCCTCACTACTACTTTCCCACCAGCGCCATGACAGTTTACAAATGTCATGGCAATGTCAGGAAGTTACCCTATATGGTCTAAAAGGGGGAGGCATGAGTAATCCATGCCTTATTTAGCATATCATTAAGAAACAGCTATAAAATGGGCAACCAGCAGCCCTCAGGGCCGCTCTGTGGAGTAGCCATTCTTTTATTCCTTTAGTTTCTTAATAAACTTCTTTCACTTTACTCTGTGGACTCACCCCGAATTCTTTCTTGCATGAGATCCAAGAATCCTCTCTTGAGGTCTGGATCTGGACCCCTTTTCTGTAACCCAAACAATTCTCTACATATTCTGTGACAAATACTTCACTTGGGATTAAATCCTTTCAGGAATAGGAAATTATTTTTCACTCAGCCCACTTCACTTTTGGTTGGCACTGTAAGAATATTCTTCCCAATTTGAGCTCAGAGCTGTCTCTCTGAATATTTTGTTAATTTCTTCTAAAATCTGTCGTATGACAAAGATTGCTGTCTTAGTTATGTATCACTATAAAGGAATATCTCAGACTAGGTAGTTTATAAAAGAAAAAAAAAGAGGTTTACTTTGGTTCGTGATTCTGCAGACTGTATGAGAAGCATGGTGCCAGCATCTGCTAGTAGCAAGGACTCAGGAAGCTTACAATCATG
Source organism: Pongo abelii (assembly GCF_028885655.2). NCBI lineage: Eukaryota > Metazoa > Chordata > Mammalia > Primates > Hominidae > Pongo > Pongo abelii. Next base: position 35,966,877 of record NC_072007.2, on the reverse strand, counting down.
ATGGAAGGTGAAGGAGGATCAGGAGCGTCACACTCTGAGAGAGAAAGCGAGAGAGAGAGGGAGGGGGTGCCAGGCACTTTTAAACAACCAGATCTCATGTGAACTCGCAGAGGGATAACTCATTACCATGAGGACAGCACCCCTATTCATGAGGGATCTTCCCCCATGACTGAAACACCTCCCACTAGGCCCCACCTCCAACACTAGTGATCACGTTTCAACATGAGATTTGGAGGAGATGAATATCCAAACCATATTTGTTGCATTCAGCTGGTACATACTGGTATAAATTACTGATTGTTAAGATACTCAAGCACAGTTGTTAAAAACCACTGCTCTGAGCTCCCCAATCCCCACAACTGCCACTGGACAGTTCTGGACCAGTTCATAATCTGGACACTAAACAGTTCAACCTGGACCTAGCAGAAGGCCCTAAGGTGCTTGCTTCTGCAGAGATATGGCCTGTTTTTCTTTTGAAGCTTGATACCTGTGCTGTGCTTGGTACTTCTCATATCTCTTCTGCTTGTACCTCTACCATATGAACACCTGTTACTTGGATTCTAAAATGCACTAAAGCCTTGTTACTCAAAGAATGATGTGCATGAACCCATGCATTATCTTGGAGTTTTTGAGAAATGAAGAATTGCAGGCCCCACCCCAGACCTACTGAATCATAATTTTCATTTTTATGAGACTTCCAGATGACTCATGTGCAAATTTCAGTTTGAGAAGTCCCAGCTAGCCTAGGCCCTGGTTGGAATGATCCAGTGTAAACTAGTAGATTAATAATGCAGAGAGAGTGCAGACCATCAAAAGAGCTAAGTTCCTGGGAAGGAAAATTGTTCTGAGAACATGTGGAGAAATTGTCATTTAGGGAAAGGAAGGAATAGATGGGAAGAAGGGAATGCAGATGTAAGAGGTTTGAAGATTTGGTTAATCAGAAGGTAAAAAATTTCTCTCAGATTAATTTTATCACTTTAGTGATGCGTGAGGGAGATCATCAGCTGTAACTGGTGGGCAACAGGATTGATGAAAGAAGAAAGGCTGATGAATTAGTCATCTTGGCAGGCAGACATTAGGAAAATTTTGGTAGGTTACTAGACAGTGTTGAATGCCAGTTCAAATGCTGTAACCATGAATTTAAAGATAAATAAGTCAGCCCATTTGGGTGAGTTTCTCCTAAAAATGTTCAGCTGCTCAACCACTGGTCCCAAGATGGCAGACAAGTAGACTTCAACTGTCAGAATTTCCTTAGTCAAGTATGTCAGAAAGAAAAAAAGCAAGGCAGTTGAAGACGTGGCAAGAATTTTCAACATCATTTAAGCTAGACAAGGAGGCAAATGAATACAGAAAGGGGATGAGGAACAAGAGAGAATGTGGTGGTTGGGTCAATGAAATGGAGCTCTTTTAAAAAAAAAAATTTTTTTTTTTTTTTGAGACAGTCATCTGGCTCTGTCACCCACGCTGGAGTGGCATCTCGGCTGACTGCAACCTTTGCCTTCTAGGTTCAAGCGATTCTCCTGCCACAGCCTTCCAAGTAGCTGGGACTACAGGCACCCACCACCACACCTGTCAAATTTTTGTATTTTTAGTAGAGATGGGGTTTCACCATGTTGGCCAGGCTGGTCTCAAACTCCTGACCTCAAGTGGTCTGCCTGCCTCGGCCTCCGAGAGTGCTGGAATTACAGGCATGAGCCACCGTGCCCAGCCAAAATGGAGCTCTTAATGAGGTTGAGAATGCTGGAATTTCCTAGAATAAGTAAGTGAGCTTGAAATACAGGCAGTAGTGCTGTGAGAATGAGAGGCATGACATGGGAATTTTGGAGGTGGTAATTTCTGGGCTGACAAGGTTAAGTCTGACTATGACACCGAGTGATTCCATGGGAGTAGCAGTCAAGGAAATGAGAGGTCATGGTGGTGGTTTGGAACACTCACAGAGATTCATTTGCTGTTTTGTTATGGAACCCTTAAACATAAAAAGTAGAGGGCATAATAAACCTCCATCCATACATCACCCATCTTAGTCATTATCAACTCATGGCCAATCTTCCTTTACCATTGGAAGCAAATCCAGACACTCACATGTTTATATGTGTAAATATATTAGATTGGCGTCTAATTTTTAAAATGACTCTTTGAAAAAACTTCCACACTACATTATCAAATCTAAAACGAATAACAGTAACTACATAATATTATCTTTATTTTTTATTATTATTATTTTTTTGAGACGGAGTCTCGCCCTGCCACCCAGGTAGGAGTGCAGTGGCATAATATCGGCTCACCACAACCTCCGTCTCCCAGGTTCAAGCAATTCTCCTGCCTCAGCCTTCCGAGTAGGCGGGATTACAGGCGTGTGCCACCACGCCAGGCTAATTTATGTATTTTTAGTAGAGATGGGGTTTCGCCACATAGGCCACGCTGGTCTCGAACTCCTGACCTCAGGTGATCGGCCTATCTCAGCCTCCAAAAGTGCTGGAATTACAGGCCTGAGCTACCACGCCCAGCCACTACATAATATTATCAAAGAGCGAATCTATCATGTTAATTGTTGAAGTTGCTGGTTATTGTGATGGCAGTCTATGTAGAGATAAATGTTTATCGCTGAGAGTCGATCCTCAGCCATGAGGAGGAGTGGTAGGGATGCCACCAGACAACAGCCATAAAGAGGAGAGAATATTTCAAGTCAGGTAGTCTAAGCCTCAAAGATACAGTAAAATCTTTCCTTCCCCCAACTCCCTCAAAGATACAGGGAAATCTTTCCTTCCCCCAACTCCCCAGCCCCAAAAGGATGGACAAATGGTCTGGAAATAGCAGTGAAATGCAAAAAGGAAGCCTTTGAATTTTATATCCTCACTCTGATATACAAGGAGTATAAGAGAAAAAATAGCTCCCCTGAAGAGGGTGTGTCTTGGTCAGCTTCTCCAGAGGAACAGAAGCAATAGGATTTGTATAGATATGTAACAGGGGATTTGTTATAGGAACTGGACACAATTATGGAGGCTGAGAAGTCCCATGATCTGCCATGTGCAAGCTGGAGACCCAGGAAATCTGGTGGTGTCATTCAGTCTTGGTCTGAAGATCTGAGAGCCAGGGAAGCTGATGGTGTTACTCTCAATCTGAGGTCAAAGGCCTGAGAACCAGCAGTCCCATTAATGTAAGTCCCAAAGTCTGAAGGCCTGAGAACCAGAAGCTCCAGTGTTCAAGGATAGGAGAAGACAGATGCCCCAGCTCAAGAAGAGAGGGCAAATTCACCCTTCCTCCACCTTTTTATTCTATCCCTGCTTTCATCAGATTGAATAATGTCCACCCATATTGATGAGGACAGATCCTCTTTACTCAGTCTGTGGATTCGAATGCTAATCCCTTCCAAAAACACTCTCACAGACCCACCCAGAAATGTTTCTGTGCATCCCTTAACCCGGTCAGTAACACCTAAAATGCAGCACCGAGTCAAAGGGAGAAGAGTGTTCACAAGGGAGAGCTGTGTTTCTGGTGAATTCAGGAAGTAAAAGAAACATTTAGCAAAGAGACTGAATATATGTGGATCTGCTGGTTGCAGACCTGAAGGCCACAGTGAAAAATATGGCTGTGGGCGTGGGTGCGGAGGATCAAGTCAGATTTATGGGAGAGGTGCTTTGAACAATAGGGGTCATGAGTAAGATGACAAAACACCCCAAGGCTGTCCCCGCATGTATGTGTCATCCTGACATACAGTTTAGTATATGTCCAAGTTCAGACAATAAATTACATGATCTCACTAGACATACAGATTGAAGGGTTTGTTTTTCTGGTAGTAGCTAAGTGAGCAAGGATGTGTGACAGGGTGGGGTTAGTCCTGGGACTCTAGCTGTTCTAACTCCATGGAGTCTTCCCCCCTGCAGCACTGGGAGATGGTGCCTGGGATGGCGTTTTCTCAACCAGTAAGTGCACTGAAACTTTTGATCTAGAAATTCCACAGTCAAGAATTTATCTTGGCTGGGCACAGTGGCTCATGCCTCTAATCCCAGCACTTTGGGAGGCCAACATGAGAGAATTGCTTGAGCTCAGGAGTTTGAGACCAGCTTGGGCAACATAGTGAGACCCCCATCTCCACCAAAAAAAAAATAATAATAATTAAAATTTTTAATTTTATTTTAATTTAAATTTAATTTTAGCCGGGTGTGGTGGCATGCACCTATAGTCCTAGCGACACAGGAGGCTGAGGTGGGAGGATTGCTTAAACCCAGAAGTTCAAGGTTGCAATGTGCCATGATTGTACCACTGCACTCCAGCCTGGGTGACAGAGTGAGAGACCCTGTCTCTAAAAAAAAACAAACAAAAAACAAAACGAACCAAACAACAACAAAAAAAATCTAAAGAGATCATCAATTCGGCAGACAAACCATATTTACCAAAAAATTATTGCTCCAGTATTGTTTATAACAAGCCAGACTCCCCAGAATAAACTAGAAAAAAATTAATCATTGTTAAGCGAAAAACCTCTACTTCTCTCCAGAGAAAAGAGAACAAACTACACAGAATTATCTATGAGTAAAATGACTGTGTCTTAAATAACCTGCCTGCAATTCTCAGCATCTGCCATTAGATTTGAGACACATATTTGAGTCCATGAAACACCTATCAAGGGAGGCTTTGATAATATCAGTGAATTTAAAATGGGTATCAATTTTTTTCTATTTTTCTTGAGTTAATTTTGTTAATACTTTTCTTCCTAGATAATTACAGTTGCACAATTTTTCAGGTTTATTGGTATAAAATTGTTCAAAGTACTCATGATTTCTAAATTTCTTATATTTTTATTTGTTCTTTCTCTTTTACTTAATCCTAATCTAGTTTTTGACCCTTTCTATTCCTTCTTATTTTATCTCATTTGTATTTGTCTTTATTTCTGTTCTTATACTTTCCTTACATTTATTTATTTATCTAGCTCTGTTTTTTTTGGTTTCGTTTTTTGTTTTGTTTTTTGTTTTAAGAGACAGAGTCTTGCTCTGTCGCCCAGGTTGGAGTATGGTGATGCTATCACAACTCATTGCAGCCTCAACCTCACAGCTGGGCTCAAGTGATCCTCCCACCTCAGCCTCAGGAGTATTTGGAACTACAGGGGTACGCCACCATACCTAGCTAATTAAAAACAATTCTGGGGGGGCTAGAAATGGTGGGGGGGTGCCACTATGTTGCCCAGGCTGATTTCAAACTCCTGGGGGTCAAGCCGTCCTCCCAGCTTGGCTTCCCAAAGTGCAGGAATTACAGCATGAGCCACCATGCCCAGCCTTATCTGGCTCTTGAGACACCTTCTTCACTCATTTCTTTCTTGTTTCTTTTTTAAACGAGTATATTTAAAGTTACAAATTTATTAATGTGAATATTTGAATCCCATATATTTTGATATGCTTACTTTAATTATCATTCAGTTCTAAGAATTTTGTTAATTCTTTTGTGGGAATTCTTTTGAAGTAAGTTCTTAGGTTTGCAGCCATATGAATAGTTTTAAAAACTGACTTTGCCAGGCATGATAGTTCACACAGGTAATCCCAGCACTTTAGGAGGCCAGGACCAGAGGACTACTTGAGCCCAGGAGTTCAAGACCAGCATGGGCAATATAGTGAGACCTCCATCTCTACAAAATATTTTTTAAATTAGTCAGGCATGGTGGCATGTACCTGTAGTCCTGGCTACTCGAGAGGCTGAGGCGGGAGGATTACTTAAGCCCAGGTTCAATCATAGCTGCAGTGAGCTATGATTGCACCACTGCACTCCAGCCTAGGTGACAAAGTGATACCCTATTTCTAAAAATAATAAAAAATAAAAAACGGATTTGTTGATTTACCATTTAATTGAATGATGAGGCGAGCACATTGTCTATGTCATATTCAATCCCTGACATTTGCTGAAACTTTAGTGATATAGTGTGTGGTTAATTTTTGAAATGTCCTGTACACTTTTTGTAAATACTCTCTAAAAATGTATAACGTCTGCTTGTCAGAGACAGAATTCTAGGTATCTATCAGATAAGGCCAATTTATTTTGTAAATCTTGTCCTTACTAATTTTGGTCAAATTTATCAGATTCTGATAGCGATATATTGGAATCTTACTACTATGTGGTTTTCTCTCTCCTGGTAATTCCATAAGAGCTTGTTTCATACAGTTCTGGGTTTTATTATAGGTATATTCAGGTTCACAATTATTATATTTTCTCAGTGGATTGTTCTTTCAATTATGGACTGATCTTTTCATCCCTATTAATTCTTTTTGTCTTATATTCGATTTTATATGGTATTAATATTGCTATGCCCCTTTATCTCGGTTGATACTTGAATGCTATAGCTTTTTATCCACTCCCCTTTTTGATAACTCTTTATTTTGAAATAACTATATATTCACAGAAACTTGCTACAGCAAAAAAATGTGCAGGGAGGTCTTGAGCACCCTTTTCTCACTCACTGTTCACATT